>NC_133503.1:3837857-4477500 GCF_049354715.1 Callithrix jacchus
TTTCAATGGGAGGATAGACACTTGACACAAATGAGTAATTAAAAGCCAGGGAGTGTCACGAATATGCTGAGAAATAGAATAGTGTGGTGGTGAGTAATTGGTTGGCTTTTACATAAACCTTTATTTCAGACATATACAGAAGTAAAGAGATTGGTCTAATGAGCCCCCACACACCCATCACTCACCTTCAGAAGTGAGCAACTCATGACCCAGAGTTGTCTCAATTATACCTTTACCCATTTTCTATGCTCTTAGCCCAGATTATTTTAAAGCAAACCACCAAAATTATACCATTTAATTGTTTCGTTTCATTATATCGTTTGTTTTGTTTTCATAATTGTTTCAGCATATATTCCTAAAAGATACGTACTCTTATTTGCTTTATTTTTAAATTTAGTTTAATTTAATTTTGAGACAGGGACTCGCTCTGTCACCAGGCTAGAGTTCAGTGGTATGATCATAGCTCACCGCAGCCTCTAACTCCTGGGCTTCAGCAATCCTCCTGCCTCAGCCTCCCAAGTAACTGGGACTAGAGGTACACGCGATTATGCCTGGGTATTTTTTGTAGAGAGAAAGCCTCACTGTATTACCCAGGCTGCTCTCGAACTCCTGGCCTCAAGGGACCCTCTTGCCTCAGCTTCTCAAAGTGCTGGGATTATAGCTGTGAGCTGATGTGTATTCTTTTTTGTGGGGGAGGGGCGGGCGGAGTCTCACTGTGTTGCCAGGCTGGAGTGCAGTGGTTCAATCTCGGCTTGCTGCAACCTCCACCTCCTGGGTTCAAGCAATTCTCCTGCCTCAGCCTCCGGAGTAGCTGGGATGACAGGCACCCACCACCATGTCCAGCTAATTTTTGTAGTTTTAGTAGAGACAGGGTTTCACAATGATGGCCAGGATGGACTCAATCTTTTGACCTCGTCATCTGCCCGTCTCGGCTTCCTGAAGTCTTGGGATTACAATTGTGAGCCACCGCACCCGGCCCCAGCTGATGTGTGTTCTGCTTAAACAGTTATTGAGAGTGCTGGGCTCATATCTAAAAATTTTCATTTCCTCTTCCATGTGTTTTTTTCCTCTTATAAATCATTTTTGCTGTAGAAAATGGATCGTGCATCTTGGCTAATTCCCTGTATTTATATTTTAGGTTTGTTGATTGCATGTTCCTCTGCTTCCTGTATTTCTTGTGGATTGGTGCCTATAGTTAGATCAAGAGAGGACTGATTAAATTCGGGGGTGCATGTGTGTGTGGGTTTGTTTGCATTTGGTTGGTGGTCTTGTATACTCCAATCAGGAGTCATGTAATGTCTACTTGGCTCTCATATTTTCCCAAGTGTTTCTTTGTGATACATTCCTATGAGTGTATTGCTGGGTCAAAGGGTAAATGCATCTATTATTTTACTACATACGGTGGTGCACTGTTTTAGGTAAGCTTTGTAAGATGACATTTTATTTTATTTTTTGTTTTTTGAGATGGAGTCTTGCTCTGTCACCCAGGCTTTAGTGCAGTGGAGCAATCTCTGCTCATTGCCATCTCTGCCTCCCAGGTTCAAGCAATTCTCCTCCCTCAACCTCCCAAGTATCTGGTGCTATAGGGATCTGCCACTGCACCCGGCTAATTTTTGTATTTTTTAGTAGAGATGGGGTTTCACCATGTTGGCCAGGCTGGTCTCAAACTCCTGACCTCGAGTGCTTCACCCACCTCAGCCTCCCAAAGTGCGGGGATTGCAGGGATTAGTGCCACCGGGCCCAGCCTGAGATGAAAACTGATACGTAAGTGGTAAGATGTAGCCCCGTAAGCAGAAGCCTGGGGTGAGAGCTCTAGTGCACAGAGGTCCTGCGCTATCCTAGCGGAGTGGCTGAGGTTGGCAGTGGTACAGGAAGAATCAGAGCAGTGGGCTGGGGCAGCTTGTAAGAGGCCTTTCAAGAAAAGATAAGGGGATTGGATTTTAAACCATTAAACCAAGTTTGATGGTAAGCTTTTTAAATATGGGTGCACTAGGAAAGGGCATGAAGCTGGGGAGAGATGCAGTCTGATTCGTGGTTGTAAAAGATCACCCCACTGCTGCTGCGTGACTTGGTTATAGAGGGCAGTGGAGTAGACAGGACAGCCACGAACTGAGTGGTTAGTCCAAGCAAGAGATGGTGTGGGGAGTCAGTGGGACCAGGGCTGGAGAGCAGTGGGTACATTTAGGATTCGTTTTGGAAGCAGAACCAATAAAACTTTTTGCCTGATTTGAGGTACAGGCTGAAAGAAAAAGGAATCAACAACACTTGGGTTTTTGGCTCAAGCCATTGCATGAACGGTGGAACTGTTTGCTGACATAGAGAAAACCAGCAGGGAAAAGGGGACACATTTGGGGAGAAATTTTGAGCTCCCTGGTGGCCATGTTAAATTTGAGATAGCTTTTAAATATCCAAGTAGAAGATTAAATAGGTCGTGTGTTTTACAAGCTCGAAGTCTCAGGGATAAGACAGGGTTGGAAATAATGATTTGGAAGTAGTGGCTTTTTTGGGCAACTAACAGTCCACAACACGGGAACTGTCTGCTTTTTTCCGTTGATGGTTTTGAAACCGAATGCTCTCTGTGTCATATCAGGGCTGCTTTAGAGTTTTACAGCTGTCTTTTTTTCTCTTAGCTTTTGGTGTTACTCTGGAGGGTGGGCAGGTGGGGACAGATGAAATACTGCTGTCTGGGCATGTAACATTTTCCCTCTGGTCAGGCCAAAGACACCTTAAAATTGCTCTTAATTTCAAAAGGCTACTCTTGGCAGGAGCTCTAATGATGCAAAGATACAAACTGCAGCTGAAAATATATGTGTCAGCTTAAGCCAACCTTGCCAACATCAGAAATTAGTGTTGTTTTAATTTATGATTTAGCTATTAAAGATACTGCCTCAAGTTATGTTGCCGTAAAACCTCTATCATGATAAAGAAGCTTGGCTGGATCTCCCTTTTTTCACTTCCTCCTTTCTTCCTCTCCACTCCGCCTCTCCCCGCTCCTTCCTCACTTTCACAGTCATGTTTCTCTATAAAGGACATGGTATTTTAAATCTGAAAAAAAAATCAGTCAACATTATTTTTTAAAGAAAGATAGCTACTTGGTAAACAGTACAATTCTCTGCTGGGTATTATTTGGTTCACCAAACTGTGAGCATCACTAGGAAGTAGATAAAGCCTTCTGTCTACAGCTGAGATGTTTTGTTTTATTTTTCTGAGACAGTCAGAAAAAAAAAGCCTGCTTGGTTGCCCAGGCTGGAGTGCAGTGGTGCAATCGTGGCTCACAGCAGCCTCCAACTCCTGGGCTCAAATGATCCTCCCACCTCAACCTCCCAAGTAGCTGGGACAATAGGTGCACACCACCATGCCTGGCTAAGTTTTATAATTTTTGTATTTAAGAGATCGGATCTCACTATGTTGCCCATGCTGGTCTTGAACTCCTGGCATCAAGCAATCATCCTATGTTAGCCTCCCAAAGTGGTGGGATTACAGACAGGAGCCACTGCACCTAGCCTAGCTAAGATGCTATAAACAGCAAAGTTTTCTTTCAAAATTTCCATTTTACTGTTTTGTCCCTGCATTCAACAAGTTTCTCAGCTCTCTCCATGTGATAAGCCCTGTTAAAGCACTAGAGATGAAAAACTTTATGTAAATGTGCTATTTAGGAAATGAATGTCTTATTGAAAATAGACAAAAATATGTAAAAGTAAAATAACCTACTCTGAGAGATTTTATAGGTAAAAACTCGTGGAGAAATGATCGCACAGGCTGGAGGTGCAGTGGTACGATCTTGGCTCACTGCAACCTCTGCCTCCCAGGTTCAAGCAAGTCTCATGCCTCAGCCTCCCAAATAACTGGGATTGCAGGTGTACACTACCACGCTTGGCCAATTTTTGTACTTTTTGTAGAGACACGCTCTCTTGCCATGTTGCCCAGGCTGGTCTTGAACTCCTAAACTCAAGCAACCTGCCCACCTTGGCCTCCCAAAGTGCTGGGATTACAGGTGTGAGCCACTCTGCCCAGCTTAAAATAAATTTTGTGATGATAAAATATAATGTAATAAATAACAGTTGATGTTACATCAGAGGAAGGCACAGTCAGTCATGTCTGATCTTTCGTAGAAGACCCCAGGGAGAAATGTCGTGCAGTAAATGTCAAATGCCTGGTCACTGGAGGGTTCCGTCTCGTGCTTTGTTAACTTACCTGTCATTTGTCCAGCAAGTTAATGAAGTGTCTTCCTTTGACGTTGTAGTAGCAAAAGGGATGTTTACAGAATAGAGCATACTGCTACTCAGAGGCAAAACAAATTACAGAATAATGTTTATTATGCAATTCCATTTTCTTTTTAAAAATGTTTTATTTTTAAGTTCTTGATTGCATTTTCAATGTTGTATGTTCAAATGTATTTATGTAAGAAAAATATGGAAGGATATATGCCAGATTGTTAACAGTGTTCTGTTTGGGAGAAGGGGAAGGAAAGGTTTATTTTACTTTTTATAACTATGTATTGTGTGGATTATTACAATAAGCATGCATTGGTTTGTAATTCAAAAGACAAATGAAATCAGTAAATGGAGAAGGCATGCTTTTCCTGTTCAAAAGGATTAAACTACAGAATATCTGAAAAGACATCTTTCTGTTGTTATTGTCTTATTAATTAAAGTTGAAATTTCGAAAGTAGAGGAGCTTTAAAAATTATTGGTTGGGCACAGTAGCTCGTGCCTATAATCCCAGCACTTTGGAAGACCGAGGCAAGTGGACCACTTGCTGTTAGGAGTTTGAGACCAGCCTGGCCAACATGGTGAAACCCTGTCTCTACTAAAAATACGTAAATTAGCTGGGTGTCGTGGCAGGTGCCTGTAATCTCAGCTACTTGGGAGGTTGAGGCATGAGAATTGCTTGAACCCAGAAGGATAATAAGGCCTCTCCGTAAAACGTTTGATAAGAACTAGCAACATGGTAGGCTATAACCTCAAACCTCTCAAAGGATAAACATTTAGAAGCGAACCTGTTATGAAAACCATTCATTTGAGAAGGTACATATCTGTCAGGGCCGTAAGGGAGACACTCTTGGAGCTAGAAGGAAAGAGACCATTCTGGAGGCACTCCATGGTTCCAGACGACAGGACTTGGGATTAAGTCCCAAGAACAGAAGACTAGGCCCTTTCACAAAAACTTCAGCAAAAGGATGGATTAGGGAAAAACTCACCACAGACACAGTAACACATGGAAGGCTTTTTCCTTACCCTCAAAGAACAAGCCTCTCCAGGGCCTTACCCTCACTCAAAGGGCCTTGGAGTTCAAATTTAATATTATAGTACGCCCCCAAGATGTGAAATCAGTAATACAAATTGGCCCTAGATTCGTGGATAAGCCTGGAGCTCCCTGCAGACACAAACCCAATGCTGTTCATACCCTTTGTATTTCAATTGAGTTGCTTATCTTTTTGTTATTAGGTTCCTGGACTTTAAAATGGAAACACACACTCATGTGCATGTGCGTGCATTCAGGGTATTGTACCGAACTGTTTACACATTTCTAAACCTACTTTGAGGAAAGTTCCTGACATGTATGTGTCTCCATATTCAACTTGCTTTTCTCATTTTGCTTGTAGCACCAATCTAATTGGATTTAGGAAAGTCTGCCTTCCTTTTTCTGTCTACCCTGCGCATACGTTCTCATTTATTTGTGAGTCAAGGGAAAAATCATCTTAAATTTGGTCATGTAAGTGGTTGCATTAACACCCTTGGGTCAGGAAGGGCGATTGTAAATGCGGGAGTGGCGTCATGGACAGACATGCCCTTGGCATCTTTTCTCCCTGACGTGTGTGTGTGCATGTGTGCTTGTGCCTGTGTGTGCACCGATGTGCATGTATATGTTGTGTGCATGTGCACGCCCGTGTGTGTGTTGTGTGTATGTGTGTGTTGTGTGCATGTGTGTGCGTCCGTGTGTGTGTTGTGTGCATGTGTGAATGTGTGTGTGTGCATGTCAAGTCTGGGGTCTCCCATAGTCTGCACACACTGGAGTCTCATGAGGGTCGAGAGGCAGTGCACAATTTTGATACCTACCTGAAATGTACCAGTGTAGCCTGGAATGGGTTATTCATCCTCCTTGAGCCTAAATTCTGTCAATATTAAATTAGAATAAGAATATCTCTTTAGTAAGTGTGTTTGAGAATTCAATGCAGTCATGTAGGCCCGTATTCAGTAAGTGTTCAGATCACTTTCCATGAAGCACATTTGTTTACAGTAAATCAATAGCGGCTATTTCTTTGTTTTATGGATTTCCTCTATTCTTTCATTACCAGTCTTGTACCATATTTTTCTGTGATATTTCTTGTAAATTAGCATGTATTTTAGCCTCGTTAGGCTTAAAGAGGCCTTTATTTGCTAGCCGGAGAATCTTCCTTGTCATTATCTGCTTGCTTGCTTGCTTGTGAAAAGTTTTCATATTACAACCATCTGTCTTGCTGAAAACTTTTGTAACACAACACTGTGTATTCTCTGCCTAGCATTACACCTTGAGAATAGGAAGTGCTTAGTAATTATTTGTTGTCAAATAATTTAAAGCACCTGAGCTGTGGATAGTGCTCAATCCTTGCAGAATGCACCCTGCAAAATGATTGTCTTAGCATAGCCTCACTCTCCCCCACAAAGCTGAGGAATACAGTCAGTTTTTCTTGTACGTAGCAGTCCCTAACCGGTGTTTATCAGCTGGTTCGTAACTGTTACAGAGTAGAAAACTCCTGAATAATGCGAATGAAATTTTGTATTGGATTAGAAAAGAGTTGTGGAGTTTAATGTCATAGAAGAATGTCTGACTTGGTTTTTCATTCATTTAGCATAGATTGATTTGGGGTGCCAAGAAGAGCAAGGCACAGCCCTTGCCCTTGAAGGGCTCAGAGTTTAATGCCTCGTTTTACCAGTTACCTGGTCACAGATAACTGCACAGGATGTGGTCGGATCAGGGTCAGAAAGGGCGGAGGTTAAAGAATGATGGGTCATTTTGGCCAGGTGCAGACAGGATGCTGAGTGGGCAGTCCATCTCTAGAGTTGCTTGTGCATAAGACCAAAGACCGGCTTGAATGGCCGATGATTTATTGTTAGCACAAGCTACAGATGCAGGTGAAGAAGGCCTCGTGCCATGGTGAGAAGCTTGGGCTGCTCTAAAGGGAGTTATCGAAGCATTTATAGGATAAAGGAATGGAGTGTTTGGGGTACATTGTGGGAAAAAATCGTAAAGTCATGATTTCTTTTCTCATCAAACTCTAGGGGACAAAAAGCAGTATGAGAAAGACATAAAACTCTAGAGGACAAAAAACAAAGTGAGAAAAGCAAGTTGAATATGGAGACACATACATGTCAGGAACTTTCCTCAAAGTAGGTTTAGAAATGTGTAAACAGTTCGGTACAATACCCTGAATGCACGCACATGCACATGCGTGTGTGTTTCCATTTTAAAGTCCAGGAACCTAATAACAAAAAGATAAGCAACTCAATTGAAATACAAAGGGTATGAACAGCATTGGGTTTGTGTCTGCAGGGAGCTCCAGGCTTATCCACGAATCTAGGGCCAATTTGTATTACTGATTTCACATCTTGGGGGCGTACTATAATATTAAATTTGAACTCCAAGGCCCTTTGAGTGAGGGTAAGGCCCTGGAGAGGCTTGCTTTGACACCCAGTTGGTTGAATTAGAATATTAAGTAGTCAGACCAATACTGCTCTTTCCACAGACCATGAATCCCAAGGCAAACGCTCCAGGCAGCCAGTGAGGAAGACCTTATGGCCCCGTCTTATCTTAGTCTGTTTGCTTTGCTATAAAGGAGTACCTGAGGCTGTGTAACATATAAGGAGGTTTACTTGGCTCAGGGTTCTGCAGGCTCTGCAAGAAGCCTGGTGCCAGCAGCTGCTTGTGGTGTGGGGGCCTCAGGCTGCTTTCAGTCAGGGCAGAAGGCAGAGAGACAGACAGACAGACAGACAGACAGATGGATGGACACTGCCCTTATGACTCAAACGCCTCCCATTAGGCTCCACCCAGCACTGGGGATCCCATTTCAGCATGCATTTTGAAAGCTCAGATATCCACAGCGTAGCAGCCCCCATCTCCTAGGGCAGTGTGGCGGGGGGTCTGAAAGCCACCAGGGTGTGAAAGTGAGGTTACGCTTTTCACTGCAAATTCAAAGATGCATAAATGATCTCGTTCTGCTTGTTGCTCCTCAGCCTGCAGATTCTGGCGTGAATAACTTGGCTTTTCCATCGCCACGCCGTACCCATCTGTTTTCCTCAGACTGTTCTTTACTCAAAGTTTTGGGTGAAGAACATGCTGCTTCTGATAAGTGGAGTTGGGGCTGAGGGTGAGAGTGGCTGAGAAGGTGGCAGGCAGCCGTGGTGCGAAGGGAAAGCTTTTTAGATGCCGCTGTGCTCAGGAATGAAGTCAGGGCAAGCCTCGGGGAGACTAGACTAGACGAGTGTGGGGTGAAGTGGGGCAGTCACAGCAGAGAGAACACCAGACAGATGCACCGGGCGCCCAAGTGAGGGCTCGGGGTCCTGGAGGTGACCCCTGGTCCAAGTCAGCAAGACCATTTCTGTCACGGTGCAGGTTTCGGCTCTATAGTTGGCTCAGGATGTTACCCGGGATGCTTGCCTCAGAAGGGTGTTGTTTGTTTTGAGACAGATTCACTCTCTGTTACCCAGGCTGGAGTGCAGTGGTGCGATCTCAGCTCACTGCAACTGCTGCCTCCAGGGTTCAAGCGATTCTCCTGCCTCAGCCTCCTGAGTAGCTGGGATTACAGGCGTGCACCACCAAGCCCAGCTTATTTTTGTATTTTTAGTAGAGACGGGGTTTCACTATGTTGGCCCGGATGGTCTCGAATTCCTGACCTCAAGTGATTGATCTGCCCAGCTTGGCCTCCCAGATAGCTGGGATTACAGGCATGAGCCACCATGGCTAGCCTCCTCAAGGGTTTTATCTGGCTAAAATGAGAACTTTTATGTGAAAACACCATAAAGCATCACAGAGTTGTAAGGAATGTTGAAGTCATGATAATGAGCTGCAGCAGGCATCCTCTCATTCCATTCCCAAAACAAATCTCCCCTCAATGTTTCATGACTGTTTTTACTGAGTAATAAAATATTAAAATATTTTCAAAAGCTGTTGTCATGAAGACAAGATATTATTTAAAAACTCTGATTCAGTGGACTAACTTTTTAAATATTAAAAAGAAAGTCCTTTGAAGTGGCTGCTGCATACATGGTTGTGTAATTCACACATCATAAGCAGTATTTAAACTGAGGTAAAGTACCCTTTTATGATTAACGTGGCTTATCAAGAAATCATCTCCGTGTTGTTTATGTACTTGGGTAAAGTTAGCAGTTTTTCAGCCATGCTTTTGTAATGATTTTTTGAACCATATCATTATTTGTCTTTTTTATTCACCTTAAGCTCTGTGACTGAGCGAAAGAGGCTTGCTGCCTAATGCTCTAGAAGCCAGTGTTAGGAAGAAAAAAGCTTTTTCATTGCAAGTCAACTAATGAGACATTAGTCCAGCTCAAATTTGTCTCCCCGTGCGGTCTTTAAGGCAGTGATTTTATTAGAAAAGGTGTAGGGGATAGATTCTCAGATTAGTTAATGAATGGTGGAAGGAAGGGGAGATCTGGACAGTCCTCGGACAGTGCAGTTGTCTGTTTCATCATGCTTCCTCGTGGATTGCATGTGCAGATTCACGGGGAGTTAGTATGAAGCATGGTGGAAATTGGGGCTCTGACGTCAGCAAGCTCTTTCTATGCAGACTCCTTTGGCCATGTTGGGTCCAACCAATTTCAGCCAGTTTTTTTTTTTTTAATCTCACAGGCAGAGGGAGTTTTAGTGTTTTACTAAGTTGTTTCTTTTCTTATACTGCCATCCAGCAAATGCAGAAATTTCTGTTAGTCATTGGTTTCTTTAACTCTCTAGGGCGCAGTTTCAGCTCCAACTCGGTTTAATGAATTCTCTAAATCACTGGGCAAACGGAGAAGACGCTCTGGTTTAGTGTAATTAAACTGGGTACTGTGGTTTATATTCCACAAAGGCCATCGCACTTTAGTGCACCAGTAATCTTTTTGAACAGCTGTCTTGAGTCAAGTGTTTGGCAAAGCTCATTTGAGTCTTCATCCAAATCCCAACTCTGCCATCAGGGTCAGGGTCACTCTGCTCATTTGTGGGTTTTTAAAAATTCAGTGTCAGCCGGGTGGGTGTGGTAGCTCACACCTGTAATCCCAGTACACGGGAAGGCTAGATGGGCAGATTATTTGAGGTCAGGAGTTCAAGACCAGCCTGGTCAACATGGCGAAACCCCGTCTCTACTAAAAATACAAAGATTAGCCTAGTGTGGTGACATGTGCCTGTGTTCCCAGCTACTTGGGAGGCTGAAGTACGAGAATCACTTAAACCTAGGAGGTGGAGGCTGCTGTGAGCCAAGATCATGCCACTGCACTCCAGGCTGGGTAATAAGAGCCAGACTGTCTCAAAAAACAAAACAACAACATATGTCAATTTGTTGACGTAACAAATGTCATTCTGCATTCTCCAATTTGTCTGTGGGGTGTGTGTGTGTGTCTGTGTGTGCGTGTGTGTGTGTGTGAGAGAGAGAGAGAAAGAGAGAGAATGTGTATGAGGGGTACACATGCCTTTCTCCCCACTCCCTCCTCCTCAGTTATTTCCCACTTAGTGGAATCTATCTGCGGTATTCAAAGAACCTGTTGAGAAAAGTTTGATTTGGGGCATTTGAAGAGTCTACAGAGTTAAGATTTATTTCAAGAAATAAGATAAATCTTTTATTATTAGAAAATTAATCATTTATCATTATGTAATTTACCAAATAGATAGTTATGAAATTTTGGGTCTTGTATGCCTGGGCTGTCAGGTGAAGTCCAAAAGAGTTATATAGTTTATCTTTCTGCAGTTGTACTTACGAGGAATTTCTGTGTTGGTGAAATACGTATGTGCATATGGAGTTGTGTGGAAAGGTATGTAGGTACATAGGCAAATATATTTCCCATTCAGCGTGATTGTTTATACAACCACATCCAAAGTGCACTACAAAATGAACTTCTTAAAGAATAATTTTAGGCCAGGTGTAGTGGCTCACACCTGTGATCCCAGCACCTTGGGAGGCTGAGGCAGGTGAATTGCCTGAGGCCAGGAATTCAAGACCAGCCTGACCAACATGGCGAAACCCCATCTCTATTAAAAATACAAAAATTAGCCCGGCATGGTGGCAGGTGCCTGTAATCCCAGCTACTCGGGAGGCTGAGGCAATAGACGATCTTGAACCCCGGGGTCGGAGGTTGTGGTGAGCTGAGACCATGCCACTATACTCCACTATACTGGGTGACAGAGCAAGACTCTGTCTCAAAATAATAATAATAATAATAATAATTTTAAAGGGATCGTCATTTGGCACTTTAAGGAAAACGTTTGCCAGCCTCAATCTCAATAATACTGGAAAATGGAACTTCAGCTTATTTTACCAGTGAATCAATTACTTGGTCAGTGAATTTTTATGAGTGTCCACTGTGCTCCTGTTATTGTCCTAGAGGTTGATAAATCCTTCAGAATTCCTCAGTTATAGTGCACAGATGAATCTGAATCAAAAGACATGCTATTGATTCAAATACGTTATTGTGACCAGACAGCACAGACTGTGACATGGTGGAAAGCACAGGTGCTTAAGCCCTAGCAGTGTTGTAGAGTAGCAAGAGCATCAGCCTGCTGTCCTTGTCAGTAGCTACTTTACGGTCTCCTAAGCAGGTGTTATCATGGCTTCATCCACTTCCTTCACTTTAAAATACGGACTGGATTGCATCGGATGACCTCAAGAAGGCTTTCTGGCTCTGGAAGCCTTCCTCTATGAAGTGTATGGAGGTCTGTAGTCTTCTCTCTGACGGTTGTACTGTTTCCACAGGGTGTTACCTACTGTGGAGAAAGTTCAGCAAGCAGTCTTACCATGGCCCACGTGCCCTGGCATGAGGAAGTGGTGCAGTTTGTCCTTGAGCTGGTGGATCTGATCCCTGACTATGAGATTGCATGTGAACACGAACACTCTAACTGCCTCCTGATAGCGCACAAAAAGGTAAGCCTAACTCAAACATGCGTTCTTCTGTCCCTCCAGCCCGCTGTTCTTTCCTTCTCTCTTTATTTTCTTCTTACTTTGCTATGGGGATTATCTGCTTGTTTGCTACCTTTTATAAAACAAACATTAAGAAAGTCCTAAATTCTGTCTGCTGGGCTCATAAACTCTTTTCTGTGTGAAATTGCTTCTGTTTAGCCCTCATCTGGATATCTTGAGGTACTTTCGGGTTTGCAATTTTTAGAAGGTGCATTCGTACAAAACAAAAGCAGGATATCCTGCTTTTGTAATAACGTCTAGTCGTTTCCTGGAATGACAGGGAAAAGCTAAAAAAGTTAATAGTCCCCATATGAGTTTCTAGCTGCCAGAAGCAATATAGAGGTATCTATCAAATTTTAGATTGCTTTGAATCTTGGCATCTGGAGAATTTTGTGTAAAATTTTAGTTTGTAACACTATTTCCATTTTTCCCCTTCAGTCCTTTTATTAGATAGGACAAGTACACAAATCTATTTTTCTTAACTAAATAAGTCCTACTAAAGGAAAAATCCAGTTCTTCATAGATGTAGGCCACTAAAATAATTTGTTAATTTTCTGGAGAAGTTCTAGAAATTTTCTTAGTCTTTATTTCTTTAAATACTTATTCTTTCTCATTATTTTTTCTCCTCTGGGACTCCAATTAAACACATGTTAGATTTCACTATATTTTTTATATCTCTTGCCTTCTCATTTGTGTTTTTTGTGCTTTTGTCTCTCCGTCTCTCCATAGTTCATTTTGGATGGTTTCTATTGATTCATATTCCAGTTCACTAAGTCTTGTTTCAGCCGCGTCTCCTGTGCTATTAAACTCAGCCATTAATTTTTGATGTTACATTTCATGTTTTTTAATTGTATAATTTCTGCTTGGTTTGTTTATTTCAAATCTCCTATTTTGTAAAATTTCTGTTTCACTGCTGAAGTTTTCAAGCTTGGCTTTTATCTTCTTGAGTACTGGAAGCGAGTTGTTTTATGGTTTGTGTCTGATAACTCCAATGTCTAAAGTTCCTGTGGGATTGCTTCTGGTGTCTGTCATTTCTGCAAGTTCTCATTCATGTTGCCTTGTCTTCTCCTGTGCCTTGTTACCTGTGATTGCGTTCTGTACGTTGCATTTAAAAGAGTACTTCTAGAAATCCAGTCAAGCCTAGGAACAGAAGGTCTCTTCTGAGGTGTTCGAAATGTGTGATTTAACCCTCTCACTTTTTCCATGTGGAAACTGAGGTCCGAATGAAGAGACTGGCTTAAATGGCTGGTCAAACTGGAACCACAATCTTCCCTCCCTGTAGTCCACTGACCTGTTTTATGCTACAAGGCGTCTTTCCAAACCATTGGCAATATTCAAAGGAACATTTAAAACAAGACAATTTAATGTTAGTCCAATACTTTACTTCACTCTGTAAGATTTCTCCTCTCTTCCCATGAGGATAGAGGAAATAGACAGCAAACCATCTAATTCAAGCCGATTCCGTTCTCTTGGTGTTTACTGAATGCCTGCTGAGTTCTGGACACCAGGCCATGCAGCAAGGCACACAGTGCTCAGACATGAATAATGAAAGCCACAGGGTTAATTGGAAAGTAGACTTGGCACAAATCTCACACCACCACTTGTTAACTTGGTGACTGTGCAGGTTCTTCCATCTTTCTGTAGTGGACTGAACAAGAAGAGATTATGCATGGAGTCAGATTGAGTAGAGCCTCAGTCTTGACACGTCTCTTTTTAGCTTTTCATCTGGAAAATGGGCATATTGCTAGCTAAGGCCATTGCCTTGAAACACTTCACATTACCTGCCTTACAGCGTGATTCAGTTGTTGCTGCTTCCATTATTTTTATTTTTAGAAAACCAGCTAATTTGGTGCATGCTTAATATGTGACACACACTGTCAAGTATATTTTTAAATCCTCACAGCTTCCCTGTAAGGTCGGTACTATTGAGATCTTGGTCTTTTTTGTTGTTGTTGTTGTTGTTGCCCAGGCTGAAGTGTAATGGTATGATCTTGGCTCCCTGCAACCTACACCTCCCGGGTTCAAGAGGTTCTCCTGCCTCACCCTCCTGGGTAGCTGGGATTACAGGCATGTGCCACCACACCTGGCTAATTTTTGTATTTTTAGTAGAGACGTGGTTTCACCGTGTTGGCCAGGCTGGTCTCGAACTCCTGACCTCAAGTGATCCACCCACTTCAGTCTCCCAGAGTTCTGGAATTACAGGTGTGAGTCACCAAGCCCGGCCTGACCTCTGTCTGTGAATGAGAAACAGGCATATAAAGGGGTTCAGTAACTTGCCCAAGCAGAAACAGCCAGTAAGGAGTAGAAATGGGATGTAAGCCCTGGCGTAACTCCAGAGCCTATATTCCCTTCTTTCCTTCCTTCTTTCTTTTTCTTTTGTTTTAAACTTGGAAATTATTTCAAATATACAAAAAAGTGCAATGAAAAAAATAGAACAAAGGACCCAGATTTGCAGAATCACCTGTACAATTTTTCTGCCATTTACTTGTTTGCACGCGTGCACTCTCTCTGTCTCTCTGTCTGTCTCTGTCTCTCTCATGCTCTTGCTCTCTCCCTCTCCCTCCCTCCCTTCCCCTCTGCCCCCTGCATGTACGTGCACACATCTGCTGTCTTTTCTGAGCCATTTGAAGAATTGTTGCATTGGTCATGGTCCTTTGCCTCTAAATGTTTCAGTGTGAATTTCTTGAGACTAGGAGTATTCTCTCTTAGAACCACAGTGCAGTTCTCAACTTCTGCATGACTTTCCTCTACCATCCATATTCAGATTCTGTCCGTTCAGCTTGTAATTCAGCTTGTAATGTCCTTTATAGCACTTCCCCCTCCAGTTAATTCAGGATCTACTCTGCAGGAGTCAGCAAACTTTTTTTATAAAGAAAATGTGGGCTGGGTGCGGTGGCTCATGCCTGTAATCCCAGCACTTTGGGAGGGAGACTGAGGTGGGTGCATCATTTGAGGTTAGGAGTTCAAGACCAGCTTGGCCAATGTGGTGAAACCCCATCTCTACTAAAAATACAAAAATTAGCCAGGCGTGGTGGCGGGCACCAGTAATCCCAGCTACTCGGGAGACTGAGGAAGGAGAATGTCTTGAACCCAGGAGGTGTAGGTTGCAGTGAGCCGAGATCATGTCACTGCACTCCAGCCTGGGCGACAGAGTGACTCCATCTCAAAAAAAAAAGGTGATATAAAATAAATATTTGAGGTTTGCAAGCCATATGTAGTGTGCGTCAGATATGTTTAATATTTTTAGTATTTAGTAAAAAATAATTAATATTTTTTATATTTTGTATTTTGTGTCTTTGCTTGTTTACTCATTTTACAACCTTTTAAAAATGCAAAGACTGTCCATAAAAGAGGTTTGTGAGCTAAGTGTAGCCAGATTGGGCCTACCAGCCCAGTTAACCAACCCCTAATCTAGGCCACATACTACATTTTGTTCTCATGTCTCTCTAGTCACCTTAAATTTGGAACATTTCCACAGTCTTTGTCTTTTATGATGTTGGTATTTTAAAAGAATACAGTTTCATCCCTTCCCTTTCTTTTAATAGAAATGTTTCTTGGTGAGACGCAATGGTTTACACCTCTAATCTCAGAATTTTGGTAGGCTGAGGCAGGTGGATACCTTGAGCCCAGGAGTTCAAGACCAGTCTGGGCAACATAGTGAGACCCCATCTCTATTTAAAAGTAGGAAAATTACCTAGGTGCTGTGGCACGAACCTGTAGTCCCAGCTACTTGTGGGGCTGAGGTGGGAGTATCATGTGAGCCCAGGAGGTCAAGGCTGCAGTGAGCCATTCATCATGCCGTTGCACTTTGGTCTGGGCAACAGAGCGAGACCATCTCAAAAAAAAAAAAAAAAAAAAGAAATGTTTTTTGTTATATATTTGCCTGATTTTTCCTTTGGTTAGATGGAGGCTGTGCATCTTCAGGTGGAATGCTGTGTTGGCGATGTGTCTGTTCCAGAGTGTCATGCCTGGTGCCTGGCGTCCATGTCTCCCACATTGGTGGGAATAATTTTGTTCACCCAACTACTTTAGCCCGGTTCTTCTGTTTCTCTCCTTTGCAACCAATAAGCTGTCTATTAAAAGGTACTTTAAGATAATGCAGTATCTCACTTCTTACCAAAATTTCCCCATAGATTTTAGCACTTATTGATGGTTCCTGCCTGATAAAATGTTTTATCGATTGTAAAATATTGATTTTTTGTAACTGTACCACTCCTTCCACATTTACCTTCAGCATTCTACTGTAAACAAAAGCCCTCCCTTTCCTCCCATTTATGTATTTATCTGTTTTCTGCGTGGACTCGGGAATTCTATTTTCTGTCCCAGTGATTCATTAGTCATCACTGTACTTACTTTAAACCACTGTCCTAGACTCCCTGTTCCTTTCTCTCTGTCTCTCTATCACTCTAATTAAATCTCTTGTATCCTTATTCAAAATTGGTACTAATAGTATTGCTTTCAAGGTCATTATCAAGATTAAAACTAACATATTTAAAGTACCTAGAAGGACTCCAGCCTGAGTGACAGACTGAGACCCCATCAAGAAAGAAAGAAAGGCAGGGGAAGAAAAGAGAGAGGGGGAAGAGAGAGGAGAGAAGAGAGAGAAAGAGAGAGAGGAAAGAGAAAGAAAGAGAGAAAGAGAGAGAGAGAGGAAGGGGAAGGGAGGGAGGGAGGGAGGGAGGAAAGAAGGAAGGAAAAAGAAGGAAGAAAGAGAGAAGAACCTAGAAGGGAACCCAAAGTGAAATAGGCAGTTAACAAATAGTTGTTACGACTGCTTTTATTGGTCTTCCCCTGCCCACAAGGAGCTCACTCACATTTAGAGGGGAGAACGACTGAAAATCAGTGTGATCATTGCAAAACCAGACATGGCACCAAGTATGCACCAGGAAAGAGGAGAGAGTCTGAGATAGACCCTCATTGTTCTCTTTAATGTTTGTTAAATACCATGTGTGTCAGCACATGGGTATTCTACGAATACAGAGGGCTGGGTACTGTAAGAATACAAAGATGAGTAAGCAGTGGGCCTTGTATTAGGCCATTTTCTTGCTGCTGATAAAGACATACCTGAGGCCAGGTGTGGTGGCTCATGCCTGTAATCTCAGCACTTTGGGAGGCCAAGGTGGGCAGATCACCTGAGGTCAGGAGTTCAAGACCAGCCTAACCAATATGGTGAAACCCCATCTCTACTAAAAATACAAGAATTAGCTGGGCATGGTGGTGGGTGCTTGTAGTCCCAGCTACTCAGGAGGCTGAGGCAGGAGAATCACTTGAACCTGGGAGCCGACGGTTGCAGTGAGCAGAGATTGTGCCACTGTACTTCAGCCTAGGTGACAGAGCGAGACTCTGTCTCAAAAAAAGAGAGAGGGACTGGGTAATTTATGAAGGAAAAGAGGTTTAATGGACTCACAGTTCCACGCGGCTGGGAAGGCCTCACAATCATGGTGTAAGGCACGTCTTACATGGTGGTAGACGAGAGAAAAGAACACCAAATGAAAGAGGAAACTCCTTATAAAACCATCAGATCTTGTGAGACTTACTCACTACCACGAGAGCAGCATGGGGAAACCAGCCCCATGATTCAGTTACCTCCCACCAGGTCCCTCCCACAACACGTGAGAATTATGGGAGCTACAATTCAAAATGAGACTTGGGTGGGGAGACAGTCAAACCATATCCTGTCTTCAAGAATGGCCTAACAGAAAAAGACAAATATCTAAACAAGAAAATGCTGAGAGGTGTAATCAGAGCTATGGTGGAAGAACGGAATGGAGCTCAGTGGGCGCATGCTGAGGACTGCTTGGTCCCGTCGGGAGAGGCTTTGCAGAGGGGGCACCATTTCACTAGATCTGAAATGATGGCGTTTAAGAGGAAACAGTACAAGCAGAGGTCGAAGGAGAAGTGGGGAGGCATGGGACATTGAGAGCCACAGGTAGTGTGGGATGGCTGGAGGCCAAGAGAAGGGTGGCAGGGGGAGGAGATTATTAGGCAGGGCTAAGATCACAGATAGCACTGAATGGCATTTTCCCTATAGGGCATGGGGAGGCACTGAAGAGTTTTAAGTGGGGAAGTGCCACAATTAGATTTGTGTTTCAGAAAAAATTGTCTAACAGCATTACAGGAGATAGATTGAAAAGCTGTAGAGAGAGAAACCAGTTAAACAGGGTTGTGATAGCCAGCTGTGGTGTCGCATGTCTGTAGTCTCAGCTACTTGGGTGGCTCAGGCAGGAGACTCACTTGAGCCCAGGAATTCTATCTAGCTCTGCCTGGACAACATAGTGAGACCCTCCTCCACCTCTAAGAACAATAGCAAGAAACCTGTTATAACCCTCAGGTCCAGCAACCCGAAGGTGAAATGGGGTCTGAGACAAAGGCCGTGTTGAGTGAGAGTGGTGAGTGGTAGACCTGGCACAGTATTAAACGAGGAACACTAACGAGCGCATGGGTTCATGCGTGACTCCCTGGCCTCTAGCCTGGGAAATGGGTTTTGTGATGGTGTCTTCCACGGCGATGATGTTCCTTGCATATTTATGTTTCATGTAGGTAGAGAGTGAATGGTTGACTCTGTGAAAATCCCAGCAAAGATACAGATCAAATGATGGACTTCAGATTATAAGAAGTTGTCCTTAGAATGCCCAGAGTGAGACAGATGGTCCGTGACCATGAGAAGGCTGTGAAATTAACTGCTTAACCATCCAGGCGTACCCTAACGCAGAGGCTTCCCACTTTCACCCTCATCCTGCTCTAGTGCCTCAGCAGCTTTTTCACCAGACCTGTAGGTCAAGAGAAATACCTAGCAGTTCCGTTTGTTATGACATCATCTGTGACACAGCCTAACATTGAAACTGGGAACTCTCTCAAGCTAGTAGCTGATGGAATGTCCAACAGATGTCCAGTGTCACTGCATTCCGGGACCCTGCGGTGTCCTGGTGAGTAAGTACCCTGCTTGGAAACCAGGGCTATAAGGAAGTAATAGAGAAACTCATCCAGAAAGTAAAACCAGTCTCATTTACATTTCCTCCAATTATGTGTTTTCTGGCGCTGCCTTTCCTCTGCCTTGTTGATGTCAAAGTATGCAGACCTTGTCGTTTTCCACTCGTGTCCTCTCTATTCTTATACTAGTGTCTAGTGAAAGAATTGAAAATGTGGTACAGCTTCTTAGGAAGTAGTCACTTCTCAGGCCTGGTCCATTGGCTCTTTATTTAAGCTCATGAGCTGGGTCAGGTGACCTAAAACCAGAGAGGCGCGAATCATCAAAGAACCTGTTTATCATTCTCTGCTTTTTCAGGAGATTGCCCAATTTATTTTTTTATTTTGGAGACAGGGTCTCATCTCATTCTGTCAGCCAGGCTGGAGTGCAGTGGCATGAACATGGTTCATTGCAACCCCAACCACCCAGGCTCAAGCAGTCCTCCTGCTTCAGCCTCTTCAGTAGCTGGGACTATAGATGGGAGCCACTATGCCCAGCTAATTTGTAAAGTTTTTGTCGAGATGGGATCCCACTGTGTTGCCCCGGCTACTGTCAAACTCCTGGGCTCAAGCAACCCACGTACCTCAGCCTCCCAAAGTGCTCGGTTTACAGACATGAGCCACCGTGCCGGGCCTTGCTTTCTGCTAATAATCCCAGGACTTCTGAAAGAGAGTGCATGCTGCTGCAGTCACGTTGAAGCTCTGCTCTCCTATTGTTATACCAAGACAGCCAGAAAAGAAAACTGAACACCAAGTCTTTACTTTAAAACAATTAGAGAGTCATAGGAAGCTGCAAAATGGACAGAAAGGTCTCATGTACCCTTCACGTACTTTTCCCCAGTGATGATGCCTTACATAATCATAGTACATTATCAGAAAATCAGGAAACAGACATTGGTACTACCTGTAGACCTTATTCAGATTTCACCAAATGTAAGTGCACTCACAGCCGGGTGCGGTGGTTCACGCCTGTAATCCCAACACTTTGGGAGGCCAAGGCCGGCAGATCACCTGAGGTCGGGAGTTTGAGACCAGCCTGACCAACATGAAGAAATCCCATCTCTACTGAAAATACAAAATTCGCCAGGTGTGGTGGTGCATGCCTGTAATCCCAGCTACTCGGGAGGCTGAGGGAGGAGAATTGCTTGAACCCAGGAAGCAGAGGTTGTGGTGAGCTGTCCATTGCACTCCAGCCTGGGCAACAAGAGAGAGACTCAGTCTCAAAAAAGAAAAATAAAAAATAAATGCACTCACATGTGCGTGTTTAGTTCTATGCCATTGTATCATGTGGAGACCTATGTAGCCATCACCACGCCCCAGATAGAAAACTGTTCCACACCACAGAGATCCTTCTCATGCTACTCCTTTGTAGTCCCACGCTAACTGTCCCTAGCCTCTGGCCACCACCAGTCTCCTCTCTGCCTCTGTAACTTTCTCATTGGAAGAAGGAAATACAAACAGAAGTTTACTCTACCTGACGATAATAGAGCCACTTCGGCTTTCTTTTGGTGAATGTTTGCCTGGCATGTCTTTTTCTCTCCTTTGCCTTTCAGCCTGCCTGTATCATTATATTTGAAGTGAGTTTCTTACAGGCAGTGTATGGTTGTCACACTTTTTTAGTCTACTCTGCCAATCTATTTTAGAATTCCATTTTTATTTCTCTGCACTGTTGTTGAATGTGTCTCTTCATATAGACTTTTTAGTGGCTGATTTACATGTTACATTATGCATATGTAATATATCACAGTCTACTGGTGTCAGCATGTTACCAGTTTGAGTGAAATACAAAAACTTTACCTCTCTTAAATCTCTTTTCCCTCCCTTACTTAGAATGTCTTAGATATCTCCTGTACCTAGAGTGAAAATCACATGGGATCGTATTACAATTTGTGCTTCAACTATCAAAGATAACTTAGAAAACTCAAGAGAAGAAGAGTTTATTGTATTTACTCATGTTCTTACTCCTTCTGTTGTTCTTTCTTTCTTCCAGATGGTCCAAGTTTCCTTTGGAATCTTCCCCATCTGCTTGAAGAGCTTCCTTTAGCAGTTCTCTTAGAGCTTGTGTGATAGCAACCAGTCCTCTTAGTTTCCCTTCATCTGGCACAGCCTTGGTTTTAAACCCTCTCCATTCCTGAAGGCTATTTTTGGTAGGTAAAGTATTCTGGATTGACAGTTCTTTTCTCTGAGACTTCCTTCTGGCTTCTCTGGCAGCTGATGAAAAATCCTTTGTCATTTGATTGTTTTTCTCCTTTAGGTAAGGTGTTTCTCTCTCCCTGCTTTCAAGATTTTTAAAAATTTTCAGGTCTTTAGCTTTCAGAAGTTTGATTACAGGTTGCCTGGGCCTGGATTTCTTTGAAGGTCTGTTGTTTTAGAGGCATGCTCAGCTTCCAGAATCTGCAGGTCTATGCCCTTTACAAACTGGGGAAGTTTCTAGTTGTTCTCCAGATACTTTTTTCAGCCTCATCTTATTTCTCGTATCTTTTTAGATCTCTGAGGACACAAATGTTAGTTTGTTGTTGTTGTTGTTATAGTCCAACAGGTACCTGAGACTTTGTTTCTCTTTTACTCTCTCTGCTTCTTAGACTCTTGTTCTAGCTTTAGATTCATTCATTCTATTGAGCCATTTATTATTTTAGTTATTGTATTTTTCAGTTCTAAAATTTTCATTTGATTATTTTCCTTTTTCTATTTAACTATTTCTTTTCTTCTTCTTCTTCTTTTTTTTTTTTTGAGACAGAGTCTCACTCTGTCGCCCAGGCTGGAGTGCAGTGGCGCACTGTTGGCTCACCGCAGCCTCTGCCTCCCGAGTTCAAGTGATTCTCCTGCCTCAGCCTCCTGAGTAGCTAGGATTACAGGTGTGAGCCACCGTGCCCAGCTAATTTTTGAAGTTTTAGTAGAGATGAAGTTTCACTGTGTTGGCCAGGCTAGTCTTGAACCCTTGGCTTCCAGTGATCCACCTGCCTCCATCTCCCTGGGATTATGGGTGTGAGCTACCACACCTGGCCAATTTCTGTTTCTTGTGTCTGTTTTTAATTGCTCATTGAAGCACATTTATGATGGCTACTTTAAAATCTGAATCAGGTAATTACAACATACATATCATGTTGGCATCTTTTGATTGTCTTTTTTCATTCAAGTTGAGATTTTCCTTTTTTTGGTATGCTAAGTAATTTTCAGTTGTTTCCTGGACATTTTTGGCTATTATGTTAGGAGACTCTGGATCTTACTTTTTAATAAAACTTCTGTCTTAGCTGGCTACCTTGGACACTGCACTGTGGCGATGGCATGAGAGGGTGTTACCTCCTTACTTCCAGGGTGAGGGCCAGTCCCTTCTCAGCTTCTATTGACCTGCTGTAGGAAGGGTGCCTTGTTGCTGCCAAGTGGGAGCAGAAGTTCAGGCTCCCCTCAGCCTCCTATGAGACCATTCCAATGAGAAAGGGAGAGCCATCTTGTTACTGCCCACCCCCGCTCCCCGCCCCAGTCTCCACTGACATTACAGGATGGAGGCCAGGGCCTGTTGCTGCTGGGCAGTGGTAGAAGTTCTGGTTCTCCACTAAGGTGTTTCTGGGTTCCCACACAGCGTTCGCTGACCGGGTGGGAATGAGGCTTGTTTTTCTCATGGCCTAGGGTTGTCTAAAACTTTTCTGTCTTGTTAGGCTGCCCTGTTCCTGCTCTCCTAAGAAAGCAGCCTTTACTTGAGACTGTTTGGTTTCTTTAATCCAATTCTTGTCCATAGCCATTGGTATTTCTAGGTTGCAGCCCAGTTCAGGATATATGAGCCAAAAATAAGACCCAAGAAACTCACCACTGTGCTGTTCCTCAGATCCCTAGGCCCCTAGCCAGTGTGCCTTCTTATCTGTGACTCTGAGAATCTTTGGTTGCCTTACATATAATTCCTTCTATTTTTAGCTGTACTTAGCAGGAGGAATAGGGAGAGGTGCATCTACTCCATCTTGTCTGGAACCAGACATGATACCACTGTGGACCTGGGATTCGCATCTCCCTAGTGAACAGTAAGCCAGTCCAGTTGGGAATGTTTGATATTAGCAGATTATTCACAGGCAAACTCATTTTCTTTTTGAACTTAAAGGCATTGTCCAGTTAAGTTTGAATGGCTGCTGTTGCAGGGTTCCTGGAAAGAATTTCCTGACATTTACATGAAAAAATATTTTCCTAATCCTAATCAGATCTCATCAGATCCCATTTAATAAATAGGCTAGCAATTTCCTTTAAGGGTACTAGTGTTGAAAAGCAGAGGTGTGGCCAGGCCCGGTGCTCACGCCTGTAATTCCAGCACTTTGGGAAGCCAAGGCGGGCGGATCATGAGGTCAGGAGATCGAGACTATCCTGGCCAAGATGGTGAAACCCTGTCTCTACTAAAAATACAAAAAAAAACCCCACAAAAATTAGCTGGGCGTGGTGGCGGGCGCCTGTAGTCCCAGCTACTCAGCAGGCTAAGGCAGGAGAATCAGTTGAACCCCAGAGAGGTGGATGTTGCAGCGAGCCGAGATCGCGCCACTGCACTCCAGCCTGGCAACAGAGTGAGACTCTGTCTCAAAAAAAAGGAAGCAGAGATGTAACGAAAAGACAAAGGAAAGAAGCAGAAAGGGAGCAAAACAAACCCTAGAAAGACTAGAAGAATCTACAAAACTGATTATGCAATCCATACGTAACTGAGGGCAGGTATCAATTATTCAACATGCTCCTTATTTATGCTGCCAATTCCAAGCTTATTGTTTCTCTCCACACTTTGGAACACGTGACATCTCACATTACCTGCAAGAGAAACACCTAATCATTTTATTTGATTTGTAATGGCCTCATAATCGGGTCCTTTTCACTTCATTTCAGGTCCCTCCCTGGGCCTTTATACAGTACTGCCATATTCCTTTTTTCTTCTGTGCATTTGTTCAAGATATTTCTTTGGCCAGAAATGCCCTCCTTTTCCAACCCACCGCACTTCACCTTGTGTAATTTTGCTGTTTAAAACTGTAAAACAAACTTGTTTCCCTTTGAGACCACTTCTGTCAGATCTATATTTACATATAACAAGCCTCCTCTGGGAAGCTGTGAGTTACTGGGACACAAGGACTGTCATTCCCAGTACGTTCTAGAGTACTTGGTACATATCAGAGTCTCTGTGTGCTAAGTGGATGCATAGCTCCCTTTCCTTTCTCATTGTCTTACCTTCTGGAATCAGAAACTTTGTTCCATCTTCTTTGCTAGTTTTGGTACCTACTAACCTTCTTTATCATTCATTCACTCCTTCATTTATTCAGCAAATATTCACTGGATTGAATTTGGTATTTAAATGTCATCGGTGACCTGCTAATGATGAAATCCAATGACCTTTTCCGTTCACCATTCCTCCGTTTCTCTGCAGCAGGAAACTGATGCCATCTGTGCTCGGTGAAAGTCATCCCTATCTACTGTACTGTAGTTTTTTAATTATAGTAAAATTGGCTAGCAGAGATAAGAATATTGCTACAAAGAAGAGCATTGAAAATTCCCAGTTGTGGCATTTCTTTATCCACTTCACAAAGTTTGTTTTTTGAGATGGAGTCTCGCTCTGTCACCCAGGCTGGAGTGAAGTGGCACAATCTCGGCCCACTGCAGCCTCTGCCTCCCAGGTTCAAGTGATTCTCCTGCCTCAGCCTCTCAGGTAACTGGGACTACAGGTGCTCACCACCACGCCCAGCTAATTTTGTATTTTTAGTAGAGACGGGTTTCACCATGTTGGCCAGGCTGGTCTTGAACTCATGGCCTGAAATGATCTGCTTGGCTCGGCCTTGCAAAGTTCTGGGATTACAGGCGTGAGCCACCATGCCCAGCCCACTTCACAAATTTAAATACCCTCTGGCCAGTGTGGTGGTGTACATCTGTAATCTCAGCACTTTGGGAGGCCGAGGAGGGAGGATCACTTGAGGCCAGGACTTTCAGACTAGCCTGGGCAACCCCATCTCTACAAAAATTAGCTAGATGTGGTGGTGGTATGTGCCCGTAGATGGGACTGAGGAGGGTGAGTCAGGAGGATCGCTTGAGCCTGGGAGGCGGAGGTTGCAGTGAGCAGAGATTGTGCCACCGCACTCCAGCCTGGGCAACAGAGCCAACCCCTGTCTAAATGAAATAAAATAAAACAAAATACCCTCTGATTCATGAAGCAATACAATCCAAAATGTAAAGTGAATCTTTAAAATAAAATCCACAATATTCTTTCCCAGACATCAGTTGAATATTTATATTTACATGACCATTAAAGATCCTGCATTAAAATTGATAAGATTTTCACATGATATGGCCTCTGGAGAGTGTCTTAGGATCTGTATTGCCCTGTTCATACCTGGAATACTTTGTGGTCATTTGCAGTGCAGTGATACTGTCATTGCCATGTTCTATTCCACATGCAAATCATTTCTTAATTATTGCGGTGAAATATTTTTGAAAATGGGTGATTTATTTTATCCTTCTGAGTTTTATCATGTAGATATGATGTTCAGAGTCTAGAAAGCAGAGCTGCTGCAGTTGATAAGAGGCAGGCTACTTAGAGGCTAGATAGTAGTATTTTCAGTGGCAAAGACCACAATTACTGTTGCACCAATGTAATGATAGAAGGGTGCAGAAAACTCGGTGACCCTGGCTTTGAACAGCAGAAAGGCAAATCCCACTCACATTCAGTAAATGAGCCTGCATGTTTCAGTTTCAGGGTTGATTTAGAGGGACAAGGAGATGACCACAGTTGCCTACAGTGGGAGGGTGCATGTCTGTGCTTTGGAGGAGGTGGCTGGGGTGAGGTGGTACAGTCGGCTTTCTGTTTCTGGGCTTTCAGCCGAGACAGCTTAAAGGTAACCTTGGTCCTGTCAGTCTAGAAATTAATTGGACCATGAGAATCCAACGACCTTTGATGCTTTTAGTGAGGAGACTTCGAAATTTCCTCTACATGTTGGCAATATCCTAGACTAGGGGGTCACAGCCAGTGGATGCTGAGTGATAAGTGATATATATGGCTTGTGGAATCTGCATAGCAGTGTTTTAAAACTACAGTCTTTTAAAAGAAAATTTTTTTTTTATTTTTTATTTTCTGAGACAAAGTCTCAACTCTGTTGCCAGGCTGGAGTGCAGTGACACGATCTCAGCTCACTGCAACTTCCACCTCCCAGGGTTAAGCGATTCTCCTGCCTCAGCCTCCTGAGTAGCTGGGATTATAAGCACATGCCACTATGCCCAGCTAGTTTTGTATTTTTAGTAGAAACAGGGTTTCATCATGTTGGCTAGGCTGGTCTTGAACTCCTAACCTCAAGTGATCCACCCACCTTGGCCTCCCAAATTGCTGGGATCACAGGCGTGAGCCACTGCACCTAGCCAATTCTTTTTTTTTTTTATAGACTTTATGTTTTACAGAAATTTTTTCTTTATAGAAAAATTGAGACTGTATTATAGAGAGTTCCCATATACCCTAGATTTTCCCTGTTAACGTCTTACATTGGTCCATGTGTTACAGTTAGTGAGCCAATACTGATTTATGATTGTTAACTGAACCATCGCTTATTTAGATTTCCTGAGGTTTTACCTAAGGCCCTCTTTCTGTTCTAGGATCCCGTTACATTTAGCTGTCAATTCTCTTTAGGCTCCTCTTGGCTCTGGCAGTTTCTCAGACTTTCCTTATATTTGATGACCCTGATAGCTTTGAGGAGTACCGAGGGATTTTGTGGGATGCCCTGTTATTGAGATGTGCGTGATGTTTTTCTCAGGAGAAGATCACAGAGGTGAAGTGCCATTTTCATTACATCATATCAAGGGCACACACCTACTGTCAGCATGGCTTATGACTAACAACGTTGCCCTTGATCCGCCAACTGAGGTGGTATTTGTCAGGTTTCTCCACTGTCAAATTACTCCCTCCACTCCCACTTTTCATGCTGTGCTCTTTGGAAGGAAATTACTGTGTGTGGTCCATATCTAAGGGGCGCTCTGTTAGGCTCCCTATCCTTGAGGGCAGAGTATCTACATAAGTTATTTGGAATTCTTCTGTACTAAATGTTTGTCTCTTCCTTCTCATTTATTAACCTATTCATAATATATCTGTATCACCATCTCTGTCCATCCATCATCTATCTGTCCATCCATCCATTCATCTATCCATCATCTATCTGTCCGTTCATCCATCCATCCATCATCTTATCTATCTGTCCATCCATCCATCATCTGTCCATCTATCCATCCATCTATCCTATCCATCATCTTATCTGTTCATCCATCCATCCATCCACCCACCTGTCCATCCATTCATCCATCCATCATCTATCTGTCCATCCATCTATCATCTGTCTGTCCATCCATCTATCCATCCATAATCTGTCATCCACCCATCCATCCATCAGTCCATCCATTCATCCATCAATCATCTATCTGTCCATCCATCTATCCATCCATCCATCCGTCCATCCATCCATCCATCTATCCATCTATCCATCCATCCATCCATCCATTCATCCATAATCTATCATCTGTCCATCTATCATCCATCCATCCATCCATCCATCCATCCATCCATCCATCCATCCATCATCTATCTGGCTATGTCTATCTATACATCTAATCTCTGTCTGTCTGTAAATCCATCCATCCATCCATCCATCCATCCATCCATCCATCCATCCATCCATCCATCCATCATCTATCTGGCTGTGTCTACCTATCCATCTAATCTCTGTCTGTCTGTAAATTCATCCATCCGTCATCCATCCATCCATCCATCACCTATCTGGCTGTGTCTACCTATCCATCTAATCTCTGTCTGTCTGTAAATTCATCCATCCGTCATCCATCCATCCATCCATCACCTATCTGGCTGTGTCTACCTATCCATCTAATCTCTGTTTGTCTGTAAATTCATCCATCCGTCATCCATCCATCACCTATCTGGCTGTGTCTATCTATCCATCTAATCTCTGTCTGTCTGTAAATCCTTCCATCCATCTATCCATCTGTGTCTATCTATCTATATGTCTTTATCACTGTGAACACGTATATTTATTTTATACCTTGGGTTATAATCCAGTACTACTTTATTTCTTTTGTTGCTCAGATTATCCTAGCTTTGGCCATTGAGATCTCTTTCAGTTGCCTCCTGTGTTCCTTTGCCATGCCCCCATCAGCATGGGTGTCTGTGTGTATGTGTGTGTGTGTTTTGAGCACTTTCTTACTTTCTGGCACCACAGAATTCTCCAGGATTATCTCACACACAGATGGTCCCAACTTACAGTGGTTCAACTTACAGTTTTTTGACTTTATGATGGTGTGAAAGCGATACATATTCAGTAGAAACTGTACTTAACGCTGCCATGCTGGGAACCGGCAGTGAGCCACAGCCACCTGTTTTTGACTGATGATGTGTTTATCAGGATACAACCCCACTGTAAGTCGAGGAGCATCTGTATTTCCTGCCCCAGCCATCATTTATTGGTGAATGGTGTGAGAAATCAAGCTCTGGGGAAGGCATGCTCCTTGTTGGGCTGTCTTTTTAGGCCCTCTCAGCTGACCAAGCAGAGAAATACATGTGTATATCCACATTTCTAGATTTCTGCCTGTACCTATTTTCACGTAAGTACATAGCCGTTGCTAACCGATTTCCCCATGGATCCTTCTAGCCTCTTTCCCTTGCTCATCTGTAAATTCCCAGCCCAACAGTGAGGTACCTGGTTCCCACCCTCGGCCATCCATTTCCTTAACTGTTTGACTGCAGCGTACATAGTGGTGTTGGAGTTGTGACCCTGGAATACAGCACTGTGTGCAGTTCCTTTTGCCTGTCATCTGCAGACTCTACCCGTTTCCAAAGGGACTCAGTACAGCACTTTCCCCTCGATGCCCTGCAGTGAGATTATTTCATGCATTTGTAATATAATTCTATTCTCTTATCAGTCTTCACTCCTTCCTGGGATCCCCTAACTTTTGCATTTTAAAAATTTGCATACATTAAAATTCAGTATTTCTGCTAGAAGATTCTATAGATTTTGACAAGAGTATAATGTCATATATTTACCATGACAGTATCACTTAGAATAATTTTCTGCCCTAAAAAAAGCCCCCGTACTTCCTCTTTTCATCCCTCCCCCAAAACATGGAATTCCTGGCAGCCACTGATTATTGTTCTCTACTTATAGTTATGCCTCTTCCAAAGGTCATATAATTGGAATTATATGCTATGTGGCTTTATCAGACTGGCTATTCCCCGCCCCCCACTTTTTCTTAGCAGTAAGCATTTAAGATTATTTCATGCCTTTTCCTGGCTGGATAGCTTTCTTTTTATTGGTGAATAAAACTCCGTTGTGTGTGTGTCCCACAGTTGGTTTATTCATTCACCTATTGAAGGACATCTTGGTTGCTTCCAGTTTGGGACAATGATGAACAAAGCTGCTATAGACATAAATGTGCAGGTTTTTGTGTGAATGTGTTTTCAAATTAGTTGGGTAAATATCTAAGTGCAGTTGCTGGATCGTATGGTAGGATTATGTTAACTGGTGTAAAAACTGTCTTCTGAAATAGCTGTGCCATTTTGCATTCCCACCACTGACGAGTGCTTGTTCCTCCTGCTGCACACCCTCGCCAGAATTTGGTATGTATCGGGTTTTTGGTTTTGTTTTGTTTTTTTTGAGATTTAGCTATTCTAATAGATTTGTAGTGGTATATCACTGTTGCTTTAATTTGAAATTTCCTGATGACAAATAATGATGAGCATCTTTTCATATGCTTATTTGCCATCTGCATATCTTCTATTACGATGTGCCTGCTCAGATCTTGTGCCCGTTTTTTAATTGGGTTACTTATTTTCTCTTTCCTTTTCTTTTTTTTCTTTTTTCTTTTGAGATGGAGTTTCACTCTTGTTGCCCAAGCTCGAGTGCAATGGCGCGATCTCAGCTCACTGCAACCTCCGCCTCCCGGGTTCAAGCGATTCTCCTGCCTCCACTTCCTTAGTAGCTAAGATTACAGGCACTCACCACCACACCTGGCCAATCTTTTGTATTTTTTAATAGAAACGGGGTTTCACCACGTTAGCCAGGCTGGTCTCGAACTCTTGATCTCAGGTGATCTGCCTGCCTCAGCCTTCCAAAGTGATGGGATTGCAGGCATGAGCCACCGCATCCAGCCATTTTTTCCTTCCTTCATGTCTCCCTCCTTTCCCTCCTTCTTTCCTTCCCTTCCCTTTCTCCCCCCCCCCTTTTTTTTTTTGAGACGGAGTTTTGCTCTTGTTACCCAGGCTGGAATGCAATGGTGCGATCTTGGCTCACCGCAACCTCCGCCTCCTGGGTTCAGGCAATTCTCCTGCCTCAGCCTCCCGAGTAGCTGGGATTACAGGCATGCGCCACCATGCCCAGCTAATTTTTTGTATTTTTAGTAGAGACGGGGTTTCACCATGTTGACCAGGATGATCTCCATCTCTTGACCTCGTGATCCACCCGCCTCGGCCTCCCAAAGTGCTGGGAGTACAGGCTTCAGCCACTGCACCTGGCCTTTTTTTTTTTTTTTTAAAGAGACAAGGTCTTACTCTGTTGCCCAGGCTGGAGTGCCATGATACAATCATGGCTCACTGCAGCCTCAAATTCCTAGGCTCAGGGGATCCTCCCACTTCAGTCTTTTAAGTAGCTACAGGTTCATATCACTGTGCCTGGCTTATTTTTACTTGAGACGGGGTTTTATTTTGTTGCCTAGGTTGGTAGTTGGTTATTTTCTTACAGTTGAGTTTTTTTTTTTTTTAAATGGGGTTTCACCATGTTGGTCAGGCTGGACTCGAACTCCCGACCTCAGGTGATCCACCCGCCTTGGCCTGGAAAGTGCTTCGATTACAGGCGTGAGACACCGCGCCGGGCCTATGGTTGAGTTATAAGAGTTCTTTATATATTTTGTATGCAAATTATTCAGCAGATATGTATTCTGAAAAAATTCTCTCTTAGTCTATGGTTGACTCTTTATCCTCTTAATGATACCCTTCTCAGAGCAAACGTTTTTAATTTTAATAAAGCCCAGCTTGCTAATTTTTTGTCATGGATCCCACTTTTGGTGGTGTATCTAAAATTCATTGCTACATTCAAGGTCACCTGGATTTCCTCTTATGCTATTTTCTAGAAGTTTTATGTTTTATGGTCAAGTCTAAGATCCATTTTGAAAGAGAGAAATTAGGTCTGTATCTAGATTTATCTTTCTTGCATGTGGACATCCAATTGTTAAAGTACCATTAGTTGAAAAGGCTATCATTTCTTCATTAAATTGCCTTTGTTCCTTTGTCAAAGATGAGTTGACTGTATTTGTGTGAATCTGTTTCTGGCCTTCCTCTTCCATTGCATTGATCTATGTGTCTGTTCTTTCCCCAATACCATGCAGTCTTGATTTCTGTAGCTTTATAGTAAGTTTTGAAGTTGAGCAGTGTCACCTTGTTCTTCTTCACTATTATGTTGGCTATTCTAGGTCTGTTCCCTTTCAATATAAACTTCAGAATCAGTTTGTCAGTGTCTACAAACTCACTCTCCAGGATTTTGCCTGGGATTGAGCTGAATCTATAGATTCAATACTGTTGTCAGTTTTACCCGACTGACAACAGTATTGAGTCTTCTAATCCATGAACATGGAATATCCTCCCATTTACTGAAATCTGCCAGATTCTTTTTTTTAGTAGGACTTTGTTTTCTACATATTTGTATCCTGTACATGTTTTGTTAGATTTATATTTCAGTTTTTTGATGCTAATGTCAATGCAGTTGTTCTGAATTTCAAGTTCCATTTGTTCTTTGCTAGCATATAAGAAAGCAATTAAGTTATATATATTAGCTTTGTATCTTACAACCTTGCTATAATCACTTCTTAGTTCCTAGAGGGCGTTTTCAGTGATTCTTTGGGATTTTCTACATGAATAATCCTGTCACCTGTACACAGAGTTTTATTTCTTCCTTCCTAATCTATGTATATTTTATTTCCTTTTCTTGTCTTACTATATTAGCTAGGACCTCCAGTCTAATCTTGAATAGGAAGGGTGAGAGGGGACATCCTTGCCTTATTGAGATCTTAATAGGGGAATACCTAGCTTCCCACCATTAAGTATGATGTTAGCGGAAGGCTTTTTGGTATATATTGTTTATTAGGTTGGTTTCCCTTTGGTTTCTAGTTTGCTGAGGGTTTTTCATCATAAATCAGTTGCAATTCTGTCAAATTGATTTATGCAACTATTGATATGGTCGTGCGATTTTTTTTTTTGATCTTATCGATTCACATCAATAGGATTATACTAATTGACCTTTGAATGTTGAATCAGCCTTCCATACCTAGAATAAGTTCCCCTTGGTCATGGCACATAATTATTTTGATACATCATTGGATTTGACTTGCTAACATTTTATTGATGTTAAATCTGTGTTTTGTTCTGTGGTTTTTCTTTCTTCTAGTACCCTTATCTCATTTTGGTATCAGGATAATGCCAGTCTCATAGAATGGATTAGGAAGTGTTTCCTCTGCTTCTGTTTTCAAGAATGTATTGCAGAGAATGGGTGTTATTTCTTTCTTAAATGTTTGGTAGGATTCACCATGAACCCATCTGAGATAAGGAACTAGGAAGGTATCAGGCCACTCCTCCCCTCCACCTGTCTGTCTGTCTTCCTCCATCTCTTTATCCCTTCCCCCTTCCTCTCTGGGCTTCTTTTGCTTTTTAATTTTCAAATCACCTGACACAGCTGCTGCAGCCCCAGATTAGCTCAAGCACCCACCCCCGCTTGACTCAGTCACAAGTGCCAAATTCTCAAGATAAAATTAACCTAGTTGAAAAAAAAATTAACCTAGTTTAAGTCTTCATAGCCCTTCCCTTGGATCCAGTTGAGTAGCCCAGTCTTACTTGTAATAACTCTTCAGGCTATTAAACTTACTAAAGCCACTCCTGGAGAAAATGAATTCTTCTTCATGTTTCTTCCAGTTCACTTACCTTTTAGAAGTTCTACTATGTGAACCTGCTTTTCAGCCTCATTGAGAGCTCTGGCCTCAGGACACCTCCGTTCTTTTCTCACCTCTTCCTTTTCTGCACCACTTTTCCTGCACATTTGGATTTTGTTGGGTAGTATTTTACTTGGTATGTGTATTAATCAGGGTTCTCTTAGAGAGACAGAACCAATAGAAGATATGTGTGTGTGTGTGTGTGTGTGTGTGTGTGTATATATCTCCTATTGATCCTATATATTTGTGTATATCTGTATATATCTTATTTATCCTATAGAACTAATGGGATATATGTATCTATATATATCCTGTTTATCATATATATGTATATGTGTGTGTGTGTTTGTGTATATATATAAAGGGGAATTTACTAAGTATAACTTACACGATCACAAGGTCCCACGATAGGCTGTCTGCAAGCTGAGGAGCAAGGAGAGCCAGTCTGAGTCCCAAAACTGAAGAACCTGGAGTCTGATGTTGAAGGGCTGGAGGCATCTGCCATGGGAGAAAGATGCAGGCTGGGAGGCTAGGCCAGTCTCTGCTTTTCACATTTTTCTGCCTGCTTCATATTAACTGGCAGCTGATTAGATGGTGCCCTCCAGGTTAAGGGTGGGTCTGCCCTTCCCCAGCCCACTGACTCAAATGTTCATCTCTTTTGGGAACACTCACACAGACACACCCAGGATCAATACTTTGTGTCCTTCAGTCCAGTCAAGTTGACACTCAGTATTAACCATCACAGTATGTTTGCGTCTGTCCTTGTAAGTGAAATTAATCTGTACTTTTTCCTTTCTATATTGTCCTTGTCTACCTTAGACTCAAAGTAATGTTCATCTCATAATCGGAGGTAAGCAGTGCTTTCTTTCTTTTCCTTGAAGTTGCTTTTTCTCTGACGCCATTCAGGCTTGCTGCCTTTTATAGGTGATTCTTTTTTCCTGGATGGTTATAATGCAATACAAGTTTTTCCTTGAATCATTTTTTAATGTGCATTTTTCTATAATATTGTGCATTTCATCTAAGTTCTCAAAATTTTGGCGAAAATTACTTATGATTTTCTGTATGACAAAAATCTCAACCAAGTCTGTAATCATATATCATTGTCACTATTGGTCTCATCTCATCCTTTCTTAATTGTCTTGCCCAGAGATGTGTCTAGTTGGTACCGCCGTAGACGAGGTGTGTCTATTTCCCTGTGACTACAAAGAACCAGCATTTGGAATTTTTGCTTATTTCTCATTTGCTATTTCACTAGAATGCTTATTTTTATTGTTTCTTTCCTTCCTACTTTCTTTGAAATGACTCTGTTGTTTTTCTATCTTGAGTTGAGTACTTTGCTCATAGTATTTTCTGTGCCTCCTTTTTCCTAAGCTGAGTGGGCATTTGGGGCCATGAGTTTCCCTTTAAGTACTGCTTTAGCTGCATCCCACAGATTTTACCCTATAGCATTTTTCTTTTCATTGAGACCTAAGTATGTTACAATTTCAGTCATGATTTCTTGTTGAATCCATGAATTATTTAGAAGTATTTTTTAAATCTGTCATATGAATATTTTTCGTTATTTTGATTTGAATTTTATTGCATTTTCATATACCGTGCTCTGCTTTATATTTATCTGGAGTATTTTCTGAGACTCGTTATGTGGCGTGGTGTGTGGATAATTTTATCAGTACTTTGTGTTGTTCTTGTAGTTTTGACTTACATTTGCCTAATAAGTGATGTTGAGCAAGTTTTTTATGTGCTCATGATTGTTTCATCTTTAAAAAAGAATTGGGATTTTGTCGTTGTTGTTGAGTTTTAGGCATTCTGTATATATTTTGGATATCATCCCTTACCAGATACATCATTTGCAAATTTTTCCCGATTTTCTGGGTTGCCTTTTTACCCTGTTGATACTGCCTTTTGATGCATGCCTTTTAACATTTTTCATAAAGTCCAATTTGTCTAGTCTTTCTTTTCTTTGCCTTTTCTCCATACTCAAGAAATCATTGCCATATTCAGTGTCATGAAACGTTTGCCATATGTTTTCTTCTAAGAGTTTTATAGTTTTAAGTCTTATGTTTAGGTGTTTGATTTGTTTTGAGGTAATTTTTGCCTATGGTATTAGATAAGGATACAGCTTCATTGCTTTGCATGTAGTGTTTTTCCAACACCATTCTTTGGGGAGACTGTCCTTTCCCTGTTGAGTGGTCTTGGCACCCTTGTCAAAGATCATTTGACTATATTTGTGAGGGTTTATTTCTGGGCTCTCTATTCCATTGGTCTACATGCCTATCTTTTTTTTTTTTTTTTTTGGGGGGGGGGAGGAAGGCAGGAAGGGAGGGAAGAAGGACGGTAGGGAGGAAGGAAGGGATGAAGGAAGGAAGGAAGGAAGGGAGGAAGCGGGGAGGGAGGGAGGGAGGGAAGGGAAGGAAGGAAATCAAGCAATGAGAGAGACATTGCCGACCTGGATCTAGAGGTTTACAAGTTGATTTCTTTTTTTTTGAGAGAAGGAAAGAAAAAAAAAATAAGTAAAGGAGAGGAAGAAAGAGGAAGAGAAAGAGGGAGAGTAAATGGAAATATTGCTTTATTTTGAAAACAAAATGAGTATTAATAATGGCCAATCAATGTTTCATTTAAACTTATGGGTAGGTGTGATGTGGTATTGACAAGAATGTATATTTTGTGTATTTGAAGTGGAGAGCTCTATGAATATTTATTAAGTTTACTTGTTCCGGATCTGAGTTCAAGTCCTTGATATCCTTATTAATTTTCTGTCTCATTGAATCTAAGTCTCGTATCTGGGTGTTAGTATCGTTAGCTCTTGTTGTTGCATTGATCCTTTTACCACTATATCTTTGTTGCTTTAAAACCTATTTTATCCGATACGAGAATTGCAACTCCTGCTTTTTATTTATTTATTATTTATTTTTGCTCTCCATTTGGTTGGTAAATCTTTCTCCATCCCTTTGTTTTGAGTCTTTGTGTATCCTTGCAGGTGAAACAGGTCTGGATGTAAAATGCCATTGGGTTTTGGCTGTGTCTTTTGATTGGGGGATTTAGTCAATTTAAATTTAGGGTTACTGCCATTTGATGTTGACTGGCTCTTTTATCGATTCGTTGGTGTAAATTCTTCTTTATGTTGGTGCTCTTTACTTTTTGGTGTATTTTTAGAAAGGCTAATACTGGTTGTTTCTTTATGTGTGTAATGCTTCTTTCAGAAGCTCTTGTAAAGCAGGCCTGGTGGTAATAAAATCTCCGAGTTCTTGCTTGTTCATAAAAGATTTTATTTTTCCTTCAGTTGTGAAGCTTAGTTTGGCTGGATATGAAATTCTGGGCTGAAGGTTCTGTTCTTTGAGGATGTTGAATATTGGCCCCACTCTCTTCTGGCTTGTAGAGTTTCTGCTGAGAGATCTGCTGTAAGTCTGATAAGCTTGCCTTTGTGGGAAACGTGACCTTTCTCTCTGGCTGCCCTTAGTATTTTCTCCTTCGTTTCAACCCTGGTGAATCTAACGATTATGTGCCTTGGGGTTGCTCTTCTTGAGGAATATCTTTGTGGTGTTCTCTGTATTACCTGGGGTTGAATTTTGACCTGCTTTGCTAGTTTAGGAAAATTTTCCTGAATAATATCCTGAAGGGTATTTTCCAGCTTGGATTCATTCTCTCCGTCGCATTCAGGTACACCTATCAAACGTAAATTTGGTCTTTTCACATAGTCCCACATTTCTTGGAGACTTTGCTCATTCCTTTTTATCCTTTTTTCTCTAATCTTTTCTTCACGTTTTATTTCATTAAGTTGGACTTTGACCTCTGATATTCTTTCTTCTGCTTGAATAATTCGAGTGTTTGAACCTGTGCATACTTCTCGGAGTTCCTGTATTGTATTCTTTAGTTCCATTAATTCACTCATACTCCGCTCTAAGTTGTCTATTCTCAATAGGATTTCATCAAACCTTTTTTCAAAGTTCCTAGTTTCTTTACGTTGGGCTACAACATGGTCTTTTAACTCACCGAAGTTTCTTATTATCCATTCCCTGAAGCGTGATTCTGTTATTGGGATGCGCTCATTCTCCATTAAGCCTTGTTCCATTGTTGACGTGAAACTGTGATCATCTTTAGAGGGAGAGGCGTTCTGATTTTGAGTATTCTCAGCTTTTTTACGCTGGTTTCTTCCTGTCATTGTAAATTTATCCTCCTGTCTCTTTGAAATTACCAACTTTCAGATTAGGTCTCTTGAGTGGACGTCCAGGTTGTTAGTTCCCAGGGCCAGAGCAGCGGCATTAAAACTGATGGTGCTTTTCTGCCCAGGATTCTCCTGTCAGGCTTCCTTCTTGTGTTGGTAGTAGGCGACTCTGCCTTCCTGGGGCTCCAAACCTCGGTCAGAAGGGAAACCGGTCCTGTTTACTCTGCGCCGAGCACTCCCGCGCCGAGGTGCCGTCACAGCCGCTGCCGGGCTCTGGTGTCCTGCTGGGGACCCGTGCAGGTCCTCCGAACCTGTTTACTTTGCTCCTTGCTCCAAGAGCTGCCGCGCCAAGGTGCCGGCGGAACCGCTGCACCGGCCACGAGAGTCGCGCTGGCCACCTGTGTGTTTCCTCCACGGGGGGATCTCCTGCTCCGTGAGCGACCAGAATTTGTCTGAAAGTGGTGTGGCGTCCTCTAGTTCTCCGCGCCTTCCCTGAGAGCTGCAATCCCGGGATGTTAGCGATCGGCCATCTTGGATCGTTCCCCCTACATGCCTATCTTTATGCCAGTATCATACTGTTTTGATTATTATAGCTTTGTTGTAAGGTTTGAAATCAGGGAGTGTGAGTCCTCCAGTTTTGTGTTATTTTTCAAGATTGTTTTTGGCTGTTAGGGGTCCATTAGAATCCGTTTGAATTTTAGGATAGATTTCTATTTCTATAAAATTTTTTTTTGTTATTTTGATAGATACTCTATTGAATATGGAGATAACTTTGGGTAGTATTGACATCTTTTTTTTTTTTTTTTTTTTTTGAGACAGTTTTTTGTTCTTGTTGCCCAGGCTAGAGAGCAATGACACATTCTTGGCTCACGGCAACTTCTGCCTCCCTGGTTCAAGCAATTCTCTTGCCTCAGCCTCCCAAGTAGCTGGGATTACAGGCACCTGCCACCATGCCTGGGTAATTTTTATATTTTTAGTAAAGATGGTGTTTCCACCATGTTGGACAGTCTGGACTCGAACTCCTGACCTTAGGTGATCTGCCTGCCTTGGCCTCCCAAAATGCTGGGATTACAGGTATGAGCCACTGTGTCCGGCCATTGTTGACATCTTAATATTAAATCTTTCAATCCACGAAAATGGGATGTATTTCCATTTATTTAGGTGTTTTTAAATTTATTCCAGCAGTGTTTTATACTTCTCATTATACAAGTCATTCATCTCTTTGGTTAAATATAATTCGAAGTATTTTATTATTTTTGATGCTATTGTATTTTTTTTTATTTATTTAATTTTGAGATGGAGTCTGCTCTGTTGCTCAGGCTATAGTGCAGTGGCATGGTCTCAGCTTGCTGCAACTTCCACTCCCCAGACTCAAGAGATCCTCCCACCTCAGTCTCCTGAGTAGCTGGGACTCCAAGTGCATGCCATCACGCTGGGCTAATTTTGGTATTTTTGGCAGAGACAGGGTTTTACCATGTTGCTCAGATTTGCTTCAAACTCCTGAGCTCAAGCAGTCTGCCCTCCAACGTGTTGGGATTACAGGCGTGAGCCACCACTCCCTATGGTGGCTATTGTATATGAACGTGTTTTTGTTTTTTTCTTTTCAGATTGTTCATTATTAGCATATGGAAATGCAGCTGATTTTTGCATGTCCTGAATTTCTTTATTAGTTTAAACAGTTTTATGGCCAAATGTTTATAATTTTCTGCCTATAACGTCATATAATTTACAAACAAAAGTTATTTTACTTCCTCCTCTCCAATTTTGATGCCTTGTATTTCTTCTTCTTCCCTAATTGCTGTGGTGGGAACTTGCATTATTATGTTGCAAACAAGTAGTGAAGATGGTCATCCTTGCCTTGTTCTGATTTTAGAGGAAAAGCTTTCAGTGTTTTACTGTTAAGTATGATATTCACTGTAGGTTTTCTTATACGTGGCTTTTATTATGTTAAGGTAGTTTCCAGCTATTCCTTCTTTGGTGAGTGTTTTTATCATGAAAATCACGAAAGGGTGTTGAGTTTTGTCAGATGCCTTTCCTGTATCAATTGAGATGAGCGTGTAGTTTTTGTCCTTCATTCTGTTAATGTGGTGTATTACATGGATCCGTCTTTGCATTCCAGGGATAAATCCCACTTGTCCATGGCATAGAATTCTTTTAATATGCTGCTGAATTTGGTTTGCTGGTATTTTGAGGATTTTTGTGTCAGTATTCAAAAATGATACTCATATGCACTTTTCTTGTAGTACACTCTTTGTCTGGCTTTAGTATCAGGATAATGCTGACCTCACTGAATGAGTTGGAAGTATTCCCTCCTCTTCAGTGTTTTGGAAACTTTGAGAAAGATTGGTGTTAGTTCTCCTTTAAATGTTTTGTAGAATTCACAAGTGAAGCCATCAGGTCCAGGGATGTTCTTTGTAGGGAGATCTTAAATTACTGATTTAATCTCCATACTAGTTATGAATCCGATCAGATCTTCTGTTGCTTTGTGACTTCGTCTTGGTAGATTCCATGTTTCTAGGCAATTGTCTATTTCATCTAGATTATCCATTTGCTAGCGTACCATTGTTTATAGTACATTCTTACAGCTTCTTTTAAAATGTAGAATTGGTAGGAAAAACATTTCTGATTTTGGCCATTCAAGTCTTATTTCTCTGTTTTTAAAAATTCATCCAGCTGAAGGTTGTCAATGTTACTGCTTTTTTAAAAGAACCAGCTTTGGTTTTTTGTTTGTTTGTTTCTATTCTCTATTTTGTTGATCTCTGCTCTGATCTTTATTATTTCCTTCTGCTAGCTTTTGGTTCAGTGTGTCCTTTTTTTAAAGTTAGGTTGTTGATTTGAGGTCTTTTTAAAAATCAGTGTTTGCAGCTGTAAGTTTTTCTCTGAGCATTGCTTTCACTGTGTCCTGTAAGTTTTGATATGTGGTGGTTCCATTTTCATTAGTCTGTATTTTTAAATTTCCTTTGTGATTTCTGTGATCCATTGGTAATATTTAGGGTGTGTTGCTTAATCTCTACACATTTGTGAATATTTTGGTTTCATTCATTTATGGATTTTTAACTTGATCCCACTGTTCTTGGAGAATGTGTTTTACATAATGTCCATGTTTTTGAATCTAGGCCTCATTGGTAGCCTGACTTACCGCCTTTCCTGGAAAATGCCCGTGTGCACTTGGAAGGGTGTGTATTCTGCTGTGTTCTGTCTTTTAAATCTAGTTGCATATTGTGTTCTTCAAGTGCTCTGTTTTCTTGCTTATCTTTTCTGGTTGTTGTATCTATGAATGAGAATGAGGTATTGAAGTCTCTTGAATATTGTTGTAGAATTGTCATTTCTCCTGTCAATTATATCAATATCTGCTTTGTATATGTCGAGATCTGTTATGAGATGCTTAAATGTTTGCAGTAGTTACATATTCTTGCTCTGTTGAACTTTTCATCAATGTGTCATATTTTTCTTTGTTTCCAAACCTCTGTGATTCACAGCCTCATTTCCTTTGATGCTGGTGTAGCCAGTCCTGCTGACTTCCGGTTACTCTTTGCGTGGAGCCTTTTTCCATCCTTTCACTTTCAATCCGCTTGCATGTTTGGATCTAAAGTGAGTCTATTGTAGATGGCGTATACTGGGATCATATCTTTTTATTCATTCTACCAATCTCTGTCTTTGGACTGGAGGGTTTAATTAATGCATCTAAAGTAATGACTGACGTGGAGCGGTTCACTTCTGTCATTTTGTTATTTCTCATATGCCTCACAGCCTTTTTATCCCTCATTTTCTGAATACTGTCTTCTTTTGTGTTGAGTCTTTGCAGTGAAAATTTTAATTACCTTCTCATTTCCTTTTGTGTATATGCTGTAGCTATTCTCTTTGTGCTTGCAGTGGATATTGCATTTACCATTCTGAAGTTTTAATACTCTAATTTTAATTCATACCAGCCTAACTTAATAGTACACAAAACTAGGTTCCTTTGCAGCTCTGTCCCCAACCCTTCCGGTTGTTGATGTTGCAAAATAACCCCTTTTTTTATACATTGTGTGTCCCAAAACATAAACTAATAATTGCTTTTTTTTTTTTAAAAAACACATCTTAACGTAGAAAACAAAACATAGAGGCCAGGTGCGGTGGCTCACACCTGTAATCCCAGCACTTTGGAAGGCCGAGGTGGGCGGATCACCTGAGGTCATGAGTTCGAGACCAGCCTGGCTCACATGGCGAAAGGCTGTCTCTACTAAAAACACAAAAACTGGCTGGGCGTAATGGTGAGCACCTGTAATCCCAGCTACTCAGGAGGCTGAGGCACAAGAATTGCTTGAATCTAGCAGGCAGAGGTTGTAGTGAGCTAAGATGGTGCCACTGCACTCCAGCCTGGGCAACAGAGTAAGACTCCATCTCAAAAAAAAAAAAAAAAAAGAAAATAAAGAGAAGAAAAAAACCATAGAGTTACAAAACAAAGGTATAACAATCAATTTTATAACTGCTCATATATTTACCTTTACTTCATGAAGCTGCAAGTTACTGTCTAGTGTCCTTTCATTTCAACCTGCAGGACTCCATTCAGCATTTCTTACAGGGCAGATCTAGTGGAGTAATGAACTCCCTCAGCTTTTGTTTATTTCAAAATGTCTTATTTCCTTCCTCGTGTTTTGCCAATATAGGATTCCTGGTTGACATTCTTTTTCTTGTAGCACTTTAAACACCTTAGCCTTCTGAGCTCCAAAATTTCTGACTAGAAATCTTCCGTGACCTTACTAAAGATCCCCTGTGTGTGTGACAAGTCACTTCTCTCTTGCTGCTTTGAAGATTCTCTGTCTTGGACTTTTGACAGTTTGATTATAATGTGTCTTTTTAAAAAGTTCATTATCCTTGGAGTTCATCTTCAGTGTTTATGTCTTTCATCAAATTTAAGGAAAAATCTGACCATTATTTCTTCAGGCTTCTGTCTGTCATCTTCTGTCTCTCTCCTTCCGAGATTGCCATGTGCAAATGTCAGTTCACTTGATGGTGCTTCACGGTCCCTTGGTCTCTGTTCACTCTTCTTCAATCTTTTTTCTTTCTGTTATTCAGATGTGGTTATTTCCATCACCCTATTTTCAAGTTCACTAATCCCCCTGCTTGTTGAAATATGCCTTTGAATTCTTCTAATGAATTTTTCATTTCAGTTATTCTACCTTTTAGTTCCAGAATTTCCTTTTGATTTCTTTTTAGGTTTTCGATGCCTATTGATATTTCAGATTTGCGTCTATCCTTTTCTTGACTTTTCCCACATATTCCTTTCGTTCTTAGAGCATCTTTAAGATCATTGTTTTAAAGTCTGTGTCTAGTGGATCAGCCATCTACTCTTTCTCAGGGTCGGTTTCTGTGGGATTTGTAGTTTTCTTTCGAATGGGCCATGCTTGACTGTTTCTTTGTGTGCCTTGTGATTTTTATTGTTGAAAACTGGACATTTGTATCTAATCATGTGGCCACCTTGGAAATCAGATTATTTGCCTCTCAGTGTTTGCTGTAGGGTATTTTGTTGTTGTTGTTTGGTTTGGTTTGATTATTGAAGGCTGTCTCTGTGCCAAGGATCAGCTCGAGGTGTGAACTTAAGGTCGTTTCAGGTCTTTTTGAAGACTACACCTTTCCTTGGGCATGGAGGGTGACTATAATTTCCCTGTAAATATGTTTATTTTTTAATGTCTTAGTCTTTAATGTATGTCACCCAAAGAGGAGAAGGAAAAGTGAAGGAGGTAGAGATGGGGAAGCACTGCCTTGAAATACCCGGGGACATCACTTAGGCTAGACGGGGGGTAGGGGGGCTGGCACAGTGACTGCCTGCCTCAGTTCTGCACTCCCATGACAAGAACACAGATCCTTCATAGTTTGGAGACAGTGTTCTCATTGCCCATCCTGGCTCTCAGAAGCTGCATGCAAGCTGCTCCCGTAACATGTACACAGCTGCCTGCTTTGGGGCTGAGTTGTCGGGCACTGGTAGCGGCTTTGGAGCTAAGAGCTGAGATTGACTGAAAATAACTGCAATTGACTGTCAAGCCTTCCCCCGAATGTTACAAGCTTTCAGTAGACTCCAGGATTCCAAAATAGTTACATCAGACAAATTCTGCCAGTGTAATTTTCGTCTGGGTGGGGAAAAGTATTCCTAGTGCTTTCTACTCCAGCATCGCCCCAGAATCCTCTACCCGGATATTTTTAAAATTTATGCTTAGTTGAATTCTGAAGTAAATCAGCTTTGCTATTCTTCAGCATAATACAAAGACTTTCCTTTGCTTTTTCCTACAAGTTTCCTTTTCAACAAGTTGATACTTGTTTATTTTTATTATTTTTTGAGACAAAGTTTTGCTCTTGTTGCCCAGGCTGGAGTGCAGTGGCATGATCTCAGCTCACTGCAACCTCTACTCCTGGGTTCAAGTGATTCTCCTGCCTCAGCCTCCCAAGTAGCCAAGATTACAGGCGTGCAAAAGAAAGCAGAATGTCCTTTGGAAACAGGAGACAGAGCCCCTGTCCCAGCACAGCCAACAGCAGTCTTTCTGATCTCCACAATCCTTAGCTCTGAGAGTTTGTCCATGATAAGACCCTGCAGATAATGAGGCACTGATCACAGGGGCCTCCTTCTTGGAGATGTAAAACTTGTAAGGGAGGGGAAGGAGAGCTGTCTCCTCTCCCACATCCTCCAATCTTGAAATAAGAAGGGACTCCTGTATTTCCATTTAGGTTTTGTGCAGTGTTCTCTTAGCAAAACCTGTCGTCCATGTGGAACTCACCCGCAGCAGAGGCCTGACTCCTCCCAGCAGCAGGTGCTTTTAGAGAAGGATCAGAGGGAATTGGCATTTTGGTAACATTGCTCAGAGGATTTAGCTCCACTCCAGCAAAATGGGAGATTAAGATGGAAACTTCAGAAGATGAGTTTCCATATACACTTTTAGAATTGTGCTTGGATATATCAAGAATTTAATCTTATTGTTATAGTTTTGTCTCTCAAAAAGGTTCCACAGGCAACTGTTACCATGTGAATCCTACTTATTACCAGTAAACTCAGAAGAGGGTGGCAACAGCTCTCAGCATTCCACCATAACAGGCGGTCAGGTGTATTTTCAAGTCTGCCCTTGTGATCTCTGCCTCTTGTTACCTGAAGAAGAAACTATACAGTTGTAGCTACAACCAGCAAAAACAACCTCCAAGCTGTCTTTTTTCCTTTTTTTTTCATTTTTCTTTTTTTTTTTTTTTTTTAAGTTAGAGACAGAGTTTCACCGTGTTGGCCAGACTGGTTTTGAACTCTTGGCCTCAAATGATCTGCCCGCCTCGGCCTCCCAAAGTGCTGAGGTTACAGGCATGAGCCACCGCACCCAGCCCCTTGTTCCTTCTTGAGTGTAGGCTCATCTAGCTTTGGAAGTAACTTAGTTTATAGTTTATAATTTAAAATAAAGACAAACCTCCTTTCCTAAAACGAACCTCCTTCTTGCCTGGAGACTAGACGACTAGACGGCCTTCTTAGGACTAAGAAATTAGCCACAAGATAAGAAGTTAGTGTTTAGGAGTCATGCAGCTGGAGGCTACAAGATTCTGACCCCACTAAACTACTCCTAAGATCAGCACTTGAGATATTTTGCAGATCCTGTGCTTGACTCAGCCGACACCACCCAGATCAATAAACTGGCTCATCTGATCTTGTTGCCCTCACCAAGGAACTGACGGACAGTCGGAGCGCAAGAGGACAGCTCCGACTCCCTCTGATTTAGTCTCTGAGCAATCAGCACTTCTGTCTCACTGGCTTCCCCCCACCCACCAAGTTGTCCTTAAAAACTCTACACCCTGAATGCTTAGGGAGACCGAGTTGAGTAATACTAAAGCTCTGGTCTCCTGTACAGCTGGCTCTGTGTGAATGACTCTTTCTCCATTGCAATTCCCCTGTCTTGATTAATTGGCTCTGTCTAGGCAGCGGGCAAGGGGAACCCACTGGGCAGTTACAGTAACACTGTTTTTTTGTAGTCCAAAAATCACCTGTCGATATTCCAGAATCACTTCTCCCTCAGACTACCCCTGAACTTTCTCTATTCCCACCCAGTTGACATTAATTTTGAGTTGTGAGAAGGTCTGGCAGCCCCTCTTCTTTCTTTGAACCAGTACTTCCCTGCTGTTTGGTTTATAAGTATGGTTGTATGTTTGGAGACCCATCTAGACAAAAATAATTGACACTGAGATGACATAAAAGCTCTTGAGTGTAAAAACAAAAATAATATGTATGATTCTTTTTTATTAGTGTTCTTTTTTGTTTTTATCTTATTCTGTCTATTACATATGATGGCCTTTGAAATCTGATTATTTAGATAGATGAATTTTACCCAAAGAAAGGCCTTACCTTTGCCCTCAGCCTCTAGGAGGTGATGGATAAGCCCTGCCTGATAAGAGTACCTTTGTTTATTTGTAGGCCTGGGGGCCATACCAGGTATTCTTTTTTTGAGATGGAATCTCACTCTGTCGCCCAGGCTGGAGTGCAGTAGCAAAGTCTTTTCTCACTGCAACCTCTGCCTCCAAGGTTCAAGGAATTCTGCAGCCTCAGACTCCTGAGCAGCTGGGATTTACAGGTGTGTAAATCCACACCTGTATGGTGTGGATCCACACTCTATACCTGGCTAATTTTTGTATTTTTAGTAGAGATGGGGTTCCACCATGTTGAACTCCTGACCTTCCTCAGCTGCCCAAAGTGCTGGGATTACAGGCTTGATGAGCCACCACGCCCGGCCCCCACACCAGATATTCTCTGCCAACCAAATTATTTCATATGGTTGGGGCTTTGGCCCATGCGGTTATTGGCTCAGCTCAGCCTCTGGAGGGGATGGAAATTAAGGTCAGTGTATTAGTCTGTTTTCACACTGCTGATAAACACATACCCACGACTGGGTAATTTATAAGGAAAAAGGTTTAATGGACTCACAGTTTACATGGTTGGGGAGACCTCACAATCATGGCAGAAGGTGAAAGGCACATCTCACATGGTGGCAGACGAGAAGAGAGCTTGTGCAGGAAAACCCCCCTTCATAAAACCATCAGATCTCGTGAGATTTATTCACAATCATGAGCACAGGAAAGACCCGCCCCCATGATTCAATTACCTCTCACTGGGTCCCACTCACAAGACATAGGAATTGTGGGAGCTACAGTTCAAGATGAGATTTGGGTGGGGACAGAGCCAAACCATATCAACAAATTTCTTAATAAAGTCTTTTTGCTAAAAGTTCTGACCATTTGCTTTTTAAATAAAGAATGGCGTATTGTTAACATGGAGGAATATTTATATAAACTGCCTCCAATGTTGATGTTAATAAATAGCTTGTGGGGTCCTCTTTTTTCAGCTCATATATAGTATTTCTTTCTTATTTTAACTCTTGAATGTGTAGAACTGTGAGACCTTTGAAAGATTAGAACTTTTTCAGTGACTGCAGTATTTATAACAAAAGCTACAGCAACTTTCAGCAGAACCTGGTTGAGGCAGTGGCTCTAGGGGCCAGCCAAATGATACAATTTTTTGTTTGTAACATTTTGAGTTTGAGGTGACTGGATCTTCCTTATAGATGAGTCTATGGAGAAGGTACAAGAGAAACTGATGGGAAGTCAGCTCTTCATCTGCAGCCTCTTGCCTGTAACTGTTAGTTCATGTAGTGGGAAGGATATCCTTCACTGTGACAGTTTTATTTTTTTAGTTATTATTCTCTCAGAAGGGATGGAAGCTGTGTAAATAAAATCAAACCAATCCAAGGCAAAGCACACTGACTTTGGAGGTCTGCATAAAAAGCTTTCAGCTCCCCTCGCTTGCCTGAGGCCTCTTTTATGCTGTACTTGAGTAGAGACATAATTAATAGATAGTATTCTTCTCAATGAACACAATGTGTTCATTGTTTAGACTGGATGCTGAGAGAAGCTGAAGTACCTTAAGAATTTGGAATATAGGGCCGGGCGCGGTGGCTCACGCCTGTAATCCCAGCACTTTGGGAGGCCGAGGCGGGTGGATCACAAGGTCAAGAGATCGAGACCATCCTGGTCAACATGGTGAAACCCCGTCTCTACTAAAAAAATACAAAAAATTGGCTGGGCATGGTGGCGCGTGCCTGTAATCCCAGCTACTCAGGAGGCTGAGGCAGGAGAATTGCCTGAGCCCAGGAGGCGGAGATTGCGGTGAGCCGAGATCGCGCCATTGCACTCCAGCCTGGGTAACAAGGGCGAAACTCCGTCTCCAAAAAAAAAAAAAAAAAGAATTTGGAATATAGGCCAGGCATGTGGCTCACGCCTGTAATCCCAGTACTTTGGGAGGCTGAGGAGGGCAGATTACCTGAGCTCAGGAGTTTGAGACCAGCCAGGTCAACATGGTGAAACCCCATCCCTACTAAAAATACGAAAATTAGCTGGGTGTGGTAGCACATGCCTATAATCTCAGCTACTCAGGAGGCTGAGGCAGGAGAATCACTTGGACCCGGGAGGTGGAGGTTGCAGTGAGCCAAGATTGCACTACTGCACTCCAGGCTGGGTGACAGAGTGAGACTCCATCTCAAAAGAAAAATTGGAATATACACTTCTCTGTAACTTTTAGATAAGTTAAACAAAGGGAGTTAACTTAGAGATACTGCACACAAATAAGCCCAGGGATAAAACAAAACAAAACAAAACAAAAAAAACCCCTCTCTGGCCAGGTGAAGTGGCTCACACCTGCATTCCCAGCACCTTAAGGGCTGAAGTAGGAGAATTGCTTGAACCCTGGAGTTCAAGACCATCCTGGGCAGCATAGCAAGACTGTCTCTCTAGAAAACATTAAAAAATTAGTCGGGTATGGTGTCATTTACCTGCTATTCCAGATTGAGGTGGGAGGGTCCTTGAGCCCAGGAGGCTGAGGCTGCAGTGAGCTCTGACTGCACCACTGCACTCCCACCTGGGAGACAGAGCGAGACCCTGACTCCAAAACAAAACAAAACAAAACAAAAATCCTCTCTTTGCAGTGTCCTTGAGAAATATTTGAAAGACATGATGATTAGTTCTGTGATTTTCCAGTTCAAAAGCGGCCAGTTGCATGGAATCGGGTAATGACCGCGGTCTCCTTAACGCCCTCCAATGTGAATCTTGGCCCTTCTGCTTCCTGAGGATATGACCTAAGCACAGTTATCATTTAGCGTTTTTGGACTTTTGCTCTCATTCTAAAGACAGGAATCTAGCCACGACATGTTTGTTACGTGGATCACACAAGACAGAGAACCAAGCATAGCACCCAATACCTCGGGTACTTCACAGGGATTTGTCACTGCTCCTCTCCTTTCCTCTGCCTGACGTTTTTTGGCAGAGGTTGTTGATGTGCTTTTTCCTTTCTTGGATGGATAGTCACCACGATTTTAAACCTTATCTTTAAGGTTTTGTCAAAATTCTATGTGGACAGTTTAAAAGTCCAAGTTTATTAAAAGACAAAAAGCAGCAGTTCCTTGTACCCTCCTCAAATAAAAACACACCTCCATTTCCCCTTTCAAGCAACAGCCACTTTCAAATTTTCTAGGTGATTCATTTGGTATTTATCTCCATATCTCTAAATAACATACTTACATTGCTGCTCCCCGCTGTGCCCCCAACCTGCCATTTTGCTTATTATCTCTCTCTTTTTTTTTTCTGAGACACAGTCTCTCTCTGTCACCCAGGCTGGAGTGCAAGTGGCACAATCTTGGCTCACTGCAGCCTCCACCTCCTGGGTTCAAGCGATTCTCCTGCCTCAGCCTCTTGCGTAGCTGGGACTACAGGAGCCTGCCACCACGCCCAGCTAATTTTTGTATTTTTAGTCGAAGCGGGTTTCACCTTGTTGCCCAAGGTGTTGCTCAACTCCTGACCTCAAATGATCCACCCACCTCAGCCTCCCAAAGTGCTGGGATTACAGGCGTGAGCCACTGTGCCCGGCCACTTATCATCTCTTTACTGTGTACTATGGAAGATGAGGATCGAGCTTGCTTTTCTACCTCCTCCCAAAACACCCTTTCCCAGTACCCCACCCTCCCAACATACACATACCAGATTTTTATTTAGATGATTGTGGGGTTTTTTTTTCTTTCTTTCCTGCTTTCTTTCTTTTTTTTACAAGACGGGGTTTCACCATGTTGGTCAGGCTGGTCTTGAACTCCTGACCTCAGGTGATCCACCTGCCTCAGCCTCCCACAGTGCTGGGATTACAGGCATGAACCACCACATCCGGCCGATTATGGGTTTTTTTTTTTTTTTTGCATTATTATGACCATGTGAACACTATCCACTGCCAACCCATGCCATCTCCTGCAATTGCTGTTTGTTTCCAGTGCCACCTTTGGTTTCCTTGTAGTTAATAATTATTTTATTATTTTCTTCATCTAGATTTCTGTGTTCTTTTGCCAATTCAACTCTCAAACTCTGCCATCGCAAATACGTTGTCTCTCAGACTTTCAGATGTGTTGGATTTGCTATTAGGTTCATCTTTTTGAAGAAGTCTCTGCGGGGGCACTTTCTTACCTACCCACCTTGGACAGTTCACTCTCTACTACCTAGTTCACAGCTGTTATCCTGGGATCACCCGCTCTGTTTGGAATGAAATGTTTCTGGGATCCATGTTTCCTTTTTAGTTACTCCTTCGTTCATAAGAAACGCATCCTCTAGGAGATTCCTAAGAAACTGACATGTAAAAAGTACAATCCTTTGAGACCTTAAACATCTAAACATGTTTTCATTCTCCCTACACGCTTGATTTGGATATAGAATTCTTGGTTGGAAATTATTCCCCCTTTGAGGTTGGAGCTACTGTCTTTCAGCTTTCCTTGCAATAATTGAGGACTCAACAGGCATTCGATTCTTAATCCTGTGCTTTTCTCGTTAGATTTCCTCTTTGTCTCCATTGTTTTGAAATTTCACTGTGATGTGCCTCAGATGGTGTGTCTGGGTTTATCCATTGCAGACACCTTTAATGTGGAAACTCATGTCCTTCACTTCTTAACATTTCCAGAATTATTTCATTGAATATCCTCTCTTCTATTTTTTTTCTCCTTTATGTCTTGAACTCCTAAAAAGAAAAGTTTTAAATTGGGTCTTATGGCCTAGTTCTTTAATTAAAAAAAAAAAAAAAACTTTTCTGCCTGGCATGGTGGCTCCTGCCTGTAATCCCAGCACTTTGGGAGGCCACGGTAGGTGGATCACCTGAGATCAGGAATTCAAGACCAGCCTGACCAACATGACAAAACCCCATCTCTACTAAAAATACAAAAAATTAGCTGGGTGTGGTGGTGCTTGCCTGTAGTCCCAGCTACTCAGGTGGCTGAGGCAGGAGAATCGCTTGTACCCAGGGTGCAGAGGTTGCAACGAGCTGAGATTGCAACCTGGGTGACAGAGGAGACTCTGTCTCAAAAAATAAAAATTAAATTTAAAAATCTTTTCTATGTTCTATTTTTCTGTCGTTTTTATGCCACCCTTTAGGAAATGTTCTTAATTTTGTTTTCTAACTTTCTTGTGAATCTTTCGTTTATGCTCCCAAATTTTAAAAATCGAAGGTTTTTATTTTTTTTGAGACAGAGTCTTACTCTGTCACCCAGGCTGCAGTGCAGTGGCATGATCTTGACTCACTGCAACCACCGTCTCCTGGGTTCTCCTGCCTCAGACTCCTGAGTAGCTGGGATCACAGGCTCACGCCACCACACTCAGCTAATTTTTGTGTTTTTAGTAGAGACAGGGTTTCACCATGTTGGTCAGGCTGGTCTTGAACACCTGACCTTGTGATCCACCCACCTTAGCCTCCCAAAGTTCTGGGATTACAGGTGTGAGCCACCGTGACTGGCCAAATTGAAGATCTTTTAAAAATGATTTGACTGTTTCTTTTATAGCATAGTTTTAAAATGAATGCACCGTTTTCTTTCATTTCTTTGAGGATATCGACAATAGTCTTTCAGTTTAGTTGGTTATTGTTTGTGTCATTTTCTCCCTGCAAAGGCTCAGTTTATTTTTACATTTTTCCTTTTGTTTATTTTTATTCCTCTATCATGTTAGAAGTTTTTCTTGGGTGGCTAATGGCTGTTGGTTATATGCTTGCATTTGAGAGTGGGAGACTAAAGACCAGCCTGGTCAACATGGCAAAATCCCATCTCTACAAAAAAAATACAAAAATTAGCCAGGCGTGGTGTTGTGCGCCTGTAGTCCCAGCTACTAGGGAGGCTGTCGGGAGAATCACTTGAACCTGGAGGCGGAGGTTGCAGTGAGCCGAGAGAGTGACAGTGCACTCCAGCCTGGCTGACAGAGCGAGACTTGTCTCAAAAGCAAACAGGTAATAATAAAAAATAGAGAGCACCCTAAGGGTGTGGTCTTGACTCTTGGAGTGATCTACTGGATCATTTCCTTAGGGAATCCCAAACTCAGTGTCTTGTCATCTGTCCTCTCGGGGTGGTCAGTTTCTGCAGCTTGCAGTGGTCCCTGGTGGTTCAGAAACAGGAAGGGGAACATTTTTAGTGTGGCAGCCCTGTCCTCAGCTGTACCTGCTGTCCCATAGAGCATAGATCCTTTTCTGAATTGTCTTCTGAGAAGAAACCTCCAGTCATCTGTCGGCATGGAGTAGGCAGGTGCTCCGCTGTCAATATGTACAGGACGCCAGGAACCTGAGATTCTCATACTGTCTTACACAGAAAATAAACCTGCCTTTGGGTTTTTGGTGGGGAGTGGGTTTGGTACCTCCTCAATCTGGGCTTCCTGTGGGGGGACTGGTGCAGCTGATTTCTGAGCCTTTGAGCAATTCTAAAGCATGAATTGGGTTGACTCTTGGATTCTCTATTTGCTGGCCTAGGATTCAGCTCTCTTGGGTCTGCTAAACCAGTTTGCTTGCCGTTGTCTTTTCAGCTTCTGAAAGTCTGATACTATTTTCTCCTCTCCTGATGGCTTTATTTTATGTTACGTATTGTTTTAAAATGTTCTTACTGTCATTCTAGTGGGGTTTCAAGAGGCAGTAACAGTACATGCAAGCATTTAATCTACCATCTTTAATAGAACCTTTTGAACCGAGAACCTATGTCATTATTCTTGTTTAGTGAAATTCCCTCTGCGTGGAAGATGAGAACATAATGAGGACGAGGCGCTTTGTACAGCAATGTGGTTCCTGCAGAGAGCGGGAGCCTGCGTGGCCTCATCGGGCCAGCAAGGCCACAGACCCTTAGCGGCCTGGCTTTATTAAGTCAGAACTGCACCTTCCTGCGCTTGTGTGCTTCTGAGATCTTCTATGACCTTTCGAGTTTATTTGTAATTCTGCATCGCTTCCCTTCTTCCCTTGCCGCTGGATTTGAGGAATTATTTTAGCAGGATGACCTCGTGTCTCAGCACACTTAACCTCAGATTTTGTGATTTGGGGTTTCGTGCCTCTGTTTACGCAGCTGTCTCTCAGCACGGTTTGTGTGTCAATCATACCAAATTTTGCTCTTTCAGCTTCTGCCTTTTACATGGAACACTGTGACTTTTGCTGAGCTGTGATTGTTCAGTGTGATTAGTCTCTGATTGTCCTGAGAGGAGGAGGCACATGTGGTTCCGTTCTGTCTTTTGGTTCTAGTGGCTCTGTGCATTTCAGAATAACTTACCGTTAAGGACTGAATGTTTGTGTCCTCCTCCCCTCCCAGACTCACAGTGTGGCTGTGTTTGGAGATGGGGTTTCAAAGGAAGCAACTGGGATTAAATGAGATTATAAGCCTAACCCCGATCTGACAGGATCCATGTCTCTATAAGAAGAGACATCAGGGCTGGGTGCGGTGGCTCACACCTGTGATCCAAGCACTTTGGGAGGTCAGGGTTGGAGGATCACTTGAGGGAGTTCAAGAGCACCCTGGGCAACATAACGAGACCCTTTCTCTACAGAAAATTTTTGAAAATTCACTGGGCATGGTGTCATGTACCTGTAGTCTCAGCTACTCAGGGGGCTGAGGTGGGAGGATTGTTTGAGCCCACGAGGTTGAGGCTGCAATGAGCTCTGGTTGTACTGCTGCACTCCAGCTTGGGTGACACAGTGAGACCTATCTCTTAAAAAAAAATAGGGGGAGGGATAGCCTGGGGAGAAATGCCAAATGTGGGTGAAGGGGAGAAGCAAAGCAAAGCACACTGCCATGTGCGTACCTACGCAACGGTCTTGCACACTCTGCTCATGTACCCCAAAACCTAAAATCCAATAAAAAATTAAAAAAAAAAAAAAAAAGAAGCTTACAGACTAATGAAGGAACCAGAAAAATAGATTATTAATTAAAAAAAAAATAGAAAGAAGAAGAAGAGACATGAGAGGGCTCTGGTCACTTGCTCACTCACTTTCCATGGCCACGCACCAGGAAGAGGCCACGTGGGGCACAGCAAGAAGGCTGCCGCCTGCTACACAGGAAGGGAGCCCTCACCAGAAACTGAGTTAGCCAGAATGCCAGCCTCCAGAACTGTGAGAGAAGAATTTTCTGTTGTTTAGGCCGCCCACACTGTGGCATTTTGCTATGGCAGCCTGAGCTAATGCTCCCACATTGTACTGCATTTACTTGGTCTGGTCTTCCAGCTAGTTTTCTTAGACATTGGGAATCAGAGGGGTCAGTTGTCAGATTTTAGCTTACAGCTGTCCTACCTGTGCAACTTAAATTTTTTCCGTTTAAGCCAGGTAGAGTTTTGGAGTCAAAAGAAACCAGGTTCTCTAGTGCAGAAGTTCTCAAACTGCATTAGGAGTTAGGAAATTGGTTGTATGAGTTGCAGCCACCCGTTCTCCTGTGAAATGCATTGCCTGCAGTTTTGTGAAAGTTGTATTTCCAGCCTGTGTGGGTATATTTGTGTGTGTTTGTGTGTACTAGATTGAAATATAACATATATTTTTGACTGTAGGTATGGTTAAAAAAACCAGTAAGTCTATTATATTGCTCAAACTAGTCCTTTACTCTCTCTTAGAATACCCATGGCAAATGATTATTGTTAGAGTTTGAGGGTGAAGGAGTATCAGAATTATGAACCAGGGGGGTCAGACTTCAGAGACAGAAACAGGGAAGAAGACAGTATGGTCATCTCTTTCTTTCAGCAAGTGAAACTAGGAGTCCCCAAAAGACTCCTCTACAGGGCCAGGCCTGTGTGAGTCATCACATCTGTCCCTGCGCTCCCCAGTGCCTTGTACGTAACCTCACTCACTGTACACACCATGTTGTATTGTAATTATTTTCTAAACGTACACTCACTGTACACACCATGTTGTATTGTAATTATTTTCTGAATGTATGTGACTGGGCCAAGTCCATAGTTGGCCCCTATTGACGGATGGAGGGATAAATGGCATCATTTTGGCCTCATTTGGCTGTCATGTATGTTGAATTACATATCATTGCCGTGCCTACTCTTGCACTGGTTAGGAATTCACCCCAGGCTCAGTCAAGTTTGTGTCGTGCCTCTGTCATGAATACACAGTGAAGCTGTCCCTTCTATTCTATGGAGCCAGTAGCAGCAAAATCGTATCATATCTCAAGATGTCAGTAGAACAGGCGGAATTTTGATTCTTTGTATGCTCTTCCAGCTTTGTTCAGAGGTGAGGGAGAAGGGCTGGGCCCTCACATGTCCTGGATGGCGGCGTACGTTGTTAAGTTCCATGTATTCACAGAGTCAGCAGGCTTGGTGGGATGGAGTGCGGGAGGGAACAGCAGGGGCCAGTGTAGTGTCTGCGGACGTTTAGAACAGTGAGGTCCTGCGGCAGCAGAACTGACAGAAACTGTCTAACAGGGCAATTCTCACTGGAACTGAACTGATGGGATTTAGGAAGACTTCCCAGAGCAAAGGAAGAAGGACACGTGAGTTAGACAGAGGGAACAGCATGGCCGTCACCTGAGAGGGCCGCAGCTCATGAAGAGTTGCAGATTTGATACTCAGACTTCACGTTCAGGATCATGAGAATCAGTCTGCTGTAGGCACAGTCTCGGGCCGTCCATGGGATGCTGAGGGAAGCCACAGCTGGAATCAGGTCAATCGTCTAGAAGTTGGTGGCTGTGCCCCAGAGGAAGGGCCTGCGTGACCACGTCACGCCACTGGAGAACTGCTTAGGGAGAATTGACAGGGGGTGTGAGGGGCCAGGGAAAAGGAGGTCACCTTTGACTCTGCAGTTTTGAGGCTCCAAGCCTGGGAATGACAATGATTGCTTCCACAGCAGTAGACAGCACTTCAGGGACAGTCTGGCCTGGGAGAGAAAATGATGGTAAGATACAAATTTTACATCTTGGGTTGTAGAGTTCACGGAGCCCCCGAGGCATCATTTCCAAGAATGGTCTCATTACCAGAAAACTTCTCCTAATTCACAAACAGAGTAATTAAGGTTTTCCACGTATTCAGCATTTTCACCCTAGAAAGCTCTTAGCTATTAGGTGTAAAAAATCAGATGTCATATAAATTCAGCATATTTTAATATTTTAAATTCAGGAACCTATGTATTTTCCTTTTGTGTGTGTGTGTGTGTGTGTGTGTGTGTGTGTGTGTGTGTGGCTAGAACAGGAAATTGTTCCTTAGTTCATTAAGTTAGTTGGAGGGTTTGTTTGTTTGTTTTGCTGTTTGTTTGTTTTTAGATGAAGTTTCACTCTTGTCACCCAGGCTGGAGTGCAGTGGCGCAGTCGTGGCTCACTGCATCCTCCACCTCCCAGGTTCAAGTGATTATCCTGCCTCAGCCTCTTGAGTAGCTGGAATTACAGACGCCTGCACCATGCCCAACTAATTTTTGTATTTTTAGTAGAGACAGGGTTTTTCCACGTTGGCCAGGCTGCTCTTGAACCTCCTGACCTCGGGTGATCCACCTGCCTCAGCCTCCCAAAGTGCTGGGATTACAGGTGTGAGCCACTGCACCCGGCCATTAGGGTTTTTAAAAGACAGTGGCATGACAAGTACTTGTCTCTTTATGAGTCAGGTATCACTGTATTAGTTAATACATTTACACAAATGAATGCCAAACAAATGCTTTGAATGAAAAGCCTTCACAGTTCAGTTAGTTCTTCCTTCCGAGCCTCTTCAACTTCTGTTTTCTTCATTCCGGGTCATTATTCCACAGTGACTTTTGAGAAGCAGTTTTCTTAAGAGTACAAATTGGATTATCCCCTCTTACTGAATTGAAATTCTTCAGGCTTTCCACTAATAAGATATTGTATCCACGTTAGGCTAAAATAGCTAGTTCCAGTCATTTGGTTAGCATTTTTGAATTAGAAGTTATTGATTAAACCTTCACTAGTAAGCCAAGTTGAGTTGTAAAAAGGATTCCACGAGGTGCTGTTAACACAGCCATGAAAATCTGTAACCGATCAAAAGCGGCAAAGGCAGGAATTAGAATGAGTTTGAATTAGCCACATGGTAACACCGAAACGTTTAACCTGTGTCAGTGGGACTGTTCCAGACAAACTTGACTTGTCTTCTGGGCCCAGCAAGACATCAGCCCTGAGGGGAAGGAAGCCCCCCTGTGATAGCAACGCATCTTGCTTTTGATAGGATGTCATATGAGTTTTGCTTTTTTTTAATGTGATGGGGAGAAAAGATCAGACTTGGTCATGATTTTTAAAAACATTTATATATTTTTTTCTAGGGACGTTTTTACTTCTGACTTAACACACTTTTTTTCTTTCCAGTTTAAGATTGGTAGTGAATGGTGGACCTGGATCGATTATAACCGCTTCCAGGAGCTCATCCAGGAATACGAAGATAGCGGTGGATCAAAAACTTTCAGCGCAAAGGATTATATGGCCAGAACTCCTCACTGGGCATTATTTGGTGCCAGTGAAAGAGGCTTTGATCCCAAGGACACAAGACATCAGAGAAAGAACAAATCAAAGGCTATTTCTGGATGTTGAGATTATCTGATTTCAGGGTACTGAAAGAGAAAAACTTGGATGGCCCCAAAAGGTCCTTGAACACCACTGTGATTCTTCCAAGGCCGAGTTACTTAAATTATACCTTCATGCAAAGGAGATGATAAGACAGTAAACACGGGGACACGGAGGCCTGGGACACAGCCCTGATGTTTTTTTTTCAGATCTCAACCCCTTTCCCGATTTTACTTCTAAAAGGAAAATGATTTGGGGTGGAACTACACAGTCGTCATTAGAATTTAACTGATAGTTTTGTATTATGACGTTTAAGACCTGTCAGAATGCTAGGCCCGAGAGCGACAGACCAGGAAGAAATGCCTGGGCCTCTTCCTCTTCCCAGGCCCTTGGCCTTTCATGGAGTAGCTACTTAGCACTGAACTGCACTACCCTGAGCTAAACTTAACACCTGCTCCTTCTAAGATAAAAGCTTGATCCCTTTCTTCGATCTTAAGACAGCACCTGCCGAAAGAATCGAAGTTGTCACAACTCTCAATTACTTTTAAATACTGCATAGACTGAGTTTTGGCTTGTTACCAACCCTTCACGAAATTACATCGGATCTAAAACTGTGCTAGATCTCATCCCATTCCCATATAAATTACCACAGACCACAGAGCGGAGTACAGCTGTCTGCTCTCAGAGGAGCTGCCATGTCAGAGCCTGGAGCCTGCAGTCTCACAAGCACACTTCGCACTGAAGAGGATCATTTCCTTTTTGTTTAGGAGGTCCCCGTCCAGGCCTCACATCATGATGTGACGGCAGGCAGGTCTCCATCTTCTTTCACTCCGGTGGCCCCCGCTGCTTTACACAGTCTGTTCTTTAAGGTTCAAGTGTTTTCAAGTTGGAGAGATCAGAAACACTCAAAGTTGTTTTCAGATTACCAGCTTCTTTTACCAGTCTTTTATGCAAAAGCTGAATTAATAAAATAATCTTTTGTAAAGACTTGCAGCACGAGTTTTCTTTTTTTAAATTTTTATTCTAACTTTGTGGGTACGTAGTAGGCATATATATTTATGGGGTACCTGAGATGTTTTGATACAGGCATCCAATGTGTAATAACCACATCATGGAGAATGGGCTATCCATCCCCTTAAGCCTTTATCCTATGTGCTAAAACCAATCCAGTTATGCTCTTTCAGTTAATTTTTATTTATTTGTATTTATTTATTTTGAGACAGAGTCTCACTGTCACCCAGGCTGGAGTGCAGTGGCATAATCTCGGCTCACTACAACCTCCACCTCCCAGGTTCAAGTGATTCTCCTTCCTCAGCCTCCCGAGCAGCTGGAATTACAGGTATGCACCACCACACCTGGTTATTTTTTTTTTGGTATTTTTAGTACAGGCAGGGTTTAACCATGTTGGCCAGGCTGGTCTCAAACTCCCAACCTCAGGTGATCCACCTCGGCCTCCCAGAGTGCTGGGAATACAGGTGTAAGCCACCACATCCGGCCAGACCTGCAGTTCTAAACCTTGTTAGACCCACCTTCTCCTTACATATCAGCAGTTTTGTAACTGTATCCTCCATTCTATGCTGAGTTAAAATTCATAGATAATATAATCTACCTACCCAGCTGAAAACTGGGCACCTTTTTTTTTTTTTTGATACAGGGTCTCACTGTGTTGCTGAGGCTGGAGGGCAGGTAGCGCAGTCATGGCTCACTGCAGCCTCCATCTCCTGGGCCCAAGCTGTCCTCCCACCTCAGCCTCCTGAGGAGCTGGGACTGCAGGTGCATCAAGCTCAGCTAAATTTTTTTGATGTTTTCTGTAGACACAGGGTTTCACTATGTTGTCCAGGCTGGTCTTGAACTCTTGAGCTCAAGAGATCCTCCCATGTTTAAAGATTTAGTTGAGGCTGGGTGCAGTGGCTCATGCCTATAATCCTAGCACTTAGGGAGGCTGAGGCCGGTGGTTCACCTGAGGTCAGGAGTTTGAGACCAGCCTGGCCAACATACTAAGAATACAAAAATTGGCTGGGCTTGGTGGCGGGCACCTGTAATCCCAGCTACTTGGGAGGCTGCGGCAAGAAAATCACTTGAACCCGAGAGCTAGAGGTTGCAATCTTACTCTCTTGCCTAGGCTGGAGTGCAGTAGCACAATCTCAGCTCACTGCAACCTGTGCCTTCTGGGTTCAAGTGATTCTTGTGCCTCAGCCTCTCAAGTAGCTGGGACTACAGGCATGAGCCACCATGCCTGGCTAATTTTTGTATTTTTAAGTAGAGATGGGGTTCTCACCATGTTTGTCAGGCTGGTCTTGAACTCCTGAGCTCAAGTGATCCGCCCACCATGACCTCCCAAAGTGCTGGGATTACAGGCATGAGCACTGTGCCCAGCCGATTAGGATATTTTAAAGGATACAAAAATGAACAGTCAGATGAAAAGATGCAGAGGGGAGGGTCTGGGAAGATCCTGGGCACAGAAGCTTCTGTCCCTGGGGAGTTGAACTGCGCCACCGTCCCAGCTTTTTGATGTATTTACCCGTCCTGAAGCTCCCTACATGCCATAGTTAGTGGTTGTTACAGAAGCTTCATCGTGTAGACACCCTAGCAGATGAGGGGTGGGACTGAAAGTTCCAATCTTGTAATCATGTTGGTTCTCCCGGCAACCAGTCTCCATCCATGAGCCCACCAAGACCAAGCCCACATCATTAGAGCAGGAGATGCTCCTGTAACCCAGGGAATTCCAAGGGATTTGGAGCCCTATGGCAGGAGCTGGGGCAGAAAGCAAAGGTGAGGATAAAAGATGCACCCAGCACCCTGTCACTCAGGAGATCATGAGCCCTAGGGCAGGAACTGGGGCAGAAAGCAAAGGTGAGGATAAAAGATGCACCCAGCACCCTGTCACTCAGGAGATCAGGAGCTCTGTGCCACGTACTGGGGACAGAGACCAAATACCAAATATATATGTATAATTACGTCACAGATGGGGTAGTGGTAAGGTAGCACAGAAGTGTTATCTTTCTTGAAGTCACCAGGTCTTCTTTTTTGAGATGGAGTTTCACTGTGTTGCCCAGGCTAGAGTGTAGTAGTGAGATCTCGGCTCACTGCAACCTTCGCCTCCCAGGTTCAAGCAATTCTCGCACCTCAGCCTCCTGAGTAGCTGGGATTGCAGGTGCCCACCACCATGCCTGGCCAATTTGGTATTTTTAGTAGAGATGGGGGTCTCATCATGTTGGTCAGGCTGGTCTTGAACACCTGACCTCAAGTGATCCTCCAACCTTGGCCTCCCAAAGTGCTGGGATTACAGGCGTGAGCCACGGGACCTGGCCTCAAGACTTAAATTGAACAAAGATATTTTATTGTTTCAAAGAAAAAAAAGATAACAAACCTCTTTTCTACAGAGTGAATCCTCCTGATTCCATTAACTTTAGGTACATAAATGAGTATTTTTCTTTCATCCCAGAAAATATTGATTTATTGATTAACATTTAAAGTAACATAGCACATTAAGCCCAGTTGACGGTCACAACCGAAAATTTAAAATGTCTGAGGAAAATACATTGCAATCTGCATGAAAACATTCAATAAGTTTGCTGAACAGTATAAAAGTGGGAGAGAATGGAAGGCCTATATCTTGTAAGAAGGTGATCTGTTTGCAACATAGCATCCCAACTTCTGTCGGAATTTCTTTTTGGAGCATAAGCAAATGATTCTAACATTCAATTGAAAAATTAGCCAAACAGACAATAGTTAAGAAATTTTAGAAAAAATAAGTATTAAGGGAAAGTTGGTTCCCCTTGCCCGATGCCTAGACATTGCCAATTCATCAAGACAGGGGAACTGCAATAGAGAAAGTAATTCACACAGAACTGGCTGTGCGGGAAACCAAAGTTTTATTATTACTCAAATCAGTCTCCCCAAGCATTCGGAACAGAGTTTTTAAGGACATCTTGGTGGGTGGGGGGAAGCCAGTGAGCCAGGAGCCCTGATTGCTCAGATAGGAAATCTTAGGGAGTTGGAGCTGTCTTCTTGCACTCTGTCAGTTCCTGGGTGGGGGCCACAAGATCAAGGAGCCAGTTTACTGATCTGGGTGGTGTCAGCTGATCCATCAAGTGCAGGGTCTGCAAAGTATCTCAAGCACTGACCTTAGGAGCAGTTTATTGAGGGTCAGAATCTTGTAGCCTCCAGCTGCATGACTCCTAAACCATCTTTTCTAATCTTGTGGCTAATGTTAGTCCTACAAAGGCAGGGGTCCCCAGGCAAGAAGAGGTCTCCTTTGGGAAAGGGCTGTTACTGTCTGTTTAAACTATAGAATTTCTCCCAAAGTTAGTTGAGCCTATGCCCAGGAATGAACAAGGACAGCTTGGAGGTTGGAAGCAAGATGGAGTCAGTTAAGTTAGATCTCTTTCACTATCTCAGTCATAATTTTGTGGAGGTGGTTGCACTACATGCTGCTAATGCTGTTGGCCCAGAGACCACACTTTCAGAACATTGTTGATCTCAAGCCGCTGTAAGAACTCATAAAGGAAAGGTCGAAAAATCCTTGACTGTAGAATGTGTTTAAGTATCATTGATACATCAAACATCACATAAACTGCAAAGGCAAAGACTGGGAAAAATAATGTGTATGACAAACCCTCACTCCAAAACCTCATACAGTTGATTTTTTAAAATGTTAAGACTTGTCTGGCTGAATGAGTAAAAGACACAGGACATAAAGTGTCATCAGTGAGGATATACAGATAGCTAAGAAACAGGCACTGCTCACTGTTCAAGGAAATGCAAATTAAAGGAATATCTTATCCATCAAATTGAAACCACCTTTGCAAAAATTACATCAGTGAGAAAATTATGGCAGCAGGGGAGATCTGATCTAGCCACCCCCGCTCTTGACTTTAGCCTTCAAGCTGCCTTAATTATTCTTGGAAATAGTCTGGACCAACTTTGGGAGACATTGAGTTTATAGTTTAAATGATAATAGCTCTTTCCCAAAACTCAACTGCCTTTGTAAAGCTAATGAGAGACCCATCAGGCCAGGAGGAGGAAGAAGCCTGATTTCTACAAAGGTGAAGATACAAACAATTGCAGGACATTATTTTGGAGGTCACAAGATATGCAACTTCCCCAGTTCCTCCTGCAGGTGACATCATTATTGTAGAACATAAGCTTGGCCTTTTGTCCCCCTCCCCCCCCCCCCCCCCCCCCGCCCCCAGACGGAGTTTCACTGTTGTTACCCAGACTGGAGTGCAATGGTGCAATCTCGGCTCACCGCAACCTCCGCCTCCTGGGTTCAAGCAATTCTCCTGCCTCAGCCTCCCGAGTAGCTGGGACTACAGGCGCGTGCCACCATGCCCAGCTACTTTTTGTATTTTTAGTAGAGATGGGGTTTCACCTTGTTGACCAGGATGGTCTTGATCTCTTGACCTCGTGATCCACCCGCCTCGGCCTCCCAAAGTGCTGGGATTATAGGCATGACCGCTTGGCCTTTTGAAATATCTTTTTGACACCTGGCTCTGCCTGGACCCACCCACTGCTCCTGTGGCCCCACCCAGAAGTGACTCAGCACAAGGGGTTAGCTTCCACTCCCTAGGATTTCATCTCTCACCCAACCAGTTGGCAGCAAGTACCCATCGCCTAGCCACCCCCGTCCCTAGCTCACCAAACCATCATTTTTTTGAGTCACAGTCTCACTCTGTCACCCTGGCTAGAGTGCAGTGGCATGATCTTGGCTCACTGCAACCTCCACTTCCTGGGCTCAAGTGATTCTCCTGCCTCAGCCTCCCAAGTAGCTGGGATTACAGGCATGCATTACCACGCCCAGCTAATTTTTTGTGTTTTTTGTAGAGACAGGGTTTCACCATGTTGGCCAGGCTGGTCTCGAACTCCTGGCCTCAAGTGATCTGCTTGCCTCACCTCCCAAAGTACTGGGATTACAGGTGTGAACCACCACGCCTGGCCTCCACCATCCTTGAAAAGCCCCTGACCTCTGAGCCTTCAGGGAGATTAGTTTGAGTAGTAACTTTGTCTCCTACATGATGTGGCTGGTGTGTGAGTTAAACTCTTTCTTTACTGCAATACCATGGTCTGTTTTGTTTGTGCACTTGGGCAGAAAGAACCTATTAGGCAGTTATAAAATTAGCAAAAATTTTAAAAGTTATTTATTACAATAAAATATAGACTTCGTTTTCGAGACAGGGTCTCACTCTGTTTCCCAGGCTTGAGTGCAGTGGCATGAGCATGGCTTCCTGCCACCCTGACCTTTCAGGCTCAAGCTGTGCTCTACCTCAGCCTCTCAAGTGGTTAGGATCACAGGCGCACACCACCACACCTGGTGTTTTTTTGTAAGGACGGTGTTTCACTTTGTTGTCCAGGCAGGGCTCAAGCAATTCACCCACCTTGGCCTCCCACCTGGGCCACTGCACCTGGCCGAATACAGATATTTCAAAAGCAGTTTGGCAATATATGCCAAGAACTTTTTTCTTTACCTTTGGGTTAAATTATTTAAAGAAAAAAAATTTATATTTAAGATATTTATTAAAGCATGTAATAATAGCAAAACCTAGGAAACTTTAATGGAAAATGCAGTAGGCAGCTGGGTGTGTTGGCTTATGTCTCTAATCCCAGCACTTTGGGAGGTCAAGGCGGGTGGATCACCTGAGGTCAGGTGTTTGAGACCAACCTGGCCAACACGGTGAAACTCTGTCTCTACTAAAAGTACAAAATCAGCCAGTCATGGTGGTGCATGCCTGTAATCGCAGCTACTTGGGAGGCTGAGGCAGGAGAATTGCTTTAATCTGGGAGGTGGAGGTTGCAGTGAGCCAAGATCGCACCACTGCACTCCAGCCTGGGCAACGAAAGCAAAACTGCGTCTCAAGTAAATAATAAAATAAAACAAAGTGCAGTAGGCATTTAATATTTCTGGAAAGCGTAGCAAAATCATTACAGTACACTCTGTTGTCTAGATTATTCAAGTCATTCAACAGATGATTATTGAATATCAATTTTGTTCTAGTTACTGGAGATTTAATGGTAAAGAAGGGAGGATAGGAAAAAGAAAGGATGTTTCCCATCATTATGATGCTGACAGAAATTCATCGAAGACAAGATCCACAGAAATAAATACCATACATCAAACACAAGTGATGGTAAGAGCCACAGAAGAAAGGGACAGTCTCTGTGTGAGTGTGTCATTGGAGAGATGGCATCAGAGATGTTGGAGGAGGTGTGCATTGGTCATGCTGGCCTCTAAGAGAAGAATTCTTCCAATTCCTGGGATAGGTGGTGGGGCTGATATGGTTCAGCTGTGTCCCCACTCAAATCTTGTCTTGAACTGTAGCTCCCATAATTCCCTTGTGTTTGGGGAGGGACCCAGTGGGAGGTAATTAAATCATGGAGGCGGTTTCCCCCATACTGTTCTCGTGGCAGTGAATAAGTCTCATGAGATCTGATGGTTTTATGAGGGGCTTCCCCTTTCGCTTGGCTCTCATTCTTTCTTGTCTGCCGCCATGTAAGGCATGCCTTTTGCTTTCTTCCATGAATGTGAGGCCTCCCCAGCCACGTGGAACTGTGAGTCCATTAAGCCTCTTTTTCTTTTTAAATTACCCAGTCTCGGGTGTCTTTATCAGCAGCTAGATGTGGTGGCGTGTGCCTGTAGTCCCAGCTACTTGGGAGGCTGAGGCAGGAGACTCGCTTGAGCCTGGGAGGTGGAGGTTGCAGTGAGCTGAGATCATGCCACTGCACTCCAGCCTGGGTGACAGAGCATGACTCCATCTCAAAAAAAGAAAGAAAGAAAAAGAAAAAACTAATTGACAGGACCAGACACCAATGAAAAGTCAATTCTTTTCCATTGTTGTTCCTGTATGCTGGGTTCTTCTCTCCATTTTTATTTCATTGCAAATTGATGAACTCTTCCTGGTGACTGTTGATTTAGTGCAAGTTAGTGGTGGCTGATCGTGTTGGCCATTAACTTGCTTAGTGCATTTTTCCTCTACTAATTTCATTTCCTTTAGTGTAATAAAGTGTGTTACTTTCACGACTAGGTTTTGAAGATGTTTGGTACAGTGTTTTAAATTCATTGCATTTTTCTGGAGAACAAAGTGGCCCATGTGTTTGAAAGGCATCCTTGTGTGTTTAGAATGTTTCATTGATTTCAGCAACTCTGGCCTTGATGTTAGAGAAACTGATCACAGACCTTCGTTTAAGGCAGGTAGGGACACATCTGACTGCCAGGGAAACGACCCATTTCTGGGGGAACAAAGACAGTGCAGCTTTGTTTAAAAAAAAAAGGGGGGGGAGGGGTTTTACCATGTTGGCCAGGTGGTCTTGAACTCCTGACCTCAAGTGATCCACCCAAAAAAACAAAAACAAAAACAAAAACAGACAAATTGCAACAGGCAAACATTCTGCAATTCTCTGGGCTTCTTCTACTTGAAAACACTTATCAAAGACACTGAAGCCTCTGTTAATGTCTTTGCCTCCCCACTTATTGAGAAAGCTAATTAGGTGGGTAGCTAATTAATTGTCTCTTACTGAGGACTACCAGAAATTTGTACTCTGATTATTGGCTTAGTAGAATTTGGGATGAAATAACTTGGACTGTTGAAAAGTCAAAAATTTTGTTCAATCAACTGGGCCCTCCCTTCCCCTGCAAGGTGTGTGTGTGCAGAACTCAGGTGGCACCAACTGGAGGCCCGGCCTGGATTTCTTCAGATCACACTGAGAAACAAAAAGGGGGCTTTATTTCCTCTTTGGACACACAACGTAAGGATGAAAGGTCAGAACTGCCCACTCCCTTATGCCTGGCATCAACCGAAAGTAAAATTCTAAGCCCCCAACTGACTGATGGACCACCTTCCCCAACCCAACCCTTGGCAAAGGCCTTCCAAAGTCAACCTGAAAATCTAGGTTAGGTCTTACCGGAAGTGGGCGTACCTTGTGATACCCTCAGCCCTTTGAAATTCCGACACAGCTGACCTGCATCAACCATTCAGAGAGCTCTTAAGACTGACAACAGACTTTTTGGAGCAGTAAGATATCACATTCCAGCGTGACTCTGTTATAACATCACATGATGGACCGCAGGCTCTGAAAGAAATTGAAGTATTTTACCGTAAAATATATTTCTTTGATGTATTTTGAAATGAATGTGCGAATCTGTCTCTTGTGGAAAAATCTACATTCTATAGAGAATCCCCTTCTCTTCCCACCTCTTTTCCCTGATCCAGGAAAGAATTAAGTAAGAGTCTGACACCTTTATTTATTTATTTATTTATTTATTTATTTATTTTTTTGAGATGGAGTCTTGCTTTGTTGTCAGGCTGGAATGCAGTGGCACAATCTTGGCTCACTGCAACCTCTGCCTCCCAGGTTCAAGTGATTTCCTGCCTCAGACTCCCAAGTAGCTGGGACTATAGGTGCCCGCCACCACACTCAGCTAATTTTTGTATTTTTAGTAGAGACAAGGTTTCACCATGTTGACCAGGATGGTCTTGATGTCTTGACCTTGTGATCCACCCGCCTCGGCCTCCCAAAGTGCTGGGATTAAAAGCGTGAGGCACCACACCTGGCCTCTGGCATCGTTTTAAGACTGATAAGAGACATTTACAATCCATTCTCTCTGAGACCTGCTACTGGGAGGCTTCATCTACGTAATAAGAAACTTGGTCTCTACAACGCTTTGTCTGGGTTCAATATTGGGAAAAATCAATAGAACTCCTTTCTGTTGATTCCAGGTCTTTAGATAATAACTTAACTCTTTCAAGCAATTGCCTAGCAGAAAATCTTTGAATCCACCTATCACCTTGAATCCCCCCGCCTCCTCCTCCTGCTTCAGGTTGTCCCACTTTTCCAGGTTGAACCCATGGGCACCTCACGTGTATTGATTGATGTTTTGTGTCTCCCTAAAATGTATAAAACCACGCTGTTGCCTAACACCTTGGGCACTTGTCTCAGAATCTCCTGAGGCTGGATCACGGGCTGTGGTCACTCGTATTTGGCTCAGAATGAATCTCTTCAAATGATTTACAGTTTGACTCTCTCTGTCCACACTGAGTGCGCGCAGAGGCTGATTGAGAGAGGGAGTGCATATGCAGTCAGGTCTCAGTCATTCCAGCATGCAGCTTCGCCCGTCTACACCCAGTTACGGGAAACACAAATCATCTTCTTTCTCGCTTGGGTTTATTGGAACTGGGTTTTATCACCTGCAGGAAAGTCTTGGCTAACGTAATAGCACGTCCTCAGCAAAAGCTGCCTGCTGCCTGGCTGCCACTTCATCCGCCTGTGTGCCTGTCTGCAGTGAGACTTTCCCTCCATCCTGCTGAGTCTGGAAGGAGGAAGAGAATAATTCCTGTGAGTGCTGCTTTAGTGTGTCTCTTCTCATCTCTGCAAAGACGTTCCTCTGGCTCCCTTTCCCTTCGAGCCGTCACATGGCTCCTCTGGTCCCAGCAGCCTGGCTGTGAGTTTCCGGCCCACAGCTGCGTGGGGGTGTGAATGCCGCCCATGCCATCACCCCTGGGAGCAGCTGGAGCCTGTGGCAGGTGACAAAACTCCTTCCACCTTTTCACTCCCTTGGAAGGGAGCGTTCACACCTTCCTGCTGTGCTGGGGTCAGCTCCAGGGAGCTCATTAAGTAGCTGACTCAGAGCTGGAGCGCAGGCCGGGCACCATCAGCGCCTCTCCCACCTCTGCAGGATTCAGAGTTTCTTTCCCCAGGCAGCCAACCCCAGCTGGGGCTTTTCAGAGCCTTTAACAGTGAAAGAAATGAACAAATTTTACCCCCAAATTATATTTTTGACACATTTTGAAATGGCTGCTGCTTGGCCAGTAAACAAGTAGCCTTGGGCTGGGCACGGCAGCTCTCGCTTGTAATCCCAGCACTTTGGGAGGCCAAGGTGGGAGGATCATTTGAAGCCAGGAGTTCAACACTGGCCTGGGCAAAAAGTGAGATCCTGTCTCTATGTAAAAAAAAATTTTTTTAATTAGCTGGGCATGGTATCACATGCCTGTGGTCCCAGCTGCTTGGGAGGCTGAGGTGGGAGGATTGCTTGAGCCCAGGAGTCTGAGGCTGCGGTGAATGATGATTGTGTCACAGCACTGGAGCCTGGGAAATACAGCAAGACCTTGTCTCTAAAAAGGCGGGGGTGTGGTGGGGCAGTGTGGGGACCTTGCAAAGTTGTGTTGTGGGGAAATTTGCATGTGTTTTTTTTTTTTTTTGAGATGGAGTCTTGCTCTACCACTGAGGCTGGAGTTCAATGGCACGATCTCGGCTCACTGCAGCCTTCACCTCCCGGGTTCAAGCAATTCTCCTGCCTCAGCCTCCAGAGTAGCTGGGATTACAGGTGCTGCTGGGATTACCCCACTGCCTGGCTACTTTATGAATTTTTAGTACAGACTGGGTTTCACCATGTTGGCCAGGCTGGTCTTAAACCCCAGACCTCAGATGATCTGCCCGCCTCAGCCTCCCAAAGTGCTGGGATTACAGGTGGGAGCCACCACACCCGGCCTTGTCCTTTTCTTTGTGCAAGATTCATTTCATGTTCATTTCGGTAGAGGGGAGTCACTAATCATTGACACATTACATCCCGACCCCCAGGGGCTGCGTACGTGTTTCACGAACTTGCCTTTCTTCTGAAGAATGATGATCTTTAGGTCATGCAGACCTCCTTGATGGCATCCGGAAGTTTGATTGACTGAGGGGTGCATGTCACTTCCTGTATGCCTACCTCACTCATGAAACCTGGCAGTCATGCTCAAAGGCAGTTGGATGTGAGAGTTCCTCTCTCCTGGCCTCCTGCTTTGGCATGAGCAGAGAAAGAATATGTCTTTCTCTGCTTCGAGCACTGATGTGTCAATGTTGGCCTTACTGTGAATCCTACGCGGACCTCAGTGTTGAGGTCTACAACCCTAAGACCTGCTGCCACCCGCCTCTGAGAGCTGGCTGATCCAGGAGGCAGGTGGAACTGTCAGGCTGGGGACTCAGTGAGTGCACCCCTCACTGATGAGTTGACACTGATGCAGACCACAAGGTCTTAGTGGGGTGCATTTGGCCGCAAGTAACAATCCTATGTCAATAGTGGCTTAAGCATGAAAGACACTGAACCCTCCCACACAGTAACCAGCCTGAGGTGGCTCACGCCTGTGATCACAGCACTTTGGGAGGCTGAGGCGGGTGCATCACCTGAGGTTAGGAGTTCGAGACCAGCCTGACCAACATGGTGAAACCCCTTCTCTACTAAAAATACAAAAAAATTAGCTGGGCATGGTGGCACATGCCTGTAATCCCAGCTACTCAGGAGGCTGAGGCAGGAGAATCGCTTGAACCCGGGAGGTGGGGCATTGAGCCGAGATGGTACCGCTGCACTCCAGCCTGGGCGAAAGAGCGAAACTCTGTCTCACAAACAAAGAAGAAATGTCAGCAACACTGCAGCTTCCTCCGTTTTTGTTTTCGTTTTCAGACAGGGTCTCACTCTGTAGCCCGGGCTGGAATGCAGTGGCATGATCCTAGCTCCCTCACCGCAGCCTCGACTTCGTGGGCTCAAGTAATCCTCCCACTTCAGCCTCCCAAGTGGCCAGGACCACAGGTGTGTGCTGCCATGCGTGGCTAATTTCTTATTTTTTGTCGAGATGGGGTCTCACTATGGTGCCCAGGCTGATCTTGAACTCCTGAGCTGAAGAACCCCTCCACCTGCGAGTTTTGGGAACTCCTCTTGGTTCTAGAGCAGAATCAGGCTTCTGTGGACAGGAGGAGGGGGAGACCCAGGTTCAGTGGCTACCACCCAGGGCAACCACTGTCGAAGGGCTTTTTAGACCAATGAGAAGACAACAACACAGCCCGTTCTATTCATTCTTCTTCCGAAGGTACATTCTAGAAGTGACAGGTGTGGAAAGCTGGAGGGAAGGCAGGGACGCAGCTCACAGGTGGGGAGCACTTGCACTGTTTGTTTTTTTTTTTTTTGAGACAGTCTCACTTTGTCGCCCAGGCTGGAGTGCAGTGGTATGATCTCACTGCAACCTCCACCTCCCGGGTTCAAGCAATTTTCCTGCCTCAGCCTCCTGAGTAGCTGGGTTTACAGGTGTGTGCCACCATATCTAGCTAATTTTGTTTTTTTTTTTTTTTAGTAGAGACAGGGTTTCACCATGTTGGTCAGGCTGGTCTCGATCTCTTGATCTTGTTATCCACTCGCATGCACCTCCCAAAGTGCTAAGATGACAGGTGTGAGCCACCATGCCCGGCCACTTGCACTCTTTAATGCCCTGGAGGGAAGTTCACTGGGTGGGTTCAAGAGGAGGTGGATCACCTAATGTGACTCGTTAGAAACCCAGGTTGGCAAGATCAACATCAGGGCCCATCCACGGACTTGGAGTGCTTAGTGGGGACATGTTTGCAGGCCTAAGAGGCAGGAAGGTCTGAGGTTACCCCCACTGCACCCTCCAGCCTGCTTTCTTTCCCTTCCTCTTCTCAGGATGTCCAAATAGGAAATGCTGATCTTGTGATAAGCTAAGCCAGGGCAGGCGCTTGCAGATGAGGAATGCTGAGTGTGGCTGACGCCACAGCGACCTCCTGATGTCATGGAGGAGTCTGATTTGCAGGGTAGGACGTTCCCTTCCCTCAGCCAGTTTCTCTCCTTCCTGAGCCTTCCCACCTCCCGCCAAGGCCCTGCTGTCACAGATGGATGGCTAGGATTGGGTACTTTGTAATTGTCCTCGAGTAATTGGCTTTCTTTCTTTTGGTAGAGCTAATGTCTTGCTGTGTGGCCCAGGCTGGTCTTGAACTCCTGGTCTCAGTTGAACATCTAACCGTGGCCTCCCAAAGCACTGGGATTACAGGCATGAGCCACTGCACTGACCAAGAAATTCACTTTTACTTTGTAGATTCCCTGGGACTCTTTTTTTTTGAGATGGAGTCTTACTCTGTTGTTCACGCTAAATTGCAGTGGCTCAATCTGCCTCCCGGGTTCAAGCAATCCTCCCACCTCAGCCTCCTGAGTAGCTGGAATTATAGGCACATGCCACATGCCAGGCTAATTTTTTTATGTTTTTAGTGGAGACAGGGTTTCACTATGTTGGCCAGGCTGGTCTCGAACTCCTGACCTCGAGTGATCCACCCACCTTGGGCTCCCAAAGTGCTGAAATTACAGGTGTGAGCCACCGCACCTGACCAAGTGATTCACTCTGTAATTGCAAAGCTGTACTTCTTCAGTAGGTCACCCTAATTCCTTAACCCTGGCAGGCAGATTCCCAGGGACTCTTTCCTAGCCTCTTCCAGTGAATAATGAGGGTTCCCTTTTCGCTCCTTTGCTCTGGTTGAGGGGTGGGGGCCACTGCCGGAGTTGACATTTGAATCTGACCACCGTCTGTCTGGGTCTGTCTGCGGCAAATGCTCCGTGTGGGGGCCATTAAGTAAAGCCCTGCGTGGTGCTACTTTTAAAAGCCTATTATTTTAATTCCCGAAGCTTTTTACAGAGAACGGGCAGCAAATACAGCAGCGGCCACTCACTCTGTCTGCCTTCTAATTATGACAATTCATGACTCAGAATCTCAAATTGGCCGTTTCTTTCGCCATTGCATCCTGTCCCAGTCTTCCCAGCGTCCCTCCAAGACAGTCAGCCTGTTGTTCCAGGAAGAAGGGGCGCTGATGTCATTCACCATATTTCGGAGATGACGGTGGGAGGTGGCAGCTCCTTGCTGGCTGCAGTGGGCAGAGGGGACGAGGGAGGGACTAAAGCCTTTTTCATTCAAACAGCCTCTCATCCCTGCACACTCATTTCCTTGTGTCTGTTTACTAAAGCTAATAAGTCTTCATTTAATTTTACTGGAAAATAAGAAAATGCTACACAGACACAGACACAAACACAGACATGCCTACAAATCAAATAAAGGGTGCGCTTATAATGCATGCAGTGTTGGTCCCATTTCTTTTTGAGAGGGAGTCTCGGACTCTCACCCAAGCTGGACTGCAGTGGCAAAATCTCAGCTCACTGCAGCCTCCACCGGTGTTGAGTGATTCTCCTGCTTCAGCCTCCTGGGTAGCTGGGATTACAGGCGCGCGCCACCATGCCCAGCTGATTTTTGTATTTTAGTAGAGACGGGTTTCACCATGTTGCCCGGCTGGTCTCAAACTCCTGACCTCAATGATCCACCCGCCTTGGCCTCCCTAAGTGCTGGGATTACAGGTGTGAGCCACGCGCCCGCCATTTAGCTCATTAACTCACCACTTCCCTGACCTGGTGGGATCCTAACAGTTCTCTGGGTGCAAATGGGGATGAGGAAGTGGGCTTTGGGGGGTAGCTCGCGTGCCAGAGCTGCGGGACACAGGCGAGCCCCCTTTCTCCCTGGGGTGCTGCGTCCCTCCGCCAGCCTCCCTCTGTTGTGAAAATCTTTTAAATTCTCCATTTCATGAGTCCCGGCCCCCATCTCGCCTAATAAAAACTGGAAAAGGGAACTTTGTTTTTTCCATTCCCATCAACAAAAAAGTCAGGCAAGGTTAGAAAATCGTCTTTCTCACCTCCAGTTAGTTCCCTGCTGAGGCCACACCTGCCTGGCTTCAATTTCAGCCACACCACCGAATACTTACCCCTTAGCCGACGCCCGCATTGACCTTCCAACCACAAAGCCTCAAACTGGCCTGAAGAGGGAGACCTAAGCATCTGAGACAACCTCTCCCTTCACTTCCACACGGCATTTCAATAGACGGGGCGTCACCTTAATCGCCCCTATAGATCGCAGGCAGAGAATGGAGGAATCTTTCCCAAGGCATTGTTTTAACTTAAACAAGTTCAAACCCCCACCCCATGCCTACTCCATGGACCAAGAGCCTGTCACAGGTAATTTCTACAGCTGTAAACCCAAGACCCTTTCACATGTAATTTCTGGAGTTGCGAGCCTTTATAAGGACAGAAATTTTCTTTGTTGAAGGAGCTTAGCTGTTACGCCACCTTTCTCCCGGCCGAATCAATCACCCCTTCCTTCCCAGTTCGGTGTCTCAGAGGTTGGTTTCTTGCAGCCGTTCCTGCTTTAAGCCCACTTGATTCTCTATAGCATTTGATACCAGGGACCCCTTCATTCCTCCCCTGCCCTCCCCAGTCCCCCATGCCCCTCTTTTTACCCGAAAAAAACCAAGTTTCATATGCCTGGTGACTAACAAATGACTCTCCAGGAGAATGCAGGTTTTTTCTAAAAAAACTAATCTGAGCCGGGTGCAGTGGCTCACACATGTAATCCCAGAATTTTGGAAGGCTGGATCACAAGGTCAGGAGTTTAAGACCAGCCTGGCCAACACGGTGAAACCCCATCTCTACTAAAATTCAAAAATTAGCCTGGCATGGTAGTGGGTGCCTGTAATCCCAGCTACATAGGGAGGCTGAGGCAGGAGAATTGTTTGAACCGGGACCTGGGAGGCAGAGGTTATAGTGAGCCAAGATCGCACCACTGCACTCCAGTCTGAGTGAGACTCCATCTCAAAAAAAATATTAGTCTGAATTTATCTTTAAAGTTCTGGAGTACATGTGCAGGATGTGCAGGTTTTTTACATAGGTAAACATGTGCCATGGTGGTTGCTGCACCTATCAACCCATCACCTAGGTGTTAAGCCCAGCATGCATTAGCTATTATTCCTAATGCTCTCCCTCCCCCTGTGTCCCCCCTCCAGGCCCCAGTGTGTGACGTCCCCCTCCCTGTGTCCACGAGTTCTCATTGTTCAGCTCCCACTTATAAGTGAGAACATGTGGTGTTTGGTTTTCTGTTCCTGTGTTAGTTTGCTAAGGATAATGGCCTCCAGCTCCATCCATGTCCCTGCAAAGGACATGATCCCATTCGTTTTTATGGCTGCATAGTATTCCATGGCATGGGAAGTAGAAAAGTTACTTTTTTTTTTTTTTTTTTTTTTGAGACGGAGTTTTGCTCTTGTTACCCAGGCTGGAGTGCAATGGCGCGATCTCGGCTCATCACAACCTCCACCTCCTGGGTTCAGGCAATTCTCCTGCCTCAGCCTCCCGAGTAGCTGGGATTACAGGCGTGTACCACCATGCCCAGCTAATTTTTTGAATTTTTAGTAGAGACGGGGTTTCACCATGTTGACCAAGATGGTCTCGATCTCTTGACCTCGTGATCCACCCGCCTCGGCCTCCCAAAGTGCTGGGATTACAAGTTTCCTTTCTTGTTAAAGAATAAGTGTTCTAATCACTTTTTTAAGCCCTATGCTATGTAGCTGTGAGACACGCCATGCTTACAGGTACATAGTACATTCTATGTCCTTGTACTTTGACCAAGCTATCTGTGCTGGACATGCTCACAGGCATGTCCCAGCTCTCCATTGCTTTTACCTGTTTAGAAAACTTTTAAGTTATTAGCCAATTGGGTTTTAGTTTAGATTGTGAGATCTGGCTCCAACCAACAGAGATCAGACATAGCAGGAAGGACGACCCCAAATGCGTAAGGGATACATTTGTGTGTGTTTTCCTTTGTTCTTTGTCCTCTCTTGGCAGGATTGCTATGGGAGTACCCTTTCTGCAGAAAGTAAAAAGAATTGCTTTGCTGAGAGATCCTTTGTCTCAGTATAATTTTCCTTTGCAGCATGGAGCATCTATTTTCAACCTCTATTTCCAACACATGGTGCATATGGGTCACATTTTCTTTATCTGGTCTGTCACTGACGTCTTTGCTATTGTGACTAGTGAAGCTTTTGATCAATAGGGGTTTCACCACTTGTCATGAGTAGGGAGAGCACAGGGAGTGTCCTCCAAAGCAGTGTCTCCACGGGAGAGGGGAGAGGGTGCATCATCACCTGTAGAGGAGGGGTCCCAGAGGCACAGGTGCAGGGAGCCAGCGTGCCAGCACCCAGGTCGCATGTGATGGTAGTGGAGCTGTAGCTCTCCCCCGGGGGCGACTTTGGTGCCATCATGAGAAAGTTAATGACTGGGAGAGGTGGAATCTCAGTGCTGGCTGCAGTGGGCAGAGGGGGGACGAAGGGAAGGACTAAAACCCCTTTCATTAAAACAACCTCTCATTCATTTCTTAGAGGTTCTTCTCTAAGTTGCTGGGATCCTTCAGGAGCTAGTTTAAGCCAGCAAGGTGACTGCATTCTGCACAGCATTTGGGAAGAAACAGGTTGCAGGCAGGAGTCTGTAAAATGGGCTGATTGTAGGGCCAGGTGTGGTGGCTCACACCTGTAATCCCAGTGCTTTGGGAGGCCGAGGAAGGCAGATCACCCAAGGTCGGGAGTTCAAGACCAGCCTGGCCAACATAGAGAAACCCCAGGTCTATTTATAAGTACAAATTAGCCAGGTGTGGTGGTGCATGCCTGTGATCCCAGCTACTCAGCAGGCTGACGCAGGAGAATCATTTGAATCCGGGAGGCGCAGGTTGCGGTGAGCCAAGATCTCGCCATTGAAACTCCATCTAAAAAAAAAAAAAAAAAAGGGCTGATTGTTCAAGTTGGTTAAATTCCTGTAGTCCCTGGAGACCTTCCTTGTCTGCTTACTCTCTGCCTGCTCCTCCAGACAGATTATAGGCTTCCTTCCCCGTCTCCAGCTGCTTCTCTTTCTCTCTGTCCCCCATGCTGTGAATGTGAACTTAGTTTCCCTCCCTGGCCTGCTCAGGTCCTGATCACTGTCTCCCCCGACTTTTTTTTTTTTTTTTGAGATGAAGTCTCACTCTGTTGCCCAGGCTGGAGTGCAGTGGCACAGCCCTCACTCACTGCAACCTCTGCCTCCTGGGTTCAAGTGATTCTGTGCCTCCTCCTCCCGGGCAGCTGGGATTACAGGCATGCACCACTACAACTAGCTAATTTTTGTATTTTTAGTTGAGACAGGGTTTCACCGTGTTGGCCAGGCTGGTCTCAAACTCCCGACCTCAGGCGATCTGCCTGCTTTGGCCTCCCAAAGTGCTGGGATTACAGGCATAAGCCACTGCACCTGGCCCTGATCACTCTCAAATGGGTATTCCGGGCTCCAATTTTTCATCTGAACCACAAACCTGTTTAACCGCTGTGGATGCCCACCGGCTCCTCTGTTCAGCAGATCTGTCTGGGAACCTCACCGGTTGTGGCCACTGCCACCCCTTCAGGTCAAGCCCTCAGCTCCTCTGGGCCTGGGCAGGTCTCGCTCTTGCTCTTCCTGCCTCTAAGCTTTGGCCTCTGCATGTTTACTGATCATGCGCCCCTATCAGAAAACAAAACAAAAGTCTAGGAGGCATTCCCAAGGGCATATGTGTATTTATTTATTAAAAAAATTTTTTAAAAATCTTATTTATTTTTTTGAGATAGAGTCTCACTCTGTCACCCAGGGTCGGCGCACCGCAACCTCCTCCTCCCGGGTTCAAGCAATTCTCCTGCCTCTGCCTCCTGAGTAGCTGGGATTACAGGTGCATGCCACCACGCCTGGCTAATTATTGCATTTTTAGTAGAGACAGGTTTCACCTTGTTGATCAGGCTGGTCTCAAACTCCTGACATCATGATCTGCCTGCCTCGGCCTCCCAAAGTGCTGAGATTACAGGTGTGAGCCACCGTGCCTGGCCTCATATGTGTGTATTTATACCTCATGTGCATCAGCTTTGTACTAGTGTACGCTAAAGGATTTACCAAAATAGATATGCAAAAGGATGCAATACGAAGCAGATAAAAATCCAAGGTTTTGGCCACTGGGTGCAGTGGCTCATGCCTGTAATCCCAGCCCTTTGGGAGGCCAAGATGGGCGGATCACTTGAAGTCGGGAGTCTGAGACCAGCCTGACCAAAATGGTGAAACCCTGTCTCTACTAAAAACACAAAAATTAGCCAGGCCTGGTGGTGTGCACCTATAATCCCAGCTACTCAGGAGGCTGAGGCAGGAGAATTGCTTGAACCCGGGAGGCAGAGGTTGCAGTGAACCGAGATTGTGAAATTGCACTCCAGGCTAGGCCCCAAGAGTGAAACTCGATCTCAAACAAAACAAAAACCAAACTAAAACAAAACAAAACAAAAATTTGGCCAGGCAGAGTGGCTCATGCCTGTGACTCGAGCACTCTGGGAGGCTGAGGCGGGTGGATCACTAGGTCAGGAGTTCAAGGCCAGCCTGGCCAACATGGTGAAACCCCCTCTCTACTAAAAATATGAAAATTAGTTTGGCGTGGTGGCGGACACCTGTAATCCCACCTACTTAGGAGGCTGAGGCAGAATTGAACCTGGGAGGCGGAGGTTACAGTGAACTGAGATCATGCCACTCTAGTGTAGGTGACAGAGCAAGACTCCGTCTCAAAAAAAAAACAAAACAAAAACAAAACCTAAAGCACAGCTTTATCCTCTCCCCCTTCTGAAGGTCAGAAATTGGAAGTGTTTTTTTTTCCCTTGACCCAAACCCAGGTATCCCAAGGCCATGCTCTTTCTGGAGGCTCCAGGGGAGAATCCATTTCTTGCGTTTTCTGGTTTTCAGAGCTGCGCTTCTTGGCTTGGGGCCTGTACTCCATCCTCACAGCCAGCAGCGAAGCATCCTCAGACCTCTGTCTGCTTGCACTGTCACGCCAGCTTCTTCCTCTTCTGTCATCGACTCTCTCTCTGCCTCCCTCTCATAAGGACTTGTGTGATTCCAGGATTATTTCTCCGTACTCACACTGCAAAACCCCTTTGGCAGTACAAGGTGGCATTCACAGGTTTCCAGGATTAGGACCTGGGTGTTTTAGGGGACCATATTCAGCCTCCCACACCCTCCCTGCGGCCAGAGTGACCCATTTATTTTTTTGAGATGGAGTCTTACTCTTGTAGCCCAAGCTGGAGAGCAGTGGCCCGATCTCGGTTCATCACAACCTCTGCCTCCCAGGTGCAAGGGATTCTCCTGCCGCAGCCTCCTGAGTAGCTGGGATAACAGGCATGCGCCACCACCATGCCCTGCTAATTTTTGTACTTTTAGGAGAGATGGGGTTTCACCATGTTGGCCAGGATGGTCTCCATCTCTGGACCTTGTTATCTGCCTGCCTTGGCCTTCCAAAATGCTGGGATTATAGGTGAGCCACTGCGCCCGGCCCTCCTCCTCCTCCTCCTCCTCCTTCTTCTTTCTCCTCCTCCTCCTCCTCCTCCTCCTCCTTTTTCCTCCTCCTCCTCCTCCTCCTCCTCCGCAGAACAGATCTCACTCTGTTGTCCAGGCTGGAATGCCGATCTGCAGCCTCCAATTCCTGGGCTCAAGTGATCCTCCCACCTCAGCCTCCTGAGTAACTGGGACTACCGGCGAACACCACCATACCTAGCTAATTTCTGTAGTTTTTTGTAGAGATGGCGGTCTTGCTATGTTGCCCAGGCTGATCTTAAATTTCTGGCCTCAACTGATCCTCCCACCTTGGCCTCCCAAAGTGCTGGGATTGCAGGTGTGAGCCACTGCACCCGGCCCATGTTTCCAGTATCACCATAGCACACGATAATGCAGTTTGTGGTGTAAATATTTGCTTCCCGTCCTCGATCCAGATGTGAGTCTCTGAGTCGGGGTGGTGTCCTCATCTCCCTTTCCCCCCTTTTTTTTTTGCAGTGCCAGGTTTGTGCACTCAGGCCCTCTGCAAAGCCATCACAACTATCTGCCCAAGAACGAATGTAGGAATTATTTCCTTTGGCAAACTCCCAAAATAACAGATTTCTAAGTGCCCTAATTATCTCCCTTCCCTCCTATTCAGCCAGTTCTCAGAGCTCTAATATCTTGTGAATACTTCGTAATGGGCTCATTTATAAAATCACTTGCTTTTTTAATAAGTCAGAGGTAACTTGCCACATCTCTCACTGATGGCCTCTTTCAAAGTGCCTTGGCACCTCTTTAGGTTTTGAAAGGCCCTAAATGGTTTTCTGAGTTTGAGCAGGATCGATTTGTCCTTTTAAGGTATACCAAGCTGCTACGAGAACATTTCGGTGTGAGTCATAATATCTGTATCACAGCTTTCTTCTAGCGGATTCAAAATATTTTTGTATCTTTGATATTTTTGTCTGTGATATGATGTCAGCGGACCAGGCCCCCTTTCAGATGTGTAAGGCTCCCTGCGATCTGCAGTAGTGTAGCTGATTTATTTGTTTGTTTCAAGATGGAGTCTTGCTCTGTTGCCCAGGCTGGAGTGCAGTGGTGCGATCTCAGCTCACTACAACTTTGGCCTCCAGGATTCAAGTGATTCTCCTGCCTCAGCCTCCTGAGTAGCTGGGACGACAGGCGTGAGCCACCAAACCTGGCTTTTTTTTGAGATGGAGTCTCACTCTGTTGCCCAAGCTGGAGTGCAGTGGTGCGATCTTGGCTCACTGCAGCCTCTGCCTCCCAGGTTCCAGTGATTCTCCTGCCTCAGCCTCCCAGGTAACTGGGTTTACAGGTGCCCACCACCACACCCAGCTAATTTTTGTATTTTTAGTAGAGACAGGCTTTCACCATGTTGGCCAGGCTGGTCTAGAACTTCTGACTTCAGGCGATCCTCCTGCCTCAGCCTCCCAAAGTGCTGGGATTACAGGTGCGAGCCACTGTGCCCAGCCTGCAGTAGTGTAGTTTAGTTAACTTGTCCCAAATATTCACTGCCCCTCTCTGGACTAATTGCTTGCGCCATCCCTGCTGCCTCCCCTAGGGCAATGATATCCTTCCTTTTTATTCCACTGGTACCAGACGTGGCTTTTTGTCTCACTGTGGCCAATGGCCCGTGAGAAGACATGACAGACATCACATCTCAGCAAAAGTTGTTTTTAAAAAATTTTTTTTGAGACAGGGTCTCACTCTGTCACCCAGGCTGGAGTGCAGTGGCACAATCTTGGCTCACTGCAACCTCCACTCTCTGGGTTCAAGCCAGTCTCCTGCCTCAGCCTCCCAAATAGCTGGGATTACAGGCGTGTGTCACCGCGCCTGGCTTATTTTTGTAGTTTTAGTAAAGATGGGGTTTCACCATCTTGGCCAGTCTGGTCTTAACTCCTGACCTCGTGATCCACCCACCTTGGCCTCCCAAAGTGCTGGGATTCCAGGTGCGAGTTACCGAGCCTGGCCTTTCCTGATTCTTATGCAAGAGATTGTGCATTTTATCTTAGTGAATCCTGGATTTTTGTAATCCCATATTCATGACGTTTCTTCTGGAATACAGTTAAGTACCTTGAGAACATTTTGATCCTTGCTTTTAAGATTTGTTAGGTAGGGTTTATGCCTGTAATCTCAGCACTTTCGGAGGCTAAGAGGGGTGGATTGCAGGAGTTCGAGACCAGCCTGGGTGACATGGCAAAACCCCATTTCTACTAAAAATACAAAATTTAGCAAGGTGTGGTGGAAGGTGCCTGTAATCCCAGCTACTCAGGAGGCTGAGGCAGGAGAATCGCTTGAACCTGGGAGGCTATGGTTGCAGTGAGCCGAGATTGTGCCACTGCCCTGCAGCCTGGGCGACAGAGTGAGACTCTGTCTTCTAACAAAAAGACTTCTTAGGTGGAACCAGAGTGGTGTGGGTAAGACCTGTGCTGATGCTCTACTCAATGCCTCATGCATTATGAATTGTTTCCAGTCTGCTTAGTGGGAGCAGACGTTCTTCCTGGCTCTGTGTTAGTGCTGGGCACTGTTCAAGCTAACCCTGTCAGACAGCTTTTCTGCCCTGGCTGTAGGCACTTATCTTATCTTTTTTTCTTTTTGCTCTTGTTTCCCAGGCTGGAGTGCAACAGCACGATCTTGGCTCACCACAACCTCCACCTCCCGGGTTCAAGTGACTCCCCTGCCTCAGCCTCCCTAGTGGCTGGGATTACAGGCATGTGCCACGATGCCCGGCTAATTTTGTATTTTTAGTAGAGATGGGGTTTCTCCATGTTGGTCAGGCTGGTCTCAAACTCCTGACCTCAGGTGATCTGCCCGTCTCAGCCTCCCACAGTGCTGGGATGACAGGTGTGAGCCACCGCACCTGGCTTTAGGCACTTTTCATCACACTGATGTGCTAATCAATATTTGGGTGAACTCTCCAGGGGAATTTTCTTTGCCTCTGTATTGTCTGTTCTCATGCTGCTAATAAAGACATACCCAAGGCTGAGTAATTTTAAAAGGAACGAGGTTTAATTGACTCAGTCTCACAATCATGGGTGAAGGAGGAACAAAGCCATGTCTTACGTGGTGACAGGCAAGAGAGCGTGTGCAGGGAAACTGCCCCTTATAAAGCCATCAGATCTCATGAGACTTATTCACTATCACAAGAACAGTGCGGAGGTGTTGGGCGGGGGGAAGACCCGTCCCCATGATTCAGTTATCTTCCTCCAGTCCCACAACACATGGGAATTATGGGAGCTACAGTTCAAGATGAGATTTGGGTGGGGACATGGCCAAACCCCATCCGGCTCTCTGGGGCTCTCTTTCTGTGTAGCTCTCTCCTTTCCTGTACCTTGGTTTGCCTTCATTCCCACACTGACAAGCTGAGGGACTTTGAAGCTGCATGATAAGAAAAACATTAGGAGCTAGGGGCGGTGGTTCACACCTGTAGTCCCATCACTTTGGGAGGTCAAGGCATGTGGATCACCAGAGGTCAGGAGTTCAAGACCAGCCTGGCCAACATAGTGAAGACCCGTCTCTACTAAAAATGCAAAAACTAGCCTGGCGTGATGGTGCTGACTGTAATCCCAGCTACTTGGGAGGCTGAGGCAGGAGAATTGCTTAAACCCCAGAGGTGGAGGTTGCAGTGAGCCGAGATGGCACCACTGCACTCCAGCCTGGGTGACAGTGAGACTCTGTCTCAAAACAAAACAAAAAAACAAAAAGGAAAAGAAAGTAAAAGAAAAACATTAGGTCCCAACAGGCACTGTATGTAGTCAGAAGGCAAGGGAAAATAATCACATGACATGACGGGATCTTGGGTTCAGCCCCATCCTAGCAGCTTGAGAGATCTATTTGGGGGAATGGGAATCAGCCCACCCCTGGCCTGGTTGGGAGGTGGGGATTACTATTCATCGCCGAAGAAGTGCTTCCTCCTTTGTTCCACGATCCGGGGCTTGAGATCCGAGCCCTGTGGCTGAACAGGGTGGATTGCTGTGGTTTCTACAGGAGACCGATTCCCTTTCTGCATGTCCTAGTAGCCATGCCTGGGACATCATTACCTCTCAAAAGCAACACAGCAAAGTAAAGTGAAATCTGTGCGAAATACACGTCAGTGGGAAGTGGCTTAGCAGCAGCGACATGTGAAAAAACTCAGAGTACACGAGTTGACTCCAAAGGAGTCAGAGCTGATGTGGCTGCCAGAAAAGAAAAAAGCAGAAAGTGCCAATGTGACTTCGGGCTCAATTAAAAGAAATACTATGTCTAGGACAGAGGAGGTGACATTGGCGTCACTCTGGCAGCTTGCTGAGGATGGCAAGCGGCATGCTAGGAAGATGCTAGAGCTTGGCTGTTGATCTGCTCACCACATCCAGAGCTCTCTCCAGCTGTACTTTTTAATGTAAGAGACAATTAAATGTCTGTAATTTAAAGCTGCTTGTGGTTGGATATTCCATACCTTGCAGCTGAACACATCTTCACTGATACAACCTCCCCAAGCAAAGCTAATGGCGCCACGCTATGAGCAGATATGTAATTTTCTCCTGTCGTATGACCTAATGGGAGTCGATTCATTGCCTGAGATGTAATAGCAACTGTGCATTTGTACTGAGCGCTGCATGAACAACTAAAATTCTCTACATATCTCATTAGCCTTGCCTATTTTCCTCCATTGGTGAATAACAGAATATGGAGAAATGATTCTGTGTCTAATGCATGTCAGGTTTCTTGGTGTGTATTAAAATTCAGATTCCCAGGCTCCATCACCCAGAGATTCACCTTTGGTAGATCTGAGATGAGGCTCTGGAAGCTGGCATTTTGAACTAGCACCACCAGAAGATTCTTTTTTTTTTTGAGACGGAGTTTCGCTCGTTACCCGGGCTGGAGTGCAGTGGCGCGATCTCGGCTCACCGCAACCTCCACCCGCTGGGTTCAGGCAATTCTCCTGCCTCAGCCACCTGAGTAGCTGAGATTACAGGCACGCGCCACCATGCCCAGCTAATTTTTTGTATTTTTAGTAGAGACGGGGTTTCACCATGTTGACCAGAATGGTCATGATCTCTTGACCTCATGATCCACCCGCCTCGGCCTCCCAAAATGCTGGGATTATAGGTGTGAGCCACCGCGCCCGGGTTTTTTTTTTTTCTTTTAAGACGGAGTCTCTCTCTTACCCAGGCTGGAGTGCAGTGGCACGATCAGCTCACTGCAACCTCCACTTCCTGTGTTCAAGTGATTCTCCTGCTTCAGTCTCCTGAGTAGCTGGGACTACAGGCATGCACCACCACACCTGGCTAATTTTTGTATTTTTAGTAGAGGTGAGTTTTTGCATGTTGGCCGGGCTGGTCTCAAGCTCCTGACCTCAAGTGATCCGCCTGCCTCGGCCTCCCAAAGTGCCGGGATCACAGGCATGAGCCACTGTGCCTGGCCCCCTGAGAAGATTCTAATAGTTTCTCAGAGTGGTCGGCAGGCCACTGATAAAAAGAACCAGCAACTATTACTACATATACATGGAAACTTCCTTCAATATGGAGTGTTGTTTTAGTCACTGCCTGAATTGTCCTGGAAAGGTTCTTTATGTGTCTTTAAGGCTCTTTATGTCCCTTTAAGTGATGTACAGCAAAATCTCTTTTCCAGATTGTCATAAAGGCTGAGGCTAGCCCAGCCCCATTCCTCTGATCACGGCTGTCTTCAGATGGCCGCTGAGGTTTTGCTCCTGCTTGCTCTTGTTCATTCCTCCAAACCCCGCCCCCCCCCCCCCCCCCCCGCCATTCCCTGGGTATCCTTGACACTGCTTATTCTCTCCCCCACCAAGCAAGTCCACTGGTTAGTCTACCAGGCTTGGCTTCAAGCTTTGTTCCAAGTCTGAAACACGGGAGACAGAGAGAGAGAGCCCACTGAACACAGATGGTCCATGAAGCCTCTTCTTTGGAGAATTAGTTCAGTTCCTCTGGACTGATCTCCTAAGAACTTTCAAAAACATTTTCTTTTTGGTTCAAAATAAAATCTATGTACTTAATCATTTGCACAGCAGGCAGGCTCCCGAAAGACAAGAACATTGGGACCAAAAACGTGATATTGAACCGGGAGAAACATATTTCCATTCCCGTAAGCCACATGGAAGTTATGCAGAAATGAGAACTTGTTAAAAGGAAATAGTCAGTGTTTTAAAAGTCATATTTTTGTAGACTATTTAGGCAAGCTGGAAAAACATGAAGAAGTCAGTGAATTCAGTTACCTTGGGATAGCTGTGCTTAGAGTCTGTGCCTGCACAAACATATGCTTTTTAACTCTTAAAAAATTGGAATGATAATTTTTAGTCTATATTTTCCACTTAAATTTATTACGAAAATTTTTATGTCAGCAAACATTCTTTCAAAACCTAATTTTGATGACTGTAAGATTATATATATATCTAACATTTGCCTGTTGGTGAATATCTAGATTATTTCTGACTTTTGTCTTTTAAATGTAAATTTCCCATTTTCTCTCTTCTGCTCATGTTCTCTTTCCTTCCTGTGTTCTCTTTTAATCTGGGGAAGTCGACCATCAAGGGGAGATGGAGGCATTAGTGGGGTGTCCCCAGTGGCTGTAGAAACAGGAAAGAAAGTTGGGGTGTCACATGGATGATTGGTGGCCGTGTGCCCAGCCACTTTTGCCCAACATTCTGATTAATTCCTGAAGATTGCCAACCTCCAGAGCCTCATCGCAACTCTACCAAAGGTGAACTCTGGGTGGTGGAACCTGGGAATCTGAATTTCAATACACGCCAAGGGCTGGGTGCGGTGGCTCATGCCTGTAATCCCAGCACTTTGGGAGGCTGAGGCGGGTGGATCACCTGAGGTCAGGAGTTCAAGATCACCCTGGCCAACATGGTGAAACCCCATTTCTACTAAAAATACAAAAATAGCCAGGTGTGGTGATACACTCCTATAATCCCAGCTACTCAGGGGGCTGAGGCAGGAGAATTGCTTGAGCACAGGAGGCAGGGGTTGCAGTGAGCAGAGATGGTGCCACTGCACTCCAGCCTGGGCAACAGGGTGAGACGCCATAAAAAAAAAAAAAAAGAAAGAAAGAAACACATAATACATGTCAGGAAATCTGACATGCATTAAGGGTGCAAAAGGCTGCATTTTTAAGGCTTTCCAGAACAGTCGTGTAACATTAGACTGATGACATTTGACTAGTATTGTTTTTAAAACTGTTGCCAGTGTGATAGGCTAAAAAAAAAATCGATAACTGGTAAAGGTCCAAAGTTCTTTATATCCCTTAGCCCATCAATACAATTTCTTATGTTGTGAATGATCTATCTTGTTCTTTGCCTCTTTTTCTATGGATGGGTTAGCCTTTTACATATTGATTTTTAAGAACTAATTGACTTAGGCTGTTGATCTTTACATTCCATAGAATTTCTTTTTCCAGTATGTTCATTTCTTCTTCTCCTCCTCCTCCTCTTTCTTCTTCTTTTTTCTTTCTTTCTTCTTCTTTCCTCCTCCTCCTTTTTTTTTTTTTTTTTGTTTTGAGGCAGAGTCTCTCTCTGTCACCCAGGCTGGAGTCTGGAGTGCAGTGGCAAAATCTTGGCTAACTGCAGCCTCCGCCTCCTGGGTTCAAGCAATTCTCCTGCCTCAGACTCCCAAGTAGCTGGGATTATAGACATGTGCCACCACACAAGGCTGATTTTTGTATTTTTGGTAGAGACATGTTTGGTAGAGCCTTTCACCATGTTTGCCAGGCTGGTCTTGAACTCCTGACCTCAGTTGATCCACCCGTCTTGGTCTCCCAAAATGCTGAGATTATAGGCATAAGCCACTATGCCCGACTCCTATTTTGTTTTTGCATTTTCTAATACGTAATTAAATAATTTTTACACAGTCAAAATATAACTCTTCTAAATGCAATATGTCTTGGGTTGGATACATTCGATCTTGAACAGAAAAGGGGCACTGGCAACAAATCTGGGCAAATTGAAAGAAAGTATGGAATTTAGTTAATAGTAACACACTAATGTTGATTTCTCAGTTTTGACAAAGTTACCATGGTAATGTAAGACGATAACATCGAGGGGAATGGGTGAGGGGCATATAGGAACTTTCTGTACTATCTCTGCAACTTTCATGAAAATCTAAAATTATTCCAAAATAAAAACTTTATTAAAAACAAACAAAAAAAATCAGTCTCCTAATGTTTTACTTCTACTGCCTTTCATTATTTGTACTTAGAAAGATTTACCCACACAGGCCGGGCATGGTGGCTCACACCTGTAATCCTAGTACTTTGGGAGGCTGAGGTGGGCAGGTCACTTGAGGTCCTGTGCTCAAGCAATTCTCCTGCCTCAGCCTCCTGAGTAGCTGGGATTACAGGGGTGCACCACCACCCCCGGCTATTTTTAGTAGAGATGGTTTCACCCCATCTCTACTAAAAATCAAAGTTAGCTGGGTGTGATGGCACACACCTGTAATCCCAGCTACTATGGAGGCTGCAGCAGGAGAATTGCTTGAACCTGGGAGGTAGAGGTTGCAGTGCAGCTGAGATCACACCACTGCACTCTAGCCTGGGCAACAGAGCCAGACTCCATCTCAAAAAAAAAAAAAAAAAAAAGTGTGTGGCACCTCCCCCTTTGCTGTCTCTGTCCCTCTCTCCTGCTGCCGTATCTTAGCCTTCTGCCATGACTGTAAGTTTCCTGAGGCCTCCTCAGCCACATGTCCTCTACCCAGTCTCAGGTAGTTCTTTATGGTAGTGTGAGCGTGGACTGATACAGAGGGGAAACCCAGAGGAGCTCAGTAGGCTCCCCATGTGAGCATTCAGGGCTGGGAGACCAGGGAAGACAGCATGTGTAGAGTTTTCGGGGCAGAGTACTGGAAAGAGAACGCTTGAGCTGTGGAGGGTAACTGGTCTTTAGCCGAGTATGAGTCACTGTGTACATACGAGGAACCACCTGACATTGGAAAAGAATCCCTGACACGATTTGTGGGAAAATTCTCGGAGTTCAGACAGGACCAGGAATGGTTCCCGTTCCTGCCAGCCGTGAGAACATTGGATAGAGTTCTAAGGGTTTTACCTTAGCAGCGAGGAAAAAGGGAATGAAAATTATATGGAATGAATAGAAAATAAGTGGCAGATCTTTTTTCTGTCAGTATAAATTAATTTGCAGTAACAGATGTTTAATGAACAAATCGAATTCTCCATATCTTGAAGAAAATAATTACATTAAATGTAATAGCACAAGCATCTGTTTAATTAAAAGGCACATGTCTTCATCAGTCTAGGCTGCTGTAGTAGAATACTATAGGCTGCGTGGCCAGAACAACACCTATTTCTTACTGTTCTGGAGGCTGGAAGGCCCAAGATCAAGGCACCCGTAGACCTGGTGCCTGTGAGGCCCCTGTTCCTCGTTTGCAGACAGTGTCTTTTTACTGTATCTTCACATGGCAGGTTGAGGGACAGAGGGGGCATGCAGAGAGGGAGAGGCAAGCTCTTCTGCATCTCTTTTTATAAGGGCACTAATCTTATTCATCAGGGCTGCACCCTCTTGACATATACCTCCCAAAGGCCCTACCTTTCAACCATTACACTGGAGTTAAAACTGCAACATATGAATTTTGGGGGGTTACAAATATTTAGTCCATACAGCATGCAAAAACATGCTTTTAATTAAAAGTCAGACATTATCATGTTGCACCGGAAAATAAGGTGACCCAACTATACGCTGCCTTCAAGAAACTCACTTTAGGCTGGGCGCGGTGGCTCACGCCTGTAATCCCAGCACTTTGGGAGGCCGAGGTGGGCGGATCACCTGAGGTCAGGGGTTCGAGACTGGCCTGGCCAACATGGAGAAACCCCATCTCTTAAAAAAAAGAAGAAAAAAAAAAAGAAACTCACTTTAAGTATAAGACACAAATAGGTTAAAAGTAAAAAGAAAAGCCAGGTGCGGTGGCTCATGCCTGTAATCCCAGCACTTTGAGAGGCCAAGGCAGGCAGATTATGAGGTCAGGAATTTGAGACCAGCCTGATCAACATGGTGAAACCCCTCTCTACTAAAAAATACAAAATTAGCTGGGCATAGTGGCGTGCACCTGTAGTCCCAGCTACTCAGGAGGCTGAGGCAGGAGAATAACATGAACCCAGGAGGTGGAGGTTGCAGTGAGCTGTGATTGTGCCACTGCACTCCAGTCTGGGTGACAAGAGCGAAACTTCATCTCTAAACAAATAAATAAGAGAAACGGAGAAACTGCGTTACAGAAAGACTATAATATTCTCATAACAATTTTTTTGACATCTTTGTCTAAAATCAATTGACAGTAAATGTTAACAATTTAATATTTAAATTTATTTTGGTGATCTCAATTCTGTTCCATTGATTGGTCTGTCCTCATGCTAGTACCACTTACTGGAAAAACTTACTACTCTAGTAAGTTTTGAAATCAGGAGATGTAGGTCTTGCAACTTTGCTCTTTTCCGAGACTGTTCTGGGCCCCTTGCATTTCCACATGAGTTTTAGGTCAGTTGTTTCTTTCTGCCGAAAAGTCAGCTGAGTCGGCACGATTTTGACTCCTGATCGAGAATGCTTTTACTCTTCGTTTTCTTCTTTCTTTCTCTTTCTTTCTTTCTTTCTTTCTTTCTTTCTTTCTTTCTTTCTCTCTTTCTTTCTTTCTTTCTTTCTCTCCTCCTCCTCCTCCTCCTCCTCCTCCTTCTTCTTTTTTTGAGACCAAAGTTTCTTTCTTGTTGCCAAGGCTGGAGTGCAACAGCATGATCTCAGCTCACTGCAACTCCTGCCTCCCAGGTTCAAGCGATTTTTCTGCCTCAGGCTCCCAAAGAGCTGGGATTACAGGCACGCACTAATTTTGTATTTTTAGGAGAGACAGGGTTTTGCCATGTTGGCCAGGCTGGTCTTGAACTCCTAACCTCAGGCGATGTGCGCACCTCGGCCTCCCAAAGTGCTGGGATCACAGGCGTGGCCGCCGTGCCTGGCCAGATGCTCTTACACTTTTGCTTCATTCCATCCCTGGTGCGTTATGAGAATTTTCTTATAAACTCTTGTTTCCTGATTTGGAAGTTTTGATTCAGACACTTTTTCTCCAAACTATATAATTTACTTTTATGAAAAAATTTAAAAAAATTTTGTAACTACCCAATGGGTTCACCCGGCCCACTGCCTAGACAGAACCAATTTTTCCAGACAGGGGAATTGCAATGAAGAAAGAATAATTCATGCAGAGCCAGCTTTGCAGGAGACCGGAGTTTTACTATTACCCAAATGAGTCTCCCCAAGCATTTGGGGTATAGAGTTTTTAAGGACAACTTGGTGGGTGGCGGGGAGCCACTGAGCCAGGAGCCCCGATTGCTCAGAGATGAAATCATAGGGAGTCGGAGCTGTCCTCTTGCGCTCTGTCAGTTCCTGGGTGGGGGCCACAAGATCAGATGAGCCAGTTTATTGATCTGGGTGGTGTCAGCTGATCCATCAAGTGCAGGGTCTGCAAAGTATCTCAAGCACTGACCTTAGGAGCAGTTTAGGGAGGGTCAGAATCTTGCAGCCCCCAGCCAGGTGACTCCTAAACCATAATTCTTAATCTTGTGGCTAATGTTAGTCCTACAAAGGCAATCTATTCCCCAGGCAAGAAGACGTCTGCTTGGCTAAAGGGCTGTTACCGTCTTTGTTTAAACTATACAGTTTCTCCCAAAGATAGTTGAGCCTATGCCCAGGAATGAACAAGTTTAGCTTGGAGGCTAGGAGCAAGATGGAGTCAGTTAGGTTAGATCTCTTTCACTGTTTCCGTCGTCATTTTGCAGAGGCATTTTCACTCTTAGGATAATGGCCTTCAACCGCATCCGTGCTGCTTAAAGGCCACGACTTTACCATTTTCGTGGCTGCGTAGTACTCCATGGTGCCTGGGTACCACATTTTCTTTAGCCAGTGTACTATCGATTGGTCCCACGGAATCAATCAACCCAGGTGGATTGATTCCATGTCTCTGCTATTTTGAATGGGGCTTGATGCAGGCACTTTCAGTGTCTGAGTGTGTTCGGGGCGGGACAGCTAAGCCACGTGGACCACTCGCTGAGAGTAATTGTGAGCCTTCAACTACAGATGCACGTTGACTTTAAAACATGAAAAGAGGCCAGGCGCGGTGGCTCACGCCTGTAAACCCAGCACTTTAGGAGGCCAAGGCGGGTGGATCACCTGAGGTCAGGAGTTTGAGACCAGCCTAGTCAACATGGTGAAAACCCGTCTGTACTGAAAATACAAAAATTAGTTGGGCGTGGCAGTTCATGTCTATAGTCCTAGAAACTCGGGAGGCTGAGGCTGGAGAATCACTTGAACCGGGGAGGTGGAGGTTGCTGTGAGCCGAGATCGCACCACTGCACTCCAGCCTGGGTGACAGAGCGAGAGTGTGTCTCAAAAAAGCAAAAGAAAACATGAAAAGAACATGTATAAAAAAATAAAAGAACATATAAGTTAGAATGCTACCTGGTTTTCATTTTTCATCTTTGCCCTGGAAATGGGCTTTTCTGCAGAGCCGTCACACGTGGGGCCAAGTCGCTTCTTTGAAGGCCTTTTTACTTACAGATTGTGAAACCAATGCCTGAAGAACTCACATCAACTTCCTCGTTCGAGCAATCCAGTCCTTTCTCTGTAAGTGTTAATGACTATTAAGAATCTCTGCATATTTGAAGAAAATCCATAGCACAAAACACAAGGATCAAAATGAATAAATAGGACATGAGAACGCAGAAGAAATAAATAATTGAGTGCAAGGAGAAATTATATAATTCTAATTAATATCATCAGAGAAGCTAGAGGAGGTGTAGTAAGAACGTAAAACTGAAACGGTCTGCTAAGAAAAGCCAGGAATGAGAGAATCAAAAACGTGCGACGCATTTCACATCTAGAGAGGCCATCCAGGAAGTGCAATATCCTCCTATTAGGCGTTCTAGAAAGAGAAAGATGCATTTAGGTAGCACATTTCTCATTTGTCTTTTTTCCCCCCACTTTTCCAATTAATCTTATGAAGCAAGTATAACATTGACACCAAAATGTGCTAAAGACAGTGCAAATAAGAAAATTATATACGTGTGTTGCTTATGAATGTTTACTTAAATACTTTCTATAAAATACAGATAGAGTTCAATACTACATTAAAAAATCGACACATTGTGACCAAGCGTGATTTATTCCAGGAATACAGATGCAATTTGAATACAGATTCCAGGAATTTGTAGTCAAAAATATAATACAAATCCAGTATTAAAATTCCACACGAAATACTCCATATTAAGAAATAGAAGGGAAAATATCATATGACTGTCTCCATAGGTGCTGGAACTACTTTAGACGACATTTAACAGCCTTTCCTAATAAATCCCAACAGATTAGGGATCCAGTTTGAACGTGTCTAGCTCCATTTAAAAAGCTTGCTTGTATTTTTCATTGGGATTGCATTGACTTTATAAATGTGTGAGTCTGTATACATATATATCCATGTTAAGAAAGTGTTCAGGCCAGCTACAGTGGCTCACACCTATAATCAATCCCAGCGCTTTGGGAGGTCAACATAGGAGGATCACTTGAGTGTTATCTAAACACTCAAGAAAATAGAAACAGATGGATACTTTTTTTTTTCTTTTTTTTGAGACAGGGTCTGGCTCTGTTGCTCAGGCTGGAGTGCAGCGATACAATGTTTCACTGCAGACTCAACCTCCTGGGCTCAAGTGATCCTCCTATGTTGACCTCCCAAAGCGCTGGGATTATAGGTGTGAGCCACTGTACCTGGCCTGAACACTTTCTTAACATGGATATATATGTATACAGACTCACACATTTATAAATTCAATGCAATCCCAATGAAAAATACAAGCAAGCTTTTTAAATGGAGCTAGACAGATTCAAACTGGATCCCTAATCTGTTGGGAATTTATTTTTGTAAATGGTGCGAAGTATGGATCTAATGTTATCTTTTTAGCACAATTGATTTTAGAAGTTCATTTTTGTCCCAGTGATTTGAGCTGTCACCTTTATCACACTAAAATTCCTCGCCGGGTGTGGTGGCTCAAGCCTGCAGTACCAACACTTTGGGGGGCTGAGGCTGATGGATCACTTGAGGCCAGGAGTTCAAGACCAGACTGGCCAACATGGTGAAACCTCATCTCTACTAAAAATACAAAAAAAAAAAAAAAAAAAAAAAAAGCCATTTGTGGTGGCATGCAGCTAATTGGTAGACTGAGGCATGAGCCTCTTGTTTGACCCCGGGAGGTGGAGGTTGCAGTGAGCCAAGATTGTTCCACTGAACTCTAGCCTAAGCGACAGTCTCAGAAAAAAAAAAGTAAATAAAATACAATCCCACATGTACTTCAATCTATTTCTGGATGTTCTATTCCAGTGACCTGCCTGTTTTATTCATGTACCAATACTACACTATTTTAATGAACAAAGCTTGGTGGTATTTTTTTTGAGACAGAGTTTCACTCTTGTTGTCCAGGCTGGAGTGCAATGGTGCGATCTCAGCTCACTACAACCTTCACCTCCTGGGTTCAAGCAATTCTCCTGCCTCAGCCTCCTGAGTAGCTGGGACTACAGACACCTGCCACCATGCCCAGCTAATTTTATGTTTTTAGTTGAGATGGGGTTTCGCCATGTTGGTCAGGCTGGTTTTGAATTTCTGACCTCAGGTGATCCACCCACCTCGGCCTCCCGAAGTGCTGGGATTACAGGTGTGAACCACAGTGCCTGGCCCACAATACTGATGTTTAATGCCCCAGAAGACCACAGATCTGGAAGAATGAGCTGTCTTCCTCACTCTCAGCTCCCAACTGCTACCTCTTAATTATTCTTTTTCTTTTTCGAAAGCTTTGTGAATCTTTCCCCTGAATTTCCAGGTTGGGGTGGCCTGGGGTGAATGGTCTCTTTGCTCTGTCTCCTTCCATGACTTCAGGGCTATGGGACTGGCCTCTCCCCTCACCCCTGTGTGTGTGGGAAGAGGCAGAGGAAATGAGAGAGCTCTGACTTGCCCGGGAGGAAGCAGGAAATTCATGTTCAGGCCAAGGTAAAGCCATCCGAAGTACCAAGTAGAGACCTGCACTTAAGAAAGAGAATTATGGCCGGGAGCAGTGGCTCACGCCTGTAATCCGAGCTCTTTGGGAGGCCGAGGTGGATGGATCACGAACAAGGTCAGGAGTTCAAGACCAGCCTGGCCAACATGGTGAAACCTCGTCCCTACTAAAGATACAAAAATTAACTGGGCATGGTGGTGGGCACCTGTAATGCCAGCCTCTCTGGAGGCTGAGGCAGAGAATGGCTTGAACCCAGGAGGCGGAGTTTGCAGTGAACCGAGATTGCGCCACTGCACTCCAGCCTGGGCCACAGAGTGAGAACTTGTCTCAAAAAAAAAAAAAAAGGAAATTATGCTGCCAACCTTGAAACAGGGAACCTGGGTGACATACATTTTTACAAAGCCCATGTTTCAATACACTTCAAAGGGCTCACCGGAGCTAGTCTTACATGTTTCATAATCCATCAGCCAGCTGGGCTCGGGGAATGGTATTTCATCATGGAAATAGACTCACCAGGGAGAGGGTGGGAAGGATGAAAGACGCATGGGATTTAATGCCCATCAAGCCAGGCACAGCTGTCCGTCTGCCTCTGTCATCTTAACCTTTATGCTGCAGAATTCTCAGCCTGAGCCTCTGCTGTGTTCACTCTGATGTGACTCTCCCAGCTTTGGGACAGGGGTGTGTGCGTGAAAGCTGGGGTAGAGCAATTTGTCTTGTTTCCGTTTCTCTTCGTTATTTTCCTCTCTCCCCTTCCTCCCACCCTGACTCCTCTACGGAGTGATTTGTTGCTACAGCTCTTGAAAATAGGGGCAGTCATAAAAAAGATGAAAAAACGATGTTTCTGTGAGATTTCCTGGGAGTCGTTAAAAAACCAAGACATTCTCACCTTGACTGACAGTCTCAGGTAAGCCTTAGCATTTCCTGCAGATGCTCCTCTCTGGCCAGGGTGCCCTCAGAGACCTCTGTTGCAAACAGAGGCTGCAAGGATGTGTGTAAACCAAGGATGCTTTGGGATTCCATTCCAGGTGCTGGAGAGGAGAGCATGGCTGTTTCATTTAATAGCTTGGGAAGACAGACTCGGAGAAGGTTACTGGTACTGGCTTCCTCCGTTTTCTTGTCTTTTCTTTTTTCTTTGAGATGGAGTTTTGCTCTTGTTGCCCAGGCTAGAGTGCAATGGCAAGATCTTAGCTCCCTGCAACTACAGGTGTGCACCACCATGCTTGGTAGTTTTGTATTTTTAGTAGAAACGGGGTTTCTCCATGTTGGTCAGGCTGGTCTCGAACTCCCGACCTCAGGTGATCTGCCTGCCTCGGCCTCCCAAAGTGCTGGGATTACAGGCGTGAGCCACCATGGCCGGCCCAGCTTCCTCAGTTTTCTGGTAAAGTTAGGCTAGAAACAAAATTTGGGAAGCTGGAACTAAGAAGGAAATAGATAAGAAATGACTGGCAAATTGGGGAAAGGAGAAACTGAAGCTTGCAGCAGGGAAAAACGAAAGGCAAGTTGAGCCCCGGGCAGCTGCAGGTGTTTCTGGAAGTGTAAGACAGCTTGAGTGCAAAACAGAATTGGCGGAAATTCTGTGAGCAGCAATTGGGTCCCCAATCCCCCTGAGAGCCCTACAGCCTCAGTGACTGCCCGTGGTGGCAGAGCGGTGAAGGAGTCCTCTTCAAAGGGCTTAATCTCCATGAAATTGGGCTGGGAAACACTGGACCCGGGTGAAGGAAAGAGGGGAATTAGGTAAAAATGACCATCCTGAATAGTGCACTGTCCCAGCCCCTACGCCCATTTGACACGAAGAACAACTCGTAGTCAGAGGTTTACAGTTATACACAATTTTTTCTTTGTCTTTTTTTTTTTTTTTTTTTTGAGACAGAGTCTTACTCTGTTGCCCGGGCTGGAGTGCAGTGACATGATCTCGGCTCTCTGCAACCTCTGCCTCCCAGGTTCAAGCGATTCTCCTGCCTCAGCCTCCTGAGTAGCTGGGATTATAGGTGCAGGCTACCATGCCCAGCTAATTTTTGTATTTTTAGTAGAGATGGGGTTTTGCCATGTTGGCCAGGCTGGTCTTGAACTCCTTGACCTCAAGCAATCTGGCCCTCTTGGCCTCCCGAAGTGCTGGGATTACAGGTATGAGCCACTGCACCCAGCCTACAATTTTTTTTTTTCAGTTATGGAAAACAAAGGAAAAAAATGAGACAGTTACGAACTCCAAGGAAAATAAAATGCAGTATAAGAGAGAAATTGATTTCCTAGTGTGCCACTCAGCCATGAATAATATTTACATAGGCACTGAATATGGGTTTAACCAAAAGTATAACTGTATTGGGAGGATGAGGGAAGGGGTATAGGAAAGCAGAGTATTCCCCTTGCATATCAGGAAGTCAGTGGTTAATATCTAGAACTGAAAATTCAAGAAATAGTGTAAATAGGAAATTCTGTAATGTGAAGGTAAACGCATGTACCTGCACAGCTAAAATATGGTGGAAGTGCTGACTCTGTGAGGAAGAATGGCAGATGGGGAAATCGATTTTAAGGTTTTAATGCCTATGTGGTTAATAGAGACATGGTAAGATTTCAGAATTGTATTTGTATATAATATACATCATATATGTATGGAACATGTTTTAGTGAAGTTGGAAAGACGGGCCAAAGTGCTCAGATGTTTAAGAAATTATATTTTCAGAATTCAGTTAAAAATTTTTCTGAAGATTTTAAAGCCAGTCCTTTCTACCATTACTGTATTTAAATGAAATAATTCCTCCCTTCCCCACAGCCATTCAGCAACAAGAATGTAATATTCTGACCTTGTCACGCCTAAGGTTTCCTCTAATACTGCAGCAGGAAAATAAATTTCAGTTACTTATGAGCATGTAACTCGAAGAAATCTTGGGGCCCTTAGCACTGAGCTCATTTAAAGAATATTATAAGGCATTCAATTCCTAACTCTTAGCTGTGGTTCTTAGAATGTTCTTTCTTCTCCTCTGTGCTTTCCCTCCCTCCATCCCTCCCTCCCTTTCCTTCCTTCCTTCCTTCCTTCCTTCCTTCCTTCCTTCCATTTTTACTCTTTTTCTCCCCCCTCCCCTCTCCCCTCCTCCCCTTCTCCCCTCTTCCCCCTCCTCCTCCTCCCCCTCCCCCCTTCTTCCTCTTTCTTTCTTCTTCTTCCTCTTCCTCTTCTTCTTCTTCTTCTTCTTTTTTTTTTTTAAATAGAGACCTGACTTCACTATGTTGCCCTGGCTGCTTGTGAACTCCTGGTAGCAAGTGATCCTTCCACCTTGGCCCCCCAAAGTGTTGGGACTGCCAGCTTGAATCACCACACCTAGACTCATCTGTGGTTTTTTTCACATGTCTGAAGCCACTCATCCTTAAAACTGTTACTCACTTGTTGCCACAACTCATCTCTGAGTATTTCATCTCCAATTCTGGTGTCTTTCTACCCATTCTCCTGATTTTGTGTCACTAAAGCTCTTCTTGGAAGATGTGGGCAGAGAGGAAAGACAGAATCGTCTTCAGCAGGCAGCAAAAGAGAAAAATCCTGGGACTGTTTATTAATTAATGAGTTTTGTTCTCATTACAAATGCAAAATTTTATTAACTAATTCCTTATGATAAATAAATAATCAACAATGTAGGTACTGTTCTCTTGAATAATTTTATGTAAACATTCTTATAAATTATTCACATAATTATTTTGCAAAAAATCAACTTAAGAGAAATTGACTCATACGTACTGAATCTGGAATGGGATGAACTGGAGATTGTAAACAAAAAAAATTAAAAGTAGAAATGCGCAAAGAATAAGATCGCATCAGTGCCTCATCACTCAGAATTATGAGTGTGTGTTTTATATTAGTTTTAGGCATTTAAAAAAGTTTTTAAGAAATAAATTGTTGCTTATTAAGTAAAATAAATAAACATTAGTAATCACAGGAATCGAACCGGTTATATAAGCAGGGAGGGGTGATAAAGAAGGAAGAAACTGTGTGGTGGCTCACGCCTGTAATCCCAGCACTTTAGGAGGCTGAGGCGGGCGGATCACCTGAGGTCAGGAATTTGAGTTCAAGGCCAGCCTGGCCAACATGCTGAAACCCCATCTCCACTAAAAATATAAATATTAGCTGGGTGTGGTGGTGGATGCCTGTAATCCCAGGTACTCACGAGGCTGAGGCAGAAGAATCGCTTGAACCTGGGAGGCGGAGGATTCAGTGAGGCGAGATGGCGCCATTGCACTCCAGCCTGGTGTCAGAGTAAGACTCGGTCTTTAAAAAAAAAAAAAAAAAGGAAAGAACAGAAGTTCATGAGGCCCACAAAAGAGAGACATAGAAGGTTTTAGCTGAGGCTGGGTGTGCTGGCTCACGCCTGTAATCCCAGCACTTTGGGAGGCCAGGGCAGGCGGATGGCCTGAGGTCAGGAGTTTGAGACCAGCCTGGCTAACATGGAGAAACCCTGTCTCTACTACAAATACAAAAATCAACCCAGCGTGGTGGCCCATGCCTGTAATCCCAGGTACTTGGGAGGCTGAGGCAGGAGAATCACTTGAACCTGGGAGGCAGAGGTTGCAGTGAGCTGAGATTGTGCCACTGCACTCCAGCCTGGTGACAGAGTGAGACACAGTCTCAGAATAACAGAAGAAAGTTTTAGCTGGAAGTATGCAGCAAGAATCATAATTAATGGCAAATTCTTAAAAAATAATTTTTTATAGATTGTTTTATATTTGGCCAATAGCACTCATTCCATTGTAATAGTATTATTTCTTTCTTCAAGGAACAATTATTTCTGTATGAGTCAGTTTATCTTAAACTGATTTTTGGCAATATAATTAAATGAATAATTTATAGAATGTTTATATTAAAACATTCAAAAGGACAGTACCTAAATTATTGCTTTATTTATTTGTCATAAAGAGGAATTAGTTTGTAATAACGTTTGGGATTTGTGATAAAAGCAAAACTCATGAATCAATCATTTATTAATAATTTGTAGTGTTCCTTTTCTAAATAACATTGTTCCTTTTCAGCCTAAAAGGTTTCTTTTAGCTGGCCGGGCATGGGGCCTCATGCCTGCAATTCCAGCACTTTGGGAGGCTGAGGCAGATGTATCACTTGAGGTCGGGAGTTCGAGACCAGCCTGGCCAACATGGTGATACCTTGTCTCTACTAAAAATACAAAAATTAGCCAGGTGTGGTGGCAAGTGCCTGTAATCCCAGCTACTCGGGAGGCTGAGGCAGTAGGATTGCTTGAACATGGGAGGCGGAGGATGCAGTAAACTGAGATCACGCTACTGCAGCACTCTAGCCTGGGTGACAGAGTGAGACTCTGTCTCAAAAAAAAATTAATTATTCCTCTTAGATAATTCTTTTTTTTTTTTTTTGAGACGGAGTTTTGCTCTTGTTACCCAGGCTGGAGTGCAATGGCGCGATCTCGGCTCACCGCAACCTCCGCCTCCTGGGTTCAGGCAATTCTCCTGCCTCAGCCTCCTGAGTAGCTGGGATTACAGGCACGCACCACTGTGCCCAGCTAATTTTTTGTATTTTTAGTAGAGATGGGGTTTCACCATGTTGACCAGGATGGTCTCGATCTCTTGACGTCGTGATCCACCCGCCTCGGCCTCCCAAAGTGCTGGGATTACAGGCGTGAGCCACCGCGCCCAGCAGATAATTATTCTTTTATATTTGCCCAAATATTAACCATGTCCAATACTACTGATTCCTTTTTGTAATAGTATTGTTCCTTTTTTCAAGAAACAATTATTTGCATATGAGTCTGTGTATAAGTCGATTTATCTTAAATTGATTTTTTTTTGCAAAATAAGTATGCGAATAATTCATAAGAAAGTTTATATTGACAGAAGAATGTACCTAAATTATTACTTTATTTATTTGTTTGTCATAATGAGGAATGAGTTCACAATAACATTTTGCATTTGTGATGAAAACAAAACTCATGAATCAATCAATTATTAATTAATAATTTGTAATATTCCTTTTCCAAATAATATTATTTCCCTTCAGCCTAAAAAAATTCTTTTAGCACTTCTTGCGATGAAGATCTGCTGGCAGAAAATGATCTCAGCTGAATTTATCTAAAAATCTCTTATTTTCTTTCCATTTGTTTTTGAAGAATCGTTTTACTGGACATAGACTTCTAAGTTGACAGTTTTTTTCTCTTCGTACTTTAAAGATGGAGTTTCATTGTCTTCCAGGTTTCATTTATTGAGTACAAAGCTGGCTGTTGTTTTTATTATTGTTTCCCTGCATGTAATGTGTCCTTTGTGCCTGACCGCTTTTGAGATTTTCTGTTTATATTTTTGGTTTTTATCCATGATGTGGCTAAGTATAAGATTTTTTTAAAATTAATTTTTTGGAGTCCTGTTAGGCTGCTTATAAATAGGATTTGATGTTTATAACCAAATTTGGAGAAATTTTGGCCAATATTTCTTAACATTTTTAAAATTCTCAATTCTCTTCCCTCCTTTTGAGATGGCAGTTACACATTAGGAAGTTTGGTATTATGGATATATTTGTTATAACTTGATATTGAGGCATTCATCTTTTTTAATACATTGGATTAATTTTGGATAATCTATTTATCTCTCTTTAAATCAATACCTTTTCTTCCCCCCTCCCCCCATATCCAATTTTCTATGAATCTCGTGTAATGGTTTTTAAACATTTCTCATATTGTATTTTTCAGTTCTAAGATTTCTTCTTGGTTCTTTTTGAGAGTTTCCACATCTGTTTCTGAGATTGTCTCTCTCTTTATCCATCACATCCAATTTCTTTTCTGTAAGACTTTAACGTATAGTTATCAATTATCTTAAAGTCCTTTTCTCTTGATACCAACACGTGGGTTGCTTGTGGATACTATTTATTAACTGCGTTTTTCCTCTCTTCCTTAGCCATCACATTTGGTTATTTCTTCACGTGTCTGGGATTTTTTTTTAAATTGTGTAACAACCTTGTGGGTGACACATTGCAGAGACTCTGCATTCTGTTATCTTCCTCTGCAGAATGTTGAATTCTGTTCTAGCAGGTCTAGGAGACCCAGTGGCAGATTACCTGGAGGTTAGTTGAAAGCTTTGTTTCATGCGTCTGTTTTGGTTTTGCTCATTTGTAGGGTGTTGCAGCTCTTAACCCTAGGATGTGCTTCCTAATTTCAGGGCATGGCCCTTTGAGGTGTCATTAAAAATCTTGAAGCATTTGTCACACCCCTTTAAGTTGGTGAGATTTTAACTCTAAAGTCTGTCATTCTATTAATAGCATTGAGCACCTGCTAAAATCTCTGCTCAGTTTTTTTTCCCTGTCAGCTATTCCTTTCCTCTGGGCTCATCAGAGTCTTTCCTCCATGCACAGATGTTAAAATTCAGCCAAGGATTTGAGAGGGTACTTATATAAGGATTTTGTGAGTCCTTCCTTTTTCCACATTCCCTATCTCTCACTTCCAGTTCTCCAAATGCTCCCTTATGACTCTTTAGCCTAATAAGACTATAAGTCCTAATAAAACTTTAGCTTAATAAGTCTTGTTCTGTCACCCAGGGTGAAATGCAGTGCTATGATCATAGCTCACTGCAGCCTCAACTTCCCGGGCTTAAGCAATCCTCCTGCCTCAGCCTCCTGAGTTGCTGGGAGTACAGGTGCACACCACCACACCTGGCTAATTAAGATTTTTTTTGTAGAGATGAGGTCTTGCTTTGTTGTGCAGGTCTTAAACAGTCCTCTCCCTTCGGTCTCCCAGACTGTTGGGATTGCAGGTGTGAGCCACTGCACCCAACCCAAACGTTGCTTTCCGAGTGAATTCTAGTCCCTAGGTCCCAAGCTGAGGAGTGCCTTCAGAAGAAAAGCTGGTTAAACTTGAATCTCGCGTCATGTACTTCCATTTTCCTAAGGCTTATAGGTGCCTAATTTCTGCCTGGTTTTGGCTACTTTCCAAGGACATGATACAGGTGTTTTAATATTTCGTCTATAGTTTACTGTTATCAACAGATGGCTTTCTCTGATACAAATGATCCTGCCATTATCAGACTTAGAAGAAAGAAGTATTTAAAAATAAAGTAGTGATGTGTGTGAGATTACTTCCATTCTCCATTACACTGGAGGTCTTTTTATTTTTTATTTTATTTTTATTTTAAATTTTTTTCACTAGATGCCTTCATCTCACTCTGAAGTATACTGGAGGTCTTAATAGGTGCATAAATAAGCAAAAAGGAAAAGATATAAGAATTGGAACGAGGCTGGGCACGGTGGCTCACGCCTGTAATCCCACCACTTTGGGAGGCTGAGGCAGGTAGATCACCTGAGGTCAGGAGTTCAAGACCAGCCTGACCAACATGGTGAAACCGTCTCTACTAAAAATACAAAAAATTAGCCGAGTGTGGTGGTGCACACCTGTAGTCCCAGATACTTGGGAGGCTGAGGCAGGAGAATCTCTTGAACCCGGGAGGTGAAGTTTGCAGTGAGCCAAGATCGCACCACTGCACCTTAGCCTGGGCAACAGAGCAAGACTCCGTCTCAAAAACAAACAAACAAACAAACCAAATTGGAATGGAAGAAACAGAAATTGAATTATCTGCCAATGATATGCAAATCTGAAAGAATCTGCAGAAGCAATTTTAATTAAAAGTTCGGGAAGGGTGCTGGATATCAGAGCAATATTAAAAATCCTGTTGCTTTCTGTCTATCGGCTTCACATCTTTTACAGTATATTTCAGAAGCATTAAGATTGACCTCAGATTCCAAGCAGCTTTCTAGCTCACTTTTTGTCCACACTTCCCTGTTTTCTCCAGGCCATTTGAGTTTTGTCCTCTGTCATTTGCCACCAGAAGAGCCTTGACTAACAGAGAAGGGTTTTCCCTGAGGTCAGGCAGAGGAGTCTTTTGCTCATGGGGTGTGGTATGGGCCTGCTGGGCTGGAGAAAGGGATGCCAGACCAAAATGAGCTCTTGGGACAAAGGCTGAGCCTTGCTTCCTGCAACGTCCCCAGCACTACCACACTGGGTTGGGTGCAGAGTAGGTCTCAATCAATATTTATTGAAGGACTGTGGTTGCTATTTTTAACGATCTGAAGGACTCACATGAGGAGGAACTGACCCAGCCTGCGTAGGAGATGCCCAAGAGTCAGTGCCATCTGAGGACAGACCAGTCAGAGCCCGAGGACCTTGAGCTCCTGCCCGAGAAGGATTTGGGTAGAGACTGGATGAGTGCTGGCAGCAATTTCAGCGGTGGAGTCAAACAACAATTAGGAATCTGGATTTTGACCTTCAGGGTGGAAAAGTGGAAGAAAAGTGGAATTGTCACATGGTGGCCAGACTCCAAGATACCCCTCGATGATTCTCACCGCCTGGAATTTCTGCTCTTGTGTGGGCGCTTCCCTCATTGAACTGAGCTGGCTGTGTGGCCCACAGAATAAAGTGGAAGTAATGGGGGGTGACTTCCAAGACCAGGTCATCCAGCCATTGCAGCTTGCGGGTGTAATTTTGGGGAAGCCAGCCATCATGCCATGAGAGCACTCACACAGCCCTTGGGGGAGGACCAGATGGAGAGGAACAATCTTCTTATTTTTGAGGCAGGGTTTTGAGAGGGCACTTATATAAGGATTTTGCTATCATTATTTTTGCTCTGTCCCCCAGGCTGGAGTGCAGTGGTGCAATGATAGCTCACTGCAGCCTCGAACTCCTGATCTCAAGTGATCCTCCCTCCTCAGCCTCCTGAGTAGCTGGGACTACAGGTGTGCCCAACGACACCTGGGTAATTAAGACACATTTATTTTGTAGAAATGGGGTCTCACTATGTTGCCCAGACTGGCATCAAGTGATCAGCCTTGGCCTCCTAAAGTGCTGGGACCACAGGCACGGGCCACTGCGCCTGGCCCGTGTTGCCTTTGACGTGGTACCTGAGACATGTGTTCTGGGCAGTGTTGAGGTCCAGGGAATTCCCGCAGGTGGGGAGGTGTCCCAGCTATGTCAAAAAGAACTTCTTCTTTAACCAAGGAGCACTTGGAGGACAAGAGTCACCGCCTATCTTTGCATTATTCCCAGGACAGTGCCTGGCATACCGTGGGTACCCATTAAATGTTCTTTGATTAGCGATCAAAGAAAAGTAAGCTTGCCGGCATCCTCTGGCCCTTGGTACCACTTCGTTCTTCTGACTTGTTTCGTCTTCTTGGAACACTGTCCAGCAGAGGGCAGCGTTGTGCATCCCCAATGCATGAACGTTCATCAGGTGAAATAGGGACTCTGATTTTTAGAGAAAACGTCTCGCTCTGTTGCCCAGGCTGGAGTTCAGGCTCACTGCAGCCTTGAACCCCTGGGCTTAGCGACTCTCCTGCGTTAGCCTCCTGAGTAGCTGAGCCTACCGACATGCACTATCATGCCCAGCTTATTTTTTTCATTTTTTGTGACGATGGGGTCTTGCTACATTGCCCAGGCTGGTCTGGAACTCCTGGCCTCAAGCAATTCTCCTGTGTCAGTCTTCCAAAGTGTGTTGTTTTTGGAATAATTGTCTCTTGCCACAAGCCCTAGACTTATACACCCACAAAGCACAACTAAATATTTTTTTTTTGAGATGGAGTTTCACTCTTGTTACCCAGGCTGGAGTGCAATGGCGCGATCTCGGCTCACCGCAACCTCCGCCTCCTGGGTTCAGGCAATTCTCCTGCCTCAGCCTCCCGAATAGCTGGGATTACAGGCACGCGCCACCATGCCCAGCTAATTTTTTGTATTTGTAGTAGAGACGGGGTTTCACCATGTTGACCAGGATGGTCTGGATCTCTTAACCTTGTGATCCACCCGCCTCGGCCTCCCAAAGTGCTGGGATTACAGGCTTGAGCACAACTAAATATTTTTTAAGCCAAGTATTTCGTGGCTGTTGATACAGATAAATACATTGATTGACCGCATCTCAGCCATAACCCAATGCCACCTGCACTGGCACCCTAAACGCTTGGGCAAATGGAATTTGTTTTCCTTCTGATTTCCAATAGTAACCAAGATGTTTGAGGGCTTTTCAGAAGAACTTCAAGGTACAGAACAGATGCTATAAGAGTTATAATAAGAATAAATAGTCAGGCCGGGTACAGCGGCTCACGCCTGTAATCCCAGCAGTTTGGGAGGCTGAGGCGGGTGGATCACCTGAGGTCAGGAGTTCGAGACCAGCCTGGCCAACATGGTGAAATCCTCTGTCTCTACTTAAAATACAAAAATCAGTGGAGAGTGGTGGTGCACACCTGTAGTCCCAGCTGTTCAGGAGGCTGAGTCAGTAGAATCACTTGAACCTGGGAGGTAGAGGCTGCAGTGAGCCGAGATTACACCACTGCACTCCAGTCTGGGTGACAGAGTGAGCCTTTGTCTCAAAAAAAAAAAAAAAAAATGATCACATGGAGAAACCTTGAAAACATTATGCTAAGAGAAAGACGTCAGTCATAAAAGAGCACATATTGTATAATGCCATTTCTGGAATGAGCGAATCTATAGAGACAGAGATTAGTGGTTGCCTAGGGACAGGGAAGATGGCGGGAGACCCGGGGAGATGGTGGGAGACTGGGGAGTATCAGCTAAGGGCTGTGGAGCTTCTTTTGGGGGTGATGAAATGTTTTAAAACGAGGTTGTGGTGATAGTTGCCAAGTTCTGTGAGTATCCTAAAACCCACTGGACTGTGATGCTTTCAGTGGGTGAATTCTGTCTCAAAGCTGTAGAAAGGATACTCGTGTTCGGCTACATTTTTACATGTATCTGGTCCTTGTGATTTCGTCTCTGCAAATGTGTTAGTCGTCTGTGATGGAGATGATCGAACATACCGTTGTCCATGCGTCCTGGTCAGCCCGTGCCAGCAGGGATGCATGTAGGAGCACCACTGTCCTGGCGCTCAGCAGCCAGTGTATTTCCTGGTGGTTGCCATGGTGCCGCGAGGGGCTCATCTGTTGTCCCCATTCACAGATAATGACCAGGTCCGGAAAAGAGTGGGTGCTTTCATTCTAATCACTAGTCCCACTATGACAGCCATGAGGGCTGACCTGGAGGTTGGCATGGTGCCCTCCCCAGCCCTGCTGGCATCAGCTGGAGGTCTGTGACAGCCTGCGGCTGTGAGAAACAGCAGCCACGGGACTACGCAGGTGGCAAGGCCTTGGTTTCAGTTCTCACTCATCTTGCATCCGAGATCTGCCTTCTTCCCCCTGGAGCCAACCAACCCAGAGATGTGGGGCAAAGCAGAATCCATCTTTAGAGGGAGCATCTGTGGATAGCAGCCAGGAGGCTTGGCTTCTAGACCTGGCTTTGCTGGTTGAACTGACCGAGATCACGCCGCTAACTCTCTGACCTTGGGTATGTCAGTAGATGGAGTCTTCTATGGGAAACCAAGGCTTAGACCTTTGAGGCCATTCTCAGTTCTAAATTCCATGAGCTACTGGCTCACACTCTCGAGAACAAATGTAGTTCCCCCACTGAAGGCTGAGGTGGCACATTGTTGTTTGCGTCTTACCTGTCGGCCACCTCTGCTGTTTGCAGTGGTCATAATTTGAAAAGCTGTGGCCCAGCCTAGGTGCCTGATCCTTTGAACTTGAGGATAGAGATGAGATTGGGAGCATGAGGAGGGCACTGGAGAAGCTGCCTTTGAGAGCTAGAGTCTCTCGTTTGGCCTCCATGGTTTGCCCCATGCCATCAAGGGAAGATTCTACTTTATGTGACATTTGCAACAAGCGGACGTAACTTGCGGCATCTTGAATTGCATTACTGTTTGGAACAGTGTCTCAGTGTTTGCTGCTTGTGCAAAGAATGGCCCTTGGCCTGTTCTTTCAGGGTCTCCGGTCACTTGACGCGAGGATAAAAGTGCAGTGTGAGCAGTGCCCTTCCTCTCCTCTCTCCGGGTTTTCATTTCCCCGCTCCTTCCTCATTGCAGCCAACTGCAGTGAGGGCCTAGGCTGGCCCAGAAGAAATGGGCTTTGTTTGCACACGGCAGTCCTGAAGACCCCTGTGAAGAGCCTCATGGAATGAGCCTGAAAGAAAAGAAATCCTGTCAGGCCGCAGAACACCATTGCTTTTCTTTTTGAGAAGAGGTCTTGCCATGTTGCCCAGGCTGGAGTGCAGTGGTGCAATCATAGCTCACTGCAACCTAAACCTTCTGGGCTCAAGAAATTCTCCTGCCTCAGCTTGTTCAGTAGCTAGGACTGCAGGTGCACACCACCATAGCTGGGTAAGTTTTTAACTTTTTTGCGGAAACAGGGCCTTGCTATGTTGCCCAGACTTGTCTTGAAGGCCTGACCTCAACTGATCTTCCCGCCTCAGTCTCCCGAAGTGCTGGAATTACAGACGTGAGCCACCGCACCTGACAAGCACCCGTTTTTAGCATCGTTTCAAGCACTAGGCATTGCACACATTACATGATGCAGTTTTCACAATAGCACTGTACTAGTCCATTCTCACACTGCCTAAAGAACTACCTGAGACTGAGTAATTTATGAAGAACAAAGCTTTAATTGACTCCCAGTTCTGCAAGCTGTACAGGAAGCATGGCTGGGAGGCCTCAGGAGGCTTACAGTCATGGCAGAAGGGGAAGGGGAAGCATGCACGTCTTCACATGGGGACAGGAGAGAGAGCAGAGAGAGGGCAGTGCTACACGCTTTTAACAACCAGATCTTGTGAGAACTCACTATCGCGAGAACAGCAGGGGGAAAATCTGCCCCCTGATTCAGTCACCTCCCACCCGGCCCCTCCTCCAACACTGAAGATCATAATTTAACGTGAGATTTAGGTGGGAACACAGAGCCAAACCATAGCAAACGCTTTGAGGTAGGTGCTATGATTCCTACTGCAGAGGAGGAAACTGAGGTCCAGAGGAGTCAGACATGGCCACGGCAGCACAGCGGGTCGCCGGCAGAGTTGAGATGAAAATCCGCACCTGCATGACTATATACAACCCTCTCTCTCAACATGTTACAGCATTTTCTGCCCGTCTTTTTTCCACGCAGTTTTTTTTGTTTATTTTGTTTAGTTTCATAATTGCGTGATTGAGATCATACTGCATAAACATTTCCTAGTGGTCTTCTACTTGCTGAAATCCCGAGGCCCCGGGGGATTTGGACTGATGCAGAAATTCACATTATCGATGACCATTTCTGGAGGACCCTTTTGAACTCTGCTGATGTGGAAGGTCTTGCTCTGTTTGGCAAGGAGAAGCTGTGATCTCTGTTTCTCTATCTCCTTTTACTTCTTTCTTCAGCCCTAATCTCTTAAAGCTTTGCTTGGAATTTCTTTGCCTAAAACAGCAAAGACACCAAAGAGAGTAACCTTTATCTGGAATGGTCTCCACTAGGCTGCCTAGAGATCCCTGGCCAGGAGCCGGGAGACTTGGCCTCATGTGAAGATCCAGCCACACGGGGACTTCCTGGTACCTGAAGTGTACAAGAAAGACATCGGGGTACATATCCCAGCAGCCCTGGAACTGGGGAGTTCTAAGGAAGGCTTTGGGCACAGGTGGACTCTGCTGTGAGGAACAGGGTGCAACTGTCTCTTGCCTGGTCATGGGGCTGCGGGTTGGGGCTACCATGGGACCCGCCTCCTCCGCCAGGGTGTCTTTCCTTCTCATCTTCACGCAAAGGTGGGGCTTTAGAGGGTGCGGTAGCCCACCTTCATAACCACCCCTTCTCCAGTTTTTAGGGACATCAAATAAAGGCTCTTTCAAGAGGTTCCTCGTGAGATAAACGGCGAAGAAGAAACGCCGAGTTCTGCAGTTCTGGCAGGCGGACACGCGCCGTGGGGTTGAGATGCTCTTCCCTGAGATTAGACCATCCTGGGCTTGATCCCTCACACCTCACAGGACATCAGACTTACACTGCACCAGAAAACGCGTACCGAGAAAATGTAAGTAAAAGATAAAAAAATCTCCCATTCTGCTTTCTTACTTCTGCTGAGAGTGTTTACAGATAAGACTGTGCCGGGGGGCTGGCAACACAGGTGCTCAGCAAGTGTATCTTGAATCGAATTCAGAAGAGCTGTCATGCTTGTTTTTGGTCAAGGGAGAATGGTTTTTCCTGGTTCCGCCCGTTTCCAAAGGGGAGAGGCCTTCCGAATCGGTGGCCTGGAAGGGGGCATTGGAAAGAGAAGCGTCACTGCTGTTCTGTGGCTTCATCACTTCTTCACATGGGTGGAGGGTTGGCCGATGGAGCCGCAGGGCCCAGTAATCCTTGAAGCACATCACTGAGGATTGAGTTAGAAGAAAAAAATACTCCGCCGTGTCTATCCTGACCGTCTCATGGTCGATAGGAGAGTCCTTGGGCGCGCCTGTGCCTCCAGCTTCCATGAGCAAGCTCACCTGGGTCAGAAAGGGGATCAGTTTTTAGGAAGTAACTGGAAGGCTGGGCAACGTAGTGAGACCCCATCTCTCCAAAAATAAAAAGATTACCCAGGCATGCTGCTGTGTGCCTGTAGTCCGAGCTTCTTGGGAGGCTGAAGAGGGAGGATGCGTTGAGCCCAGGAGATTAAGGCTGCAGTGAGTTGTGACTGCACCACTGAACCCCAGCCTGGGCAACAGAATGAGATCCTGTCTCTAAAAAAAAGTGAGCGGGTACATGAGGCAGGGCTGTGTGCCCTGCCCCTTCCCGAAGCTGGCAGGGTAGCAGGAGACATGCCAGGTATCTGTCCAAGGTACATGTTCCAGTCCAGTCTAGCGGAGAGCCCTACTGTTTGGCATTACTAGGCACTCTCTGGGCCGTTCATAAGACTGATTCTCTGGTATCCATCTGGCCGCTCGCTGTGTGTTCTCTTACCGGCTGGAATTCTGAAGGAAAGGGTGAGTGGACTTCAGGCCCCAACCTCTTGCCATTCCCAAACTATCAGTTCTTTTTAAAAATTATTTTTACCTTTTTTAAAAAAATTCTTCTGAGACAGGGTCTTGCTCTGTTGCCCAGGCTGGAGTGCAGTAGTGCAATCTTCCTGGGCTCAAGTGGTCCTCGTGGCTCAGCCTCCCAAGTAGCTGAAACTGCAGGCACCTGCTACTGTGCCTGGCTAATACAAAACATTTTGGGGGGACTGGGCGTGATGGCTCCTGCCTGTAATCCCAGCACTTTGGGAGGCTGAGATGGGTGGATCACGAGATCAGGAGTTCGAGACCAGCGTGGCCAATATGGTGAAACCCCGTCTCTACTAAAAATACAAAAATTAGCTGTGCATGGTGGCAGGTGCCTGTAGTCCCAGCTGCTTGGGAGACTGAGGCAGGAGAATTGCTTGAATCAGGGAGGTGAAGGTTGCGGTGAGCCGAGATCATGCCACTGCACTCCAGCCTGGGAGACAACAGCGAGACTCCATCTCAAAAATTTTTTTTTTTTTTTTTTTTTTTAAGAAACAGGGTCTTGCTATGTTGTCCAGGCTGATCTTTAACACCTGGGCTCAGCTGATTCACTTGGACTCCCAAAGTGTTGGGATTATAGGTGTGAGCCACCGTGCCGGGCTTGGTGTTTGCCCTTGAGCCTGGAAGGAAGGACTCAAATAAGTACGTGAACCGAAACATTCATGGCAGCGCTGTTCACAATGGCTGAAAGGTAGACGTCACCCAAGTGTCCATCAAAGGACGACTGGATACAGAATTGTGATCTTCCCGTGCAATGGACCATGATGGGAGCATAAAGGGAGGCGGTACTGACACGTGCAACATGGGTGGGCCTTGAAAACACGCCAGGTGAAGGAAGCTGTGCACAGAACACACGACTCCACCCACGAGAAGTACCCAGAGTATAGGGAAGACCTGGACATACAATGCAAGTTGGTGGTTGTCGGAGCTGGGGGTGGAGGGGAATGGGAAGTCGCTGCCTGATGGGGGGAGGGTTTCCTTAGGTGGCGATACAACGTTTTGCACCCAGATAGAGGTGGCTATACTCAGTGCATGGAGTCCTCAGTTTAAGATGGTCAATTTCATCGTGTGAATTTTAGCTTCATAAAAATATATATTTTAAAAAGATCCAAGCAAGACAGTAGACAGTTGCGTAGCAGAGGACTCTACTGAGGGTGTGTTTCTGGGGCGGGGATTGGGTGGGGGGCGTGGACGGCCAGCTCCGATGGAAGTAGCAAGTCAGAGTTAACCGGAGCATTCCAGAGGGCTAGAGGAAGGGAGGTGGACCCCACCAACCTGCGAGGGGCTCTGCCATAGGCCCAGAGGCCGCCACCAGCCAGCTGCCTCCACGGCTCCTTGGGAGTTAATCCGATCCCGGAGGTTTTACAAGGCTCTCTCGGGCTCCTCCTCCACCTGCCTGGCTGGCCCGGGAGTCCTAGCCCAGCCCCAGGGAGCTCGCAGCACTCTATTTCTCTACAGTCCCAGCTGACAGCCAAGTTGGGGTCTGGCAGGCCTTCAGTGGGCTCCAAGGACAGGCCAGGGCTGCTCTGGCCTGGGACCCCCGCAGTGTGGACGCTGCAAACCGCCTTCTCAGCCCCACCAGCAGGACTGGGGATCCAGGGAAAGGGCTTGGAACTGCCCGGGAATGCAGGTACATGAGAGGGTCCGGGAGCTCTGGGGACTCATGCTGGCCATAGGGTGTCCCGGACACATCTGGGGTATGGTGACCAGCACTGCTCTCCTCCTATCTTAGAGCAGCAGTGGGGCTGCAGCTGTTCTCTGGGGGAAATGGAGGGTGTTAGTCTAGAAACACACTTCTGATTAACTTCTCTTTGATCCTCAGAGCTCAACACTGAATCACCTTCTCCAGGAAGCCTTCCTCTGCCCTCAAAACATCCTTCACTTCCTACGTAGCATTTTCTTTTTTTTTTCTGAGACCGAGACTCGCTCTGTCATCCAGGCTGCAGTGCAATGGCACAATCTCAGCTCACTGCAACCTCTGCCTCCCGGGTTCAAGTGATTCTCCTGCCTCAGCCTCCTGAGTAGCTGAGATTACACATGCCCCCCCCACCACCACACCCGGCTAATTTTTTATTTTTAGTAGAGACGAGGTTTCCCCCTGTTGGCCAGGCTAGTCTCGAACTCCTGACCTTAGGTGATTAGTCCTCCTCGGCCTCCCAAAGTGCTGGGATTACAGGCATGAGGCACTGCACCCGGCAACCCTCCACAGCATTTCCTGCTCTATGATGTAAATACCTGATGACCTCTTGGTTCCCCTAACACACTAGACTGTTTTTGGGGGGTCTTTCTCCTGCCACAGTTGTCTTGGGTGCCTGCTTGTGACCTGGGAAAGGAGAACTAGTTCCTTCTCTTTGCCAGGTAATTTTCTGTTCACACCTGCGTGTACAGACACACACACACACACACACACACACACACACACACAACCCTCAAGGAAGGTCTGTTGAGTCTGTTCTTCTATTCAGGTCGCCCTGATGGAGTCCAGGCTCTACAGAGCTGGAATGGGCAACGGAGGTGGAGTGGGCATAGTGGCCTCTACCTCAACAGCTCAAAGCCTTGCAGCCTTCCAAGCGTGGGCGTCTCCGATCAGAGCTTTAGGGTGTCCACCAGCAGGTGCATGTATTCTCTTGGCTGGCCACACCTCCCACGTGGACCCTGTTTCTTACCTTTGTTATACTCCGGTTTGCTCTTCTCCATTCCCAGGTCGGGGATTGTCTCGTGGTGGGGACGTCCCACACCCTCTTCCATATTGGTGTCTGCCTTCGTTTTATTGCCAGGCAGAGTCAGGGGAGACCTGGAGCCTGGAGGGCTGAGAAGAGAAGGGTGGGGATCCTGCAGTCTGGGTGGCAGCTTCATTTTCCTTTCTGTTTCTCTTCTGTTGGTCATTCCAAACTGTTTTAAACAACACACCTGGCATTTTATACTGCAAGTGTTAATCTCCTACCCACAGACCTCAATGGTCCATGTACGTGATTCACATCTTCCTGCTGGCATAATATTAGGGCTCTATTACGATGGAAGAGTGTCTTGTCTCTTTCCTGACTTTCACTGATATTACAAAACCCTCTTCTATGGGTCTGGCCTCGGAGAGCTCTGTGGTCAATTTTCACTGCTCATTTTCCCTGGCTGCAGCAATCAGGGGTGGGTTTGAGTGGAAAGATGTGAGCGCTGGTACAAACACACACAGGCCGCGTCTTAAAGCCCCAGTTTGGAGTTGAGGGTGTGCAGGATACTGGCAAATGCAGGTCGCTGCTGGAGCCTACGTCAGCTCAAAAGCGCACAGCCCGGCGTGCATTTGGGAGCAGAGTGCTGGGAGTGTACAGTCCGAAGCGATGAGTATGTATGGGAAGTGCCTGATGCTCTGAGATCACAGGGAGCTCACCTTGGGTGTAGAGACTTCTCGGATGAGGTGATGTCTGCCCGGAGCCATAAAGAGCAAGCACGGTTGTCCAGGAGCATGTCCACTGGCACCCTGACCTCCAAATTCTTCCCTCTTTCTCAAGTTCTGGAGACACCAGAGAGAGGCATCTGAGATTCTTCCTGTGCTGTGTCCGGGACATTTGGCTTTGTTGGCCTGGACTCTGAAGTCTAAGCTGGACAGAGCATACCACTGCGTGTTCCTCTGGGACCCCAAGGCTGGGCCTGGGTCGAATTGGAGACATCAAGAGGGAATGGAAGTTTCTGGAATGCGATGAGGGTTGACATGGGCGACGCTGCCTCTGATTTCCATCTGGGAGATTCTTAGGTTGGGTTGGTCCCATTCAGGGACAAAGGGCATTGATGGTTTCTGGTTCGACACCTTTGCTATGATGGCATCTGTCCTCAGGACTGAAACTGCGGGATCCCAGTGAGACCCATTACCCAGCTTCTCAGGGCCGGCTCCTCCTGTGCTTGGGAGCATTGCCCTGACCTTACCAACTTCCCAGAGCTGGAGCTGCTCCGTCACTGGTACTGTAGCAGCTGTCATTTTAGAGTCTGCAGTGGGCTTTGCTCTTCAGGTTCAGTGAATGATCTCAGGTGGGCTTAGCCACTCTAAGAAAGGGTTAGCTGCAGGGCTTGGTGGGACCTTCACCAAGAGGAGTATGTGGGGTTGGCACGAAGGGAGGAGCTAGCAGTGGCTCTCTTGGGGTGCAGGTGGCTAATATGGGTGTTGGGTCACCGTCGGAATATGAATTCTTATTATCCAGAGGCATGGAGAGAGTCAGGTCAGTATTGACACTGAGCGACAGTACAGTCTAGTTCCCGTGCAGAGAGAGACCTGTTTCTTTTCTCTTTAAGAGGTAGGGTCTTGCTTTGTCACCCAGGCTGGAGTGCAGTGGTGCCATCATAGCTCGCTGCAGCCTTCAATGGGCTTGAACGATCCTCCTGCCTCGGCCTTCTGAGTAGCTGGGGCTACAGGTGCATGCCACCATACTCAGTTAATTAAATGTCTCTTTCCTTCCTTGCTTCTTTCTCTTTTTCTTTCCCTCCCTCCCTCCCTCCCTCCCTCCCTCCCTCCCTTCCTTCCTGTCTCACTTTGTTGCTCAGGCTGATCTTGATCTTTTGGCTTCAAGTGATTCTCCTGTTGCTAAGAAACTCATTCCTTTGAGTAGCCAGACCAGGCCATTAAAGGTAGCTCATGCCTGTGATCCTGACACTTTGGGAGGCTGCAGCGGGAGGATTGCTTGAGACCAGGAGTTTGAGACCAGACTGGGCAACAGAGCAAGATCCCATCTATTTAAAAAAGTAAAATATTAGGCAGCAGTGGTGGTGCTTGCCTGTGGTCTCGGCTACATGGGAAGCTAAGGTGGGAGGATTGCTTGAGCCCACGAGTTTGACATTGCAGTGAGCCGTGATTGCACGCTGCAGTCCACCCTGAGAGACGGAGTGAGACGCTGACTCAAAAAAATAATGTAAAATAAAGCAGGCAGATCTCCACATTAAAAACTCCGGGGGGCGGGGAGTCCCACTGTATTCTGTGTGTGGATAATGCTTCCTAAACTCCCACAAAAATGCAAACATTTAAAATGCAAATCAGGCTGGGTGTGGTGGCTGCCGCTTATAATCCCGGCACTTCGGGAGGCCGAGGTGGGTGGATCACTTGAGGTTAGGCGTCTGACACCAGCCTGGTGAAACCCCATCTCTACTAAAAATACCTGGTGAAACCCCATCAGTACTAAAAATACAAAAGTTAGCAGGGTGTGGTGGGTGCCTGTAGTCCCAGCTACTGGGGAGGATGAGGCAGGAGAATTGCTTGAACCTGGGAGGTGGATGTTGCAGTGAGCTGAGATCGCGCCACTGCACTCCAGTGTGGGTGACAGAGCAAGACCCCGTCTCAATAAATAAGTAAGTAAGTAAGTAAATAAATAAATAAAATGCAAAGCATTCTGGCTCTGCGAGCCTCAGTTCCCACACCTGGAAAGTGGAGGTGGCAGTAGCGCCTCGCCGCGTGGAGGTGGGAATGACATGCGCCTTGCCTCGCGCGCATTCCAGGCGCTGAACGCACGTGTGATTGCTGCTGCAGTAGCGCTCTTCGATGGAAGGCCTGGGACGTGAGCAGAACTGCGTGGATGGTAGAATCTGGACAGGGGAGAGAGGAAAGAAGGCTTTTTGGTGGAGGTGGTGCGGTCTGGAGAGAGGAAAGAAGGCTTTTTGGTGGAGGCGGTGCGGTCTGGAGAGAGGAAAGAAGGCTTTTTGGTGGAGGCCGTGCGGTCTGGAGAGAGGAAAGAAGGCTTTTTGGTGGAGGTGGTGCGGTCTGGAGAGAGGAAAGAAGGCTTTTTGGTGGAGGCCGTGCGGTCTGGAGAGAGGAAAGAAGGCTTTTTGGTGGAGGTCGTGCCGTCTGGAGAGAGGAAAGAAGGCTTTTTGGTGGAGGCCGTGCGGTCTGGAGAGAGGAAAGAAGGCTTTTGGTGGAGGCCGTGCGGTCTGGAGAGAGGAAAGAAGGCTTTTTGGTGGAGGCCGTGCGGTCTGGAGAGAGGAAAGAAGGCTTTTGGTGGAGGCCGTGCGGTCTGGAGAGAGGAAAGAAGGAGCCTGGCAACTGCAGAGCAGGCAGAGGCACCACCGCAGCTGATCCCAGGGGTTCACTTTATTTGACCACCGTGGAGCTGTGATGTCTTTGACCCATTTCCTGGCATACAACTCCTAAAGTCTTTAGAAACTCCAAAGTGATGTCCTTTTCTTCTTCTTCTTTTTGAGATGGAGACTCGCTCTGTCACCCAGGCTGGAGTGCGATGGCACAATCTTGGCTCACTGCAACCTCCACCTCCCGGGCTCGAGCAATTCTCCTGCCTCGGCCTCTGTAGTAGCTGGGACTACAGGCGTGCGCCACCACAGTAGGCTAATTTTTATATTTTTAGTAGAGACGGGGTTTCGCCATGTTGGCCAAGCTGGTCTTGAACTCCTGACCTGCAGTGATCCGCCCGCCTTGGCATCCCAAAGTGCTGGGAATACAGTCGTGAGTCACCGAGCCTGGCCTCAAAGTGGTGTCTTCTGCAACCCATGTTCTCTAGAATGCTGGGGAAACGGGGAGTGTGTCTCACAGCTGCACCCCAGTGTCCCACCTGGCAGCTAAGCCTACGTGGGGCAGGCTCCTCCCTGCTGTCCAGTCCCGCCGTGAGCCGCACTCCGTTTATGGCTGCTCATTGTCCCCCAGCCCACTTGGATGGCAGCCTCCTTGACAGTATCATGGGATTTTCTCCTTACCGCTTGACCTCAACAGTGATTTCCAGCAGGCGCCGCCCACCAGCCTTGACTAAAGATACCGGGGCAAGGCGGGTCTGGCGGCTCGTGCCTGTCATTCCAGCACTTTGGGAGGCCGAGGTGGGAAGATCGCTGGAGCCCAGGAGTTTGAGACAAACCTGGGCAACACGGGGAGACCCTGGCTCTGTAGAAACAGAGAGAAATAAGCCAGGCATGGGGGTGCACACCTGCAGTCCCAGCTCCTCAGCTGAAGCAGGAGGCATTGCTGGAGCCCAGGAGTTCCAGGCTTCAGTGAGCTACAGCTGCACCATTGCACTCCAACTTGAGTGATGGAGTGAGACTCCGTCTCAAATAAATAATAAATAAATAAAACAGAGGGACCGCAGTGAAGTGTGATGTCATGAACTGGATTTGGTCTGTGACCCATTTCCTGGCAGACAACTCCCAAAGTCCTTAGAAACTCCAGAGTGATGACTCTTTTTTTTCTTTTTCTTTTTGAGACAGAGTCTCGTTCTGTCATGCAGGCAGCAGTGCAGCGGCACAATCTTGGCTCACTGCAACCTCTGCCTCCTGGGTTCAAACAGTTCCCTCCCTCAGCCTCCCGAGTAGCCAGGATGACAGGTGCCCACGCCCTCGCCCGGCTAATTTTTGTATTTTTGGTAGAGACGGGGTTTCACCATGTTGTCCAGGCTGGTCTCAAACTCCTGACCTCAGGTGATCTGCCCACCTCAGCCTCCCAAAGTGCCGGCATTACAGGCGTTCACCACTGCGCCGGGCAAAACTTTATTACTTTTTAAACACAGGGTCTTGCTCTGTTGGCCAGGCTGGAGTGCAGTGGCGTGATGATTGTTTACTGTCTTACAGAAAAACGTTGGTAAGAAATATGACCTAAAATGCAAAATAAGAATGATCTCTTTATTATTTTGCGAATAATATTAGCCCTGCTTTGCCTCGGCTTTTAGCTGTGTCCCTAAGTCCAGCGTCACGAAGGGCCCAGTAAGGAGATACCTACCTGTTCATGGCCACCCAAAGAGCCTTAGAGCTTTGACGCTGCCGTCTTTCTGTATTTTGGGACCCATCACATTTTGTGTCCTACTTTCTCTCTCTCTGAGTGGAAGGGGACCCAGTTATTCCTTCTGCACAAGCTACCCTGGGCTAGTGGAGGTTGGAGGGACAGTTTGCTGTAACTAATGGCTAGGTAGGGTCTCGGTAAGAGATGAGACCTGTCCCGTTCTCAGTCAATTCAGATTCAGCAACTCCAGGTCCTTCCATTTTTTTGGACTTTAGTTCTCTCTAATGTTGTAGTGACCTTCCTCACTCCCCTTTGAGCTGGGTTATTGGAGATCTCTGAGTGGTTGGGAGAAATCGTAGTTGGCTCTGAATGGTCTTTAGTTTCCCCAAAACGTGTGACTTCTCAAGCCTGAAAAGGCAAATGAGGGGGCTGATCTCGGCCTCCAGGGAGATGCGGAGCCCACAGCTAGCTTTCCAGGCAGGCTGCACCAGGCTCGGCTCTGCAGGAGAGCTCAGAATGGCGGCCATGGTCACGGTTGGGTAAAGAGATAGGCAGCGGGGAGTGAAATGAAGCTTTTGCTGGACTCTTATTGGTAATTGATGGAAATAAATGTTAACAATGGCAATCCCTGGATGCTGGCACTTTGAAAGATTGCCTGTCTGTGTTTTCTAATTTTATTTTTCCTTCCTTCCTTCCTTCCCTTCTTTCCCTCTTTCCTTCCTTCTTCCTTCCTTCTTTCTCTCTCTCTTTCTTTACCTTTTTTTCTTTCTCTCTCTCCCCTTCCTTCCTTCCTTCCTTCCTCCCTCCCCCATTTCTTTTTTCCTTCCTTCCTCCCTTCCTTCCTTCCTTCCCTTCTTTCCCTCCTTCTTCCTTCCTTCCTTCTTTCTCTCTCTCCCCTTCCTTCCTCCCTTCCTTCCTTCCTTCCTTCCTCCCTCCCCCCTTTCTTTTTTCCTTCCTTCCTCCCTTCCTTCCTTCCTTCCCTTCTTTCCCTCCTTCTTCCTTCCTTCCTTCTTTCTCTCTCTCCCCTTCCTTCCTCCCTCCCTCCCTCCCCCCCTTTCTTTTTTCCTTCCTTCCTTCTTTCCTTCCCTTCTTTCCCTCTTTCCTTCCTTCTTCCTTCCTTCCTTCTTTCTCTCTCTCTTTCTTTACCTTTTTTTCTTTCTCTCTCTCCCCTTCCTTCCTCCCTCCCTCCCTCCCTCCCTCCCTCCCTCCCTCCCTCCCCCCCCTTCCTTCCTTCCTTCCTTCCTTCCTTCCTTCCTTCCTTCCTTCCTTCCTTCCTGGAATCTCACTCTGTCATCCAGGCTGGAATGCAATGGTGCGATCTTGGCTCACTGCAACCTCTGACTCCCTGGTTCAAGCAATTCTCCTGCCTCAGCCTCCTGAGTAGCTGAGACTACAGGCCGTCATGCCCAGATAATTTTTATATTTGTAGTAGAGACAGGGTTTCACCGTGCTGTCCAGGATGGTCTCCATCTCCTGACCTCGTGGCCCATCTGCCTCAGCCTCCCAAAGTGCTAGGATTACAAGGGCGAGCCACCGCGCCTGGACTGGTTTCTAATATTCTGTGATGAGCATGCGTAGTTGTATGTAAGTTGCATATAAGTTAACAAGGACTATGACCAGGAGAAAAAAACAAATGGAGTCAACTCAGAGTGGGTCACAAGCGGCTGAGTCGGTGTGGGCTGCGGCTCTCTCTTCACAGCGGGCTTTTGTGTATGAAGCTGGGGTACCTGGGATGCCTGGGCTGTGCACATGGCGACCGTTCACCTCATGAAAGACTCAGCTCGTGTTTGCACCCACAGGCTTGTCTGACCGATTTGTTTTCTTAGAAGCCAACGACACTATTATTGGGTTTGGCATCTCCTTGGGCCTTGAGATAAGGAGAGAAAGTAGGGCCTTTGAGCGTTGGTCAATGGCCTTGCCAAGTGACAGTGGCCTGATTTAGGGAGATGACATGGCTACTGACAACACACGTCTCCAGAGGACCCTGCCTCTGCTCAGGGAGGCTGAGACAGTGCAGCCAGCTGTGCTAGGGCCCAAGGTCAGGTGGCTAGAGCAAGACCATCCGTCAAACTGCTTGTGAGCTGCTCATCACCTCCAGGAAGTCCACCTGGGATACCTCTTTGCTTCCCTGCACTGCGGTGTCAGATGGTGAGCAGTGTCTACACAGCCCACACACCTGTGACTGGATTTCAGGGAGGCATCTGAGCCCCAGGGTTTTTATGCTCTGGGAATAGATCTCATGAATGACACTTAAAAAATGAAAAACAGGCCAGGTACAGTGGCTCATGCCTGTAATCCCAGCACCTTGGGAGGCTGAGTTTGGCAGATCACTTGAGGCCAGGAGTTTGAGACCAGACTGGCCAACATGGCAAAAACCCGTCTCTACTAACAAAACACAAAAATTAGCTGCGTGTGGTGGTGGGTGCCTGTAGCCCCAGCTACTTGGGAGGCTGAGGCAGGAGAATCGCTTGAACCTGTGAGGTAGAGGTTGCAGTGAGCTGAGATAGCGCCATTGCACTACAGCCTGGTTAGCAGAGTGAAACTTTATCTAAATAATAATAATAATAATATGTTTTTGATTTTTTTTTGAGATGAAGTTTTGCATTTTCACACAAAATGGAGTGCAGTGGTGCAATCTCGGCTCACTTCAACCTCTGCCTCCCAGGGTTAAGTGATTCTCTTGCCTCCTCCCAGGTTTAAGTGATTCTTTTGCCTCAGCCTCCCGAGTAGCTGGGACTATGGGTGCACACCACCACACCCAGCTAATTTTTTGTATTTTTAGTAGAGATGGGGTTTTGCCATGTTGGCCAGGCTGGTCTTGAACTCCTGGCTCAGGTGATCCACCCACCTCGGCCTCCCAAAGTCCTGGGATTACGGATGTGAGGCACCACACCGGCCCATATGAATTTTTATTTTAGAGTTAGGGATACATGTGCAGGTTTGTTTCAAGAGTAGCAAACTGCTCCCCACTTAGACCCGGGGTCCACTGTTCCTGTCTTTGTGTCCATATGTAGCCCGTTTAGCTCCCGCTTACAGGTGAGAACGTGGTTTTTGGTTGTCTGTTTCTGTGTTCATTTGCTTGGGATAATGGCCTCCAGCTGCATCCATGTGGCTGCAAAGGACATGATCTCATTCTTTTTTATGGCTGTGTACTATTCCATGCTGTGTACGTACCACATTGTCTTTATCCGATTCAGCACTGATGGGCAACTGGGCTGATTCCGTGTCTTGGCTGTGGTGCATAGTGTTGCAATGGGCACATAAGTGCAGGCGCCGTTTTTACTGAACAATTTATTTTCCAAGGTAGAGAGCCAGCAGTGGGATCGGGTTTGGTGGGAGTTCTGTTTCAGTTCTTTGAGAAATCCCCACAGTTTTCCACAGGAGTTGAACTCCTGTGCATTCCCGCCGACGATGTGCACTTGTCCCTTTTCCCCACGGTCTTGCCACTGTGCTACCTTTGACGTGTGTCCTTCACGGCCCGGTTCGTGCTCAGAATCTTCATGCCCTCTCGTGAGGCATTCTGTGGCACTGCTGTGAACCCCCCAGCCTAGGGAATGGGATGGAGAGAAGGAAGGAGGAAGAAGAGGGGAAGCCGGAGAGAGAAGTGGATCAGGGATGGTTGGTACGTGCCGTTTCTGCTGTTTGCCAAGCCTCCAAAACCTGGACCTTCAGAGCCATGGATCTGAACCCAGATTCAGGGCGATTCAAGAAGGAAAAGCTCTCTGTCCTGCCACGGGGGAAGCCAAACCTCCATAGGGGGCACCTTCCAGAGCCACATCCACCGAGACAACGTGGCCACAGAGCTGACCACAATAGGTCACAGAATGGGACCCAAGGGCTGAGCAATGGAAAAGTAGACCTGGGTGCTCAAGGGAAGACTTCACTTAGGATATATACAGCTTATCCTACGCATTCACAAAAGGATATATACAGCTTATCCTACGCATTCACAAAAAGATATATACAGCTTATCCCATTCATTCACAAACATCTCATGGGGCAGCAAGGACTTCATTTTCTTTTTTTTTTCTTTTTTTTTTTTTTTCTTGAGACCGAGTCTCACTCTGTTGCCCAGGCTGGATCTCGGCTCACTGCAACCTCTGCCTCTCAGGTTCAAGCTATTCTTGTGCCTCAGCCTCCCAAGTAGCTGGAAACACAGGCGCCCGCCACCACGCCCGGTTAATTTTTGTATTTTTAGTAGAGATGGTGTTCACCGTGTTGGCCAGGCTGGTCTTGAACTCCTGACCTCAGGTGATCCGCCCACCTTGGCCTCCCAGAGTGCTGGGATTACAGGCGTGAGCCACCGCGCCTGGCCAAGGACTTCGTTTTCATCTCCATTTTACCACCTGTAGAATGAAGTTGATGTCTTTTCACCTTCATAAATGATACCAGTTTGGATGTTTGTCCCCTCCAAATCTCATGCTGAAATGTGATCCCCAGTGTTGCAGGTGGGGCCTGGTGGGAGGTATTTGGGTCACGGGATGGATCCCTCGTGAATGGCTTGGTGCCTTCCCCTTGGTAATGAGTGAGATTTCGCTGTTAGTTCCTGTGAGATGTGGTTGTTTAAAGGGCTTCCCCCTCTTGCCACGCGATACTGGCTCCCCTTTTCCTTCCACCATGATTGGAAGCCTCCTGAGGCCTTCCCAGATGCAGAGGTTGGTTCCATATTTCTTATACAGCCTGCAGAACTGTGAGCCAAATAAACTTTTCTTTTTCTTTTTCTCTCTTTTTGTTTTTTGAGACAGAGTTTCGCTCTTGTTGCTCAGAGCAATGGCATGATCTCAGCTCTCCGCAACCTCTGCCTCCTGGGTTCAAGCAATTCTTCTGCCTCAGCCTCCTGAGTAGCTGGGATTACAGGTGCACCACCATGCCCGGCTAATTTTTTTGTATTTTTAGTAGAGACGGAGTTTCTCTGTGTTGGTCAGATTGGTCTCAAGCTCCTGAGCTCAGGTGATCCACCCGCCTTGGCCTCCCAAAGTGCTGGGATTACAGGTGTGAGCCACTGCGCCCGGCCGCCCCTGTTCTTTATAGATTACCCAGCCCCAGGTATGCCTTTATGTTAATGGCAATGCAGAATAGGCTCATGCAATGAGAAAGGGCTATAGGTCGGAGCCCGGACTTCGGTGCTCCCGGAAGCCCGCGGCTTGGTATCTAGCATGCCGGTATTCCATACACATGGAAGTTGGGTTGCCTTTTTAAAACATTGGAACTTTTTTCTTTAAATTACGAATATACATTTCCTTTGATGTAGCAACTCTTGAGAGAGCAGAGGGCAGTTGCATCTGAGGAGTTTTATTTCCACAGTTAGGTTGCTCTGGTGCTCTAGGCTAGCCTTTTTTTTTTGAGACAGGGTCTCACTCTATTGCCCAGGCTGGAGTGCACTGGCACCATCATAGGTCACTGCAGCCTCGACTTTCTGGGCTCAAGTGATCCTCCTGCCTCAGCCTCCGGAGTAGCTGGGATTATAAGGTCTGCACCTCCATGCCTGGCTTACCTTGCTTCTGCAGGCAGAAATGCAGTGAAATGACTCTAGAAAATTTTGGCTATTTTCATATCAGGAAAATGACAAAAATTAATGAATCATAACTTGTGTATTATCCTAGCAAATAAGACAACTATTTACTTATTGGACAGACTGTCCCCTGATTACAGGCCATTAGTGGCTACAGGTCATTGACATTTTATTAGAATTTCATAGGTGTGAGGGTGAAAAATTGTGCATTTTTCACCAGGGAGCTAAGCTTACTTCATATGTTAATATAGAAATACATGACCAGGAGCGGTGGCTCATGCCTGTAATCCCAGCACTTTGGGAGGCTGAGGTGGGTGGATCACCTGATGTCAGGAGTTTGAGACCAGCCTGGCCAACATGGTGAAACCCCGTCTCTACTGAAAATACAAAAACTAGCCAGGTGTGGTTGGCTGCAGTTCCAGCTACTCGGGAGGCTGAGGCAGGAGAATCACTTGAATCCAGGAAGTGGAGGTTGCAGTGAGCTGAGATTGTGCCACTGCACTCTAGCCTGGGTGACAGAGCAAGACTCCGTCTCAACACAAACAAACCTCACAAAACACCACTGTATAAAAAACCAACACATTTTAACCAGAATTTCCTGTGAGGCCACTCTGCACCAGGTACTAAGTAGGAATAGGAAGGTGCCTGGGCACAGTGGCTCAGGCCTGTAACTCCAGCATCTTGGGAGGCAAAGGCAGGGAAGATTGTTTGAGCCCAGGAATTTGAGACCAGGCCGGGCAACATGACAAAACCCTATCTCTACAAAAAATACGAAATTATCCAGATGTGATGGTGCATGCCGGTGGTCTCAGCTACACAGGAGGCTGAAGGGGAGGATCACTGGAATCTGAGAGGTCAAGGCTGCAGTGAGTTATGATTGCACCACGGCACTGCAGCCTGGGTGACAGAGTGAGATCCTGTCTGGAAAAAAAAAAAAAAAAAAAAGAAGGTAAGGGCCACTTGTCACTTATGGAGGGACACCACCTTTAAAGAGTTGGGGACTGGTCAGGCGCGGTGGCTGACGCCTGCAATCCCAGCACTTCGGGAGGCCGAGGTGGGCGGATCATGAGGTCAAGAGATTGAGACCAGCCTGGCTGACATGCTGAAACCACATTTCTACTAAATATACAAAAATTAGCTGGGCATGGTGATGTGCACCTGTAGTCCCAGCTACTCGGGAGGCTGAGGCAGGAGAATTGCCTGAACCCAGGAGGCGGAGGTTGCATATATCTTTAATATTTTCCATAATATTTTGCCAACCACCCCTAGTGAATCTCAACACTCCTGGGATCAAGCGATCCTCCTGCCTCAGCCTCCCGCGTAGCTGAGACTACACGCATGCACAAGCATGTTCAGCTAGCTTTTAAACTTTTTGTAAAGATGGGATCTAGCTATGTTGCCCAGCCTGACCTCTAACTCCTAGCCCCAAGTGATCCTCCTGCCTCAGCCTCCAAAAACGTTGGGATTACAGGTGTGAGCCAATAATCGAGTGGCTGATGGCAGATTCTTTGCTGACAAAGATTTTGTGGACAGTAGGGGTGAGGGCTGTGGGCATTTGAGGCTGAGTCAGGCGGGGGTAAAGTGGGCACAGAGTGAGGTTTGCTGGGGAGGCTCTGGGATTTTGCTGAAAGCCTGCTTTCTGACGTTGCCAGTCTGAGCTGTCCTGGCACAGGCTCCATTTCTCAGCGGAGTGGCTGGGATCTGGGAGGTTGTGGGTGTCCCACTCCATCCCTCACTGACTCTGAGGTCCTTAGAGATGATCCTGCACAGATTTTCTCAAGATTTTTAGGGTTTACCCTCTGCAGTGCGCTCCTCCCATCTGCCAGGAAGATTTGGTCAGCCTTGGTGCTGGGAGAATTGAGCCTGCTTTCTAAAAGTCCACATATCCCTTTCCCTTTCTGTTAAGAGCATTACTGGCTTGGTTCGACCCTGTCTAATTTTTAAATTATAAACCCAGGCTTAAAAGGAGAAGAGGGTCACGTGCATGCTCTTAGCCCTGAGAGGGCATCTAGGGTTCACTCCGACACCAAACCCAGCTCCCTCCTGGACACCCTGACACTCAGTCCGAAGCACATACCCTGGAGACCTCTGGCTTCTGAGCACCAGTCGGCTGGATTTATTTCACGTGCTTATGAGAGGAAAACGGTATTGAAAAGATCCTGTGGCCGGGCGCGGTGGCTCACGCCTGTAATCCCAGCACTTTGGGAGGCCGAGGCAGGCGGATCACGAGGTTAGGAGTTTGAGACCAGCCTGGCCAACATGGTGAAACCCCGTCTTTACTAAAAACACAAAAAATTGGCCAGGCATATTGGCGCATGTCTGTAGTCCCAGCTACTCAGGAGGCTGAGGCAGGAGAATCGCTTGAACCCGGGAGGTGGAGGTTGCAGTGAGCCGAGATTGCACCACTGCACTCCATCCTGGGTGACACAGCAAGACTCCATCTCAAAAAAAAAAAAGATCAAATAAATATCACTGAAAAACTGACTCCACAGTATGGGATGCCCAGTGGGATGGGCTGTTGTGAGGATGAGCTGTGGTGGTCTTAGCTAAGATAAGCTCACAAAGAGGCCGGCAGCTGCCCAAGCAGGGGCAAGTGGAGAGAGGCGGCATGGGGGAGGGGTCACTGAGGATGACTGTGTGTCCCTGACCCAGGAACTGTCCTTGACACACATTCGTGCTCTATCAAAGGCAACAGGAGATGCCGGGAACCCCCCACATGGGTTTGCTGTTACCCTCCTCCCTGTGGCTCCCTGTCTCTGTTCCTCTCCTGGCCATGCTCTGTGTCACAGCTGTTTCTCTTGCTGACCTGCCTATAGCATGAGGTGTATGGGCAGGGTGTCTGCAAAATGGGCAGGTAGGTGAATGTGCACGGATGTGTGTGTGTGTGCATGGCAGGCATGTGAATGTGCGTGAACAGGCATGTGTGTACCTGGGTGTGTGTGTGTACATGGGCAGGCATGTGTGTACATGAGCAGGTGTGTGTGTGTTTACATGCGCAGGCATGTGTGTACATGAGCAGGCATGTGTGTACATGAGCAGGTGTGTGTGTGTGTGTGTGTGTACATGGGCGGGCATGTGTGTACCTGGGCAGGTGTGTGTGTGTTTACATGGGCAGGCATGTGTGTGCCTGGGAAGGTGTGTGTGTGTGGTATGAGCAGGCATATGTGTGTGCATGGGTGGGTATATGTGTACATAGGCAGGCATGTGTGTGCATAAACATGGACAGGCATGTGTGTGTACATGAACCAGGTGTGTGTGTGTGCGTGGGCAGGCATGTGAGTGTGCATGAGCAGGTGTGTGTGTACATGGGCAGGTGTGTGTGTGTGCATGGGCCAGTGTGTATGTATAACAGGCAGGCATGGGTGTGTACATGGCAGGCGTGTGTGTACCTGGGCAGGTGTGTGTGTGTGTGTGTGTGCATGGGTGGGTGCGTATGTATAATGGGCAGGCATGTGTGTGTGTGGACGGCTGGGCGTGTGTGCATGCAGGTTACGTAAGTGGCGATACTCTCAGTAGAGGGGCACGCAGTATAGGACCAGGTTTCCCACTTTCCCCAGGCTGTGTCCTGTGCAGTTCTGTGTCTGAAGAGGGTGTCACTGATGTCCCCTGCCCTCACGGAGCCCAGCTCTTTGCCTCGGCTTGGAAGACAGTGAGCAGGACACTGGTGCTCCCTAGGGTAGGTAGTGCCTGGGTCCACAGCACTGTGGTTCCGATTCCAACAGTGCAGCCCGAGAGGCTCCGGTGTTTCTGGCCGCACCTTTCCGCCTTCCCAGCCCCGTTCCCCTGCTGGAGTGACACGGCTGCAGGAAGCTTTCCCAGCAGCGGGAGCAGAGCCAGCGCAGACACGGCAGCAGCACTGGCACCCTTCAAATTGGGACTCTAGCCCTTTAAATCTGCTCAGTTACCAAAAAAGAAGAGGCATCAGACCCTGTTAATTAAAGCTCGCCCCGGTCCATCATTCTGAGGAGCTGCAGTGCCCTGCTCCTTCCTGATGGCTCAGAGATCCTCCTGAACTCCCAGCCATGGATCTTGGAGAATTTCCCCCGAGATCAGCAGGAGGTATGACCCTTGCCGATGACACTGTGAAGCTTGTGTGGCTCTAAATCAATGAGACAACTGACTGCATGGATGCTGCCTGCCTTCCCCCTTCTGCTTTTCCTCTTCCCCTCTTCCTCCTCTCCAATTTCCCAGCTTGTGTTTAGTTGAGACAGAATCAAGTTTTCATGGGTTTCGGAGGAAGGGGAGGGGTGGGAAGATCTGGAGGTGGCTCCTGCGTGTTTGTTTGGCCCTAGCTTCACCCAGCTGTCAAAGTGGTTTGCAGGAGCCGGGAAACACGTTTCTTTCAGCTCTGACTCATGCAAAACTGCTTCCTCCTGGCCGGGCCCCTTCCCCTTGGAGATAATGAAAAGGGCATAACCCTGACTTGACCTGCTCACCACAGCGATGCCCCGCCGCTGGCTGGGAAGATGGCCGTGGGCTGCGCTCCTGCGTCGTTGGAAAACTCATTCCATCCAACTTTCTCCCTGTAAGCCGTCCCGGAGGAAGGTCTGGTGGACGCCTGCCCCCCCTCCCCGCCCCTGCCCTCATTCTCCCCTCCTCTTTACTTTCTGAACACTGCTTCTTTCAAATGCTTGCTGTATGATTTCAGGAATTCCTAACCCTGTCCCTTGTACCTTTTGAGGAAACTCACTTCTAGCCCAGTCTCAGGTTCTGTGGCAAAAGAGTTGTTTTGATTCAGGAATCTGCTCTAGCCTGGCAGAGAGAAGGAGTAGATTTATCTTTTTGGTACGTTGCATTGTGTGAATTGTACTTCGGCTCAGAGAACGTCTATCTGCAAATCCGTCATTGATTTGTTTCCGACCCCCACGGGGTGTCTTCTGGGCGAAATGCTCTTCCCGAGTCATGCCCAAAGGAAAGACATCAGCTAGACACGACTTCACAGACGTCCCTGAAAGTCAGACTCAGGGAGAGGGAGGCGTTTTCATCGTCCTGAGTGACGGTCATCTCCCGGGTCCCAGGGGCGTGTGGGAGCAGGGCTTCTAAGGACTTCCAATTCCCCACCTAGGAGAGGAGCTTGAGAGGGAAAGTGCTTTTACTGAATTTTCCAAGGGCTTTAAAACATGCTGAGTGGTTAACATCCCCGTTCAAGTCTGGAGACGGATCTGAGCGAAAACACAGCTCACGTGAGTAGGGATTTCCCCCAAAGTGGTTGCCCGCAGAGTCCTGAACTGTTGCCAGGAACATGTATTCGCAGCTAAATCCCTTTGCCATCCCGTGGCCAAGGATGGGCACTTTCTCTGGGTGAATGTCCAGAAGTCAGCCTGCCTGCTTCCCAGACACTGGGGGTGCAATGCGTTTTGTTTGGTCAGAATCATCTAACTCTCTGCTGTGTCAGAAACCCTCCGGTCAGGAGAGGCCGTTCAGAGCCTAGGAGCGAAGCTCCTGGTGGAGTGAATTCTTAGCTCATGCGCATCGGTGGATCTGTGTGGCTGATTTAAAGACCCTAAAGGAGGAACCCCGGGAGACATGCTTCCTGCAGAGAGAAGCTTAGGCATGGAGGCCTTGGTCATGCTGGTTGGAGGGAGGAGGCTCGGGGCAGGGTGGCATTGGGGTTTTGAGGTCCCTTTGAAAGGCCGTGCTCTCAGCTGCTCTGTGAGGGTCAGGTTCTCTCCTGGAGCTGGGGATATAAGCGGACTGAGCCCTGAGCTCACAGACGGTTCGGAAGAGAGACTTCATCCACACAGCTGTTGGCACTTCTTCCTCTGCTGCCTGGTGGCCCAAGAGTCGACACCCTTCTCCCACTTTCTAGAGGAAGCCAAGAGGGGCTTGAGATAGATGTCACTAACTGTGTTCTTGGACCAGCTGGGCACATTAACAAGAAGTAATTAAGTAGCCTGTTCAACTTAATGGTGGGTGTGTGTGTGTGTGTGTGTGTGTGTGTGTATTTAATTCACTGGGTGGCTGCTGGCTTTCAAGAAGCTGTAAACAGGTGCCAGTGGAGTTTGTTTAGACCTGGCCACTTTGTGCAGCTCTGTGGTCCGCTGACCTTCCTTTTTAATGGCGGTGCTGTTTCACCCACAGTCTGTCCTGTCCCTCAGTCCCCACAACACCGTGGTCCGCTGACCTTCCTTTAATGGCGGTGCTGTTTCACCCACAGTCTGTCCTGTCCCTCAATCCCCACAACACCGTGGTCCGCTGACCTTCCTTTTTAATGGCGGTGCTGTTTCACCCACAGTCTCTCCTGTCCCTCAATCCCCACAACACCGTGGTCCGCTGACCTTCCTTTTTAATGGCGGTGCTGTTTCACCCACAGTCTGTCCTGTTCCTCAATCCCCACAACACCGTGGTCCGCTGACCTTCCTTTAATGGTGGTGCTGTTTCACCCACAGTCTGTCCTGTCCCTCAATCCCCACAACACCGTGGTCCGCTGACCTTCCTTTTTAATGGCGGTGCTGTTTCACCCACAGTCTCTCCTGTCCCTCAATCCCCACAACACCGTGGTCCGCTGACCTTCCTTTTTAATGGCGGTGCTGTTTCACCCACAGTCTGTCCTGTTCCTCAATCCCCACAACACCGTGGTCCGCTGACCTTCCTTTAATGGTGGTGCTGTTTCACCCACAGTCTGTCCTGTCCCTCAATCCCCACAACACCGTGGTCCGCTGACCTTCCTTTAATGGCGGTGCTGTTTCACCCACAGTCTGTCCTGTCCCTCAATCCCCACAACACCGTGGTCCGCTGACCTTCCTTTTTAATGGCGGTGCTGTTTCACCCACAGTCTGTCCTGTTCCTCAATCCCCACAACACCGTGGTCCGCTGACCTTCCTTTAATGGTGGTGCTGTTTCACCCACAGTCTGTCCTGTCCCTCAATCCCCACAACACCGTGGTCCGCTGACCTTCCTTTTTAATGGCGGTGCTGTTTCACCCACAGTCTCTCCTGTCCCTCAATCCCCACAACACCGTGGTCCGCTGACCTTCCTTTTTAATGGCGGTGCTGTTTCACCCACAGTCTGTCCTGTTCCTCAATCCCCACAACACCGTGGTCCGCTGACCTTCCTTTAATGGTGGTGCTGTTTCACCCACAGTCTGTCCTGTCCCTCAATCCCCACAACACCGTGGTCCGCTGACCTTCCTTTAATGGCGGTGCTGTTTCACCCACAGTCTGTCCTGTCCCTCAATCCCCACAACACCGTGGTCCGCTGACCTTCCTTTAATGGCGGTGCTGTTTCACCCACAGTCTCTCCTTTCCCTCAATCCCCACAACACCGTGGTCCACTGACCTTCCTTTAATGGCCATGGTGGGCTCTTAGCTTACAGGGTGGTGGGAGAGGCATGGTCTTTGGGGAGCAACAGGCCTTCATTGGAATCTTGGCTTCACCACACAAGAGCACATAGCCTGGACTGCCGATGAATCTCACCGGGCGTCAGTGTCTCCGTCTGTAATATGGCAATGCTGTCAGGATTCTACGGAGTCATTTAGCCCAAGTCTGTGCGTGCAGCCGGTACAAAGGAGTATGTCCTCTTCCAACTGCAGCTGCCTTGAATTCAGTCAACACTAACACAAAGGGCTGGACTGTTTCAATAGCTACGGAGACTCCTGTACTGACCTGTGGACTGTGCTTTTTCTGAGGGTAGACATGACCTCTTCCCTGTCACTCTCTCTCTCCCAAAACCTAGCGCAGGGCCTGGCACGGCGTGGGAGCAGTAGAAAAGTTTATTGAGTGAATACACGCTGGTCTGTGGACACGTTACCTTCAATATAGGTGGCTTTTAATGACTAAGCAAAACCAATTCTCACTCAGTTTACTTAAGAAATACGGCTGAGCCAGTTAGACCAAAGAGCCTTGTGACTGTAATAAATTTGGATTAAGATATATCCATTTGTGGGGAAATTTGAACTGTAATAAAGAAAATGTCTCCTGCACTGGAACCTGTACCGGGTGCCTGCGACCCCACGAGTGCCCCAGGAGTGTTCTCATTGCCAGCAGCCTTCCGGCTTCACGTGAGGCTTCCTTCTTTTCATGCTCTGAAGAAGAGAAGAGGCTGTGAAAGGGGAGAGCAGCTCCGAATGGAAGGAGGCGCTTCGACTGCTACTCTGGTGCGTAGAACGAGTCTGTCAGTACATCAGTCCATTAAAAAGAGTGAGTTCGTTTGTGTAGAGACACTTAGTACCTACTGGGAGAGCCATTGATTTAATATTTTAAAAAAATATTATTGATTGATTGAGATGGAGTCTTGTTCGCTCTGTCGCCCAGGCTGGACTGCAGTGGTGTGATCTCTGCTCACTGCAACCTCCACCTTCCAGCTCACTGCGCTCCAGCCTGGGCGACGAGAGAAACTCAGTCTCAAAAACAACATACATATATATCTATCAAAGACAGTCATGATCATCATAACGAATACCACCACCACCACCTGACATTCAGAGAGGGTCTCTCTAGCTACGGGTTGGAGGCGCCCACATGAGATTGGCTGCCCTTATTCTCCAGTAAAGGGATAGGTGGATAAATAGTGTGTGCCCTGCCATCCCAGCACTTTGGGAGGCTGAGGTGGGAGCATCATCCGAGGTCAGGAGTTCAAGACCAGCCTGGCCAACATGGTGAAACCCTGTCTCTACCAAAAATCCAAAAGTTAGCATGGTGGCGCACGCCTGCAATCCCAGCTACTTGCGAGGCTGAGGCAGGAGAATTGCTTGAACCCAGGAGGTGCAGGTTGAAGTGAGCTGAAATTGAACCACTGCACTTCAGCCTGGGCAACAAGAGCAAAATTCTTTATCAAAAAGAAAAATAGTGTGTGTCATAGGCTATGAGAGGCACGAGTCCCGTGGTCTGTGGGAGGATAATGATCTTGGCCTTGGGCTCATTATCAAGCAGACGATCCCCAGACTGAGCCCCAGCAGAGGTGGCTATGGGGTAACAGCCTCGGCTGAAGAAGTTCTATGTGCAAAGAACAGAGGCGAAGGACACCCTAGAGGGAGTGGGAGCAAATCTGCCTGACCGTTGCAGGAGGCACCGCGATGAAAGAAGCAGCTGGAGAGGTGGCGGGGGTTAGATCCTAAGGGGCCCTGGGTGCGTGAAAGGAGGGGCTACATGTTGAAGGACATGGAGTCGATGAAGGATTTTAAGCAACGGAATTACCTTGGAAAATTGAATTTCACAAATACGCACTGAGCCTCAATCCTACACCAAGCTGTGTCCTGGGCACCCGGCACGTGGTGGGGGACGCAACATAAAAAATCCCTGCTCTCATGGGACTTCCAGGCAGTGAAGAAGACATGGAAAGGTAAAGTGTACATGGCACGTCGGTGACGCACGTGGAGAGAAAGAAGCCGAGGAGGGGGGCGAGGTCCCGAGACGGTGATGAGGCGTGGGGGTGGGTGCAGCCCCAAAGAAAATGCAATCACACATAAACGAAGACGGCCGCACAGTGAACACTCCCGGAGGCTTCGTTGTAAGAACTGTGGCTTCTGCTCTGAGTGACACGGGAGGCAACGCTGGGCTTTAAACATTTGAAAAAGATCCTCCTCACTGCTGTGTTGAGGAAAGATTGTGGGTGGGCAGGGTGGGGGCAGGAAGACCAGCTAGGAGTGAACGTGTAACCCAGGCGAGAGGCGCACCCGTGGGGAGGTCTGCCGAATGCTTGGATTCTGAGCTCTCTGTTTCCCCAGGATGGAGGCGATGGGACATGCTGACGGATGGCAGAGTTGTGTGACATGAGTCGAGGATGACTCAAGCTTCCTCAGCCCGACACGGGGCCGGCTGTGGGTGGAGCAGGTTTGGGAGGAGAGCAGGAGATGGGTGTTTCTCATGTTCAATTAGAGACGTCTGTGGAGGCTCCCGGTGGAGATGTTGAGTGGGCAGTCCGGGGTTCACGGGAGAGATCTGGGCTGGAGACAGCCTTGGAATCATCAGAGTACAGATGGTATTTAAAACCCCCTCGGATGAGCTCGTCGGGAGAGGGAAGGGCGGAAGGACTGAGTTCTGAGACGTCACCACTGTTTACAGGTGAAAAAGATGGCCGGAAAGCAACCCAGGAGGTTAGGAAGGAGGTGTCTTCCTTCTTCCTTCGTCAAGATGATTTGCCCCCTTTCTATATTCTACGTCCTCGTCTCTCCTGGCACCAAGACTCATAGCCCATTCTCCCTTTTTTTTTTTTTTTTTTTGAGATGGAGTCTTGCTCTGTTGCCCAGGCTAGAGTACAGTGGTGCAATCTCTGCTCACTGCAAACCCCGCCTCCCAGGTTCAAGTGATTCTCCTGCCTCAGCCTCCCAAGTAGCTGGGACTACAGGCACCTGCCACTATGCCCGACTACTTTATATATTTTTAGTAGAGATGGGGTTTCACCATGTTGGCCAGGCTGGTCTCGAACTCCTGACCTCAGGTGATCCTCCTGCCTCGGCCTCCCAAAGTGCTGGGATTACAGGCGTGAGCCACCGTGCCCGGCCCTCATTTTCCCAATTTTTAACTTGTCTCTTTCTCCTGGCTTCTTCTCGCTTCCCTATAGGTCTGCTAAGATCTTTCTCATCTTAGAAAGAACCTTCCCTTGGCTTCCACAGGCTCCCTTAGCTTTTGCTCTGTTGTTCTCTTTTTCTTCACAGATAAACTTTGATTTCTTTCGGCATTAATCAAGCAAGCGCTGTATGCCAGGCATCAAAAATATGGAAACAAAGGCCGGATTTTGCCATACTCAAAAGAATGTTCATTTACAACTTGTCTACTTCTGTAAAGCAGTTTGGATACCGTTTCTGACATGCATATAAATGAAGTATAAAATATATGATCATAAACGAAACATACACCATTTTGTGCTAAAATTCTGTATTTGTATTCTAAAATATAATTTAGAACAGAGGAGCAAGATCAAGACAAAAAGCAGAATGCAGAAACGAAGGTCATAAGATTCGATTTCATGTTATTTTTATTACTGTTTGTTTTTGAGACAGAGTCTCGCTCTGTTGCTGAGGTTGGTGCAGTCTTGGCTCACTCTGCCTCCTGAGTTCAGGTGATTCTCCTGTCTCGGCCTCCATAGTAGCTGGGATTTCAGGCAAGAGCCACCACACTCAGCTACTTTTTGTATTTTTAGTAGAGATGGGGTTTCCTTATGTTGGCCAGGCTGGTCTTGAACTCCTGGCCTCAAGTGATCCACCGGCCTCAGCCTTCCAAAGTGCTGGGATTACAGGCGTGAGCCACTGTGCCTTGTCAGACTCTACTTTGTTTTAATTTTGAGAGACAAAGTCTCACTATGTTGTCCAGGCTGGTCTTGAACTCCTGGCCTCCAGTGACCCTCCCACCTTGGCCTCCCAAAGTGTTGAGATTACAGGCATGAGCCACTGTGCCTGGCTGGTTATAAAATTCTATACAAATACAATTGAGCCACTAATCTGATCAGAACTTTCTGGTCAGAAAACAGAAAATGAGAATTTCTTTAAAAAATGTGCCCATTCTCTCAGATCGTAATTGTGTGGGTCAGTACGTGTTTGGGTTTTGGGTGCTACCTAACCAGGGCTCAGATCAAGAAACATGGTCCACTCCCCAGCGCCACCCCCGTGATCGATTCCCGTTGGTTCCCTCCCCAGGGACGGACATTAACCGTTTGCCTGCTTGAAGCTATTTTGGGAATTGCTTTAGGAGTTTTGTTGTCTGTGAGATGATATGCTGGTTGCTCAAGAAAAACCAAAGCTTTCTGGCATTTAATTCTAAAAGAATACAGTTTGATCCTTGAACAGCATGGGTTTGAACTGTAAGGGCCACTTAGACATGGGTCTGCTTCTGGCACCGCCATGCTTGACACAGCAAGACCAGCCCCTCTTTTTCTTTTCTTTTCTTTTTTTATTTGAGATGGAGTTTCGCTCTTGTTACCCAGGCTGGAGTGCAATGGTGCAATCTCGGCTCATTGCAACCGCCGCCTCCTGGGTTCAGGCAGTTCTCCTGCCTCAGCCTCCCGAGTAGCTGGGATTACAGGCACGCGCCACCATGCCCAGCTAATTTTTTGTATTTTTAGTAGAGACGGGGTTTCACCACGTTGACCAGATGGTCTCGATCTCTTGACCTCGTGATCCACCCGCCTCGGCCTCCTAAAGTGCTGGGATTACAGGCGTGAGCCACCGTGCCTGGCCCAGCCCGTCTTTTTCTTCCTCCTCCTCAGCCTCCTCAAGGTGAGAAAGACCAGGATAGACCTTTATGATGATCCAATTCCTTCTAATGAAGTCGGTATATTTTTTCCTCTTCGTGATATTTCAGTAACATTTCCTCTTCTGTAGCTTACTGTATTGTAAGAATACAGAATATATTACGTCTGACATGCAGCATGTGTGTCAATCAGCTGTTTAGGTCATGAGTAAGGCTTATCCGCTCAACAGTAGGGTATTTGCAGTCAAGTTTTTGGAGATTCAAAAGTCATACATGATGAGGTGTAGTAGCTCATGCCTGTAATCCCAGGACTTTGGGAGGCAGAGGTAGGAGGATTGCATAAGCTCAGGGGTTCGAGGGCAGCCTGGGCAACATGCTGAAACCTCATCTCTAGAATTAATTTTTTTTTTTTTTTGAGATGGAGTTTCGCTCTTGTTACCCAGGTTGGAGTGCAATGGCGCGATCTCGGCTCACCACAACCTCCGCCTCCTGGGTTCAGGCAATTCTCCTGCCTCAGCCTCCTGAGTAGCTGGGATTACAGGTACGCACCACCATGCCCAGCTGATTTTTTGTATTTTTTAGTAGAGACAGGGTTTCACCACGTTGACCAGGATGGTCTCGATCTCTTGACCTCGTGATCCACCTGCCTCGGCCTCCCAAAGTGCTGGGATTACAGGCGTGAGCCACCGGGCCCGGCCCTAGAATTAATTTTAAAAATTAACTAGTTATGATGGCATGTGCCTGTAGTTACAGCTACTCAGGAGGCTGAGGCAGGAGGCTGCAGAGAGCTGTGATGGCACCACTGCACTCCAGCCTTGGCAGCAGAGTGATACACTGTCTCCAAAAAAAAAGAAAAGGTGTATGCAGATTTTCAACTGCTTGGAGTAGGGGGAGCAGCACCCCTAATCCCCGCAGGGTTTGGGGGCCAACTGGATTTTCTTCTGAGGTTTCACTTAAGGAATGCTGAAAAGTTAGGTGGCCTCTACCTTGTCCCTTTCCATAACATACTTTGGAGAGCATGCAAATGTATGTGTGTGTACCAAAATGCAAAATATAAACTTACAAACTAAGGATTAACAAGATGAAGAGTGGCACTTATTTGCACTGATGGCAGCCCAAGCAGGGGGCAGTCAAGGTGGAATCTGGAGAGGATGGAATGTTCAATGCCAGCGAGATGAAGCAGCATAAGGCCGGGAAGTGTCCCTCGGAGTTAGAAAGTAGGAGGCAGCCAGCCAGGTTCCTGGAGTGAGGAAGGCAGAAGCCAGATTGTGGGAAGAGGTCAAGGAGGGAATGAGAGATTTGCCACGATGCCTCTACATGGAGACTACTATTTTAGGACGGTCTCTTCTCACGGGAGGGAGAGAAAAGATGGCAGGTTAGAAGACCTTGCAAAACATAAGGAAGGATTTTGTTTATTTCTCGATAGAATGAGAGAGACTTAGTCATGTTTTTGGAGAAATAGGTAGTCAAGAAATACAGGCAAGGCTGGGTGCCGTGGCTCATGTCTGTAATCCCAACACTTTGGGAGGCTTAGGTGGGAGGATGGCTTGAGTCTAGGAGTTCAAGGCCAGCCTGGGCAACATAGTGAGACTCCATCTCTACAAAAAACAAAAATAAAAATAATTAGCCATACATAGTGGTGTGTGGGACTACAGCTGGGAGAATCAGCTACTCAGGAGGCTGAGGCAGGAGGACTGCTTGATTGAGGTCAGGGGTTTCGACCAGCCTGGCAACATACCAAGACCTCATCTGTACAAAAAATAAAAAGAAAAACAAATTAGTTGGGTATGGTGGTGCACACCTATAGAACCAGTTGCTTGGGAGGCTGAGGTGGGAGGGTCGTTGGAGCTCAGGAGGTCAAGGCTGCAGGGAGCCGTGATTGCACCACTGCACTCCAACCTGGGCAGCAGAGTGAGACTCTGTCTCAAAAAGAGAGAGAAAGAAAGAAGGGAAGAAGGAAAGAAAGAGAAAAAGAGAAGAAGGGAGGAAGGAAAGAAGGAAAGAAAGAAAGAGAGGGAGGAAGGAAGGGAAGAAGGAAGGAATGAAGGAAGGAAGAGAGGGAAGGAGGGAGGAGGGAAAGAAGGCAGGAAGTAAAGAAAGAAGGAAAAGGAAGGAAGGGAGGGAGGGAGGAAGGAAAGAAGGAAGGAATGAAGGAAGGAAGAGAGGGAGGGAGGGAGGAGGGAAAGAAGGAAGGAAATGAAGGAAGAAAGAGGCAAAAGATAGAGAAAAGATAGTTAAAGCAAGCAAAATCCTAGATAAATGTGCGCGTGAGCGTGTGCGTGTGTGCACGTGTGCGTGTGTGTGCATGCATGCTGGTGACAGACCCTTCTCCTTGCCATTGTTCTCCTTTGTTTTGAAGCTGAGACAGCCCTTAGCTACCCCACACTGCTTAGGATCTCCTAGGATTGACCCGCTCAGGCCTCTTTAGAAAAAGAAGCACTGTCTGTCATCTGTCAACTTTATTTCAGCCATCGGTCCCAGAATGTCAGGATCGCCAGGGACCTTAGTGAGTGTCCAGCCTGTGTTTTTATTTTCCAAATGAGAAAACCGAGGCCCATGATTTTCTGGAAAGGTAGAGAGAACAGCAGAGCTGAAGCCCAGATCGCCAGACTACTTGACTGTATTTCCAGAACTCTGTACTTGCAGGCATTTTCAAAACTCTCCCTCCGAATCTCTAAAACTTGAGTGTTTCTAAAATTTCAGCATGCACCAAAATCATCTAGAGGTTCCCCCCCACCTTTTTTTTTTTTTTTGAGACAGGATTTCACTCCGTCACCAGGCTGGAGTGCAGTGATGCAATCACAACTCACTGCAGTCTTGACCTCCTTGGCTCAAGCAGTCCTCCCTGCTCAGCCTCCCAAGCAGCTGGGACTACAGGCGTGTGCCACCACGCTTGGCTAATATTTTATTCTCTGTAGATACAAGGCCTCGCTATGTTGCCCAGGCTCATCTAGAGGTTTTGTCAAGACACAGATTTCTTGTGCCCCACCCCTTCTGAATTTCTGGTTCAGCAGGGCTGGGAAGAGGCTAAGAATCTGCAGCTTCAGCAGCTTTCCCAGGTGACGCCGAGGCTGCTTGTCTGAGCGCCACACTTGGAGAACATTATTCAAGAGAGGGGTGTGCCCAGAGCAGGCAGGGAGGGAGGGAAAGGCTAGACTGGGGCCATACATTATTCAAGAGGGATGTGCCCAGAGCAGGCAGGGAGGGAGGGAAAGGCTAGACTGGGGTCATACATTATTCAAGAGAGGGGTGTGCCCAGAGCAGGCAGGGAGGGAGGGAAAGGCTAGGCTGGGGCCATTAGGAGCAAGCATCTTCTTTGACCTGAGCTTGTTTCCCATGGGTCAGGCTTGAATGAGGTGTGGGTGGCCAGCTGCCAGCCCCACGAAGCTCAGCACCATTTCACCTCCTAGTCACCAAGAGACTTAAGGAATGCAGTTGTACTAGTCTGTTCTCATGCTGCTAATAAAGACATACCTGAGACTGCGTAAGTTATAAAGAAAAAGACATTTAATGGACTTCTTACAGTTCCACGTAAGAGAGTCCTAAATGGGACAGAGAGAGTCCTAAATGGGACAGCACATTCACAAATTCACCGAGCGCTGCTGGCCTCTCCGCCGTGGCTGCAGCCTCTCTCCTGTGCTGCCTGAGGCCCTCCAGGGCTGCAACTTGTGGCTGGAGAGGCCTCACAATCATGGCAGAAGCCAAAAGGCACAAGGCACGTCCTACATGGCAACAGACAAGAGCGAATTTGTGCAGGGAAACTCCCCCTTGTGAAAGCATCAGACCTCGTGGGACTTAGTCACTATCATGGGAACAGTATGGGGGGACCCACCCCCCGTGATTCAGTGACCTCCCACTGGGTCCCTCCCAGACACACGGGGATTATGGGAGCTACAATTAAAGATGAGACTTGGGTGGGGACACAGCCAAACCCTATCAGCTCTGGGACTAATCCCAGGAACCAGGCTGTCGTTAAATACAGCACGGTCTGTGCTTTTACGCCTTTCTGCCTTCCATGGAAAGCAAATCACAGGGAAGCTGGCCATGCAGCCCCAGGCTGGGGAGCATGTCAGAGCTCACATTTCCCTTGCAGCCACTCGGGCCAGCACCACTTCGCCACTCCCCAAGGGAACGGGGAGCGCCCAGCTGGGTCAGACCCAAGACTCCTCTTGAGCTCATTCCATTATCTTGGCACTCAGAGCATATGTCAAGTGAATTCTGTGTCTCTGGCAGGTTATTACGCGCTGAATTAGTGTAGTGAAATAAAAACGATAATAAAGCTGTACCGCACTCTTAAATTGTTAAAATTTATTAGAAAATGTGCATAGTTATTAACTGATTTTCGGCTGTGTGCATTTGCTTGTGCCGCAGCCAGGGAGGATGAAAAGTGGCTCTGTCAAACGGTGGCTGAGGGTTGGCTGCTGGAATTCTCCAGAGAGTCCTAAATGGGACAGCACATTCACAAATTCACGGAGCGCTGCTGGCCTCTCCGCCGTGGCTGCGGCCTCTCTCCTGTGCTGCCTGAGGCCCTCCAGGGCTGCAAATTGTGGTCCCCGGGGAAGAAAACCCATCTGTCCACTTCCAGGAGGCCCCCACGGCCAAGGGAGGCGTGGATGAATGGGGCCCCGCGTCCCTCCAGTGTTTACGCTTAGGAGGCACAGTAACTCACCCTCACTGGTCTGGGGACGGAACGTTCAAGCCCAGGAAAGCTGTTGGAGATGAGCTCCCACCACATTCTCATCTGTTATCTCTGCCGGCTGGTTTCCTATTTCTTTCATTTTTTTACTTTAGGTTCTGGGTACATGTGCAGATCATGCAGGATTGTGACATAGGTACACACATGGCAAGGTGGTTTGCTGCCTCCATCCCCCATCACCTACATCTGGTATTTCTCTTCTCATTATCCCTCCCCACCCTCCCCACCCGCCACTGTCCCTCCTGTAGCCCCCGCCAACTGACTGCAGTGTTTGATGTTTCCCTTCCCTGTGTCCACATGTTCTAATTGTTCAACACCCACCTATGAGTGAGAACATGCAGTGTTTGATTTTCTGTTCTTGGGTCAGTTTGCTGAGAATGATGGTTTCCAGGTTCATCCATGTCCCTACAAAGGACAGGAACTCATTGTTTTTTATGGCTGCATAGTATTCCATGGTGTATATGTGCCACATTTTCCCTGTCCAGTCTATCACTGATGGGCATCTGGGTTGTTTCCAAGTTTTTGCTATTGTAAACAGTGCTGCAATGAACATATGTATGCATGTATCTTTTTTTTTTTTTTGAGACGGAGTTTCGCTCTCGTTACCCAGGCTGGAGTGCAATGGCGCGATCTTGGCTCACTGCAACCTCCACCTCCTGGGTTCAGGCACTTCTCCTGCCTCAGCCTCCCGAGTAGCTGGGATTACAGGCACACGCCACCGTGCCCAGCTAATTTTTGTATTTTTAGTAGAGACGGGGTTTCACCATGTTGACCAGGATGGTCTCGATCTCTTGATCTCGTGATCCACCTGCCTTGGCCTCCCAAAGTGCTGGGATTACAGGCGTGAGCCCCCGCGCCTGGCCCTCATGTATCTTTATAATAGAATAATTTATAATTCTTTGGGTATATCCTATTTCTTTTCTCTTTTTCCCTTAGAGACTGGATCTTGCTCTGTTGCCCAGGCTGGAGTGCAATGGTGCAATAATGCCTCACTGCAGCCTTCAATTCCTGAGCTCAAGTGATCCTTCCACCTCAACCTTCTGAATAGCCAGGACTACAGGCACGTGTCACTATATCCAGCTAATTAAAAAAAAAAAACAATAAATTTTTTTTTGTAATGGGCGAGTCTTGCTATGTGGCTCAGGCTGGTCTCAAACCCCCAGCCTCAAGTAATCCTCCCACCTCAGCCTCCCGATCACAGGCGTGAGCCACCATGAGTGGCCCTACCCTGACTTTTGGAAACCCAAAGAAGCAGCCAAGCTTTTTCCTAGCTCAACTAGGGCCATTTCCTGATTGCCTCATCAGCAACGAGCTGGGCCTCCCATGAAGTGCAGACATGCAGCAAGGAAGTTTTTCCTGCTGTTCTGCTCTGTGGGGTGGAGGATGACTCGTTTTCAGAAAGAGTGATGCTTTTAGTCCTTAGCACTTAGGATGAAGGAGCCCTCCGTGGTCTTGTAGCTAAGAAAGCCCACCTTACTGTCTCCTCCTGGAAAGATTTCTCCGGTAACTCATTCTACCATTCTTTGTAAAAAATATATATATTTTTTTGAGACAGAGCCTTGCAATGTCACCTAGGCTGGAGTGCAATGATGTGATCTCTGCTCACCACAACCTCCGCCTCCTGGGTTCAAGTGATTCTCCTGCCTCAGCCTTCCAAGTAGCTGGGATTACAGGTGCACACCACCACACCCAGCTAATTTTTTGTATTTTTAGTAGAGATGGGGTTTCACCATGTTTGCCAGGCTGGTCTGAACTCCTGATCTCGTGATCTGCCGCCTCAGCCTCCCAAAGTGTTGGGATTACAGGCGTGAGCCACCAATGCTCAGCCTGTAAATTATTTTTATCTTAAAAAAAAAAAGAAATGTTATTTACCTTTTTTTTTTTTTCTTTTCAGTTTTGAGATGGAGTCTTGCTCTGTTGCCCAGGCTGGAGTGCAGTGGCATGATCATGGCTCACTGCAGCTTTGAACTCCTGGGCTCAATTAATTCTCTTCCTCAGCTTCCCAAGCAGCTGAGACTATAGGTGTGTGCCACCACCATGCCTGGCTAATTATCGTTACTATTTTTTTTGGAGAAATGGGGCCTTTTTATATTGCCCAGGCTGGTCTGGAATTCCTGGCCTAAAGCGACATTGGCCTCCAAAGCTCTGGGATTGCAGGCATGGTCCCCTGTGTCCCGTCTCCAAGGAACATTTCATTTGGAATCAGATCCCATAAGGTCTACCTTTCAGCTGATGGCAGCGTCTGCATTGGTTTTCTAGCCCTGGATCCTTGCCACCCCGAGAGCCAGCTAGGTTGTAAATTCATCTGAAGCCTGAGATGCTTCTGTTGAAGAAGAAGCAGGGAAGCAGAGCTCAGCATACTTCCCAAATGCCAAGGTTGAGAGTTTTCTGGAGCCTCCGCCACTGTGCTCAGGTGTTTTCCTTGGGGTTTCCATGAATTTCCACTTAACAGCTGCAAGCACCCAGGGTGGGGTAGCAGCACATTGTATCCTGATCTTGGGGGGCTCCCAGCCTTGGCATAATCTGTGGGGTCCATGGTGAACTGAAAAACTCAGGGGCAGTGTGGGAGACTGGTGGGTTTTTTATTCCCCTGTGGGGGAGGTTTTCTTCTCATCTCTTTCTATTTGGTTCCTGTTTATATGGCACAGCTGATATATGCGGAGAGTTGGGAGGAGACCGCTTGGTGGAATTCCTGCTGTGTCTTGTGGATGTGTTGCTCTTGTGTGGTTGGCAGTTAGTCTATTTTTCTGGCCCCGGGACACTTCAGGCTGCTACCTGGTCAGGGGCTGCTGGAGGGCGATCAGTATCTCAAAGACTGCTGCAAGGGGCAGGTTCCTTTCCCCCTTGTAGTCACTGATTCAGAGGAAAACGGAACTATACCAGCAGAAATTTAAGACACCTAAGCTCCAGTGAGATTGTCCAACACCCTGAGTCTTCCCTTTTCTGCCCTTGAGCCTGAAGATAGTCCATGGGGTGTGTAGAAAGAGTAACGCATGTTTGGATTCAAACAGAGCCGTGGCCTTGTTCTTTTCCCGCCTCCCCGTGATGTGGCGTCCAGAAGATAAGGCGGTTACGTGAGAGTCAGTTTACCAGCACCATCTCTTTGCCCAGGCAGGGCGATTTCCTCGTTTTAAAAGACAGTGAAATTGCTGATGTGAGAGCTGGTGCTTGCTGAAGCATGTCATAACGGAGCCAACTTCAGAGAGCCAGGTGCCCTGCAGAAACCGACATTTAGGATCCGTTTATACATTCTCCACCTCTTCCAGAGAGGATGCAGGGTGATTTGCAGAGATGAGTACCCAACTCCAGGACATAAGTGAATGAAAAACAAATAGACAGAAAACAAGACAAAGGGAGAACCAGGCGGGAAGGGCAAGCGTAGAGCCAGGAGTGAGGTTGGGACACAGAGTCCATGACATCAGACCCTGTGCATTTACCGGAGGCAAAAGTCTGGGGTGGCCCTGAGCTTTCTTTCAGCCAGCACAGAGAGGGAAGCAGTCCCTTATTACAGACCCGGCATCTATGTGGCGGAAGCAAGCCAGCTGCTCAGGAGAGGCATGGCTGTTTCTGTTCCCGGAGGCAGAGGGAAGTACTGACTATGGGTCCTTGTATTTGTGTGTTTCATGCTGCTCATAAAGACATACCCAAGGCTGGGTAATTTATAAAGAAAAAGAGGTTTAATGGACTCACAGTTCCACATGGCTGGGGAGGCTTCACAACCATGGCAGAAGACAAAGGAGGAACAAAGGCACATCTTACACGGTGGCAGGCAAGAGAGTGTGTGCAGGGAACTGCCCTCTATAAAACCATCAGAGCTCATCAGACTTACTATCACCGGAACAGCATGTCAGTTACCTCCCACTGGGTCCCTCCCAAGACACAGGAGGATCTGGGGAGCTACAATTCAAGATGGGATTTGGGTGGGGACACAGCCAGCCCATATCAGTCCTCAGAGGGAAGACCTGGTATAATGTAGTAAGTGTCCTGAACAGTCTCACAGTTCATTGTGGCAAGGAGTTTAACAGGACTGGCTGCATCCTCTTAATATTCCTCAAGGTTGGGAGATGGTTAGGGAGGTAGAGCTATCCCAAAACATTTTCTGTTAGTCTGACTTAATGTTTTTTTTGGAGACAAGGTCTCAGTCTCTTGTCCCAGCTGGAGTATTGCAATGGCTCCCTACAGCCTTGAACTCTTAGACTCCCAATATCCTCTGACCTCAGCCTACAAAGTAGCTGGGACTACAGGCACACACGGCTACGCTTGCTAATTTTTAAATACTCTGTAGAGACGAGGTGTCTCTCATTATGTTACCCAGGCTGGGCTCTAACTTCTGGCCTCAAATGATCTGCCAGCCTTGGCCTCCCAAAGTGCTGGGTTATAGGCATGAGCCTCTGCACCCGACTGAATCTGACTAGAGTTTAGATGACCTATGGTGGGCTGCCTTCCCTCCAAGTCATTCGCCGTGACAAGTGATTCCACGGAGTGGCGACAGAGGCTTCTGCAGTGTTAAGTTGTGTGTGCTTGTGCACATGTGGTGTACATGTGTGTGCATATGTGCTGGGGGATGGCAAAGGATGGGGGTGCCGAACCCTCAGGTTTTTTGTCATTTTCATATTTGGGTTCCTCATAATTTTTTGCCTGAAGAAAAGGGCCCCCCACTACTAATGATAGCTTTATTGGTGGTTAGGAAAAATAGATTGGTGCCGGTCTCTGTGGCTCACGCCTGTAATCCCAGCACCTTGGGAGGCTGAGGCTGGTGGATCATTTGAGGTCAGGAGTTCGAGACCAGCCTGGCCAATATGATGAAACCTCATCTTTACTAAAAATACAAAAATTAGCCAGGTTTGGTGGCACAGGCTTGTAATCCCAGCTACTCGGGAGGCTGAAGCAGGAGAATCTCTTGAACCTGGGAGGTGGACGTTGCAGTGAGCTAAGATTGAGCCACTGCACTCCAGCCTCGGCGACAGAGTGAGACTCCACCTGACACACACACACACACACGAAAACTAGCGTGGCTTCACTCCCTGGGTGGTTATTTTTCCAACACTGTGAGCACTGGGTGAGGAATTTTGAGATAATTCTCCTAGACAAAAACTTGGAGGGCAATTGCCCTGGGCTGCTGGTTGAGTCCAACCCCATATGCTCTAACAGTTGGTAGAGCTGGAGGTGGCACTGAAATCCTCTTAGGAACAGGGAACAGGTGACCAGGACACGTTCTGGAATACGATGCCATGTAGGACGCAGGGACAGCCAGACCGGTTCGTTGGAGCTGGCATCGCTTCTGATTGCTTGGTGCTCGGCTCACCTCCATTTTGATTGGTCAGTGCGTGCGCCCGCAGGTGGTTAGATATTGAAAGGGCGGACTGAGAAGCCCCTGGAGGGGAATATTTCAGGTTCCATGTGAAGTCCAGGCAAAAGGTAGCAACATCCCAAGCGTTGACCATGGCAGAAAAATGTTTATCCAGAAAACAAAGCAGGTGACCTAAACAGCCACCTCAATAATTAACGTCCCTATAAAATTTTACTATGTTTAACCTTAAGCATCATAATTTCCTCGTGTATCCTGTTATAAATTGACCACAAATTAAATACCTAGGTCCTAGAATTTATATATATATATATATGATTATTGCATCTGTTAAAAATATGTATGAGTATAGATAAAAACATTATTATAGATAAATATATTATCTATAAATTTATAATTACTATGTGTAAATATAATCTATAAATATATAATTATGTATAAATATACATTATCTATAAATCTATAATAATTACATATATTTATTAAAATATATAATTACAGGTGGGGTGGTGGCTCACACTTGTAATCCCAGCACTTTGGGAGGCCGAGGTGGGCAAATCACCTGAGATCAGGAGTTTGAGAGCAGCCTGGCCAACAAGGTGAAACCCCGTCTCTACTAAAGAGACAAAAAGTTAGCTGGGATTAGCCTATAATCCCAGCTACTCCGGAGGCTGAGCCAGGAGAATCGCTTGAACCTGGCAGGGGACGGAGACTGCAGAGAGCTGAGATCACACCACTGCACTGCACCCTGGGCAGCAGAGCGAAACTCCATCTCAAATGTGTGTGTGTGTGTACACATGTACATTTACATATGATAATTATATATATTTATGTAATATATGTTGTATAGAGAGAAACTCTAATAAATCATGAAGAACGTGAGGTTTATTTGGAAAAGTGATGACCATTGAGTTTCAGAATAGCTATTCTACACGCGTTCTTTTCGGCAATAATCTGAGTTCACAGTCACTTGTCTGTAACGGCCACCCGCGCCCTCTGTCGAGAAGAGAGTGGTAACCATTTGTCCTCTGTCCTCATTCACTTCATCGAGGAGGGGCCTCAAATCCTAATGGTAGAAAATGAGGGGAAAATCCCACATTACCCCACGCTCATTTAGGGGGGATATTTTCTACGAGCCATCTGCTATTCTAGGTGCTGGAGATACTGCAGGGAACAAAATCAAAAAGGGTCCTGCTCTGACGGGACTCACAGTCTAGGGGTGAACAATAAATAATGGAAACTTAGCTAATGTTTTCTTTTAGGGCCCTCAGCCGCTGTCAATATCTGAACCCACTTGAGGTTGGTGTCCGTTGATTGACTTTCCGCTTGAAGATGGATTCTGCTTTCCTGTGTATGTGAATGTCTACCCTGGACTTTGTGAACAATCTGTTGGGCAGACTGTGGGTTCTGTTGGGCACATCTGAAGAATATTGATTTTGTTGTCGTTTTTGTTTCAGTAGGAAGTTAGCCCGGCTGGACAGCAGCTAAAATGCCTATCCGGTTCTCTTAGGCTGAGCTGGGCTGCTTGGAGTCTGCTCTTTGTGTGTGTGTAGTTAGGGAGTCAACCAGAGGTTCCATAGAGCCACTCTCAACATTTGGGTCCCCCTCCACTATGACTCTTTCTTTTCTGATATTTTTCCTTCCTTTACTTTTTTTTAAGAGATGGGGTTTTGACATGTTGGCCAGACTGGACTTGTACTCCTAGACTCAAGCAGTCTGCCTGCCTTGGCCTCCCAAAGTGCTGGGATTACAGGCATGAGCCACCGTGCCTGGCCGTCCTTCTAGCTTTCTAGATGCTGATGTCATCCTGAAGTCTTTTCTGATTTCTCCACAGCAAGACTTCAGGTTTCTGGCCTCACACCAGCAGTAGTGCTGCCTGGGGACTGCCTTCAGGTGAAAGCAATAGAAACCAAAAATTTGGGCAGGGCACAGTGCTTACACTTGTAATTCCAGCACTTTGGGAAGCCAGTGCGGGTGGATCACTTGAATTCCAGAGTTTGAGACCAGCCTGGGCAACATGGTGAAATCCTGTCTCTACAAAAAATACAAAAATTAGCTGGACGTGGTGGTGTGTGCCTGTAGTCCCAGCTACTTGGGAGGCTGAGGCAGGAAGATCACTTGAGCCCAGGAGGTTGAGGCTGCAGTGAGCTAAGATCACACCACTGCACTCCAGCCTGGACCACAGAGTGAGACTGTCTCTCTATAAAATAAAACAAAATAAAAACAAAACTAAAAATCAATCTGTGCCTTTCCAGCTTTCAAAAATCGCATCCCTTTCAGTTTCTTCCTGCTCTGGGCCACTTTCCGTTGCCTTCTGAGGATGGTCTTTTGTATATTGTGCAGAATTTGTGAATATTGTTTGTATGAGAGCTGGTCCAATATGAGCTACTCTGTGGTTATGAGAAGAACTCGGAAACTTAGCGAGTAAGTGAGGGAACAGATATGGTCATTCCTCATAGTGATCAACGCCAGGATCAAACCCAGCCTGGCAGGGAGTCTGCAGTGTGTCTTCGGAGGGTCACTTCAAATGAGTGCGGAAGGGACATTGAGCTGAGGCTGGGATGACCTGGGGAAGCCACATGTGCGTGGTGGGTGGGAGCACCCCACAGGGAATATCAGGCGTAAAAACATTCGGGTGAGAAGGAGCGAGGTTGCTGGAGAGGCAGGGATTCGGCAGAGGGAACAGGAGAGAAGGAAGGCAGAGATGCCAGCAGCAGCTGGACCCTGCGGCGGGCACTGGGACTTCATTCCACGTGGAACGATCTATCACTGAGAGGACTTTAAGCAAGACAGTGATGTGATCGGCTTTTCTCATTCAAAAGATCACAGCCCAGCGCCGTGGCTCCTGCCTGTAACCCAGCACTTTGGGAGGCTGAGGTGGGAGGATTGCTTGAGGCCAGGAGTTTAAGACCCTGCCTCTACAATAACAACAGCAATATCGCCATTCGTGATGGCATGCGCCCGTAATCCCAGCTCCTCAGGAATGATGATTGTGCCACTGTACGCCAGCGGAGTGATAGAGAAAAACCCTGTTTCTAAAGAGAAAAACAGAAGGACATTGGAATCAGCGTCCCTGCCATCCTGAGGTGCCTACAGAGCATCTGCCTTGCAGAGTAAATGTCATCCTCCAACTCTGTAGAGTGGAGCAACAGGAAATCCTCCTCACCTCACCTCCGTGCTGCTTGGGAGGCCTGGACAGCCCAGTAACCAGCTCCTTGCTGGTGAAGCAATTGGGAAATGGCCCCAGTTGAGCTAAGGAAAATTTGGTTTCTTCTTTTAACTCTCAAAGGGCAGGGTAGTGGCCGGGTGAGGTGGCTCACACCCGTCATCCCAGCACTTTGGAAGGCCAAGGTGGGAGAATGGCTTGAGGTCAGGAGTTTGAGACCAGCTTGGCAAGGCCCCATCTCTACAAATAATTTGTAAAAATTAGCCAGGCGTGGTGATGTGTGCCTATCATCCCAGCTGCTTGGGAGGCTGAAGTGGGAGGATTGCTTGAGCCCAGGGAGTTGAGGCCGCAGTGAGCCATGATCACACCACTGCACTCCAGCCTGGGCGACCGAGTGAGACCTCATCTCTTTAAAAATAAAGATTGCTCTGATTCTGCAGAGAATAGGCAGGAAGGCAAATGGGAAGCTCATGTGGGAGGGGGAAGACAGGGGCTTGGGTAAGGACGCCACCACACAGACAGGCCCACCATGGGCAGTGAGCACCCCCACACGCTGTTGAGTCTGTATGAGCAGCAAACACGGGTGGTCAGTGCAGGCCATCGCTGCTCACTGTCACCAGCACCAAAAACTCAAGTGAGGCTGCTAGAAGCAATTCCTAAGAGACCACTCCTCAGGGGACGAATACAGCCTAGTGCTTACAGCAGGACAGCCCCGCCCGGCCCTGTCTATGCATCTTACGGTGCTCGGCCTGGGAAGTTTAGGCTCACAGGTTTTCAGCCACGGTAGATGTATTAGCTCGTTTTCACACTGGTTTAAAGATAAGACCCGAGGCTCTGTAATTTATAAAGGAAAGAGGTTTAATGGACTCACAGTTCCACATAGCCCAGGAGGCCTCAGGAAACTTACAATCACGACAGAAGGGGAAGCAAACATGTCCTCTTCACATGGCAGCAGGAAGAAGAGTGAGCAAAGCAGGAGCTTCCAGACACTTCTAAAACCATCAGATCTTGTGAGAACTCACGATCAGAGAAACCGCCCCCGTGATCCAGTCACCTCCTTCCAGGTGTCTCCCTCCGCACCTGGGGATCACAATTCAAGATGAGATTTGAGTGGAGAGAAAGAGCCACACCGTATCAGTACAGCACCTGCTGGCACTAGGTGGGCGAGCTGCCTCGGGCTGGTCCTGGCCCCTCACCTTCTTCTGGTCCTTCAGCTAAGTGAGGCTTATGCGCACAGTCCCTGGAGTAAGTGGACAATGCATTCTTCGCTTTCCAGAAGACAATGGCAGAAATCCCTCCTGGTTTCTGCGGCCTAAGCCTGGGTGCCAGCATACCTCATCAGAGACGCCCCAGTCAGAGGCAGCAGCTCACCTTCACCCTGAGGCGTTCCGCATCCTCTTAGCTCTGCGTCCTTCTGTCTTTGGCTTCCTCCGAGGGCACCCTGGGATGAGGAGGAGTTTGGTTGTGATTCTTGGAATCTCTTTCCCGAAGCCAACAGGTAGCCATCTCCCTAAGGGACGGAGCGGCAGCTCAGATGTGGGACTCTGTGTGCAGAGGGGTCTGGATTCAAATCTGCAATCTTAAGAATCTGCAAATTCAAATTCTGCAAGCTTTATCACCCCCTTATCGTCATGTTCCAGCAGGGATGCCAACACCTCCCACTTCACAGGGTGGCTGTGAGACGCAGATGAGATGCTACTGAGAGGACGGCCTGCTGCCTGCTCAACAGAACGCAATAAGGAGCTGTCAATCATGTTAGCTGCAACAGTAACGGTGAGGGATACTACTTTCCATAATTAAGAATGGCCAGCCCGTCAGGGGAACATACTCGCACAGTGGTGGACGGGCTGGAGCTGTGCTGGAACTCATGACTACAACAGTAACGGTGACGGATACTACTTTCCATAATTAAGAATGGCCAGCCCGTCAGGGGAACATACTCGCACAGTGGTGGACGGGCTGGAGCTGTGCTGGAACTCATGACTACAACAGTAACCGTGACGGATACTACTTTCCATAATTAAGAATGGCCAACCCGTCGGGGGAACATACTCGCACAGTGGTGGACGGACTGGAGCTGTGCTGGAACTCATGACTAATGAGGCGTGGCACCGATGGGGAGCCTGGCCTCAGCCATGGGCATGTGGGGCTGGAGGATCCCTGATAGTAACTGAGCAGGATGCCGGGCCTCGTGGTTCAGGCCTGTAATCCCAGCACTTTGGGAGGCTGAGGCCGGTGGATCACTTGAGGTCAGGAGTTCAAGACCAGCCTGGCCAACATAGTGAAGCACTGTCTCTACCAAAAGTACAAAACTTAGCTGAGTGTGGTGGCACGTGCCTGTAATCCTAGGTACTTGAGAGGCTGAGGCAGGAGACTCACTTGAACCAGGGAGGGGGAGGTTGCAGTGAGCTGAGATGGTACCACTGCACTCCAGCCCAGGCAACAGAGTGAGACTCTGTCTCAACAACAAGAACAAAAACAAAACAAACAAACAACAAAAATCCCTCCCCCTCTCTGAGGTCCTTAGGTGGATTCAGCAACATGGATACCCGGGGGAAATCGTGCCATCCTAGAGCTTTTGGATTGATGTGTCAGGCGCAGGAGGGAAACTCAGAGGTGGGCCCCGCCTTAAACCCACCTGAGTCCTGTGAATCTTGCCATTCATCTAAAATGGGCCTCAACCCATCAAGGTAGAAAATGAAAAAGGAAGCTACTCAGGAGGTTGGGGCAAGAGGATCTCTTGAGGCTAGGGGTTTAAGACCAGCCTCGCCAGCAACCCTGACCCAGGGGTGGTGTCTGGGTCTCTTAGGGGTGGGGTTATCTGGAAAGCCAGCCTTGGATGGTCTGGAGGCCTATCTGGAGGAGAGACAGCTTGAAGGACAGCTGTGAAGGAGGAAAACCTCCTGCCCTGCCTCTGTGCTGGTCCCTGCCCTGGGGCTAGGCTTCCTGTGCTACTCAGAAAGGCAAAATTAAAAAGGAAAGAAGGGAAATAAAAGAAGCACATTTGTCCAGTGATACAGGAATTGTAGAAAGTAGGAAAATTCAAACTTGAAAATGAAAGAAAAATTAGAAGAAATAAAGACTAAAGGAAAATACAATATGAGAACAAATTCTGAATAATTCCATCCAGTAAAGATGAAGATTGGGTGAAATTGATAAGATGAAATAAGATAAAATGAAATCTTTTTTCTTTCTTTTTTGAGATGGCGTCTCTGCTGCCCAGGCTGGAGTGCAGTGGTGCAATCTCGGCTCACTGCAACCTCTGCCTCCAAGGTTCAAGCGATTCTCATGCCTTAGCCGCTGAGTAGTTGGGACCATGCCTGGCTAATTTTTGTATTTTTGTTAGAGATAGAGTTTTGCCATGTTGACCAGGCTGGTCTCGAACTCCTGACCTCAAGTGATCCGCCCACCTCGGCCTCCCAAAGTGCTGGGATTACAGGCATAAACTGCTGCCCCCCACCCGCCCCACCCCACCCCCACCTCCCCCCCAATGAAATCTTATAATCTGAAATAAGATGAATCTGATAAGATAAAGACAAAATGAAGACGAAGATAAGATGTTAAAAGCAGAAAGTTTGACCAAGAGAGAAAGGATTAGGAAAAGGTGAGGATTTACATGAAGGATGAAGAATAAGAATGAAACAGGTCAATGATCATTTACATAAACGGAATTTCACTGGGAGGGAATATTTTAACGAGTCAGCTGGAAGCACTTGTAGAGGAGGAGGGAAGTGGCTTTGTAACCAGTTCTTAGAGTGTCCTAAACTAAGCCGTCCCTCTGCAGAGGATGGTGTCACTCAGCAGGAAGAATTAAAGGATGCTGGGGACCCTGCAGCTTTATCAGCTGCTGCTGCTACCTTGAAAAGCTTTTATCAAAATAAACAGCCAGGAGGCTTGTGGCTACTCAGGAATCTCAGCATTGAGAATCATTGGGGAAATGCAAATCAAAAGCACACACGACACCACCTTACCCCTACGAGAATGCTCGTTACAACGTCCAAAACCAGTAGATGTTGTGGTTGATGTGGTGGAAAGGAAGCACATCTGCACTGCTGGTGGGAACGTGAACTGGTACAGCCACTGTGGCAACCAGTGTGGAGCTTCCTGAAGGAACGAAAAGGAGGTCTACGGTTTGATCCAGCAATCCCACTCCTGGGCATTTACCCAAAAGGAAAGACGCCATTACATGACAAAGACACTTGCAGATGTATGTTTACAGCAGCACGATTTACAACTGCAAGATGTGGAACCAACCTACGTGCCTGTGCGTTATCAAGTGGATAAAGAAAATGTGGTATATGTACACCGTGGAATACTACTCAGCCACAAAAAGGGATGAAATCATGTCTTTTGCAGCAAGTAAGCTGGAACTGGAGGCCATTATTTTAGGGGAAGTAACTCAGGAACAGAAAACCAATCCCCTATGTTCTCAGTCATAAGTGGGATAAAATGAAATCTATGATCTGAAATAAGAAGAATGTTATAAAATAAAGATGAAATTGCACCGTGAGCGTTCATGTAAAAGATAAAGCCAAGAAGATGGATGTTAAAAGCAGAAAGGTTGATGAAGAGAGAAAAACACACTTCGGAAAAGGTGAGGATTTACATGAAGGACGAAGAATAAAGATGATTCTTTTGGTTTTCCACCCCTGAGTTTCTTCACTCACAGCTGAGCTGTGAGGGCGGAAAAACATACAGAGTGATCTAATGGACTGTGGGGCCCTGGGGCGGGGAGAGGCTGGCGGCACGGTGAGGGGTAAAAGACAACATCTCGGGTACGGTGTGTGACAGGTGCACTAACTCTCAAAAATCACCACCAATGAGCTCATCCAGATAACCAAAAGCCACCTGTACCCTCAAATCTATTGAGATTAAATAATATTTAACAGTGGGAACCTGTCAGGGCCCTTGCTGGTCAGCCACTGCGTTGCTCTGTTTTCTTTTTATGAGCAGAGCATGGGCGCGTGGCAGGCCAATAATGCAATCATTTGGGGCGAAAATGAGGCCAGCTGTTTCCACTGAGGGCCGAGCTTCCAGGCTTGAGGGCGGGGTTAGCCAGGAGCCCAGCTGTTCTGTATCAGGATGACTCTAAGGCCAGCTGGGGAAAGGTTTCTGGGACACCTGTATTCATGCAGTCAGAGCCAAGGAGGGCAAACCAGTGCCTCTGAAATCCAGCCTTAGAGGAGTACCTGAGCCAGTCCAGACATGAATCCTGAGGAAAATATGGTGGCCGAACGCCCTGTCCCAGACCTACTCTTCAGGTCTTCCTTCTTTGGTGACCCATGGAATCCTGGGTCAGGACATTTGGAGGGTGCAGTGAGGCAGTCACATGGGCAGAGCCCCTTCCCAAACCCAACGGAGACACCTGCAGCTGTATGTTCATCGCAGCATTATTCCTAAGAGCAAAGACGACAAACCAACATAGGAGCCCATCAGTGGAAAATGTGGTCCATGTACATCCTGGAATACTACACAGCCATGAAAAAGAATGAGATCGTGTGCTTTGCAACAACATAGGTGTGGCTGGAGACCATTATCCTAAGCGGATTAATGCAGGAACAGAAAACCAAACACTGCTTGTTCTCACTTATAAGTGGGAGAGAAACGTTGGGTACACGTGGACATAAAGATGGGCAAACAGACACCGGGGGCTACTAGAGAGGGAAGTGGGGGGCAGAGGTTGGAACACTACCTGCTGGTTATGCACTACCTATGCTCGCTACCTGGGTGACAGGAATACCCTTACCCCAAACTTCAGCCTCACACAATACATCCATTTGACCAGCCTGCACATGTATCTTCTGAATCTAAATTAGAGTTGAAATGTTAAAAGCAAAAATAGGAACAGGGCAAAACAGCCCATCAGAGAGAGGAGCTCCAGGTGAAACTTAGAGACCCAGTGATTCCCTGCGTGGGGCTGAAAACACAAGACCCCTGTGATCGCCCAGGGCAGCACGGATTACCTCGAACCCACTAAGGAGGCTCCTACAACCACGGCTAATGAACGTGAAGAGCTAATGGACTCCTCTTGTTTCTCAAAGTCTCTGCCAACTCTGCCATCAAGAAGTGTAAGCATTTAGAAAATAATTATACATCTGGACAAATCAGTTTCCGTCTACTGCATTGAACATAATCATATTAAAATATAATGAATACATTCACACACACAGCGCGTGATTAAATAGCCACTTAGGAACCAGCGCTGGTAACCAAGAGCCACGTGGCGAGAGCCCTCGGCGGCCGGGAAAGCAGTGGAGCCGCCGCAGACCTGCATGTGATTTCCTTCTCACCTTTGGTTCTGGTCCTAATTCACGCCCTCCCACCCTGGCTCAGGTGAATCCACACAAACTCGTGGTTTCTGCATCCTGATTTTGTGACATGATGCTTAATTTTTGTGACATGAGATGGAAAGGCAGAGTGGGGGAGGCAGGATGTTTTTGGGGGGCCGGCAGCCCGAGACCGCAACCTTCTGAGTAGTCAGGCTGTGCCAATCCCATTGCATGCGGCAGCTCAGTCCTGTCCTCCAGGTGAGGACCCCAGACAGCAGTGATGCTTCTCAGACGCCCGTTGTCTGGTTAATCTCGGCCTCCCCATCACAGCTGGGACCTCCCTCCAACTGTGCTCAATGAGCCTATCAAGAAGGCCTCTGGCCTGCAAGAGAAGCCGCGTGACCCCTGGAAGCTGCTCAGCCTCTCCGTCTCACTCTGCCTAGTGACGAGCCAGCGGTTGATTTGGTTAGTGTCTTCTGTAGGTCACTTGTTGTGTTAGTGGATGCTTTTAAGCCCTGGGTAAGGACGCTGCACTGTAGTGGGTACTGAGAATGAAGGATTCGGACCCCAGGGCTCAAAGAGATCCAGGGGCCTGTGGCTGAGTCGTGGCCCTCCTGAGCCTCCTGCCAAGCTTTGGGGTGCTGGGTCTTCCCACAGTCTGTCTCCGGCGAGTGGCTCCGCCTCATAGCTCACTGCTCCTGCCTGGCGAGGGCGAGGGTAAATATGACATTGGTGGGTAATTAAGGTATTAGCTGCCAAAGCGTGATTACTCTCAGGGGCATTTTAATTTTAACGGGGGACTCAAAACCAGAAAGCCTTGGAGACAGCAGACATCGTGGAAACAGAAGGAAGAGGGAGTATATGTGCGGGTGTGTATGTGAGAGTGGTGTCTGCGTGTGGGTGTGTGTTTATGTATGTAAGAGTGTATGTGTGTATACATATGTGTGTGATGTATGTGGATGCGTGTGCGTATTTGTGTGTGTAAGTGCCATGCATGTCAATGTGCATAAGTAGGAGTGTTTGCAAGTGCTGTATGTATGTATAGGGTGTGTTTGTATATGTGTGCATGTGTGTATGAGTATTGTGCATGTGTGTGCATAAGTGAGTGTACACATGTATGTATAGTGTGCGTGTATATGTGCATGAGTGTGTGCATGTGTATATGTGCTATTTGTGTGCATAACTGAGTGTATGTGTATATGTGTAGTGTTTATGTGTATGTGCTGTGTGAGTGTGCATCAGTGTATATGAGTGTGTGTGCATGTGTTACTGTGTATATGTGCCTAAGTGGGAGTGTGTGTGGTGTGCATATGAGTGCATGCATGTATGAGCATGTGAGTGTGCATTTGTGAGTGAGTGTGTGTGCGTTTATGTGTGTGGTCTGAGCATGCGTGTGTGTCCATGTGTGATATGTGAGTCTGCATTTATATAGATGTGTAAGACTGTGCATGTGCAGTATGCATGTATGAGTGTGTATGTGGGTGTGTACGGATGAGTGTGAATGTATGTTTGGATGTAAGTGTATGTATGAATGTATGTGTGTGTACGTGTGTGTGCATGAGTGTGAGTGAGCATGTAGTGGGTGTGAATGTGTGTGTGTGGTGTGTGAGTGCATGTGTGTATGAGTGGACATGCACAAGTGTCAGTGTGTGTGTATGTGTAAGTGTGCATACGTGTAAGAGTCTGTGTGTGTGTGTGTGTGTGTGTGTCTTTAACAGAACTTGCCTCTGTGATCTCTGCCAAGATGCCCATCAGTGCAAATCCCTGGGGTGAGCCCAGGTCCGAAGGTGGCCACCAGCCACTGGTCTACTCCAGGTGGGCTTAGAGTGAGCCGGCACAGCCGTCAGAGAACCTTCTCAGAGCTGGACCAGCTGCTCCGGGAGGCAGATGGGTGACCCCAAATACTGCCCTACCAGGGGCTGTGGCCTCCATGGTCTGGGCGCTTCCTTTTGGAGGTGGGAGATGGCTTCTCCAGAGACAGCTGGGCCACCAGTACTTCTCTGTCCTGTGGTTTGACTGCTTCTAGAAACTTCCTGGGCTGGAGACAAGGGACTTTGACAAGGGCTTGATTTGGAATGTGGGGCATTTTTATTGTTCCAGTTTGTTTTTCCCAAAGCAGGTTCCGTGGGGGCAGGCTGAGCAGACAAGGGCTGGGGCAGCTCCTCCGGCAGCTGCCCCTGGGCGGGCATAGAAGCTAAAGGGCACAGTGGGCTTAGCTGCGTGCGGGTGACAGCTGGGCCCCTGCTGGGCCAGGTTGGGGTCCATGCGGTCGTCAGCACTCTGAGTCCTCCACTTGGGAGCCATCTGAGTACTTTCATAGTTCTGAAGACAAGCTCCCACGTGGCCTCAGATGGTAGACTGGGTGCCCTGTGGACAGTGCCTCGCCCCAGTGAAGAGAACATGGGCAGGGAGCAGGGGGCCAGGACCCCCACCTGGTTCAGGACAGAATTCTGTGCAGTTAAATGCAAAGATACTCTCTTGGCCACCAAAGTTCCTGACATGCTTGAGAAGCCATAGAGTACTGCATTTTCCAGCTGTGTTCAGGTCACGGCACAGTGGAAGTGATAACGTCTCTGAAACGCTCCAGGTAGTGAGAGAGGCGGCTGGTGACCAGAGGGACCCCGCCAAGATGGCCTGGTGGTCCCTGAGGTCTGGGAGGGCTGAGGAGGGCTGAGGAGGGCTGGGTCACTAGCTCGGCTCTGGGAGGGCTGGGGAGGGCTGGGTCACTAGCTCTGCTCTCCTGTGGCCTATTTGCAGAAACTTAGCAGACCACTGTGGGAAACTCAACATAGATTTCTTTTTTTTTTTGAGATGGAGTTTCGCTCTTGTTACCCAGGCTGGGGTGCAATGGTGCGATCTCGGCTCACCGCAACCTCCGCCTCCTGGGTTCAGGCAATTCTCCTGCCTCAGCCTCCTGAGTAGCTGGGATTACAGGCACGTGCCACCATGCCCAGCTAATTTTTTGTATTTTTAGTAGAGACGGGGTTTTACCATGTTGACCAGGATGGTCTCGATCTCTTGACCTCATGATCCACCCGCCTCGGCCTCCCAAAGTGCTGGGATTACAGGCTTGAGCCACTGCGCCCGGCCTCTTTTTTTTTTGAGATGGAGTCTCTTGTTGCCCAGGCTGGAGTGCAATGGTGTGATCTCCACTCACTGCAACCTCCACCTCCTGAGTTCAAGTGATTCTCCTGCTTCAGCCTCCCTAGTAGCTGGGATTACAGGCGTCCTCCAGCACACCTGGGTAATTTTTGTGTTTTAAGTAGAGACGGGGTTTCTCCACGTTGGTCAGGCTGGTCTTGAACCTCCTGACCTCAGGTGATCCACCTGCCTCAGCCTCCCAGAGTGCTGGGATTACAGGCCTGAGCCGCCATACCCAGCCCATAGTTTCTCCCAAATTGGGTTACTATTATTAGTAACAACTTCCTTGCCACTTACCTTGCAGTGGATACTGACCCATCACAGCACAGAAAACTATTGTGAGAACAATTGCTGTAACAACGTCTCACAATCATTACCTGGGCCTCTTATTTCATCGGGTGTGGCAAAATGGCCACGTTCTAATCTACGATCTTTTCTTCAGTGGTTTGCGATTCCTCTCTAAGATGTGCTTTGTCAACTGTTTGGTTACCCTGTAACATAATCTGTATGGAGAAGGGAGGGCAATTGTTTGGTTCTTTTCTTACTTTTTACTTTTAAAAGACTGATTACTTGAGGGCTTAGCAGTTGCGTTCATGTTGATCTTCAGGATGAGTTGCACCGTATTTGGCCATTGGATGTGTCTTCAAGTTGGTTTCTCTCTCATTTGGCATCACTGAGAGCTTACCCGCTTTTAGGCCTGACAGGAAGTCCCAGCTGACTTTCCCTGTTTCCTCCTCAGCTGAAAATGGTGTTTAGAGACCACAGTTTGGGTGCTCACTGCCTGAGCTTTATACCTTGCCATCTTTTCAGTGACAAAACTGACATGTCCATATTTTTTTAAAGTCAAAAGTAAATTATGAGTAGTTCACACTGATATTCAATCTAGATTTCAGAGTTTTTACCTAACCTTAAAATTGTTATATTTACCGCTCCTTTCTGGAACATGGAAAATCTTGGCTCCTAATGCTGTTACATGACTCTCTCATGTATGATTTCTTTGTAGTTCTTTTTGTCCTGAGACTATGTCTCACTTGGAAAGCCCAGTCATAATATTTTTTTTTAAAGTAACTCGGGGAAAAAAAAATGATTTTCTCCTTAGTTAAGCCATTAACTTGAAATACGGTTGTGTTTTTATGTTTCAGTTTGTTTTCTATTTTGAGGAATTGCTTTGCTTTTTCCCTTTGATAATAGTTTTTTTCAAATCTGTAAACCTTTTGATTTATTTATGTTTGCTGTTATAAATAGTGCTGCACATACATTACCTTCCAACTCAATGTCGTTTCTGCACATCATTCTATTCAGCTCTGTGTGTTGAGCTTATATTCCAATGCTTCACTAAATTCACCTATTATTTCTAATAGTTTGTTCATGGATTCTTTTGGATTTTCCAGACATATAACCATATTGCCTTCAAATAGCTTTATTTTATTTCTTCTTTTCCCATCTTATGCCTCGAATTGCTTGTCTAATCATGTTGGTTAATGCCCACAATGCAGAGTTAGTAGTAGCAGAGACACGGAACCTCCTTGTATTTTTTCTGATTTTAGCAATAAAGTCTCTGGTGCTTCCTGGAAACTAAGAAGTAGGCTGATGGCTTGTGAGCTGACACAGGGGTGTGTGTTCGTGTTCAGGAAATGTATACTGTTTTCTATCTTATTACGATTTTCAATGTTAATTGTGGTGAGCCATTCATAGGTCTCGACTTTCGTTCTGAAGAGCTAGGGTTTGGGATGTTTTGCCGATGTGATCCTAAGCCGGGACGTGAAGGGACATTAGGGCTCCTGAGAAGTCTCACTTCAAGAAGAATTGTACGGATGTGCTTTTGAGGAGCTAATTTCAGTTTTCAGATGTGGGCTTGGAATGTAGGCTTTGCCTGTATATATACTTTATTTTCGTGATGATATCTAATTGGTTTTAGACAGAGATGGGGCAAAACAGGTTTCATTTTTGCATCACATAGAAGGATTTCGCTTTTGCATCTTTCAGGGAATTCCATGGACATTTTCTACCCCCTAGACTGGCAGCGGTGCAACCTCGGCTCACTGCAAGCTCCACCCACCTGGTTCAAGCAATTCCGCTGCCTCATCCTCCCGAGCAGCTGGGACCACAGGCGCGCCACCACGCCCAGCTAATTTTTGTCTTTCTAGTAGAGGCGGGGTTTCACCATGTTGGCCAGGATGGTCTCAACCTCTTGATCTCGTGATCTGCTCACCTTGGCCTCCCCAAGTGCTGGGATTACAGGCGTTGAGCCACCACGCCCAGCCAGTTTTAGATTTTTTGGTGTGCTTTTGAAGACATACTTTTTAGCATTAAGATATTTAAAACAATGGTCAACAGTCACCTCTGCAGAGTTAGTAAACACAAGTGCAATGATGAGACCTCATTGCTCATAAGCAGTTGCGTGGATGTGACAACCTCTCTTACACACTAAAGAGCTCCGGGCTCCCATGTTCCAGCAGGTGCAGTGCTCAGCTGTGGGGCACGCTGGAGCTCACACTCTGCCCCCACCTCTTTTTTGTCAGAAACTTGTACCCCATTACACACCATATGGCATGACCCATACCATGTAACATTTTGTCCAAAAGACATCTTCAGACAACAATCATATTCAGTTACAACAAAACTAAATTTTACTTGTGGGTTGAATGTGGTGCATTGTTGCAGAGTTTCAGCAGAAAGGACCACATGCAAACCCATTATCAAGCATCACAGGGGAAGAAAATTAGGGTTATAACATGGCCCTCAACAATCGTAACATCTAGCAGAGACCACGAGATGCAAAAGACTCTAACCTGATGCCCAACATGGTTAACACGGAGGGAGCGTTCCTTGGTGACTCCGAACTGAGTCTTCGGATAACAGTCTGGGAACCACTGTTCCCTGGGACTCCCAGAGGCTAAATAAAACCATTTAACCCTCGTGAACTATTTACGCCCATGGACAATGCAGGCTCATTCCCTCCATTCATACACATTAGCTTTTCAGCTCAATCCTGCTCCCGGTGTCGGGAATTTTAGACACTTCAAAAGGGATGAAATCCATGAAAGACTGGCCAGCCGAGTCTCCTTGTAACCCATGCGCCAGATTGCTTGCTGAAAGCCACAGAGGCCGAAATGAGGGGCCGGTCCGCTCAGGCTGTATCCATATTCCTCCCTTCCTCGGCTGGGGCCCACGTGCAGACCGTGCAGGTTTGTTGCATAGGTATACACGTGCCCTGGTGGTTTGCTGCATCCATTGCCCTGTCATCTACCTTTGGTATTTAACCTAATACTATTCTTCCCCGATCCCCCCACCCACTGCTACTCCTCCCCCGGCCCCCCGACCCCAGGCCCTGGTGTGTGATGTTCCCCTCCCTGTGTCTGTGTGTTCTCATTCTTCAGCACCCACTTATGAGTGAGAACGTGTGCACCACACACTTAGCCAGATCTCATGAGAACTCTATCACAAGAACAGCACGAAAGTGGGAAAAATCTGCCCTGTGATCCAATCACTCGTACCAGGCCCCACCTCCAACACTGAGGGTTATAATTTCACGTGAGATTTGGGTGGGGACACAAATCCAAAGCACACCAGGTAGCTGGTGTATGTAGCACCTGCTCTGTGCCTAACACGTCACAATAGCTCTAAAAGGTAGGTGCTGTTTTTATCAGGTCCATTTTGCAGATCAGGAAACTGAAGCCCAGAGAGGTTAAGTAACTGGCCCAAGGTCACACAGCCCCTAAGTGACAGAGCCAGGATTTGAACTGCATGGTCTAATTTGATTAGTGATGTTCTTCACCACATCACTGCGCCATTCTCTGAATATTATGGGTTGGTAAAAGGGATGCAGGTGATGGAGAACTCAAAGGGTAGACCCAAGGCTGAATCACTTTTTGGGTGGATAAGAGCGCCTCCTACTGGTCTGAGCCCCAAAAGAGTGACTGGTCTGTGTTCAGGGATATTTTCAGTGCAAAGGAAGTGGGTAGGTCACCTATTGGAATGAAAAGCTGACACGGGGCCGGGTGCAGTGGCTCATGCCTGTAATCCCAGCACTTTGGGAGGCTGAGGCGGGCGGATCACTTGAGGTCAGAAGTTTGAGACCAGCCTGGCCAACATAGTGAAAGCCGTTTCTACTAAAAATATAAAAATTAGCTAGGTGTGGTGGTGTGCCCCTGTAATCCGAGTTACTTGGAGGCTGAGGCAGGAGAATGGCTTGAACTTGGGAGGCGAAGGCTGGAGTGAGCAGGGATTGCACCGCTGCACTCCAGGCTGGGCAACAGAACAAGACTCTGTCTCACAAAAAAAAAAAAAAAAAAAAGGAAGAAAACAAAAGCTCACAAGGACCCTCATGTGGGTCTAGGGATTAGCCAAAGCTCTAACTTCAACACGGGGGCTGAAAAATGCAGCTCCTCCCAGCTGACCTTCCAGATGACGGTTACAAAGGCAATTAGCAAATGGACTTCGGGGACAAATTCTGGAACGTAGTCGCGCTGGAGAATCGCATCAGGAAATGAGGTAACCAGTTAATTTTGGGACAAGGAAACTCATCAGGAAATGCACCTTGGGTCCCAAGATGCATAAGGCCACGGGGACTCAGGAGGTGCCTGTGTTGGAGAAGCTTCCAGTTAAATGGGGGGAAGAGGCAGGTCTGTCTTCTATGTGGATACCAACTCGGGGTGCTTCATTGGTTGGTCGTGGGTGGTCAGTCTGGCTTGTGCAGGGCAGCTTGGCTTCCCCCGTTATCATGGCAGCAGGCAGCTGTGACTGGGAGAGGGGGATTCTGGAGAGATGGCTCTGGCTACAGGGGCCAGCTCCATTTTGGGTCCCCTGGTTCTGTGTTTCTCTGGCACATCCTTTGTGCTGCAGTGAGGGCACCAGAGGCCGGCTGAGCAGCAGGAGCGATTGTTCCTTACGGGGATCTGCCACCTTCAGAGCTGTGCGCCTGTTGAGCCGTGGGCAGGTTCCAAGTCATTAAGTGGATTGGGCTCAGAAGCCCGGTGACCATCAGCCTGGAACACCCTTGCAGAGAGCTCCCGGCGGTTCTCATCTGGGTGCCCTGCTCTGATGTCCACGGTGCCTGGAGGGACCCGGCAGGAGAGGGGACTCAACAGATACAGAACTTTCTGCACATGGGGGGCTAATTGCTGCTTTTTGAAACACGCATTTACCACCAATCACAACTTTCACGGTGCTGGGACTGCCATGGCAACTAAAAGCATATTTGAAAATAAAATGTCTTTTTTTTTTTTTTTTCATTTCTACTGTGATGACACGCTTGTTTCTCCTGTTTAACTTAACGAGCTAACTGGAGAGGTCTCCAGGAGTGTCAGCATGTGCGTGCGTGCGTGTGCGCGTGTGTGGGCGCGGCGTGTGTGGGGACGTGGGTGTTGTAGTGTGTGTGAATATATGAGTCATAGGCATGTGTAAGGCAGCGGCATACGGGTGCGTGCTGATGGGGACAGAGTGTGCAGCTGTGTGAAGTTGCGTGGGAGCCATGTGGGTGTGGGGGTGAGTGCTCCTGGGCATATGTCTCAGGAAACAGGCGCGTGAAGACAGGCCTGTTTCCCCTTTGCCTTCTGCCACAGTTGTAAGTTTCCTGAGGCCTCCCCAGCCATGCTAGGTGGGCCTAAGATCACCCCTAGGCTATGAGTGACACAGGCTGGTCTGTGAGCACACATCTGAAGACCAGTGCTGTTTGTGTGTGTGTGCATGTGTGGATGTGTGTGCGTGTGTGTGTGGATGTGTGGATGTGTGTGTGTGTGCATGTGTGGATGTGTGTGTGTGCATGTGTGGATGTGTGCATGCATGTATGTGTGCATGTGTGTGTGCATGCGTGTGTTTAGGCCAAGTGCTGTTGCGTGGATGCGTTGCACACGTGCTGTTTGGCGAGACATGGCTTTTTGCTTTGAGACACTCTCTCTAATGTGTCCTTCAGATCCAGCCCAATCACAGGACATAACACCCTTCCTGTCCCATTTCATCACTCCTGTGTGCTGGAGGGCTCAAATCCATCCCACAACCTTCAGAGAACCAGAGACCTCAGAGGTCAGGGGCACCCAGACATCTGGTCCAGCTCTGAGCTAAGGCCGCGGGGGTTTCTGGTCCAGGTGGAAATGACAAAGCATCCACTTGGTTTATGTGTCTGTCCTTTATTCATTCACCCCAGTGGCAGATGAGTTACACACGGGGCTTCGGGAGGAGCCTGTGTCACTGGAGCCGAGTGAGGCTAACTTTCAATGCTCACAGTGTGCACATTTACAATAATCTACAACAATAACGTCCACAGTCCACATCAGCTCTTCAAGCCTCCTTCATGCTTTCTACAGTTATTTTCTGAGCCTGATCTCCTAAGAGCTGGTGTTGACAGGAGACCATTTCCCTGGCATGGGCGTGCACCCCTCACCAGAATCGAGAGAGCAGAAAGAGGGAGGTGGGACTCTTCCCAGTATGCGACATTCAGGGGCACAGCAGTGGGAAATGGAGACTCACCTGCGTGTTGCCGTGAGAAGCCATTGCACATGGCAATGTGCAGACATCCTCATGGCACAGCTTTCTGAGACGGGGACCTGCTGCGTGGTGGCCGGGGCCTTGCTGCTTCGTCACCAGTGTCTTTGAGTTACACTCTGAACTTCACATCTCCGGAGAGGCTTTGTTTGTCTTCATTGCTGTTTGTTTTTAATTTCAATATGGAAGCAAACAGAGCTGACATTGATTCAATGTGTGTTCAATGTGCTTACTGAGCACCAGTTATTTTAAGGTTGTCCCTGCCTGGGCCTGAATGCCACACCGCAAAACTATTGCCACATCTGGACTACCAGTTCCCGTCTGAAACATTCCCTGCCTGGGGTTTTCTCCACACAATGCTGAGAGGAGGGGAGAAGACTGTGGACCAATGACAGTGGAAGTAGGCAGGGATGATGGGTGCCCTAACCCGACCGAGGGAGAAGGCAGGTCAAGGGCAGCTTTTCAGAGCAGGTGGCACCTGAGCTGAGTTGTAAGGGACAAGTAGGCGGTAACTGGATTTCAGAGAGAGAGATGGAAAGAGGATTTTGCCACTTGGTGACATGAGGGGGACCTAGAGACTCCGTATGCGTGGGCTGTAGGTCCACACTGGAGCTGGTGACGGGATGCCATCTTGGGGACTCTGCTTTAAGGAAGTTAGGGAGACATTATCCTGGGATTGTGACAGCATCGCCAAGCTTGGGAGGCGTGGCAAGGGTCCTTCGCCGTTAGGTGGTGATTTCCAGCTCAGCCCCCAACTTCATTTCTGTGGCTTTCCTGCTCTCAGCAGCAAGGAAACAAATTATGCTGGTGAGGTGCTTTGCTTCCTTGCAAGCTGCAATCGCGCTGGTGGCCGTAGCTCTCGCCACGCTGCTGGTACTCCAGCAATGCCCATGGGAGCGCCAGTGGCAAAGTGCCTGTAAATATGAAGGTTGGCTCCAAAAGCCCGTTATTGGCTGGTTATGCAATACCTCTGGCGACATCGAGGCCTGATTAATAACTGAACATCTGTCACAACTGTAATTACATTTCTTGTGCCAGGATTGTGTTTCTACCATTGTCCTGCGTAAACACAGAAGGGAGGGTGTGAATTATTTAGGCGGCCGGCTTTGAGAAAAATAATCGCCCAGCACTGTGCAGGCTGTAAGTTTCTGTCAACTCCTTGCAGAGTCTCAGCACCTTCGCTGACGTTCCTTTGATGTGCTCCTAAATCTCTCTGAGAACACCGCCCTGGACCCCCGATGCGGCTGCCAGAGCAACCCGGAGAGGGGAAGCCCGAGAATGAGAAAAAGGGGGACGGAGGAGTCCTCGGAGGGGGAGAGGAGCCGCCGAGGAGCCAGGCCCCCGACTTCCCCACCTGGCAAGTCTTCTTCCCCCAAACCCCAGCACCTAGATTGTTTGGCAGCCCTCAGGTAGGGGGTGGCGTGGGGTCGGGGAGCCTTTGCCGCTGTTGCGTGTCCAGGCTGGAGAGGAGGATCTATGAGGTGGACACCTGGGAGGGGCTGCCTCAGCTGGGTACAGAGATTCTATCCCCTTTCTTGAGCCTATTTGAGATGTGTGGAGGGGACAAAGGGATGGGTTTGCAAACTGACTCTTGGGGAGGGACATGCTTGTTTTCAGGCAAACAACGACAGATACAACTTACCGAGTGTGGACTATACAGTAGCACAAAAATGGGGGCTTTGCATGGACAATTTCAATCAACTCTCAAATAATTTTGCCACTTGGTGACATGAGGTGGACCTTCTCAAATAATTTCGTAAGGGTGTTATTAATCTCACCTCACACGTGGTGACATGAGGTTCAGAACCTTCTCAAATAATGTCGTAAAGGTGTTATTAATCTCACCTCACAAGTGACACAAACATTGGGCAACTTGCCTGTGATCACACAGGCAGAGGCAAACCTGGATTTCCTACCCAAGTCTCCCTGAATAAAAAAAAAAAAAAAAAAAAAAAAATATATATATATATATATATATATATATATATATATATAGTATGTTCCTAACCACTAGGCTACCCTGCCTTTCTCTGGTCGTTCATGCGATCGGCTCAGGGCGAGGAGATTTCTATGCTACCAAGCCCCAGGCCTCCCTGGGTTTTTGATCTTGCTCTTTTCCTTTTCCTTGGAGACCATCATGGCTTTACAGACTCAAGAGGAGTTTCAACTCTGGGTGTGGTTTGGGACAGAGGGCAGTTTTGATCTGTGTGATGCTGGCACGAAGGAAGTGGTCTATGGCGGGTCCTAGACGTGGGTATGTTCTGAAGCTGTCTCCCTAAGGCTGTTCAGAACCAGAGCTCTGCCCCCAGCTTCCAGTGGCAGCTGAAAGTGTATGTGGTGGGGGCAGGGATTTAGAGTTAGGCTTATGGGGAGGAAAAGGAAGCGGAGGTATTATTGGTGACTTCGGCTCCTGACGGTCAGCAGTTTCTCCCGTGAGCAGGGGGCTGCAAGACTGTTCAGAACCTTCTCCAGCACAACCTGACGTCTGGAAAGCTAAGGGCGGGAGCCAGTGAGACTCCTGGCCAAGGGAACGCTTACCTACCCAGGGAGCTGCTCTCCTCGCCTGTGAGGAAGGGTCTGGAACAGGACAACGTGAAGCTGGAAATGCTGTATGCTGAAGGGCAGGCTCAGAGCGAGGAAGGTCGGCTGGAGTCAGAGAACGTCTTGAGATGGTCTCCCCATTCCAACTCATCCCTTCCAGGAGAGGTCCCCCCGCAAGGCAGGCACGGTTGGACTTCCACCAGCCTGGGATGAATGAAAGGGTGCTTGTCGCTTCCTCTGGAAAAGGGGTGGGGCCTGTTGAGAAAAGGAGGTAAGGACTGAGGTAGAGAAACGTTCCTGTAGGTCCTGGGAGGGCTGCATGGGGCGACAGGCTCAGCTGGTGCGGGGGGGGGGGATGTGTACCTGCCTCTGTAGATCTGAGGAGATCACACACCAGGCAAACACATCTTCTGCTCAACACACTGTCACATTAAATATATTTCCCCATTTGTTCCTGCATTTTTGGGATTTGGCATTTTTTTTGGCCAGAGCTGCGAGCGGCATGAATCAGGCAGCTTAGTGTAACCTCTCTCTGGGGGACGGCGATGGCCCGGGAGTCAGTTTCTCCCAAGGCATTGGCTTCTCCTTTGGGGCAAAACGTGAACTCCCTTTAGACCCCGGGGCTAAGGATCTCTGCACCTCCTGACTTATTTCCATCACACACACACGGGTGTCTACGCCTCCTGGCTTATTTCCATCACACACACACACACACATGCACACACACACGGGTGTCTACACCTCCTGACTTATTTCCATCACACACACACGGGTGTCTACGCCTCCTGGCTTATTTCCATCACACACACACACACACACACACATGCACACATACACATGGGTGTCTACACCTCCTGACTTATTTCCATCACACACACACGGGTGTCTACGCCTCCTGGCTTATTTCCATCACACACACACACACACACACACACACGGGTGTCTACACCTCCTGACTTATTTCCATCACACACACACGGGTGTCTACGCCTCCTGGCTTATTTCCATCACACACACACACACACACACACACACACACACACGGGTGTCTATACCTCCTGACTTATTTCCATCACATACACACACACACACACACACACACACACACATACACGGGTGTCTACACCTCCTGACTTATTTCCATCACACACACACACACACACAGGTGTCTACACCTCCTGACTTATTTCCATCACACACACACACACACACACACAGGTGTCTACACCTCCTGACTTATTTCCATCACACACACACACACACACACAATGTCTACACCTCCTGACTTATTTCCATCACACACACACTCACACACACATAGGTGTCTACACCTCCTGACTTATTTCCATCACATACACACACACACACACACACACACACACGGGTGTCTACACCTCCTGGCTTATTTCCATCACACACACACACACACACACACACACGGGTGTCTACACCTGGCTTATTTCCATCACACACACACACACACACACACGGGTGTCTACACCTCCTGGCTTATTTCCATCACACACACACACACACACACACACACACACACACACGGGTGTCTACACCTGGCTTATTTCCATCACACACACACACACACACACACACGGGTGTCTACACCTGGCTTATTTCCATCACACACACACACACACACACGGGTGTCTACACCTCCTGGCTTATTTCCATCACACACACACACACACACACACACACACACAGGTGTCTACACCTCCTGGCTTATTTCCATCACACACACACACACACACACACACACACACAGGTGTCTACACCTCCTGACTTATTTCCATCACATACACACACACACACACACACACACACACGGGTGTCTATACCTCCTGACTTATTTCCATCACATACATACACACACACACACACACACACACACACACGGGTGTCTACACCTGGCTTATTTCCATCACACACACACACACACACACACACACACGGGTGTCTACACCTGGCTTATTTCCATCACACACACACACACACACACACACGGGTGTCTATACCTCCTGACTTATTTCCATCACACACACACACACGGGTGTCTACACCTGGCTTATTTCCATCACACACACACATGCGCGTGTGCACTCTCAGTGAACATGCTTCTGCTTATTCCTTCCTCGGGATGTGCCTACACATTCCTCAAAGGTTTCTTTGTGCAGTGGGCCAAGAGAAGGAGAGAGCTGAAAAGCAGGGGATTAGGTGGGGCCAAAGGAGGGAGCGAGCTGGAGCTGGAGCTGGAGGGCAGCGGGAACACGGCCGGTCGGAAGGTGTTCCCCCACTCGGTTCAGCAGTCACGTCGTCTCTGCCTCTGTCCTCACATTGCCTTGTATCCTTGGGTTCAGATGAAGCACAGTCTGGGTATGGTGAGACCCTTGAGAGAAAGGAGTAGAAGATGAGGTTCCCACCTACAGGTCACCTCCTCCAGATGCACTGAGAGAAGCACGCTGACACCTTAGCAAAAACAGGAGCACCAGGGGCCTCTCAAAGAGCCGCCAGTGCGTCCCAGGGTATGCACAGCGTGGGCGCGCAGGCGAAGCTGGAAAGCAGACAGGAGCCTCCGTGGCGCGGCTCGCCTTCTGTCTCCAGGTCACTTGCCTCTCCTGGAGCCATACTGGTTGCACAGGACAGAAGTCCGGGAGAGTTCTGAGAAGTAAAATGGGAAACATGTCAGGGAGACTCCCGTGGGAGTGGGCAGAGGTGCAGCTGGGCCACGACCGAGAGGGATGTGGAAAATCTGAGAAAGCGGTTTCTTCGGTTTCTCTGTCCATCTGAAAATGATCACTGTCAGAGAGACCCATTTGACAGCGGTCAGATGGAGGGGTCAGCGTGGTCTCAATTCCGGATCCCCTGGGAAGCAAGCTCATTGCTGTCCACTCCTGATCAATCAGTCGTGCCCAAGGGAGGAGGGTCGGGGGGTGGACAGAAGATGAGGAGGGAACGGCTGGGGAAGCGGGGTGCCTCCTCACCCCCTGTGTTAGCTCGTTTTGTGCTGCTATAAAGGAATACCTGAGGCTGGGTAATGATAAAGGAAAGGTTTATTTGGCACATGGTTCTGCGGACTGTATGAGAAGCATGGTCTGATCTGCTTCTGCTGAGGGCCTCGGGAAGGTCCCAGTCACAGCAGGAGGCAGAGGGGGAGCAGGCCTGTCACACGGAGAGAGAGGGAATGAGAGAGATGCCAGATCTTGCATGAACTAGCAGAGTGAGAACTCTCTCATTGTCGCAGGGAGTGTGCCAAGGCGTTCATGAGGCGTCCGTCCCCGTGAGCCAAACACCCGCCACTAGGCCCCATCTCCACCACTGGGGATCCCATCCCAACATGAGGTTCGGAGGAGATGGATGTCTAAACTGGATCACTCCAGTTCCTTGAGCTACTTTATGTTTTATTATGAGCTACTTTATGATTTATGTTTTATTCTTGGAGTTAGTTCAGTCCCCATGAAGTGCCGGGAAGGTATTTGCTGTGAAGGCTCAAAGTCGGAGCTTTTTAAGAAGGTGATCCGGCCGGGCGCGGTGGCTCACACCTGTAATCCCAGCACTTTGGGAGGCCGAGGCGGAGGGATCACGAGGTCAAGAGATCGAGACCATCCTGGTCAACATTGTGAAACCCATCTCTACTAAAAAAACACAAAAAGCATGGTGGCACGTGCCTGTAGTCCCAGCTACTCGGGAGGCTGAGGCAGGAGAATTGCTTGAATCCGGGAGGTGGAGGTTGCAGTGAACTGAGATCGCACCACTGCACTCCAGCCTGGTGCCTGGCGACAGAACAAGACTCTGTCTCCAAAAAAAAAAAAAAAAAAAAAAAAAAAAAGAAGGGGATCCCTACAAGACCCAGCTTGGTGAATTGTGACTGATGGAACAAGAGCAATAGGTTAGATGAAACCAGCTGGGAACACTGCAGTGCAGCATGGAGAGAGGGACCTTGTGCAGAGAGTGGGGACAGGAGAGGTCGGACAGCGCCCTCCCACAACCAGCCTCCCTCTCATGCTGCTGTCCTCCCGTTTGTCAGCCTATGTCATTGCAGGAGAACCTCCCAGATGGTCCACTCCTGTCTCTGCCAAGGTGGCAACATGCTTCTCTCAATACATCTGGAGGAGACGACCTGTAGATGGAGGCCTCCTTGTCTTCTACTCCTTTCTCTCAAGAGTGAAGTAAGGAAGCCCTGACCTTTTTTTTTTTTGAGACAGAGTCTCACTTTGTCACCCAGGCTGGAGTGCAGCGGTACGATCTTGGCTCACTGCAACCTCTGCATCCTGGGTTCAAGTAGTTCTCCTGCCTCAGCCTCCTGAGTAGCTGGGATTACAGTCACGCATCACCATGCCTGGCTAATTTTTGTATTTTTAGTAAAGAAAGGGTTTCACCATGTTGGCCAGGCTGGTCTCGAACTCCTGACCTCGTGATCCGCCCGCCTCGCCGCTGAAAGTGCTGGGATTACAGGTGTGAGCCACCGTGCCCGGCTGCCCTGACCTTTTTTCTGACCTGTCAAGGTGCTGACTCCTTGGCATGGGGGTCTGAGAGGGTACTGCAGCAGGAGGAAGCAGTGGGTCTCTCCATCAGTCCACTGTGTGGTCTTGAGCTTATCTTTGGCTTATAATGGAAGGGTCAGGCATAATCAATGGTGTTTAATTTTTTTGTTTTGTTTATAGAAACTTTTCTAAAATAGTCGTATGAGGAATGCTGATACTCAGACAGAAGACCCACTGCAGTTGCAGCAAGGTGTGTGTGTATGCATTTGGGAGAATGGGGTGCCCTCCAAGACCCCAAGTGAGCAGTGAGAGCTTTCACTTGTTCACGTTTTGTCCAGCCTATGAGATCTGCAGCTCTTTTGACCAGGTCTAGAGCTGACTCATCCATGATGCCACCTGGAAGAGAGTCTGCAGGGACCGTAGCAATGCCCGGGTAGCTTCAACAAATGACAGTGAGGTAAACAACCCTACCACCATGGTGCGGCTCCAGCCCCATCCAAAGGAAGCTTTTTCTCAAATGGGGAAAAATGGATGCACTATTGATATATGATCTAAAAATAAGCCATGTTCCAAACAAAGTGTTTGAGTATTTTGAAATGAAAACATGTAGACAAAGCGAGGACTTCGAATGCATGACTCATTAAACTGCTGATTCTGAAAGCCATGGCAATTCAAAGGGAGCTTTTCTCTCTCTCGTTCTCCCTCCCACCTCTGCTCCGAATAGCTTGTAAAAAGTCTACACATAAACAAGACCCGCAAACCTCCTTGTGACGGCAGGTCCTGCGCACTGAGAGGCTGAAGGAGCTCAGCCTTTTCTGCCCGGACACTGAGCTGTCCTTCTTTGCGAGGTGGCAGTCATCAGCTGGACTCTTCCTTGACTGCCATCTTTATTTGCCTCTCCTCTCTGTCCCTAACAGGTGTCTAAGGACTTGCATCATGGCCGTTCTCTGGCCGGTGGTCCTCCTTCCTCACAATGCTCAGCTTTTCTGGACGTCAGCAGTGCTGAACTCATCAGCCCTGAAAGGAGGCTTCCTCCAGAAGCTGTGTCTTAGGGGAGGGCGCACCTCACGTGGCACTCCAGCAGGATGCAGTGGGTCCCTTCATCAATTCACCGTGTGCTCTCGAGCTCATCTTTGGCTTATAATGGACGGGCTGGGCATGATCAGTGGTGTTTTATTTTTTTGTTTCGTTGTGCTCGTAAAATCTCTTCTAAAATACATCTTATACGGAATGCTAATACTTAGAAAGAGGACCTATTTTGGTTGGAGCGATGTGTGTGTGTGCATCTGAGAGAATGGGGTGCCCTCCAAGACCCCCAGGAGGAGCAGTGAGATCCTTCACTTGAAGAGCCTACTGGTCGACCTTCGTGTGCTTGTTCCTTACATTGTGTGAAAGTTTCGGCTCCACGGAGGAGCACATTCCCTGCCTAACTCTTCCTTGCGGCCATCACCTGCTTTTCTTCTGGTCACCCATACACTCCTGGAGTTCCCTAGCAGCTTGTTCATTCTTACATCTGCCACAAGTCCTGATTCTATCGGGGAGTGAGCGTGGGGGTGACCAGGCCACACTCTGACCTCTTGCTGCCTCAACTTCAGCTCCCGTGACCGTCTTTCCTCTTGACTTTCACTCCTGTGGCCTCAGCCTTGATCTCGTCATTCTCTCGAATGTGGACCCCCTGGGAGCTCACACTGCGGCACTCCTCCCTGCGGCATCCTCCTTGACAGCCGTTCCACTGCTCCATCTGCTTAGGGAAGCGAAGTGCTCCAGGAGGAAATCCTACATGGGCTGGGCGTGGTGGCTCATGCTTGTAATCCCAGCACCTTGGGTGGCTGAGGCAGGAGGATTGCTTGAGCCTAGGAGTTTGAGACCGCAGTGAATTATGATCATGCCACTGTGCTCCAGCCTGGGCAACACAGCAAGACCCTGTCTTAAAAAGAATAATCATAGTAATAAAAGATTCTACAAGGATATGGAGCACAGATAGATGATCCTATATACTTCCAACCTTCAACCTCAGCAAGGTCCCCAGTGTGAGTCATGGTTCTAGCAGTCAGGTGTCCATGACCATCTCTACCCCGACTCACTCATCTAAGATGGGTGTCACCTCCTCACTCACCATGAAAACAAGCACCGCAGGCAGAAACATCTTCAACTCCCTGCCCACCCGGCTGTCACCTTTCCTACAGCCAGGTCTGTCTTTGCCCTTCTCCGTTCATTATAGTAGAGGATGGTCCTTCCGCAGGGCCAAGGACCGCTTGCCACATGTGCTCGGATGTCTCTTTCCTGCCACGCTGTCTTCAGGGACAACTGTATCCTCCCATCAGTCATACCTCCCCCATCCTATTCTCCAAAGTCTTTTTTCTTCCCCCAAGCATAGAGATTTGTTCTGATGTCTTTCACCTTTAAAAAGAAAGCTATGTCAATTTCTTAAAACTTCATGAAAAAATTGCTACGTTGCTCTATTTTACCACTTTTCATTTCCTCCTCCTCCTCCCTCTCCTCCTCCCCCTCCTCCTCCTCCTTCTTCTTCTTTCTTTCTTTTTTTTTTTTTTTTTTTTGAGACAGTCTCCCTCTGTCGCCCAAGCTGGAGTGCAGGGGCACTATGTTGGCTCACTGTAACCTCTGCCTCCCAGGTCCAAGCAATCCTCCTTCTTCAGCGTCCCGAGCAGCTGGGATTACGGGTGCCCACCATCATGCTTGGCTAGTTTTTTCATTTTTAGTAGAAACAGGGTTTCACCCTGTTGACCAGGCTGGTCTCAAAGTCCTGACCTCAAGTGATCCGCCCGCCTCGGCCTCCCAAGGTGCTGGGACTACAGGCCTGAGCCACCGTGCCCGGCCTTTCTTCCTCCTTAATCTTCCCTCACGTAACGTAGCCTCTGCTCCCGCCGGTTTGCCGGTCAGATTCTGGAGGGAACAAGAGCTACTGTCAGAGCAGGAGCGACGCCAAGCAATGGCCAGTTCAAAATTTAACTCGGCATCAAAATGTGTCTGGTGAATTAACAGAAAAATGTGTTTGGAGGCTCTACCTCCCAAATCAGGGGCTTTTCAGGCAGCACCTGGAATTCTGACCGCTGTGCTCCTCCCCGACAGCCCTGGGGTAGCCCAGATGCTTCGCTCACTCTCATTCCATCGTCCAAAGCTTTTCCTTCTGAGTTTCCGCCATCCGATGGGAGTTTCACAGGGTCTCAGCCGATGACGAAGGTTTCTTCATCCTCGTCACTCTTTGATCCTCCTGGAGGTCCTCGGACCCGCCTCTGTGCAGTCCAGCTTTCGCTCAGGGTCCGCCGACTTCCTCTGTGATTCTTCTAACGCGGTGTGTTACAGGTCGATGCTCCTCAGAGCAGCAGTGTGAATACATATTCTGCTGAAGGTGCTTCCTGGTCAGTAAAATTCAGATGATACTGCACACTCTGTCTGCCCCCTGGAGAATATCGATGCAGATTTAAATCTTAGTGACGCCCCACAGCAAAGAAACTGGTTTCTCTTTGTCGAACCTAGTTTTTCCAAATACAGTTTGAGCCCAGGACACTGGGTGTGAGCGAGGGCGTGTGTATGTTTGTGAAAGCCTGGAAGCCACCTGTTTGTGTTTATTTTCTCTCCTGCAGACATGCCTAGTTCTTAGATCAATGCAAATAATAGTCTGGGTCCCATGAATGCTCATACCCTTATTCACTCAAGGCCATTGGCGTGCCAGGCTCTGTGCTGCACGCCAGGGATAAGAAGGTGAATAATCCCTTTCCTTATGCAGTTTACAGGTTCATGGGGGAGGTGGGTTAGTCTTAGAGTTTATGTGTTAGGATACATACAAGCTCAGGGCATGCCTAGGGGCACATCAAGTCACACACACATGCGCGTGCACACACACACACGTGCGCAGTTCCCATGTCTACCATTCATTCACTTATAAGACAACAATAGAATGTAGGCCAGGCTTGGTGGCTCATGCCTGTAATCCCAGCACTTTGGGAGGCTGAGGTTGGAGGATTGCTTGAGTCAGGAGTTTGAGACTGGCTTGGGCAGCCTAGTGAGACTCCATCTCTAAAAAAATTTAAAAAAAAGAAGGCTGGGCGCGGTGGCTCACGCCTGTAATCCCAGCACTTTGGGAGGCTGAGGCGGGTGGATCATGAGGTCAAGAGATCGAGACCATCCTGGTCAACATGGTGAAACCCCGTCTCTACTAAAAATACAAAAAATTAGCTGGGCATGGCGGTGCGTGCCTGTAATCCCAGCTAATCGGTTGGCTGAGGCAGGAGAATTGCCTGAACCCAGGAGGCGGAGGTTGCGGTGAGCCGAGATCGCGCCATTGCACTCCAGCCTGGGTAACAAGAGCGAAACTCCGTCTCAAAAAAAAAAAAAAAAAAATTAAAAAAAAGAAAAAGAACTGGGCACGTTAGTACGCTTGTAGTCCCAGCTACTCGGCAGGCTGAGGTGGGAGAATTGCTTGAGTCCAGGACTTTAAGGCTGCAGTGAGCTGTGACGGCAGCCTTGCCCTTCATCCTGGGCAACATAGTGAGACTCTTGTCTCAAAAAAAAAAAAGTCCATGGTACGCCTGAAGTCGTGCCATACACTCCAATTAAATAAGATGCATACATCAAAGCATGCGGTGTATCATATCAATGTGATCACACAGCTACGCGGCCTTTTTTTCACTCACGCTTTTCTATTGTGCTGCGATGTATGAACCCTCCCGTAGTGTGTCTGTTCAGGTCGTGCTGTTTTTTGTTCTCACAGGCAGTGCCGCAAAGGGCACCTGTGTATGAGCAGCGCTCGTCTTCATGAACGTGTGCAGCAGGCACAGCTAGAGACACATCCTCTAGAAGTGAAACAGCTGGGTCAAAACGTGTACATTTGTTCTCTCACTAGGTTTTGCCAAATTGCTTCTCAGAATTGCCAGTTCACCTAAGGGAAGGGCTTTTGAGGATGGGGAAGCCAGAGTGGAGGGGAAGGCGGCGGCAGAGAGGAAGTGCTTGAGGCTGATCGCTAATGGAGTTGTGTCCCTGAGGAAGTGAGACGGTGCGGGATCGAGGGAAACGTCTTCATGACGAAAATTCTCTATGTCCAAAGTGTAAATTCTGCACCTTCCTGTGGATGTTACCGATGATGTTAGCTAGGAAGCCTTGGTCCTTTCTTCACTTTTCCTGGGGATTTGCTGACCTCATCTGTTGGAACACGTCTGTTCACTCGGGATTTGTTTATTTCCTATGTGGTCCTTCTTATAAAATGTGCCACAGCTTGACGGTTAGCGTCAATGCTGACACATGTTTCTTTAAGTGTGCTCCAAGACCAGGCATGGTGGCTCACGCCTGTAATCCCAGCTACTCAGGAGGCTGAGGCAGAAGGATCACTTGAGCCAGGGAGGTGGAGATTGCGGTGAGCTGAGACTGCACCACTGCACTCCAGTCTGGGCGACAGAGCGACACCTGTCTCAAAAAACAAAAAATAAACAAACAAAAATTCTATGGTCAATAAGCCAAATGGCCGACCGCTAGGCACCTGATTTCTTCAAAAGGGCTTTGACGCATCAGAATTTTATATACCTATTTTGGCATTTGCAGCAGAGGGGACCCAGCTGTGGGACAGAGTACATCTGACATCTGATGGTAAACAGAGTACATGTTAATACAAGGTCCATCTCACCTCATGACAGGTAGTGGAAGACATTGTATGGTTAGAAAATACTTGATATGTTATGGTACAGAATGCTGGTTTTCAAGACAAAATTAGTGGGCTTTAAAGATGTTTCTTGCTTGCGGCTGGGCTGTTTGGGGCTATGGTCCTGTAATTCTCCTTCATTAGAAGCCCTTTCATGGAAAAGTTTGGAAGCACTGAGACAGACTGAATTTGTCTAACACGCTCCTGGTGTTTGTACTAATGTGTTTTAAGAGACAGGCTCTTGCTGCATTGCCCAGGCTGGAGTGCAGTGCTGAGATCACAGTTCACTGCAGCCTTGAACTTCTGGGCTCAAACAAATCTCCCACTTCGGCCTCCCCAGTAGCTGGGGCTACGGGTGCATGCCAACATGCCTGGCTAATTAAAAAAACTTTTTTTTTTTTTTAGAGACGAGGGTCTTGCTCTGTTTCCCAGGCTGGCCTTGAACTCCCGGCCTAAAGTGATTCTCCCACCTTGGCTTCCCAAACTGCTGGGATTACAGGCATGTCCACTGCAACTGACCTGTACCGAATTTTAATTTGAGCATTTGCTCCTGTTGAGAAAGTGGGGTAAGGGAGGGGATTAGTCAGTAGAGTTCATGCCCTAAAGAGTCTTGCTGTTAACAGAAGACCGTATGAAACAGTTCTACTCTGGGTACAAGTCATTTCTACTCATCACAGTGCAAAGGGCACTGGAGAGACACAAGCTGGCTCTCAGTCCAGTTTCGCTATGTGCCGCTTCCCCCGTCTCTCCCATCAGAGCTCTGTCCAGCTCTCTGTCCACGAATCACGTGGCCGGCGTCTCTCCCATTGGAGCGCTGTCCAGCTCTCCGTCCATGAACCCTGTGGCCATCACAGGAGCTTCTTCTTCCTCAACTTCACGTCTCCTCTTAGTCCAGTTGCCACTGCTTTGTAATAAACCACCTCGAACTCAGGGGCACAAATCCACAACCGTCCTGCACTCGTGGAATCTCGGGGTCAGGAGTTCTGTAGAGACGGCTTGTCTCTGCTCCGGGATGTCTGGTGCCTCTGTTGGAAAAACACAGATGGCCGGGGGCTGACATTATTTGGTCACTTCCATGTCTGGTGCCTGGATAGGATGGTTGAAGGACTAGCTCAGCGGGGGAATCTGCATATGGTTTGCCATGTGGCTTGTGTTCTGACAGCTTGGTATCTGGGTTGTAAGAAAAGCATCCCAAAAGGGAGCATCTCAGTGAGCCTTCCAGGAGAAACAGATGAACCTGGTTGGCCTTTTAGGACTTAACCTTGTAAGCAGCATTGCTTCTGCCATCCTCTAGGGGGTCAGAGCAGTGCAAACCCTCCTGGATTCAGAGAGTGGAGGCGTAGACACCACATCTCAATGGGAGGAGGCTCAATGAATTTGGGAACTGTATTCGTCTGTTTTCACACTGCTGATAAAGACATACCTGAGACTGGATAATTTATAAAGAAAAAGAGGGTTCAGGGACTCACAGTTCCATGTGGGTTGGGGGGCATGGCTCACAATCATGGGGGAAGGTCAAAGGCATGTCCTACATGGTGGCAGGCAAAAAAAAAAAAAAAAAAAAGCTTGCACAGAGGAAGTCCTGTTTATAAAACCATCAGATCTCATGAGACTTATTCACTACCTCGAGAATAGTATGGGGGAGCTCCCCTCCGTGATTCAGTTATCTCCCACTGGCTCCCTTTCATGGCACATGGGAATTAGAGGAGCTAGAATTCAAGATGAGATTTGGGTGATGATGCAGCCAAACCATGTTGGGGACCTTTTTTTAAACTGTCACACTTCTTTCCCTTCATGCTGGGTCCGTTTGCTGCCTGCTCCTAGCAATATACCTCTTTGGGATCTTCTAGTTTCCTGCTGGGTGGCATGGAAAAGTAGGATTCTAGGGGAAGTCAAGATAACAGGGCTTCCAGCGATCTGAGCATTCTGTGGATACCTGTGGTCATTATTAGGTTTGCCGAGTGTTTCTCTCTTAACATTTTCCTAATCTAACTGGGCTTGGTGCCGTCTCAGCCCTCTGCAGCTTCACTTTGGGTCCACGTCTGGCACTGTGGATCTACCGTTTTCTTTCAGTATGCAGCTGCTACCAAGTCACCAGCCTCTGGGGTTGCGTGGTGCGTAGGGAGGGCGAAATTTGTATTATTTCATCCTCTTTAAATTGTCCACAACCCCGTTAACACACAGCAGATGTATATAAATCAGGTTTTACTGAAGGCTGGGGAGTAACTGGAGAATTTCAATGTCGGGAAAAATTGCAACGTACAAAGAAATTTCTTAGAGTCAGAAAAAAATATATTTGAGGGGTACTTTTGATGCATGGATCCCTTTGGCAGTCTGGTGAGGCCTGTGAATTATGTTACTAAATGCATGAAATAGAATACTTGAGGTAACAACAGAGGAAATGTATTATATGTAAGTACGGTATCAAAAATGTGAAAACGAATGTGTTGGTGTAACACACACGCATCTTGGCTGCGTTAAAGAATAAGGGCTGTCGGCGGCTGTAATAACAATGGTCATTTTGAGGTGCTGTTGTAAGCGTAAACAACATTTCAGAATAACGGGGACAAGGGGAACATGATAGGAAAATATTAGTGGAATCACAGACACTGCTAATTCCGTGGTGCTTTGTGGCTTGCATTCATAATTGAAGAAAATACCAGGTTTCACTCATGCGATGACGAAAATAAAGGTATATTCTTCCCCATCCAAATTTGTGGACCTCTTGAATTCTATTCTCGGGCCTCCCGGCTGGTGAGTTTCTCAGCCACGTTTCACTGCCCAAGGGCGGCCAACCCCCTTATTCCTTAGAGGCCGTGCACCTTCCTCCAGGCCTTCCCAGGGCAAAGGCCCCACCCCTCTTTAGCCAGCCTGTTCTCCCACCCAGCCAGCCCACAGAACTCGTACTACCCCAGCAGCAGGCCATGGGAATAAATCATATTTTGGCAAATATCCAACTAGTGCTTGTTAATTTTCCCTTTTATTTTTATTTATTTATTTATTTTATTTTTGAGACGGGATTTCGCTCTTATTGCCCAGGCTGGAGTGCAATGGCGTGATCTTGGCTCACTGCAACCTCCGCCTCCTGGGTTCAAGCGATTCTCCTGCCTCAGCCTCCCAAGTAGCTGGGATTACAGGTGTGCCCCACCACACCTGGCTAATTCTATATTTTTAGTAGAGATGGGGTTTCTCCATGTTGGCCAGGCTGGTCTCCCACTGCTGACCTCAGGTGGTCCACCCACCTCAGCCTCCCAAAGTGCTGGGATTAGAGGCACTTTGCGAGGTCCATTGCTATTTAACTGCAACTGAGCTCAAGTCAAGAGACTTTTTACCCTAGGACAAGACAACAGTCATTTGACTTCTTAGGGAGAGTTTACACTTAAACACCAGGCTTCATGAGCAGCGAAAGCTTGCAAAAGTAGAGTCTAACAGGGAAGACTCAGCTTTTTGAATTCTTTTCCTAGAGTGAAGAAGATGCCTCTGACACTTCTAAGGCTTAAAAATTCTTTTCCTTGTGTAAAGAACATGTTTGTGACACTTTTAAGGCTTAATTTTAAGGATGGAGCCAGAAAGAAGGAGCCTATAAAACGCAAGTAAAGGAAACTTCTGTTTTCTGATCAAAAGCTGGAGAAGGGCGAAATGAGAAAGAAGCAGGAGAACTGGAAGGATTTCCTGCATCCGTCTCTCTGGGAGTGGCCCCTAGGGGTGTTTGATGTGAATACCAGGGACGCCTCTCCATGGAGACCTTGGGAGCCCACTGGACGGAGCCCCTGCTCCAAGTGCAAGTCTAGTTAAATGAGTAGAGAGTGCACCACGGTGGCCTTCCTGAGTCTCAGTCAATGGCTGTGGGGTGACTGAAGGAAGTCCTGGATGCCAAGGTGTTTCCGGACAGAGGATGGATATAGCTTACCGGGCCAGGTCTAGACAGAGGGCGAAATAGAGACCCAGCGATCTGCAGCCACACGGAGCTGAGAGGAAGCCCAAACACTCGGGCAGACACCAGGAATCCCGAAAGCATTACACCAACTAGGAGGAGCCCAAAGGCACCAGTTCTGAACTCCAGGATTGGAGGCCACCCAGCTGCACACCTGCGACCGGGTGATGAGACACATTCCCCTGGAGACCAGCAAGTGCCTGCGGTCATATACGTGGGGTTGGCACACAGAATGAGTAAGCCGCCAGGCTTTCGCTCTCGATCTCTGTACGCATTTTTAGGCCATCTTTTGGGGAGAGGCCACAGATGGGGGAGACAATATAAGACTAAATTTTTAAAAAAATAAACTTTATATATGTATTTAGAAAAGTTTTGGATTTGCAGAAACATTGCAAATATAGCACAGAGTTCCCACATCCCCAACGCCCAGTGTCACCCACTAGCATTTCACTTAAGTTTGGTACATGTGCTGCGGTTAAGGAACCACTTTGATACATTATTATTCATTAAGGCCCATGATTTATGCAAATGTCCCCGGGTTTTCCCTTCATGTCCTTTTTCTGCCCTTGGATCTCATTCTAGGATGTAACGGTACCTTGTTGTTTTCTCCTTTTGCATTTTGCCGCGCTCTCCGAGACTTCTAGATGATGTCAGGACAGGAGGAGGAAATACCTCTGGGGAAGGTGGAAGGACGTGCCCCTTTTTAAAAAGTTTACCGTAAATACGGTAACCGCCATATTGATGGGTTGCAGTGTAATGTTACACATCTGTGGATCGTGTATTGATCAAATCAGGGTAATGAGTATATTCCTCACTTCAAACATTTATCATTTCTTTGTCGTGAGAACATTTTAAAAAAATCCTTTCTTTGCTACGTTGGTGCAAAAGCAATGGCGGATTTCACCATGGAAGTAACTGGCGAAACCCGCAATTACTTTGGCACCACCCTAACAGCTCCTTGGAAATATACAGCATGTTATTGTTCCCTACAGTCACCCCCACCATGCAGCAGAACGCAGAACGTATTCCTCCATCTAGCGGACCAGCCTCTCTCCAACCCCCATCCCCCGAATCTCCCCACCCTCTGGTGCCATCATGGGGCATTTGTCTTTCTGTGCCTGGAGACGGTGCGTATGCTCGTCATGTCTTCTTAGTTCCCCTTGGCTATGACAGTTTCGCAGACTTTTCTTATTTCCAGTGACCTCGACAGCTTTGAAAAGTACTGAGTAGGTATATCGAGGACTGTCTCTCACCTGGCATTTGTCTGATGGTTTTCTCGTGGTGACACTGGGCCGATGGTTTTCTCGTGGTGACACTGGGCCGATGGTTTTCTCGTGGTGACACTGGGCTGATGGTTTTCTCGTGATGACACTGGGCTGATGGTTTTCTCGTGATGACACTGGGCTGATGGTTTCCTCGTGGTGACACTGGGCTGATGGTTTTCTCGTGGTGACACTGGGCTGATGGTTTCCTCGTGGTGACACTGGGCTGATGGTTTTCTCGTGGTGACACTGGGCTGATGGTTTCCTCGTGATGACACTGGGCTGATGGTTTCCTCGTGGTGACACTGGGCTGATGGTTTTCTCGTGGTGACACTGGGCTGATGGTTTCCTCGTGATGACACTGGGCTGATGGTTTTCTCGTGATTGACACTGGGCTGATGGTTTTCTCGTGGTGACACTGGGCTGATGGGTTTGAGGGAGAAGGATCACAGAGGGGAAGGGCCATTTTCATCACACCGTGTCGAAGGCTTACACCATCAACATGACTGTCAAGGTGGATGTTGACCTTGATCGTCCGGCAGAGGGAGTGCATGTTTGTCAGTTTCTCTGCTGTGAAGTCACAAGTTTTCCCTGCTTCCATACTGTGTCCTTTGGGAGAAAGTCACTGCACAGAACACACTTTAGAAACAGGAGTTATGCTTCCACTCCATGAGGGCAGATGACCTACATAAATTATTTGGAATTCTTCTGTATGGGAGATTCCTTCCTTCCTTCCTTCCTTCCTTCCTTCCTTCCTTCCTTCCTTCCTTCCTTCCTTCCTTCCCTCCCTCCCTCCCTCCCTCCCTCCCTCCCTTCCTTCCTTCCTACCCCTTCATTCCTCCCTCCCGCCCTCCTTCACTTCCCCTTTCCTGATCTTTCCTTTCCTCCCTCTCTTCTTCCTCTCTCTCTTTCTCCCTCCTTCCCTCCCTCTCTCCTTTCCTCCTTCCCTTCCCTTTTCTTTCCTTCCTTTTTTCCTTTCCATTCCTCCCTCCCTCCCTTCTTTAGTTCGATCATGTATTTTCCTGAGTATGGACTTACGGATATTTATTTTATACTTTGGGTTATGATCCAATACAACTTTATTTCTTTCATTGTTGAAATTGTTGCACCCTTGGCCACTGGGAACTGTTGCTCCCTGTGTTTTGAGAACTTTCTTACTTTCTGGCACTGAGAGTTGCTCCAGGCTCATCTTGTGTATTGCTGCTGGGGCATTGTTCCTTCTAGGTCCTCTCAGCTGACGGAATAATGAAATATATGTGTGTATACAAACCCATGTATGTACACATATCTACACTTGTTTCTATATGTAGCCATCTGTACCTATACTGAGTTAAACGTGGGCTTAAGGTTGTCCAGAGCAAGGTGATGAGACCCCTGTGTCTACAAAAATGTTTTTTTCATTAGCTAGATGTGATTTTCTACCCCTTTAGCCCCAGCTTCTCAGAATGCTGAGGTGGGAGGATCTCTTGAGCCCAGGAGTTCAAGGTTGCAGTGAGCTATGATTGCACTACTGTACTCCAGAATGGGTGACAGAGTGATACCTCGTCTCTAAAAAACAGCAATAAAAACACATGGGTTTGCACTGATGTCTAACCCCAGAATTCTCTCCTTGCTTATTGGAAACTCCCACTTCGATGCCGTCTGGCTCCTACCATCACCCATCTGTTTGCTTAATTGATTAGGTCTAGTTTACATGTATACTAATATCAGAATTGTGAGCCTTATCAACTGAAATGCTTGTGTGTGGTTCCTTTGCAGTTACTTTCATAGAACTGAGCGATTTCCAAAGTTACTTAAGTCAGCACATTTCTGCTAACTCCTGCAGTGAGTTTGTGTCATACCATTTGTAATACAGATGGATTTGTCATGTTCCGAATTCCTTTCCTGGGATTCCACGGACCTTCTAGATCAATTTTTAAAATTTGCATGCATTAAGATTCATTCTTTGTGCCAAAGCTCAATGGGTTTTGACAAATACGTATTGTCATCTATCTGGGTTTTGACAAATACGTATTGTCATATATCTATCTGTCTAGTCTATCTATCCATCCATCTATTTATCTATCATCTATCTATCTAATCTATTCATCCATCTATCCATCTGCTGTCTATCTATGTATCCATCCATCTATCCATCTGCCTATCTATCCATCCATCTATCATCTATCTATCTATCTATCTATCTATCATCTATCTATCTATCTAATCTATTCATCCATCTATCTATCTGCTGTCTATCTATGTATCCATCCATCTATTTATCTATCATCTATCTAGTCTATCATCTATCTGTCTAATCTATTCATCCATCTATCCATCTGCTGTCTATGTATCCATCCATCCATCCATCCATCCATCCATCCATCCATCGGCCTATCTATCATCTATGTAGTCTATCATCTATCAATCATCTATCTAGTCTGTCTATCTATCTATCTATCTATCTATCTATCTATCTATCTATCTATCTATCTATTCATTCACCCCCGAGCAGCCATCTAGCTGATTTGTCTCTTAATATGACTCTGGTGCTAGGACATGAAGTTTGCAGAGGCCTGAAAATGACACAGTCACCTCCTGGGTGCATGAGAACTCATGGGCTTGAGCGATCCTCCTGCCTCAGCCTCCTGAGCAGCTGGAACTACAGGTGTACACCACCATGCCCAGCTAATATTTATATTTTTTTGTAGAGACAGGGTCTTGCTATGTTGCCCAGGCAGGTCTGGAACTCCTGGCTTCAAATGATCCTCCCAAAGTGTTGGGATTACCACACCCAGCCTACTTCTGTTTCTTAAGATGGAATAGGCTCTCCTTTGAGATTTGGTACAACATTTTTCTTCCTACACATTGCAAAGTCTTCTCTTAGGCCCTGTATTTACTTTTTCATTTTCATTAAAGCTGGGCATTTGCCAGTTTGTAAGGTTTGACTGGTGTCAAGCTGGTGTGGGGCTGTGGAACTGAGGTGGGCTCCTCTCTTTGTCTGACGATTGGATTTCCTGACTCTGTTGGAGGATTCGTCAAATTAATAAACAGTGTGCACTGCTTCTAACTATCTACACTGCTCTTCACATGTGCCGTTTCGGTAGCAAATACCCTGTTCATAATCCTTCTGCTTCTGGAGCGCAGACCGTCAGGCAGACTTGGTTTCTTGCATGGTAAGAGTTGCAGTGAATTGACACAGAGAAATTGAGTGAAGTTGAGTGGGTGGGAAAAGGTTGCACACGATGCCGGCGGTCTCTGAAAATATTCTGCACCCAGGAGGTGGCCGTGTCGTTTTCAGCTCCCTGCAGGCTTTAAGTCCTAACATCAGAGTCATATTAAGAGATGAACCAGATACACAGCTGCTCAGGGGTGGATGGATGGATAAATTAGATAGACAGATAGATAGAATGCTAGAACATGACTGAAATAAATGAGAAATGTGCAATACATACAAAACCCTTCAAGCAGTAGGTGCAGAAAACTGCATTGAGAGTGTCCCGTCTCTGTTGGATTTTTTTGTGAATGTGTTTGCATGAATTTTCAAGGTGAAACTTGACCTGGGTCATGACACTGTGACAAGGGAATGGCTGATAACTGCCTGAAATTGCCAGCCACAGTCAGCTGGAATTCTGAAACGACATAATGAATAGTGTAGTGCTGCCTATAGAGGCTGAGTGATTTTTCTGGTACATCTGTTGTGTTCGTTGAGGTAATTCATGAAGAGCGTTTAGCCTACTGTCTGGTATGCACCCAATAACGGTTAGCTATTACCATTGCCATCAACTGGATGTATTTATTTAGGTTTTAACCTTTAATGTATCCTTTAAAAATTATTGTATTATCAGAGAAAATGAGAATAAACTGACCAGCTGTGGTGGTTCACACCTGTAATCCCAGCACTTTGGGAGGCTGTGGCAGGAGGATTGCTTGAGCCCAGGATTTGGAGGTTGCAGTGAGCTATGATCACCCCACTGTAATCCAGGTCGGGTGACCGAGCAAGTCTGTCTCTAAAAAAAATACAAAAACTTATGAACACAGCCTAAAATATTCTTTACAAAATTTTGACAAATGAAAAATATATAAAAAGGATAATCCAACACAACCAAGTGAAAGTTTATCTCAGAAATGTAAAGTAGGTTTAACATTCTAAAGTCAAACAATGTAATTCACAATAACAGACGAAGAAAACCCAAATGATTATCTCATTAGATGCTGAAAAAGCATTTGTCAAAATCCAACATTTATTCCTGACTTAACAAAAGAGACTTTCAGAAAACTAGGAATACAGGCTGGGCACAGTGGCTCATGCCCATAATCACAGCACTTTGGGAGGCTGAGGCAGGTGGATCACTTGAGGTCAGGAGTTCATGACCAGTCTGGCCAACATGGTGAAACTCCATCTCTACTAAAAACACCAGAAAAATTAGCTGGTCATGGTGGCGTGCTCCTGTAATCTCAGCTACTTGGGAGGCTGAGGTAGGAGAATCGCTTGAATCTGGGAGGCAGAGGTTACAGTGAGTCGAGACCATGTCACTGCACTCCAGCCTGGGTGACAGAGAGAGACTCTGTCTCAGAAACAAACAAACAAACAAAAAACACAAAAAATCCCCTAGAAATACAAAGGCACTTTCTCAGCCTTGTAAAGCACATCTTACACCAAACTTCAGACTTAAAGCTAGCATCATTTTGATGGTGAGAGATGAGTGCTTTACTCCTAAGATCAGGAACAAGGAAATGGTATTCCCCTTTCCAATTACATCCAAAATTGTTCTGGAGATTCAAGCCAGTCCAATATATTTCCTCATGTATCACCTTCTCCCAAGCATGAGGTTATTTAATGTTTTGTTTGAAATTATTATCACACATTTTGCTCAAATGAAAACCTGTAAATAGCTCAACCTCTGAATTTCAACTTTACCTGAACACTACTGGGGTAATCTGTAAACACTGTGATTTTTATAAATCCAAGCAATGTTAACACATAAATATGGATCTAATTTTCCCTGTACGTTAAAAAAATCTATCAATAAAAATTACTTATTTATACTCACAAAAAACCCTAAAAAAATATAAAAAAAAAGGCATCCGGATGGGAAGAAAACGTAAGATTGTCTTTATTTACACATGATCTGAGAGCTGCATTAATTTGCTGTTGCTGCACAGAAAATCACCACAAACTCAGTGGCTTAAACAGCCGTCGTCTCGCAGTTTCTGTAGTGCAAAAGTCTTGGTACGGCCGAGCTGGGCTCTTTTCTCAGGGCCTCAAAAAGCTGACATAAAAATGTCATTGAGCTGTATTCTCATCTGGAGGCTCGACTAGAGAAAAGAATATGCTTTCAATGTGGTGGCTCACACCTGTAATCCCAGCACTTTGGGAGGCCGAGGCAGGAGTATTGCTTGAGCCCAGGAATTTGAGAACCGCCTGGGGAAGGCTCTACAAAACACAACACAAAGCAACAACAACAACAACAACAAAAACCAGGTTACTCTAGTGTGACGGTGCATACCTGTAGTCCCAGCTACTCCAGATACTGAGGTGGGAGGATTACTTTAACTCTAGAGGTGCAGGCTGCAGTGAGCCGTGACTGCCCCACTGTACTCCAGCTTAGCAACACAGCAAAACCCTGCCTCCAAAAATAAAAAGAAAGAAAAAGAGGGGAAAAAATCTGCTTTCAAACCTCCTTTAGGTTGTTGGCAAAATTAATTTCCTTGAAGCTGTAGAATTCATGGCAACTTGCTATTTGCTTCTTCAAGGCCAGTGACAAGAGAATGAGGGGGAGAGAGAGTCAGTCTTTACCACTTCCAGTCTCTAACCTGTAGACCTTTGCTGCATTCTATTGCTTAGAAGCAGGTCACAGGTTGTGCCTTTACTACAGGACAGAGCATTGCATATAAGCATGGGCACCAGAAAATGAGATTTTTCTCACTACACAGATTTTTCTCCTATATTTCTTTCTGAAATATCCGAGTTCTATATTTTGTGGCATTGAGGTATGTATCTATCTCTTTGCCAATATCACACTATTTCATTACAGTAGCTTTGTAATAAGTCTTAAAATTGAAGTGTGATTTTTCCGATTTGGGGATAATTAACATCAGTACTGTGTAGAGCCTCCAAATCCATGAACTTGGTATATGTTTCCATTTATTTAGGTCTTTGATTCCTTTCATCAGCTTTTTGGGTAGTATTCAGCACAAAGATCTTGTAAGTGTTTTCCTAGACTTGCAACTATATTTTATTTTTTTGGAATATTGTGGATGGAACTTTAAAAAACTGATTTCCAGTAGTTAATTACTAACAGCTAGAAATGTGGTTCATTTTTGTGTGTAGATCTTATTCACTTTAATAATCTGACTAGGCCAGGCGCGGTGGCTCACGCCTGTAATCCCAGCACTTTGGGAGGCTGAGGCAGGTGGATCACGAGGTCAAGAGATCGAGACCATCCTGGTCAACATGGTGAAACCCCGTCTCTACTAAAAATACAAAAACGTAGCTGGGCATGGCGGTGCGTGCCTGTAGTCCCAGCTACTCGGGAGGCTGAGGCAGGAGAATTGCTTGAACCCAGGAGGCGGAGGTTGCGGTGAGCCAAGATCTCGCCATTGCACTCCAGCCTGGGTAACAAGAGCGAAACTCCATCTCAAAAAAAAAAAAAATTATAAAAGCATATATTCATATAAAGACTCAACCATGACTACTAATTGCAACTTTATTTGTAATGGAAACTGAAAGCGTGCTAAATATCCACCACTAGGTTAGTGGGTTAACGAATTCCGGTGTATTCATACAATAAAATACAACTCAGAACAGTACTGTTAGACACACATGGATGAATTTCAGAATCATGATGGCGAGATAAAGAAGCCAAGCAACAAGGTACATATAGCACAACTACTTCTAGAAAGTTCTAGGAAATGCAAACTCTGGCGGTTCCTGTGAGTGGGCGAGAGAAGGAGGAAATGGAAAGGAGGGATTAAGAATATAAAAGAATACTTTTTGGGTAATGTAAATGTTTACCATCTTGAGTGTGACGATGCTTTCACAGGTGTATGTGGGCATAAAATGTACCAACTTACCAAATTGCACACTTTACATGCAGCTTATCGGTGCCAATAAGGTTTAAATACATCTGCTTTTAAAGTGGGTTTTCAGGCTGAGAGCAGTGGCTCATGCCTGTAATCTCAGCACTTTTGGAGGCAGAGGGGGGCAGATATTTGAGGTCAGGGGTTTGAGAGCAGCCTGGACAACATGGTGAAACCCCATCTCTACTAAAAATACAAAAATTAGCCGGGTGTGGTGGGAGGTGCCTGTAATCCCAGCTACTCAGGAGGCTGAGGCAGGAGAATCACTTGAATCCGGGAGCTAGAGGTTGCTGTGAGCTGAGATTGCACCACTGCCCTGAAGCCTGGGTGACAGAGCGAGATTCTGTCTGAAAAATCAAAGAAGGAGGGGGTTTCAAACCATTCTCTGTGAGGGTGAAATCTGCAGAAATTTCCCTTCGGCTTACAGTTGAAGTGTCCTTTTTCACTTTGTCTTCTTGTATAAATTCCTGAGTTCTTGAAGGGTCACTTGGGAGGAAGTGTGACCATCCCTTCCGGACGACCTCTGAGCGGCCTGACGCTTTCCAGCTCATCTCTTTATTACTTTTCTCGTTCTACCTTTCAGTTTTGATGGTGTTTCTGATTTCTCGAGTTGAATGTTCAGTAGACTTATTTTCACTTCTCCTTCGTGTCGTCTTTTATGTAAACTTATCCTACACCCAGTTGGGAAAATGTGAATGGTGCAAACACACAAAAAGAAGCCAAAGCCATTCGGAGTCCCTCTTCTAGATGGCGGCACTGCTCATGTTTCTGCCGGTGTCCTTCCTGCCGTCTTTCTGTGCACGTATGCCCTTCGTGTGCATCTGTAAAACGTGCACAAGTCACGAGCGTACAGCCTTGCAAACTGAATGTATCTATGTTACCAGCACTCAATCAGTTAACAAAACACTACTGGCATCCTAGATTTTTTTTTTTTTTGAGACAGGGTCTCACTCTGTCACCGCGGCTGGAGTGCGGTGCTGCCATTGGAACTTCTTCCAGCCTTCAACTCCTGGGCTCCAGTGATCCTCCTGCCTCAGCCTCCTGAGTAGCTGGGACTTCAGGCGTGTGCCAGCCTACCTGGCTAGTTTTTATTTTTTGTTTTTGTAGAGGCCGGATCTCCCTCTGCCACTCAAGCTGCAATGCAGTGGGGCGATCATAGGCTTCTGTAACCTTGAAATTCGGGGCCCAAGCCGTCCTCCTGCCTCAGCCTCTCAAGTAGCTTTTTAAATTTATTTTTGTAGAGACAGGAGCTCACTTTGTTGCCCAGGCTGGTCTCAAATTCCTGGGCTGAAGCAATCCTCCCAGCTCAGCCTTCCGAGTGAGTAGCTGGGAGTACAGGTGCATGCCAACATGGCCAGCTAAGTTTTTGTTTTTGTAGAGACAGGGCCTCCTCATTATGTTGGCCAGTTTAGCCTCGAACTCCTGGCCTCAAGCAATCCTCCTGCTTCAGCCTCCCAAAGTGTTTGGATTACAGGCGTGATGCCAGCTGCTATCTTGTATCCACCTCTAGCCCCAATCCGCTTCCCACCAACCCAAGTTAACTAGTAACCTGACCTCTAATGACACAGGTTACTTCTGCCTGTTTTTGTGTTTTATTTAAGTATAACCATGAAGCATATTTTGTGCTTTATCTATCTGCTTTGACCCAACATGATGTTTGTGAGGTTCGTTCATATGGTTGGAGGAGGTTGTCATTTATTCACTGTTGCTGTGGTGTATGTTCTCCCTATTGTGCGAATGTATCATTATTTATTTATCCGTTTTATTGTTGATGGGCCTTCATGTGGCTTCCGGCTCGGGGCTATTCTGAATAGTGCTGCTATAAATACTCTAGCACGTGTCTTTCGCAAGCAGATCAACACCTTTTTTTTTGGTTGGTTTTATTCCTGAGAAAGAAACTGCCAGGTCATATACATGCAGTTTAGGTGCAACTTTAAATAAACAGTTGTCACTGTGGACAAACTATTTTTGAAACTTGCTTTAGTCATTAAACAAGTGACACTTTTCTCATGTCGATTAATTATATTCATTACGTATGTACTCTAGAGACACGGAAGTGGGAGGGTGGAAGGGGGGCCAGGACTAGAGAACTACACTTGAGGTACAGTGCACGCTACTGGGATGACTGGTGCACCAACATCTCAGAATTCACTGCAGAATTCACACATGCAGCCAAAAACTGCTTGTACCCAAGAAGCTACTGAAATTTTTAAAAAGATAAAAAATAGGCCAGGCGTGCTAGCTCATGCTTGTAATCCCAGCACTTTGGGAGGTTGAGGTGGGTGGATCACCTGCGGTCAGTAGTTTGAGACCAGCCTGGCCAACGTGGCAAAACCCCATCTCTACTACAAAAATTAGCCAGGCATGGTGGCGCACGCCAGTAATCCCAGCTACTCGGGAGGCTGAGGCAGGAGGATTGCTTGAACCTAGGAGGGGGAGGGTGCAGTGAGTCAAGATGGCGTCTCTGTACTCCAGACTGGGTGACAGAGCAGGACCTTGTCTCAAAATAAATAAATAATAAAATTAAATTTAAAAAAAAATTAAAAAGATAAAAAATGGTACTCCTTATATGAATGTACCATACTTTAGTCACTCATGAAAAGACATTTCCTGGGCTTCTCATTTTCCGTGATGCGAGCAATGCTTTTTTCCATATCCTTATAAACGTATCTTTATGCAATGGACTGATTACCATTTTAGAGTAAATACTTAGAATCGGATGTGGTGAATCCAAGGGTATGCCTATATGCATTTAAAATGTTGATACTTGTCCAGTTTTCTTCTTGAAATGATAAAATGTCATTTAGAATGTCACCAGCTGAGCAAGAGGGTACGTTTTCGTATACTCTCAGTCATGCTGAATCGTCCCTGTATTTTTAAGCTTTGCCAGTGTGGTGGAATAATTCCACATCTTTGCATTAGATAATATTTCTTTGACTATTTGTGATCCTACACGTCTTTTAGGCCAGGCATAGTGGCTCACGCCTGTAATTTCAGCACTTTGGGAGGCCAATGTGGGATGATCCTTGGGCTCAGAAGTTTGGGACCAGCCTGGGCAACATAGCAAGACCCTGTGTCTACAAAACATTCTTTAAATTTGCAGACAGTAGTGGCACGCATGTATAGTCCCAGCTACGTAGGAGCCTAAGGTAGGCGGATTGCTTGAGCCCAGGAGGCCGAGGCTACGCTACTGCACTCCAGAGTGGGTGGCAGAGTGAGACCCTATTCAAAACAGATAAATAAAAGAAACCTCTTTTAGAAAATGTATTTCTCATTTTATGTACTTTGCTACTTATTTTATTGTTGTCTTTGTCTTTCCCACCGATTTGTAAGTTCTTTACATACCGAGCATATGATTCATTTTTTTTTTTTTTTTTTTTTTGAGACGAGGTCTTTCTCTGTCACCCAGGCTGGAGTACAGTGGTACAACTTTTTATCATTTACATGTATGTGTAGTTTTGTAAAGAAAGTTCTTGCTATGTTGCCCAGCCTGGCCTTGAACTTCTGAGCTCAAGCAGTTCACCCTCCTTTGCCTCCCAAAGTGCTGGGATTGCAGGTATCAGCTACCAAGCCTGGCCAGGATGATTCTCCACTGTTGTCTCTGCTGACCTTTTAATCATCTCACGTGCTGCAGTTACTGTGGCTTTGGCACATGCTTTAATTAAAGTTGTTCTTATTGTTTTGGTTTTCACTGAATGGAGCCGGCCTTATACATCTTTGCTTTGGTTTTCGTTTCCTACTCAAGAAGACTTCTTGTAGTCCCAGCTACTCGGGAGGCTGAGGCAGGAGAATCACTTGAACCTGGGAAGCAGAGGTAGCAGTGAGTCAAAATCGCGCCTCTGCACTCCAGCCCGGTGCGAGACGGAGACACTGTCAAAAAAAAAAAAAAAGAAAAAAGAAAAAAATATATACGTATATGTATATAACAGCAATCGTCTCTATTTTGCTCAGAGTGATTTTCATTTTATTTTTACGTTTAGCTCTGACCCACCTGGAATCTCTTTTACTGTATAAGATAAGGAGTTTAGTTGAATTATTTTCCAGACAACTAGCCAGTTGGTCCAACACTTAGTGCATTGCTTCTTTTCTTTTTTTATTACTAATATTACTTTTTTTTTTGAGATGGAGTCCCATTCTGTCACCCAGGCTGGAGTGCAGTGGCGCGATCTCAGCTCACTGCAACCTCTGCCTCCTGGGTTCAAGCGATTCTCCTGCCTCAGCCTCCCAAGTAGCTGGGACTACAGGTGCCCACCACCATGCCCAGCTAATTTTTGTATTTTTAGTAGCGACGGGGTTTCACCGTGTTGGCCAGGCTGGTCTCAGACTAGCAATATTACTTTTGGATAACGGATCATCATGTCATACATTTATGGGGCACGCTGTCATGTTTTGCTGTATTAATACAATGTGGAATGATGAAATCAGGCCCAGTCATACACCCACACCTCACTCACCTATCACTGTTCTTTTCTAATTTGAATACACTTTATTGATATTCAGAATTCCTAAGAATCGACGTGCATCTATTTCTGTACTGAGAATAGGATTCTGCGATGTGTTCATCCATTTACTCAACAAATACTGTGCTAGGTACTTTTCTGAGCATTTGAGCTACATTAGCTAGAAGAGAGAGAGAAAACTCCTTTTCTTATGAGGCTTACGTTCCGAAGGGCGGTATGGAGACAAATGCTCATTATAAGTTATTTTTATTCTCCTGAAGAGGTGTGGCAGTTATAGGTACACCTGTAGTTTCAATTCCTATGGATTTGTGGTGTTCTTAGTTCAGGGAGAGCTCAGCATTTATTAACAATTCTTTTTTTCTTTTAAGTCCTTTTCTTTTTTTTTTTTTTTTTTTAAATTTTTATTGCATTTTAGGTTTTGGGGTACATGAGCAGAGCATGCAAGACAGTTGCATAGGTACACACATGGCAGTGTGTTTTGCTTCCTTTCTCCCCTTCACCCACATTTGGCATTTCTCCCCAGGCTATCCCTCCCCACCTCCCCCTCCCACTGGCCCTCCCCTTTTCCCCCCAATAGACCCCAGTGTTTAGTACTCCCCTCCCTGTGTCCATGTGTTCTCATTTTTCCTCACCCGCCTATGAGTGAGAATATGCGGTGTTTCATTTTCTGTTCTTGTGTCAGTTTGCTGAGAATGATGTTCTCCAGATTCATCCATGTCCCTACAAACGACACAAACTCATCATTTCTGATTGCTGCATAATATTCCATAGTGTATATGTGCCACATTTTCCCAATCCAGTTAACAATTCTTGCTTAAACCGGTCATGACTTTAGTGGTTATAAAATGGTGACTTTCCATTTTCTGTTCTTTCTTCTGCATGTTTCAGCCGGCGTTCTTCTGCAAAAAAGAACCATTTCTCCTTTCCTCCCTTTAAAAACATGGTTTTGGAATTGCTGCAGAGTCACGGATTCTGTTTACTTTTTAAAAATGAATGCAAAAACATTCTGAACCTGGTAACATAGGGTTCAGCTGGAATTTATAGAGAGCGAACTGTGCGTCACTTGGGATGTGATGTTGAACATATGGTCCCTGTTCCCATGAAACTTACATTCTGGTGGAGAAAACAGACATTCGTCAAATAATCATATAAACGGTTGGGCACGGTGGCCCACACCTGCAATCCCAGCACTTTGGGAGGCCAAGGCGGGTGGATCACAAGGTCAGGAGTTCAAGACCAGCCTGGCCAACATGGCAAAGTCCCATCTCTACTTAAAATACAAAAATTAGCTGGGGGTGGTGGTGCATTCCTGGAATCCCAGCTACTCGGGAGGCTGAGGTAGGAGAATTCCTTGAACCTTGGGGGCGGAGGTTGCAGTGAGCCCAGATCATGACATTGCACTTCAGTGTGGGCGACAGAGCGAGACTCTATCTCAAAAAAAAAAAAAAAATCATGTGAAGGAATGTAAACTTCCAGATGATATTAATTCTATAAAGGGAAGCATTTGATAGGGATGTATGTGAGGTACTCAAGGCAGACCCCAGGAAATGGATCTGAGATCAGGAGGATGAGTACGACTTCTTCCTTGAAGATGGGGCTGCAGGACAAAAGGACACAGAGGGATGTCCTGGAGGTGGCAGGGGCTGGGCACACAGGAGGACAGAATGACACCCAGCCGTGTGGAGGGCAGAGAGAACCCACATTAAAAATCAGAGCGAGATGAGAGGTCCCTGGAACCGGGCCACCATGGAGACTCATTATCTATGGAAGAACTTGCATCGTTACCTGGAGAGCAAAAGGAAGAGAAGGAAGTGTGTTTTACAGATAGAGTGGTACCCAGAGCAGATGAGGCTTTCAGAAGATCACCCTCTGATGCCTGTAGACCCATCGGTAGGCCACAAGAGAAGCTGGTAGAGAGAGGATGGATGCTTGGACAGAGGGCTCTGTTGGCCATGGGGAGAAGTCAACAGACTTGAGAAATATGTAAACTGTGAAACTCTTGTGACTGTAGATGGTGGAAATCTTCCGTATCTTCCTTGGAAGGTGGTCACGTGGGCGTTATTGCCTACCAAAATTCATCAGATTTGTAGACAAAAGATCCAGGCACCTCAGGATAGGTACATGTGACCTAAAAATAGTACCCTGTCAAGTGAAAAAGAAAGGAAGGGAAAATGTGTACTGTGTGTTAGCATTTGTATAAAGAAGCTGAAGATTCGTATAAAGAAGATGTAAGTAAAATGTCTCCAGAAAGAAGCACAAGAAAGTCACAATGCTTGCCCTGGGGGCGCTGAGTGGAGGACCTGAAGGGCGGAAAAGGGAGGGAGACGTGGTACTGAACGCCGCTTTTCATGATGGAGAACTGAGCCGTGTGAGGCGACTCAGAGGGGGACCGAGGATGCAGTCGGGGAGAAACAAGGTGCCAAGAATGATTCTGACATGGTCTGGCTTCCAAAATAGAGGTCACGCTGATTAGCGAACTAAAAGCCACAGATCAAGTGCAGGGTTCCGGAAAATGGGGAGGAAGGGGGTCCTGCAAAGCACAGTGGAGGGCCTCGTGGGGAAGTGGAAGACAGGGTGTACTCTGATGAGGGTTTTTTTTTTTTTGAGACGGAGTTTCGCTCTTGTTACCCAGGCTGGAGTGCAATGGCGTGATCTCGGCTCACTGCAACCTCCGCCTCCGGGGTTCAGGCAATTCTCCTGCCTCAGCCTCCTGAGTAGCTGGGATTACAGGCACGCACCACCATGCCCAGCTAATTTTTGTATTTTTAGTAGAGACGGGGTTTCACCATGTTTACCAGGATGGTCTCGATCTCTTGACCTCGTGATCCACCCACCTCGGCCTCCCAACGTGCTGGGATTACAGGGGTGAGCCACCACGCCCGGCTACCAGTGTCATTTTTACATCTGTCTTTGTTGACTTTGCCCCTGATGGGATTGAGGGGAATCCACAAATTGTACTTTTCTTCTCTCTCCAAAGTTGGGGTCAGGTTGATGGGGGTCGCAATGCCAGCTCTGGTATATTTCACCCAGAATTAAGACATGTACGTCCTGGCCAGCCACAGGGAGTGATGGATAAGTGCCAACTCAAGGTCAAACAGTGCTCTCTGCGGGCAGGGAAAGCCAAGGAGACAGAACAAGAGGATTGCATCTTCCGGTCCTTTCCTTTCTCCATTTACTAATCAGAGAAGTGAGCGAGGAAGTACAGAGACCCACAGTGTTACCCTAGTGGGTATCACTCCATGTGAAAATGTGTAATCCAGGGCTAGGCGTGCCGGCTCATACCTACAATCCCAGCACTTTGGGACACCAGGGCTCAAGGATGACATGAGGCCAGGAGTTTGAGACCAGCCTGGGCAACATAGTGAGAGACTGTCTTTAGAAAAAGATTTTAAAAAATTAGCTGGGCGTGGTGGTGCACACCTATAATCCCAGCACTTTGGGAGGCTGAGGTGGGAGGATCGCTTGAGGCTAGGAGTTTGAGGCTCAGTGAGCTATGATTGCACCACTGCACTCCAGCCTGGGAGACACTGAGATTCTGCCTCTTAAAACAAATGTGAAACCCTGTGTCTACTAAAAATACAAAAAAGGTAGCCGGGCATGGTGGTGTGTGCCTGTGATCCCGGCTACTCAGGAGGCTGAGGTAAGAGAATCATTTGAGCCTGGGAGGTCTTGCACTGAGCCGAGATCGAGTCACTGCACTCCAGCCTGGGCAACAGATGGGGACTCTGTCTCAAAAAAAAAAAAAAAATGTATATATGTATATATATATATAATGTGAGAAATATACATATAGTGATACATATATATAATCAAAGATGATATATATTATATATGTATATTATATTTATATATGTATATTATGTATATTATATGTATATATATCATCAAAGAAAAAGAAGTTTTCTACCCGGGCCGTTTTCCCCAGAATTCCTTTATACCTCTGGCAACACTGGGTTGTTAGAAATATGTTCAGATTTTGCCTGTTGATTAGGCAAAACATGTTAGCTCAATGGGGCGTTTTTTCAGCTGCTGTGGCTGGGGCTCACTTTGGTAGATTCTGGTTCCGTCGGTTTGACGTGAGTCTCGCTTGTGTGTTCAAAAGCATTCAAAAACCTCGTTCCCTATGCTCACGGTATACAGTCAAGATCAAGGCAGCCCTGACATTTGATTCGGAGGGGGCGGGGGTGGTGTCAGCACACACTTTTCTCTACCTTTGATTTTCTTCTTTGATGCGAAATTAGCTTTATTTCCAATCGAATCCCTTTGTTCACCATCAAAAAGCTGGGACTCATGAACATTGCAGTGCCTGGTCCCGTGAGGCCTCTCCCCTGGAGCTGATCTGGGTGCAGGGGGACCTTTCTCATTCTGAGGCCCAGCCACATCTCCAGATCTCAGCTTGGGCGGGGGACGTATTGGCAAGGCCCTTGGACCCCCAGCACCGCGTCGGTTCCGAAGCTCCGGAATTGTGGTCCAGCCCCAGCATCGGATTTCCCTTCGGTTCAAGTCGTGTTGTATCTGGCAACTGCTCTTTGGCATCTGTAGAGCAAGGTTGAGTTTCAGTTTGCTTTTCATTTTAATCCTTAAGTTCCTTTCTTGTTGTTTTTAGCTTTCGGGAAGGAGGTTGTAAAAACGTCCACTTAAACCGTCATCTTTCCCGGAAGTCTCCACTTCTTCCCCTTAATTTAAAATACAAAACAAAAAGCCACAACCGAAGCTCAGAAGTGATGGTTTTAGGGCAAAACAAATGTTGCCGAGTCGTAATATCTTGCTGTAAGCTTTCTCACTCCCCTGAAGCAGCTATGTTGGATCGGGTCTGTTTCGACATGCCCAGACTAAATAATATGCTCAGACATTTTCCTAATGGACAGTTTTTAGCTAACGTATTTTGATTTTTTTTCTCTTATGTTGTAGTTTACATTCTCTTAGTTCTTTGAGTATTTACCGTGTCAATCAGATTGAGCTAATAATAGACAATCATAATAATTGCTTTTAATTCTGCAAGTTTTGCTTTATGTATTTGGAGCGTATATTATTAGGTGTACCTAGTTTTGGAAATGTCCTATCTTCCAGGGAGATGGGCACTTGCTATTACAGGTTTAGTCCTCCTTGTTAGCTTTACATTCTTTTATTATCCTTTTGTGATATCCCTAGGGACCGCAGCGGGTATCCTTGACCCACTGGTATATCCTAAATTAATACATTGATCACTTTTTTATTTTTTGATATATATTTTATTGCATTTTAGGTTCTGGGGTACATGTGAAGAACATGCAGGATTGTTGCATAGGTACATACACGGCAATGTAGTTTGCTGCCTTCCTCCCCATCACCTATATCTGGCATTTCTCCCCATGCTATCTCCCCCCAACTTCCCACCCCCTGCTGTCCCTCCCCTATTCCCCCCAACAGACCCCAGTGTGCGATGCTCCCCTCCCTGTGTCCATGTGGCCAGGCTGGTTTCAAACTCATGACCTCAGGGGATCCACCCGCCTCAGCCTCCCAAAGTGCTGGGATTACAGGCGTGAGCCCCACGCCTGGCCTGACTGGGACTATGTTTTAACTTCCATTTCTAGTTTATTGTTGGTATTCATCTTGCATTCTGTGACCTCGTTAAGGTCACTTACTCATTCAAATACCTTTTTTTAAAAAATGTATACATCATGTTGCTTTTCAATAAAAGAATTTCACTTCTTGCTTACCAATGTGTGTGCACTTTCTATCTTTTTATTGACGTATTTCACTGCTGAAGCCTCCAGCAAATGTTCAACAGAAGCCCTTTTCCCGATTTTACAGGGAAGCGTCCAACTTTTAACCATCTCGTGTGATGTTAGCCTGGGTTTCTTTGTAGTACCCTTTAGTGGCATGAAGAGCTTCTCTTTATTCTTAGTTTTCTAACTGTTCATGGAGAACAGAGGTTGAATTTTGTCAGATACTTTTCATGAATGCATTAGGATGACTGTAGTTTTTTCTTCCATAAATAGGATAAATTAGATGGATTCATCTTTTAGAATTGAAGATTTAACTTTGTATGACTTAAAAAAACTCTACCTTCTAATATATTGCTGGGTTCAGTTTGCTAATGCATGTTAAGGCTTTTTTGTATTTATTTTCTTTTTTTTTTGAGACGGAGTTTCGCTCTTGTTACCCAGGCTGGAGTGCAATGGCGCGATCTCGGCTCACCGCAACCTCCGCCTCCTGGGTTCAGGCAATTCTCCTGCCTCAGCCTCCCGAGTAGCTGGGATTACAGGCGCGCGCCACCATGCCCAGCTAATTTTTTTGTATTTTTAGTAGAGACGGGGTTTCACCATGTTGACCAGGATGGTCTCGATCTCTTGACCTCGTGATCCACCCGCCTCAGCCTCCCAAAGTGCTGGGATTACAGCCGTGAGCCACCGCACCCGGCCGCATTTATTTTCATTTTCTGTTTTGGTATTGTCTGTATTTGATTTTGATAACAGAGAGACAGTAGCCTCATGAAATGAGTTGAGCTGTGTTCCCACTCTCTATTTGACGAAGAGTTTTAGGGGACTGGTATTAGTTCTTCATTAAATGTTAGAATTCATCAGAGAAGCCACCTGGGCACAGAGGAATTTGTTTATGTTTTGAGGGCATAGGAGGTTAATTACGAATTCAGTTTCTTTAAAAGATATAGGAATATTTAGAATTTTTATATCTCCTTGGAGCAATTTTAGTAATTTGTGTTAAGATTTTTTTCTCTTTTGTTTAAATTGTCAATTTTTTGTCATAGTATTGTTTTATAATATTCCCTTGTTATTCTTTTTATATCATTAAGATCTATAGTGAGGCCCGATCTTGGTAATTTTCATTTTTGCCATATTTTCCAATCAAGTAAGCTACAGATTTATTAATTTTATGATATTCTTAATCCATTTTTCTCTGTCCATTTTAAAATTCGGTTTCTCTTTTTCCTTCCATTTTCTGCTCCTCTCTTTTTGGCTTTTTAAGTTAGAATTTTAAAACATTGGTTTTAAGCCTTTCATCTTTTTGTAAAGTAAATATTTTAAGCTATAATCTTCCTGATAAGCACTGTTTTAGCTGATCTCACAAATTTCCATACATTGTGCTTTCATTTCATTTAGTTCAAAATATTTTTGAACTTCCTGTGATATATGAACTATGCAGGACTGTTTTTTCCTTGTAAAATCTTGGGGAATTGTTAAGGTACCTTCTTATTATTGATTTCTAATTTAATTCTGTTCTGGTCATAAAATGGTTTCTATATGATTCTGATAGCTTTAAAATCTCAAAGTGTTTTTTTGGTATTTTGAGATGGAGTCTTGCCCTGTCGCCCAGGCTGGAGTGCAGTGGCACAGTCTCAGCTCATGCAGCCTCTGCCTCCTGGGTTCAAGCCATTCTCCTGCCTCAGCCTCCCAAGCAGCTGGGACTACAGGCATGTGCCACCATGCCTGGCTAATTTTTTGTATATTTACCAGCGATGGGGTTTCTCCATGATGGCCAGGCTGGTCTTGAACTCCTGACCTCAAGTGATCTACCCAACTCAGCTCAAAGTACTGGGATTACAGGAGTGAGCCACTATGCCTGGCCTAGAATACCAAAGTATTGGGAATTATTTTGTGGCACAAGATACAGTCTATCTTTTGTGAACATTTCACCTGCACTTGAAAAGACTGTGTTAATATAATGCTCTATAAATTTAATATGGTCAAACTTGGTAATGGTTCACACTCTTTAAATCAAACGCGATTCACAAGACATTTAGGTTTAAATCTACCATCTTGCTTTTTTTTTTTTTTGAGATGGAGTTTTGCTCTTGTTGACCAGGCTGGAGCGCAGTGGTGCGATCTCAGCTCACCGCAACCTCTGCCTCCCGGTTCAAGCGACTCTCCTGCCTCAGCGTCTGGAGTAGCTGATTTCTTTCTTGTTTCATCTGTTCTTTGTTCATTTTTCCTTTTTCGTGACTTTTTTGGTATTATTTTTTAAATATTGCATTTACTTCTCTATTGGCTGATTTGCTGTTTCTCTTTGTGCCCTGGGGTTTACAATGTGCACCTTCAAATGTAACAATCTGATAGCAAATGGTATTATCCTACCTACTTCATGGATAAAGTGACTACCTTCTAGAGTGTATTCCCGTTTCCTTCCCCCCTCTGTGTGGTAGCTGTCATAGATGTTTTACCTATACACGTCTTAGGAATCTCCTAAATGCATTGGGTCATATTTTTGCCTTAAACAGTAAACTACCTTTTAAAGAAAGTTAAAAATAATGTCAAAACCTTTCATTTTTATTCACATATTTGCAATTCCCAGGCCTTATCATTCGTAAGTTTCTGTTGTCATTTACTTCACCTTGATGGTATAAATTCTTGAGAGAGAGACTTCCTAGGTTGCCAAGGCTGGTCTTGAACTCCTGGGCTCAAGCGATCCTCCTGCCTTGGCCTCCCAAAGGGCTTGGATTACAGGCATGAACCACTGTGTCTGGCCTATACATTCTTTTACTGTTTCTTTTTCTGCAAAACTCTTTATTTCACCTTTGTTTTTTATTTTGAGACGGAGTTTCACTCTTGTTGCCCAGGCTGGAATGCAATGGCGCAATCTCGGCTCACCGCAACCTCTGCCTCCTGGGTTCAGGCAATTCTCCTGCCTCAACCTCCCGAGTAGCTGGGATTACAGGCGCGCACCACCATGCCCAGCTAATTTTTTGTATCTTTAGTAGAGACGGGGTTTCACCATGTTGACCAGGATGGTCTCGATCTCTTGACCTCGTGATCCACCCACCTCGGCCTCCCAAAGTGCTGGGATTATATCACCTTTGTTTTTTAAATTTATTATTTATTTATTTACGTGAGACAGAGTCTCGCTTTGTCGCCCAGGCTGGAGTGCAATGGCGTGATCTCGGTGGGCTCACTGCAACCTCCGCCTCCTGGCCTCTCGAGTGATCCATCGCCTCAGCCTGGCAAAGTGCTGGGATTACAGCTGTGAGCCACCTTGCCCTACGGCCCTTACTTTCCATGGCAAAATTAATTTTGCAACAACCTAGTAGCATAGAAGCAAAAATTGCTGTTTTCTTTTCAGTGGGCACGTTCACTGCATTCAGAATTTAGTGGATAGCTATTTTCTCTTAGTGCACCAAAGACGATACCAATGATTGTTAAGTTGTACTAGCTTTTATTATTTTCGTCTGTCGGGTGAATTTGAAAGGTGTTTGTGTGTGTGAAGGAGAGGGGGCCTGGGTGCTTTTAATATTTTGTCTTTGGGTTTTAGAAATGTAATGATGAGGCCGGGGCTGGTGACACATGCCTGTAATCCCAGCACTTTGGGAGGCCGAGGCGGGCGGCTCACAAGGTCGGGAGATCGAGACCATCCTGGCCAACGTGGTGCAATCTCGTCTCTACTAAAAAACAAACAAACAAAAAATTAGCCGGGCCTGCTTGTGGCATGCCTATAGGTCCAGCTAACCTGGGAGGCTGAGGCAGGGGAATTGCGTGAACCTGGGAGGCGGAGATTCTGGTGAGCCGAGATCGCGTTATTGCACTCCAGCCTGGCAATAGAGGGAGATTCGTCTCAAAAACAAAAATGTAATCACTGCTTTCACGTGGATTTCGCTGCACATATCCTGCCTGGAGTTTATAGGACTTCCTGAATCTGCGGCTTTATGTCTTTATTGCTTTTGGAAAATTATCAGCCGACAGTGCATCCACCCCACTCTCTCTCCCGTTTTCTCCGTGGACTTCAGTTACATGTTTGACTCTTCACCGTGCTCTAATTCTCTCTTACTCTCTATTCCCACCTTTTCTTCTCCTCACACATTAGCAGGAGATTTTTTACTGACCTATTTAAGGTTCATTAATCTCTTCTGCTGTGTCCACTTTGCTTTAAGCACATCTGTAGGGTGCATTTTATTTATTTATTTTTTGGTTGGTTTCAGAATCACGATTTTATTCTGTTAACAATAAACAAATTTTGGCCGGGCGTTGTGGCTCACATCTGTAATCACACATTTTGGGAGGCCAAGGTGGGTGGATTACATGAGGTCAGGGGTTCGAGACCAGCCTGGCCAACATGGTGAAACCCCGTCTCTACTAAAAATACAAAAAGTTTGCTGGGCGTGGTGGTGGGCCCCTGTAATCCCAGCTACTCGGGAGGCTGAGGCAGGAGAATCACTTGAACTCAGGAGGCGGAGGTTGCGATGAGCCGAGATGGCACCACTACACTCCAGCCTGGGTGACAAAGTGAGACTTTGTCTCAAAAAATAAAATAAAATAAATACATAAATAAATAAAAAAATAAGTACACAAATTTTAACTGAATAGAGATCAAACTAAAAATTATATATGGGAGAATTAGGAGAGAATGTATGTGTGTGGATGGGAGAAACTAGTAAGAGGATTACATCTTCATCCTTCAGTTGGGTGTTTTAATCGGAAAAGAAAATCAATATTAAAAAAAAAATCACTTATTTAGAAATATGGACATAAATATCCAAAGCGGTAACTAACTAGTTGAAAGCGTAAGTTATCTTTGGGAAAAAGGATGGAGGAGGAAAGAGAGAACTCTGTTTTGCACAGCTGACCTTTTAGAACCGTTTGATGTTTATTTTTTAATCCCCCTTCTGTGTAGCAAATTGCCGTTTGACCTTTAACAATTATGAATCACTTTGATAAAAAACAAAAGAAGAAAGGAATTAAGAAGACATAAATAGACTTCAGTTATTCACTGGTGAATTTCCTTATCTTGTCATTCATTTTGTTAAATATCGATCACAATTGCTTTTAGCTGTACTTTACGTTCTGGGTACACGTGCAGATCTTGTGGGATTGTTGCACAGGTACACACATGCCATGGTGGTTTGCTGCCTCCATCCCCCCCGTCACCTACATCAGGCATTTCTCCCAGTGTTATCCCTCCCCAAACTCCCCACCCCCTGCTATCCCTACCTAGCCCCCCACACCCCAACAGACCCCAGTGTGTGATGCTCCCCTCCCTGTGTCCATGTGTTCTCATTGTTCAACACCCACCTATGAGTAAGAACATGTGGTGTTTGATTTTCTGTTCTTGTGTCAGTTTGCTGAGAATGATGGTCTCCAGGTTCATCCATGTCCCTACAAAGGACACGAACTCATCATTTTTGATGGCTGCATAGTATTCCATGGTGTATATGTGCCACATTTTCCCTGTCTAGTCTATCATTGATGGGCATTTGGGTTGGTTCCAGGTCTTTGCTATTGTGAACAGTGCTGCAATGAACATTCGTGTGCATGTGTCTTTATGATAGAAAGATTTATAATCCTTTGGGTATATACCCAGTAATGGGATTGCTAGGTCAAATGGAATTTCTATTTCTAGGTCCTTGAGGAATCGCCACACTGTCTTCCACAATGGTTGAACTAATTTACACTCCCACCAGCAGTGTAAAAGTGTACCTATTTCTCCACATCCTCTCCAGCATCTGTTGTCTCCAGATTTTTTAATGATCGCCATTCTAACTGGCGTGAGATGGTATCTCGATGTAGTTGTGATTTCCATTTCTTTGATGACCAGTGATGCTGAGCATTTTTTCATGTTTGTTGGTCTCATATATGTCTTCTTTTGTAAAGTATCTGTTCATATCCTTTGCCCACTTTTCAATGGGCTTGTTTTCCTGTAAATCTCCTTTAGTTCTTTATAGATTCTGGGTATTAGCCCTTTGTCAGATGGGTAGTTTGCAAAAATTTTTTCCCATTCTGTTGGTTGCCGGTTTACTCTGACGATTGTTTCTTTTACTGTTCAGAAACTCTTAAGTTTAATTAGGTCTCATTTGTCTATTTTGGCGTTTGTTTTCAATGCTTTTGGTGTTTTGGTCATGAAGTCCTTGCCTTCGCCTATGTCCTGAATGGTTTTACCTAGGTTTGCTTCTAGGGTTTTTATGATATTTGGTCTTATGTTTAAATCTTTAATCCATCCGGAGTTAATTTTAGTGTAAGGTGTCAGGAAGGGGTCCAGTTTCTGCTTTCTGCACGTGGCTAGCCAGTTTTCCCAACACCATTTATTAAACAGGGAATCTTTTCCCCATTGCTTGTTTTTGTCAGGCTTGTCAAAGATCAGATGGTTGCAGATGTGTGGCATTACTTCTGAGGTTTCAGTTCTGTTCCATTGGTCTATATCTCTGTTTTGGTACCAGTACCATGCTGTTTTGATTACTGTAGACTTGTAGTATAGTTTGAAGTCAGGTAGCATGATGCCTCCAGCTTTGTTCTTTCTGCTTAGGATTTTCTTGCCTATGCAGGCTCTCTTTTGGTTCCATATGAAGTTTAAAGTGTTTTTTTTCCAGTTCTGTGAAGAAGGTCAATGGTAGCTTGATGGGGATAGCATTGAATCTATAAATTACTTTGGGCAGTATGGCCATTTTCACAATATTGATTATTCCTAACCATGAGCATGGAATGATTTTCCATTTGATTGTGTCATCTCTTATTATTTCCTTGAGCAGTGGTTTGTAGTTCTCCTTGAAGAGGTCCCTTACATTCCTTGTTAGTTGTATTCCTAGGTATTTTATTCTCTTTGTAGCAATTGTGAATGGCAGTTCATTCTTGATTTGGCTTTCTTTAAGTCTGTTATTGGTATATAGGAATGCTTGTGATTTTTGCACATTGATTTTGTATCCTGAGACTTTGCTGAAGTTGCTTATCAGCTTAAGGAGATTTTGGGCTGAGATGATGGGGTCTTCTAGATATACAGTCATGTTGTTTGCAAATAGAGACAATTTGACTTCCTCCTTTCCTAACTGAATACCCTTTATTTATTTCTCTTGCCTGATTGTTCTGGTTAGAACTTCCAATACTATATTGAATAGGAGTGGTGAGAGAGGGCATCCTGGTCTAGTGCCGGATTTCAAAGGGAATGCTTCCAGTTTTTGCCCATTCAGTATCATATTGGCTGTTGGTTTATCATAAATAGCTTTTATTATTTTGAGGTACATTCCATCAATACCTAGTTTACTGAGATTTTTTAGCATAAAGGACTGTTGAATTTTGTTGGAGGCCTTCTCTGCATCTATTGAGATAATCGTGTGGTTTTTGTCTTTGGTTCTGTTTATGTGGTGAATTACATTTATAGACTTGTGTATGTTGAACCAACCTTGCATTCCTGGGATGAAGCCTACTTGATTGTGATGGATAAGCTTTTTGATGTGCTTTTACATTCAGTTTGCCAGTATTTTACTGAAGATTTTTGCATCAATATTTATCATGGATATTGGCCTGAAGTTTTCTTTTTTGATTGTGTCTCTGCCAGGTTTTGGTATCAGGATAATATTGGTCTCATAAAATGATTTGGGAGGGATTCCCTCTTTTTGTATTTGGAATAGTTTCAGAAGGAATGGTATCAGCTCCTCTTTGTGTGTCTGGTAGAATTCGGCTGTGAACCCTTCTGGACCTGGGCTTTTTTGTGTGTGGTAGGCTCTTAATTACTGCCTCAACCTCAGACCTTGTTATTGGTCTAATCAGGGATTCAGCTTCTTCCTGGTTTAGTGTTAGGAGGGTGTAAGTGTCCAGGAATTTTTCTATTTCTTCCAGATTTACTGGTTTATGTGCATAGAGTTGTTTGTAGTAATCTCTAATGGTAGTTTGTATTTCTGTTGAATTGGTGGTGATATCCTATTTATCATTTTTTATTGCATCTATTTGATTCTTCTCTCTTTTTTATTAGTCTGGCTAGCATTCTGTCTATTTTGTTGATCTTTTCAAAAAACTAGCTCCTGCATTTATTGATTTTTTGAAGGATTTTTTTGGTGTCACTATCTTAGTTCTGCTCTGATCTTAGTTATTTCTTGTCTTCTGCTAGCTTTTGAATTTTTTTGATCTTGCTCCTCTAGCTCTTTCAATTTTGATGATAGGGTATCGATTTTAGATCTTTCCTTACTTCTCATGTGGGCATTTATTGCTATAAATTTCCCTTTAAATGTGTCCCAGAGATTCTGGTACGTTGTGTCTTCGTTCTCATTGGTTTTGAAGAACGTCTTTATTTCTGCCTTCATTTCATTGTTTATCCAGTCATCATTCAAGAGCCAGTCATTCAGTTTCCATGAACCTGTGCAGATCTGAGTTAGTTTCTGAATTCTGAGTTCTAACTTGATTGCACGGTGGTCTGAGAGACTGTTTGTTATGATTTCCGTTCTTTTGCATTTGCTGAGGAGTGATTTACCTCCAATTATGTGATCAGTTTTAGAGTAGGTGTGATGTGGTGCTGAGAGGAATGTCTATTCTGTGGATTTGGGGTGGAGAGTTCTGTAAATGTCTATCAGGTTTGCTTGCTCCAGATCTGCATTCAAGTCCTGGAAATCCTGTTAATTTTCTATCTCCTTGATCTGTCTAATATTGACAATGGGGTGTTAAAGTCTCTCACTATTATTGTGTGGGAGTCTAAGTCTCTTTGTAAGTCATTAAGAACTTTCTTAATGTGTCTGGGTGCTCTCTATTGGGTGCGTATATATTCATGATTGTTAGCTCTTCCTGTTGCATTCATTCCTTTACCATTATGTAATGTCCTTCTTTGTCTCTTTTGCTCTTTGTTGGTTTAAAGTCCATTTTATCAGAGACTAGGATTGCGACCCCTGCTTTTTTTTTTTTTTTCTCTCTGTTTGCTTGGCAAATCTTCCATCCCTTTATTTTGAGTCTATGTGTGTCTGCACATGAGATGGGTCTCCTGAACACAGCACACCAATAGGTCTTGACTTTTTTCCATTTGGCCAGTCTATTCAAAACGTCCACCCAGATCTGTGCTGACAACCCACAGTGCTGGCTGGAGCTGCTGCTCAGATCTGTGCTGGTAACTTGTGGCCCTTTTCAGCCTGGTGGGGATCTCCTGGTCTGTGGTTTCAAAGGCCAGGGGAGAAGTGCAGTATCTGAATGGAGTACCGGAGGGGAAAAGCCACCGATTCTCCAGCCAGTTGCACTTCCCAGGTGAGGCAGTGCCCCGCCCTGCCTCAGTTTACCCTCCTTGGGCTACACCTACTGTCCGACCAGTCCCATTGAAATGAACCTGGTACCTCTGTTTTGTGTCAGTCTCGCTGGGAACTGTGCTCCCGAGCTGTTTTTAATTTGGCCATCTTGGCCCAGCCCACAATTGTTTTAACGTCTGTTTAATATAACTCCAATATCTGGAGTTCCTACGTTTTATTGTCTGTTGTTTCTCTTTATTTTTTCTTCATTTGGTTCTTTTTCCAGATATGTCTGCTGATTTTTGATTAAATGCCACATATATTTTAAAAATTATAGTGACTATGCATTTGTTCTCTCTCCTCAGATTTACCTTTTCACTCAGGAGGCATTTAGGGCACGTAAAGATCATTTTTGGCTAATCAGTTATTGAGATAATTTAAGGCTGAACTTGATTCTCCAAAGGCTTTTGGTTTGCCCTTAATCTTAATGCATGTAGGATTTCAAGAGCTCCCACTGAAACCCTGGGGTGTTTGTCAGTGCCTCTCCTCCTAGGGAGGTTACAGACTCCAATTTCCAGGAATTCTCCTTCATTTCTTTGCCTCTTGCTTGCTGCTTGATTCCTTCCTATCTTTTCTTTCTAGCCTTTCCTTTATTCCCTCCCTCCTCCTTCCTTCCATCTCCTTCCTTCCCTCCTTCCCTTCTTCCTCCCCTCCTTCCCTCCCTCTCTCCTTCCCTTCTTCCTTCCCTCCCTCTCCTTCCTTCCCCCTTCCTTCACTCCCTCCCTCCCTCCCTCCTTCCCTCACTCTCTCCTTCCCTCCTTCCCTTCCTCCCTCCTTCCCTCACTCTCTCCTTCCCTCCTTCCCTCCCTCCCTCTCCTTCCTTCCCCCTTCCTTCACTCCCTCCCTCCTTTCCTCCCTCCTTTCTTCCCTCCCTCCTTCCTTCCCTCCCTCCTTCCTTCCTTTTTCTTTTCCTTCCTTCCTTTCTTCTTTCTCTTTTCCCTCCCTTCCTCCTTCCTTTCCTTTCTTTTCCTTTTCTTTCTTTCCCTCCTTCCTTCCTCTTTCTTCTTCCCTTCTCTCTCTCTCTCCCTTTAACCCTTCACCCCATGCAGTTTCCAGACAGGTGAATGAATGCCTTTAAGGGGCAATGGAGAAGAATGGTGCCTCCGCCTTCCCAAGGTTTCCTTCTGTTTCAGTGCCTGTGATACTTTGAAGGCCTCTAAGGTGTTGCTTTCTTTAGGCATTGTGGTTCCGTGCTACTTGGAGATGAGCTAACATTGAAAAGGAAAGCCCTCCGAGAATGCCAGGGTCATTCACACAAATGCCTTTCCCTTCCCCTGGTTTTCTGACCCTATTCTTGAAGTCATCACTTCCATTCCAGTTTTTTGGCTAACACATGTTTCTGAGGTTTTTTTTTTTTCAGACAAACCAAACAGATACTTACATTCTGACCTATTTAATTAGGAAAATGGCTTTCTCTTACTTTCACACAGAATATCCTAACTGAATACATGAGCTGGATGAGACCATCTCACCCTCTAAGAGTCTCGTTCCTTCTGTGATCTAGTGTTTTCTCACCTCGGAAGCCAACCTTGACTTTTTTTTCCCTTTGTGAATACGTTGGGTTTTGTCTGGTCTGAATTGTAGAAATTTAAGAGATTATCAGCATGTGTGTGAATATAATCTTCTTTCATTAATAATCCTGTACGGAATGGACCTTAGCCATTTTCTTAAGGCAGCGACTGTGATTCTTTCTGTGGGCCTTTATCACATATTTATCGCTTTGAAACAAAGTTAATGCAAAACTTTTTTGTCATTAAAAAGAAGCTGATATTAAAAATGCTTGATAGAACATTCAGATTCTATGTTTATATAGTATAGTTTATAATTACATATAAACATAATACATAATTATCATAGTTCTCTTATTTATAGAAATGCCACATATTTATGTAATGTATAAATTTATATATAAATATATAGTTCTATATTCATACATAAATTACCTGTATTAATATCTTATTTATATAAAAATAAATATATAAACAAATTATGTAATATATATTAATAAAATGGCACATTATTATATATTATATGTACTATTATCATATTCATGCATAATAATTATATATCATACATCCTATTATATAATTATATAATTATACATGTGTTATATAATATATATTATGTAATATATAATATATGTATTATATAATCTATCATATAATATATATGTAATATTACATAATGCATTATAAATATGTAAAAATTTATTATATACTTAAATATTATATATTTATATTTTTATATATAAATATTTAACTTTGATTCCATTTTTTGGCTGGGTAATATACTTTTTGAAATTTTTTTTAAAAAGTAAAAAGCCATTTATATTTCACTTATAAAAAGCTATTTAATAAACATATATAAATGAAAATGTATAAACATTTATATACATAAATAAAATATGTACATTATATATATATGTATTTATCCCCTCAATCCTGGTTCTCCAGAGTCACTTAACATAAAGCACTGGGCCTCTCTTTTCCCCTCCGAAATCACACGACTGCACTCCAGCCTGGACAAGAGAGTGCGACTCTGTCTCAAAATAAATGAATCAATAAATAAATGAAAAGACAATCCACCTTTCTGTACCTTTAGGCTCCTGCGAAGCTGCTGAATGAGGCGCAGTGTCTTTAAGATGGGTAGAAGGTCTCCTGGGCACGCGGTTAAAAATGTCTGAGGCCTTAAGAAAGGATCGTACAGCCCCATCCTGAGTTCATCTTTCCCAGAGACCAGACTTTACTGCCCTAAGTTTGAAAGATTTTGCCTGAAGACACTGCAATGAGAAATAGTTGTCCTTTCTCACTCAGCAAAGCCTGGTTCCTTGCTGTTCCATCTCAATTCTACTAAAACACCCGAATAGCTTCTTTAATTAATCACTCCCTGCTCATCTTTTCTCACCTGCATCTGGAAAAATCCAGCTGGCATCTTCTGTTTTTCCACTTGGAAATCAGCCTAGTCGGATGCATGAGGTCATCAGGTATCCTTGCCATTGATTTGCTGTTGTTGGTTTTAGATGGGGTCTCACTCTGTGTCCCAGGCTGGAGTGCAATGGCGCGCTCTCGGCTCACTGCAACTTCCGCCTCTTGGGTTCTGGAAATTCTCCTGCTTCAGCCTCCCAAGTAGCTGGGATTACAGGCATGCACCACCCTGCCTGGTTAATTTTTTGTATTTTTAGTAGAGACAAGATTTTTCCATGTTACCCAGGCTGGTCTCAAATCCCTGACCTCAAGTGATCCACCCGCGTTGGCCTCCCAAAATTCTGGGATTACAGGCGTGAGCCACCTCGCCCAGGAGACCACTGGTCATACAGTTACAGGCAGCAGTTTTGCTAACTGTTCTGCTGGGACCTCACTCAGGCATTCTTTCCTCCAGCTTCCAATAAGCACTCTCTGTGCCCTTCATGTTTCCTCCAAGACTCTCCCAAAGGTCCTTGCAACCTCCATTCAGAGTCTGGAGGCAGGTGTAGCTTTTTCTCATCGCTGAATCCCAAATCCAGCATTTTAAGTTTTTGTCACAGTAGCAGTCTCCTTCCAGACGCCAAATTTTGTTCTGGTTATCAGTTACTGCAGATCCCCCACCCACACAGGAGAGAGCACGTGTTGTAAAGAATTGAGTGCGTCCTGGACTCCATACTTTGATGGAATACATGCAACATTTTACCCTCCAACATATATTTACCCAAATGATTTTTTTTTTCCCCTACCTTTACCTATTTCTTTTTAGAGGGCAGTGAATCTTTTCATCATCCTCTGCCATTGGGTGTCTTGGGCACTTGAAGTAGATGTATTTCCTGATGGCAAAAGAAGATACAGGAAGGGGATATTTACCGGCGCATAGTCACGAGGTAGCACTTGTCTCGGTGTCTGATGTGTGTAACTCGGAATCCCAAAGCTAGAGGCAGGTGGCAGAAGGAAGCTGAAACTGACTCCTCGCTGTTTCCTGGAGGGCTTCACTATTCTAGGTTAGAAGGAGAATGTAAGGGAAGTCCAGCTACAAATGTATGCTAAGGGGAGCCCCTCCTGTTCATTTCGTTCCGTGTTGATTTCAGCCTCCGTTCCGTAATTGGTAAACGATTTTCTTCGGTGTTACACAGGAAGGAGCTGACACATTTTTGCTACATATATTGAATAAAAGTTGAAGCAAAAGTGCCAGGGCCTGTAAACATGCAACTCACTTAACATGGAAGTCTCCAAAGGCTCATAGCCAGTGAGGACCAAGAAACTGCCGAAATCTGCCATCCAGCTTCTCCAGTTCTTGGTTTGTTTGTGTGTTTGGAGACAGGGTTTGGCTCTTTCACCCGAGCTGCAGTGCAGTGGTGTGACCACAGCTCACTGTAATCTCGAACTCCTGGGCTCAAAAGATGCTCTGCCTTAGCCCCCTGAGTAGCTAGGAGTACAGGCACATGCCACCCCACCTGACTCATTTTGCAAATCATTTTTTGTAAATATGGGGTCTCCCTATGTTGCCCAGGCGGGTCTCAAACTCCTGACCTCACGTGATCCTCCCACCTGGAACTTCCAAAGTGTTGGGATTACAAGTGGGAGCCACTGCCTAGCCTTCTCTAGCTCGGAGTCTCGCTGAGCTTAGTATCCTAAGGCAAAAGATTCTTAATTTTTTTTTCTTTTCCTCCCAAGCTAAGGTCTTTGGTGTGTGTTAACTATTCACTTGTAACATCAGCCAGCATGTATTGAAAGCTCACTTTTCACCTGGAGACAAGTTAACTGAGTGCACTGCTGTTTCACATGATCTCATTAAATTTTCTCAACAACCTTATGGAATACTCTAATTATCCCCATTTTACAGATGAGAGCAGTTAGACAGAACAAACAACTTGCCCAAATTCATGCAGGCAGGAAGCGGGGGAAGAATGAAACCTTTGGGCAGATGTTTCCCACTCTGGTTATGTGGGAGGCCTCTACATTTTACCAGGAACTCTGTGTGTGTGTCCACACTTACCAGGGCATTTGTTTGTTTGTGACTGAGTCTTGCTCTGTTGCCCAGACTGGAGTGCAGGGGCGCGATCTCGGCTCACTGCAACTTCTTTCTCCCAGGTTCAAGCAATTCTCCTGCCTCAGCCTCCAGGGTAGCTGGGGCTGAGGCAGGAGAATCACAGGCACCTGCCATCATGCCCAGCTATTTTTTTTATTTTTAGTGGAGACAGGGTTTCACCATGTTGGCCAGGCTGGTCTCAAACTCCTGACCTCGAGTGATCCACCTGCCTTGGACTCCCAAAGTGCTCAGATTACAGTCTTCAGCCACCATGCCTGGCCCTACCAAGGCATTTTGGTGACCTGGTTGTCATCTAGAAAGTGACAAAATAATTGCTTACAGAGGCAACAGATTGTTAGACAATGCAGCATTCATCCCAATTAAGGGGTCAGAGGGAAAGATCTTATGGAGACCCGGTCAACTCTATTCATCTGCCTGCGACCCATTGTGGAAACCCCTGTAAATACAATACTTTCTGTATTTTTTTTTTGAGATGGAGTTTCGCTCTTGTTACCCAGGGTGGAGTGCAATGGCGCGATCTTGGCTCACCGCAACCTCTGCCTCCTGGGTTCAAGCAATTCTCCTACCTCAGCCTCCTGAGTAGCTGGGACTACAGGCAAGTGCCACCATGCCCAGCTAATTTTTGTATTTTTAGTAGAGACGGGGTTTCACCTTGTTGACCAGGATGGTCTTGATCTCTTGACCTCGTGATCCACCCGCCTCGGCCTCCCAAAGTGCTGGGATTACAGGCTTGAGCTACTGCGCCCGGCCTACTTTCTGTATTAATCCATTTTCACATTGCTGGTAAAGATATACCTGAGACTAGGCAATTTGTAGAAGAAAGAGATTTAATGGACTCACAGTTCCACATGGCTGGGGAGGCCTCACAATCATGGCGGAAGGCAAAAGGCACATCTTACATGGCGGCAGACAGGAGACAGAGTGAGAGAGCCAACTGAAAGGGGTTTCCCCTTATAAAACCATCAGCTTTGGAGAGAGTTATTCACTACCACGAAAACCATATGGGAGAAACCACCCCCATGATTCAATTATCTCCCACCAGGCCCCTCCCACAACATGTGGGAATTATGGGAGTACAATTCAAGATGTGATTTGGGAGAGGACACAGGACCAAACCATCTCACCTTCTATGCACATCTCAGAACTAGGTACATAAAGCTTAACCAGTGGCTCGAGCATGTCATGTTATTGAATGGAACTGGGGCTGCTCACCCAGTGCGGTAAGACCAGCTATCCACATCAAGGTTTGCAGCAGAAGAAAGGAAGGCATTTATTTGCAGGGCAGCAAGCAGGGAGAATTGGGCAGCTCATGCTTAAGTCCCAACCACCCAGCTGGCTTACAGGGAAGGATTTTTAAAGTTGGGAGGCAGAGGCTATAGGCAAAGCCACAATTCAATACAGGAAGGCTCTGCATTTAGTTTGATTTAAAAAACTAGACATCTGGAAGCAGAGGCCCCCATAGGCTCACATTGGGACTAGTAATCCCAATACTTAGGAAGGTGGGGGTGGGAGGATTAATTGAGGCCAGGAGTTTGAGACCAGCCTGGACAACATAGGGAGATCACATCTCTACAAATGTTATAGGTGAGTTCAAAGATTTTCTGATCTGTGATTGGTTAAGGAGGTGAAGCTTTGTCTAAAAATACGGGGTCTGCAGAAAAGAATGTTCACTCTGGCCTGTAGGTGTGGCTTCCTCCAGACCCCTCAGGAAGAAATGCAGAACAAGAACCACAGAGTTGAGTTCTCAGTTCCCCCTTATCTGAGGTCTGTGTGCTAATTGTTCAGTTTAATGGGGTCCAGGTTTCTGGAAAACATCTCAAGGACGTACACTAAGATGTTTTGTTTAGATTCTATAGGGAATAATATGGTTTGACTGTGTCCCCACTCACATCTCATCTTGACTTGTAGCTCCCATGATTCCTACTTTGGGCTAGGGGAGGGGTACCCCACAAGTCCCTAAGTCATGAGAGGTAATTGAATCGCAGGTGCAGGTTGCCCCCATACTATTCTCGTGGTAGTGAATAAGTCTCACAAATCTGCTGGTTTTATCCATGGGAGTTCCCTGCGCACGCTCTCTTGCCTGCCACCACATAAGATGTGCCTTTGCTTCTCCTTTACCTTCTGCCATGATTGTGAGGCCTCCCTAGCCATGTGGAACTGAGTCCATTAAACCTCTTTCTTTTGTAAATTACCCAGTGCTTGGGATGTCTTTATTAGCAGCATGAGAACAGACTGATACAGGAAACAAAAACTTTCCTGATTCTAACTTTCTTGGCTGTTGTTTTAAGCTACAGTTACCTTCTTGCTTATCAAGTTGCTGGTTTACTTCATGAGGCTAGCTAGGTGTCTGGAATTTCTTTGAAGGAACTCAAGATTTTTCTGTGTTTTCATGCTGGGGCTGGGGAGAGGTACTCTGCCAGTCCCTAAGAGTGGTGGTGCCTGTTACATCTCAGTTACAAGATTGCCAGGGAACATATGATCCAGCAGTGCCATTGCTGAGTATATACCCCAGAGAAAAGTAGTATCTTGAATAGGTGTCTGCACTCGGACGTGTGCTGCAGCGCTCTTTACAGGAGTTCAGATTTGGAAGCAACCTGGTTGTCCATCAACAGCAGATGAATGGATAAAGAAAATGTGTACGTGTCCACAACGGAGCACTATTCAGCCATAAAAAAGAGTGAGATCCAGTCATTTGTAATTACACGGATGGAAGTGGAGATCATTATGTAAAATAAGGCAGGCGCAGAAGGACAAATAGCACGTTTTCCCTTATTTATGGGATCCAAAAATCAAAACAATTTTGTAATCCCAGCACTTTGGGAGGTTGAGGTGGATGGATCTTGAGGTCAGGAGTTCGAGACCAGCCTGGCTAACATGGTGAAACCCCATCTCTACTAAAAATGCAAAGAATTAGTCGGGTGTGGCGGTGCGTGCCTGTAATACTAGCTACTCAGGAGGTGAATCACTTGAACCTGGGAGATGGAGGTTGCAGTGAGCTAAATTGCACCAATGCACTCCAGCTGGGGCAATAGAGTGAGATTGTCTCAAAAAAAAAAAATCGAACAATTGAACTCGTGGACTCGTGGACATAGAGAGCCTACGGCGGGAAAGGGTGAGGGGAATGGGTAGGTAGGGATGGCTAATTGGTGAAGAACAAGTCAGAATGAATAAGATCTATTTGGTAGCACAACGGGGTGATTCTAGTCAATAATAACGCATGTGTTTCACAATAACGTAAAGAGTGTAATTGGATAAATTAAACTCAAAGGGTAAATGCTTGAGGTGATGAATACCCTGTTCTCCATGATGCGCCTATTTCACATTGCATGCCTGTATCAAAACATCTCATGTACTGCACAAGTATGTACACCTACCATGTACCTACAAGGATGACAAAAAATAAAAAATAAAAAAAGATTACTAGAGATGTAGGGTCCATACAAGTTAGTAATAATACAGGTTAGCAAATGCTAAGTGCCAAAGGCGTGGCACCCACCAGGGCTTCAGGGACTCTGAAACCACGCCCAGGCGACAAGCCAGAAGGTACACACACACACACACACACACACACACACACACGACCCTGATTGTGCTGCTGGCTGGCAGAAAAAAAATGCCCAAACTTTCCTGGCAGTTGAACCAAACAGTGGAGAGGTGATTGCTGAGCTGTTTGGATGAGCCGCTTAGAGCAGCATTGGCTGCTTTTGTTCCTGATTGGTGTGAGCATTTTCACATGTATCTTTTCTCTGGTTCTGGACTCAGAGGCATCTGAGCTGGTGAGCAGTCTTTCTGCCTCCAAGAGGGGACAAGAAACTGGGGACCCGGGACAGGAGGGTGCTGTGAGGAAGGACTAGCCTGCTTCAGCCAGGTTTGTTGTTCCTTCTTTATTGGCACACCCTTGGGGACAGCAGAAAGGGACTGGCAAGCGTCTAATCTGTCTACGGGACAGTCTGAGACCCACCTCGCTGCTTTGATTCTTTCTTTTTCTCGCCAAGACAAACCTTGGTTGCGCCGTGTATTCCGTCAGCTCCTGGGAGGCAGACAGGTGGGGACTGGGAAAGGTGACTGCTGACTCCAAGCAAATGCATTGCCCTTGAGACCCGGGGCCGGGGAGAGAAGGGGCTGTCTGGGCGGAGACCCAGCAGAGGTCAGCGCACGGGCAAGTTGCGGACAGTCTGCGAATCGGTAGCTCACACCTGTGCCCAAGCGCCCTCTCCCTCCCATCGGATCCATCCTGTGACCTTGGGAGAAATGGGAGCCCCGCCACGTGTTCTGAGGCCCTGGAGGGGGGAATCCGTGGTGGGTGGGCGATGCCCCGCGGCAGCGGTGCCTCCCTGGACGTTGCCAGGGGCGGTCACGCGGTATCCCCCCACCCCGCAGTTCGGGCCATCGGCCCCTCCGCCCTGGCGCCCCGCCTTCCCCTGGGCTCAGGTGTGACCGTGGCCCTGGGTCGTGGGCACCGCGATGAAGTAGTGAAGGCAGCGGGCGCGGGGCGAGCTGCCTTGTGCCGACGAACAGCAGTTTGCCGGAGTTAACGTGGGCAGCGTCTTCGGGAAGGGAAGGAAGGAGCGCCGTCTGCCCAGCGCCCGCCCGCCCCCCGTGAGTCTGCCTGTGTGTGCCGTGCATGTGCGCGCGAGTGTGTGCGTGTGTGTGTGCGCGCGAGTGTGAGTGCGCGCGCGCCGAGGCGTTCCTCAGGTTGCGCTGCCTGGAAACCGAGGGAGCCATTGGAGAGGCGGAGGGTGGGGGTGGGGGCTCCCCGACCCTCGGAGGAGCCAGGGCGCAGGCGGCCGAGGCGAGCCTAGAACCCGGCTCCGGAGTGAGGGCGCGGGCGGAGGAGGACTGAGCCTCCGGGGAGGAGGAGCCGGGAGGAGGCCGGAGCTGCATGGAGTTTCTGGGGCGCGCAACTCCGGCGGGGCCTCGGCCACTGCGCTCCGGGGCGCAGCGCTGCAGCCGCGCACATGGGCTGAGCCCGCGCGGCCGGCGGCAGCGGGAGGGGTAGAGGAGCGCGCGGGGCGGGGTGCGGGGTGCGGGGCACGCGTCCCCAGGCGGGAGCGGAGGACGCAGACAGGGAGGCTCGCGCCCAGATCGCGCTCCGAGTCGGCGAGGGGGCTCGTGCCGGTGCCGGCGCGCGCGTGGGGAGCGGCCCGGGGGCGCCGAGGGAGCCGGCGGTGGCAGCGAAGATGCCGGCGCGAGGACGAGGCTGCCGGCGGGGGGTGTGAGCGAGACGCTGAGCGCTGCCGGCGCGGCGCCTCCATTCCGCGCCGCCCCCTCCCTGCCGGCCTCGGAGGAAGCCCCCCGTGCGGTGCGGAGGCGCGTCGGCTGCCCGGCTGCGGGGCCCCGGCCCAGCGTGAGGTGAGTGCGGCCGCCAGCTCCCCGCCCCGCGCGCGACCTCTCCTCCCTCTTTCGGGGTCCTCGCCCCTCTCCGGCGCGCCCAAACCCCCGGGCGGTCGCGGGGCCCCGTGCTCGGAGTGGGCGGGCGATCCGCGGAAGGCGCCTCCCGGACCTGTTGGCTCCGGCACCGTTCCCTCCCGGCGGGCTGCGGCGGCCCGGACCCCCTGCCCTCGGTGGAGCTGTCTCCTGGCCGCGGGCCTGGGGGTGTGGGGTGGGGAAGGGCCGCGGCTCACTCGGGTGTCCCGGCACCGTGCGCGCCGGAGGCTGCCAGCCGTTCCTCTACCCACCGGCGCCGGTGGCCACCAGGCTGCGCACCCCCGGCCGCAGGCGCCCGGGCGGTGGGGAAAGAGGAATGGGGACCCAGAGCCTCACCGCAGCCTAGGTGGGAGCGCCCGGCGGCAGCCAGGTCTCTTCGGGAAGCCGGAGGGAGTCATGGCGATCGGGGGAGGCGGGAGGCAGGGTTCGCTCCCTCTCTAGCCCCGGCGCCGACTGCTCGCCTTTCTGGGCGCACGCTCCTGACTGTCACCTGCCCGGGTCCGGGGGCGCCGGGGTGCAAGGGGTAACCGGAGAGGCCTCTGCAGTCCAGCTGGGACTCAGTCCCTGAGCTCCCAGCGGCTGGACGGGCCTGGCGCCTGGGCAGGGGTGGGCTCGGGCTTCCCCGGGCAGTCTGGGTTTACGCGGGTGCCGGGTCTCCCCGGACTAGCTCAATGTGAAGTGAACTTCCCGAGACTTGGTCCGAGGACGCCCAGGCAGCAGCAGGTAGTTCTGGGCCGACCTCAGGGCGAGGGCGAACGGGGGACGCAGCGTTCGGACAGGCTAGGGGCGCGGAGGGGATCGGCTTCGTCCTAGCCTCGGGGCACGTGCGCCCTGGCCGCCACCCCACCGTGGTTTCCCACTGCTCTTTTTTTCTTGGACGAGGCTTGTGTAAGGAAGGCGCCTTTCTTCCATTTGGGTCGAAGCCCTTAGCTCCTGGGTGAAGCGGTGCCTGCAGTTCCCTAGGTGCCAAGACTGGGGCGCCAGCCATCCCCAGGCCCTGAGCCGGCTTTCTGCAAAAAAAAAAAAAAAAAGACTTTCTTGGGCTCAGGGAATAGCAGCTTAGCGCCGGCTGCATGTGGCTGGGAAGTCTGTTTAGTGTTGATAATAACTACATTCTAGAGTGACCCACAGTAACCTCTGTGACAGAGTTGAGATGACCTTCTCAAAAAGAATGGGTAGATTTCCGCGCTGCTGGTGTGCAGACAAACGCAACATGTGTGCACATTTGAGAACTCATGAGCTCCTAGGATTTTCAGGTTCTGCTTCTTTAACTGCTGACTTTTGCTCAAAAAGGGAAATTATTTTTCAATTCAGGCATCAGAGCTTTTGGAAGGGAATTTAAAGCCATTTGGTGTGAAATTGTCTTGAGGCTGGAACAGGACGTGTTTTTCATAGGCGCCTGATTCCAGCTCTCCTCCTTGGCTTGTTGGTGGCTTTGTTTCATTTTTGTGGGGTGGGAGGAGGTGTTGGAAGAAGAATGTGGAGTCTTGATTTTTATCTGCTACCTGTGTGTACTGATGCCCAGGTGTCCCCTCAGACCTCTCAGCCTTGCAGTTCTGACACCACGCCCAGTTTAGGATTCATTCCTGGGCTCCAGGAACTGCATAACTTTGCTAGTTCCTCAGGCAATCCGTGGGGTCCCCGACGAAAGCCCCAAGCATGCCCTGAGCTGTGTTTCCCCAGCGGCCTGCCCTGGTGGAAGCCCCGCGGAGGGGCTCTGCTTTTTGAGTTCACTGCAGACGTGTGGGTTTTTCATGGCAGCAGCTGCGTGGAGCTGTTTACTGAGAAGCTGTTCTACGACAGTGAAGTTGGTTACTGGGTGTATCTAACTGGAGTAATGAAAACAAAACTCTTTGGAAATCCAATCCTCACGATATTTTTTTGGCGGAGAGCTAAATCCTCTTATAATCGTTCACCAAGATGTCACCTTTCCCTGAACTCTGAAAGCAAGTATTGCCAGTAAGCAGGCCTTCAGCTAGGGTGCAGGATAAGGGCTTTTGAGAAAGAAAATAATTTAATTCAGCTGGTTCTATTGAGAAAGGGACAAGACTTGACGGACACACAGGACGCCCTTTCCTCTGTAAGGGGAGGGGGTGGATGACAGCTGTTCTTGGTTGAGTTTCACATTTCTCTCCCCAGTGGGTGGCTTCTGATTCCTCCTTAAATATTGGGCAGGGCTGGGGTCCCTTTTGGAAATATCTTTTTCATAGCCAGTGGCCTCGGGAGGGTCACCAGCAGGGGAGGGGATCTGTGGCTGGCCCTTCCTCCTGTTGCGGCGGCTGCAGGGGTGTCTCACCACATGCCGGGACTGACAACCCATGCAGTGCTCGCCGGCTGTCAGAAGGGGGCACTAGTTCTCATTACGAGAAAGATTCTGATCGATAGAACTTTGGACGTTGAAAGCCTTCGAAGAGCCTCCTTATTCAGATGTCTGAGATCTTGCTTGTGCGCCAGAGCCTTTCACGCCTTTGAGCTCATGTCATGGGTGTAAAAATGGGTATTCCTCGTCTCTCCTGTTTGGAATTGGACGCGAAGGGAAGTGAAGTAACTTTTCCTGGGGCTGCGTGGCTTGCAGGACAGAAGCAGGGCCAGTTGGATGCCACGGTTCGATGCTAACGGGCCGCGTTTCCGTCCTTGGTGCGCACACTTTCCACACTGCTTCCTTAGGACAGGAGGAGCGTTTTGGGAACGTTGGACCTGCAGTGACTTGCTCAGAGTGGGTGCCCTGTCCGTGAATCTAGGTCAGCATCTCATTCCTCATTCCTGGTGAGGAGCCGGAGGCACAACATGGGCTGTGTCTTGCGCGCTGGGTCTGGGGGGAGGAGAACCCTACACCAAAGCTGCTTGCTTCTCGAGTGTGCCTGTACCCGTCTGAGCGCACGCTGGTTTGAAGTTTGATGATAAGCTATTTTTTTTTCTTTTTTCTTTTTTGCATATGCCCTTTCTGTACCCATGTTGATGTAGGATGGGTGGCACCTTAGCCCCTCACTTGGGGCTTCCATTGGTGTAGTCAGAGTGTCTGACATGCCCTTTCATGGTTGAGAACCGTTAAGCAGTGCGACCAGCATCAGCCTCTGATGCTTGTGAAAACAGTGCGAGTTCTGACTCTTAAGCTATGAAACCATCCTTCAGGATTAGCAGAGCGTTGGCAGATTCCTCAGAACACTCGATCTGAGGGTAATTCCAAATGTGCTTCAAAAGGAGGAGAAGGGAAGCTCCACTGTTGCATCCAACCTGTGGTTTTTCAATGGGAATTATGTTTTTAAGCGTTTAACGTTCAGCTAACATTGATTCAGTGCCTGCTCTGCAGTACGGACGGAGAGATGGAGATGACACAGTGCCTGTCATCAAACAATTCACAGATTAGTGGGGAGGGCAGGCTGTATGATCGGGCTGCACGTCTGTGAGCAGAGATGGATGGTAGCTATGCAAGGGTGGAGCTGATGTCTGGGCTGAGTTTAAAGAATGGTTAGGACATGGTTAGCTTTTAATGGCTATGCCAGTGCAGAGGAAAGGGTGGGAAAGCTTAGCACACACATGGAGAATATGAGGAAGCAGCTGGTAATTTGGAGTTCTTGGGGCTTAAAGGTTGATACAGGGAGGTACAAAGAAGAGACAAGTATGACAGATGGGGCCTTTGGTCAGGACCAGGGGCTCAGCATTTCCCCGTTAGGGTGGCACGGTCTGGTTTGGCTGGAGACTTCGTGGTGAGGGGATTTGGCACTGGGAAGACCAGAAACATGAATACCAGGGAGGAAGCTGGCTCTGAAGGCCAGGCCATGCTGATGAGGCCATGGCGGGGAGGGTGGAGAACGTGGGATGAATTTGGCCAACAGGTGAGTTGTCAGTTAGGATCCTTGGGTTGCAAGCAACAGAAACTTAAGTCTGGTAATAATGTTGACAGAGAAATAACTGATGGAAACTCACAGAATTAAGAGCATCCCTGAAGAACCAGGCAGGGAACAGACAGGAACTAGGCAGTCCAGGGGATCTCAGTGGCAGGAATTGACTTATGGTCCCTCCCAGGGGATGCTATGGGAATAAATGACATCCAACCTTTTCTATTATTATTGAAGTAGGAGGTGGGACTCCACGCTGGAGGTGGGACTCAGGCACTGGACCAAATTGAGGACCAGCTAAAACAGGGCTGGGGCAGAAGCAGCTTTCCATGACACACCCACAGTGCACCATGTCAGTTTACCGTTACCATGGCAACAACTGGAACTTATGGCCCCTTTCCAAGGCAATGACCCAACCACCTGGAAGTTACCACCCTATTTCTACAAATTTCTGCATAAACTGTCCTTAATTTGTATGTAACTAAAAGTGGGCATAAATATGCCTACAGCGCAGCTTTTGGGCTGCTGCCCTGGACGCACTCCTTAGGGAGTGACCCTGCTCCACAAGAAGGAGCATCTCTGCTGCTGTACGCTGCTGCTTCCGTGAAAGTTGCTGTCTGCCATTCACAGTGGCATAGACATGGAGTCATCCTAAATGCCCAGCAATGGTAGACTGGATAAAGAAAATGTGGCACCTGTACACCATGGAATACTATGCAGCCATAAAAGGGAATGTAATCATGTCGTTTGCAGGGACATGGATGGAGCTGGAGGCCATTCTCCTTAGCAAACACAGGAACTGAAAACCAAGTACTGCATGTTCTCACTTATAAGTGGGAGCTAAGTGATGAGAAGATAGGGACACATGGATGCACACACACATGCACACGCACACGCACACACACACACACACACACACACACCAGGGCCTATTGGATGGTGGAGGTTGATAGGAGGAAGAGCATCAGGAAGCATAGCCAGTGGATGCTGGGCTTAATACCTGGGTGATGGGACGATGTGTGCAGAAAACCGCCATGGCACACATTTACCTCTGTAACAAAACAGACCTGCACATCCTGCACATGTAACCCCGAACTTAAGATAAAAGTTGGAAGAAACAATACAGTGAATTAGTAAATAAGTAAGTAGATATTCTGTGACTATTAAAAAACAAAGTTGCTGTCTCACACCCCTCGCTGGCCCTTGAATTCTTTCCTGGACAAAGCCAAGAACCCTCCCAGGTTAAGCCCCAGTTGTGGGGCTCACCTGCCCTCCATCATTATTATTGTATTATTCTGCTGCATTCAGGATGCTCAGAGGCCATAGCCAACTGTGGCATAGTTTTGGGTCCTTATATCTAGGGGTAGTTTTCTGAAAAGTCACCGGGATGGGGAGAGATTGTTTTCTGAAAGGAAACTGGAATGATTCTGCTAAAAGACAGTGACAGCCATGTTGGGCTTGTCGTCCATAGAAGACAGAATTGGTGGGACTTATTCATTGGTGTGGGAGTGGGTTTCTGGTTTGGGTAACAGGGCGGAGCAGCAAAACTGAAGTCTAAACATGACCAAGCTGCCATGGCAGGGCCGTGGGCAGCTCTCCATGACCAGGCTATCGGAGAGGGTGACAGTCTGTTTTAAAAAGTCTCGTCAAATGACTGTGCTGCTGTAAATAAGACCTATGTAAGCAGGTTACTTTGTCTCATGCACCACAAATCTGGATTCTTTGAAGATGCTTCCATGCATCCAACCAGTATGTATTGAGCATCTTTGGTTCAGGTACTGGGAAAATGATGAATTCGTCAGACAGAGATGGTGCCCTTTTTGTCTCGTGGTGGAAGACACAATAAAAAAATATAAAAATAAAATTGTAGGATGTAATTGAGACGGATGCAATGGCTACTTCAGATTGGACGGCAAGAAAGGTTTCATTGGTTTGTTTTGTTTTTTGAGACAGTCTTGCTCTGTTGCCCGGGCTGCCAGGCTGGAGTGCAGTGGTGCAACCTCTGCCTCCTGGGTTCAAGTGATTCTCCTGCCTCAGCCTCCTGGGTAGCTGGGATTACAGGCATGCACAACCATGCCCAGCTAATTTTTGTATTTTTTTCTTTTTTTTTGAGACACAGCCTTGCTTTGTCATCCAGGCTGGAGTGCAGTGGCACGATCTTGGCTCACTGCAACTTCCACCTCCCAGGTTGAAGCGAGTCTCCTGCCTTAACCTCCCGAGTAGCTGGGATTACAGGCACCTGCCACCACACCCAGCTGATTTTTGCATTTTTGTAGAGATGAGGTTTCATCAGGTTGACCAGGCTGATCTTGAACTCCTGACCTCAGGTGATCCTCCCACCTTGGCCTCCTGCAGTGCTGGGATTACAGGCGTGGGCCACCCAGCCTGGCCTCATTTTTGTATTTTTAATAGAGACGGGGTTTCTCCATGTTGACCAGGCTGGTCTTGAACTCCTGACCTCAAGCGATCCACCTGCCTTGGCCTCCCAAACTGTTGGGATTACAGGCGTGAGCCACTGTGCCCAACCAAGAAAGGTCTCACTGATGAGCTGTAATTAGGCTGACACCAGAACGACACGAAGGGATAAGGGGGGGAGATAACTGCAGAAGGACTTCCAGGGCGTGGGACAGCCTGTGCAAAAGCTTCGAAGCGGGAAGGAGCTGAGCTCGTTACAGGAGAAGGAAGGAGGCTGGTGTGGCAGGAGAGGAGTTTGGAGAGTGGGGCGCTAGCTCATACGGGCCACCCTGTGGAGTTTGGGTTGATACCGAGTGCAGTGGCAGCGGCTGAAGGGTTTTAAACAGGTCGGTGATGTGACTTAGTCTGTATTTCCCAAAGATCATCCTACATCCGGCTGTCCATTCTGCCTGCACTACCTCGGCACAAAAAAGTGAGTATCCATCAGTGTGAAATAAAATGTAGTGTTTAAGAGTAGCAGATGGAGAGAAAGTGCTTTGGTGGCCTTCATTTGGTGATTAATTGAGGATATAAACAAAACTGCACTCATAGTATGATTGCAGTTTTGTTTCAACACGTGGTACGGAAGAAAAATGGGAATAAATGGACCAAAAATGTTGGTCCATTTATACTGTTACCTGTGCTTGTCCAAAGGTGTGGGCATTATGAGGAGTTTATGGTTTTGCAAATGAGCACACATTTCTTTCATAGTCGGGAAAAAGATTTGTTTTAAAATGTAGACACCGGGGCAGGCACTGTGGCTCAAGTTTGTAACCCCAGCACTTTGGGAGGCTGAGATGGGTGGATCACGAGGTCAGGAGATCAAGACCAGCCTGGCCAACATGGTGAAAGCCCGTCTCTACTAAAAATACAAAAAATTAGCCAGTCGTGGTGGTGGGCGCCTGTAATCCCAGCTCCCTGGGTGGCTGAGGCAGGAGAATCACTTGAATCCGGGAGGCGTAGGTTTCAGCGAACCGAGACTATGACACTGCACTCCAGCCTGGGCGACAGAGCGAGACTGTGTCTCAAAAAAAAAAAAATAAATAAATAAAATGTAGACACCGATGATCACCAGTGTCTTGAATAGAGTGTCAGGAGACTATATCTATTAAACACTTTCCTCCTGCCATCCTATTTTGGAAATTTTAATCTAAAAAACCCACGGTCCTGGTTGGGACAGAAGAGGGTGCTCACTGTGTTAGTCTGTTCTCACGCTGCTAATAAAGACATACCTGAGACTGGGTAATTTGTACAGGAAACAGGTTTGATGGACTCACAGTACCACATGGCTGGGGAGTCTCACAATCATGGTGGAAGATGAAGGAAGAGCAAGGGGAGAGAGAGCTTGTGCAGGGAACGCGCCTTTATAAAACCGTGAGAGCTCATGAGGCTTATTCACCACCACGAGAGCAGTATGGGGGAAGCCGCTCCATGATTCCGTTATCTCTATCTGGCCCCGCCCTTGGCACTTGGGAATTATTGTAATTCAAGATGATATTTGGGTGGGGACACAGCCAAACCGTATCACTTATTTTGACCAGGTGCCCAATGAGTGGCTCTGTTTTATGCTTGAGATTTTTTTTTTTTTTTTTTTTTTTTTGAGACAGAGTTTCGCTCTTGTTACCCAGGCTGGAGAGCAATGGCGCGATCTCGGCTCACCACAACCTCCGCCTCCTGGGTTCAGGCAATTCTCCTGCCCCAGCCTCCTGAGTAGCTGGGATTACAGACACACGCCACCACGCCCAGCTAATTTTTTGTATTTTTAGTAGAGACGGGGTTTCACCATGTTGACCAGGATGGTCTCGATCTCTTGACCTCGTGATCCACCCACCTCGGCCTCCCAAAGTGCTGGGATTACAGGCTTGAGCCACTGCGCCCGGCCGCTTAAGACATTTTTTAGTGCTGAAAGTAAACATTCTTTTTTTAAAAAATTAAAAGCTATACAGAAATGTTACGTTGAAAATGGAAGGTACCTTTCTTCACTGTTTCTCAATACGATTAACGTTTCAAGTACATATATTATTAGAATTTTTTTAATCTATGAATTTCAAATACATACATCTACGTTTTGTTGAGTTTGGGATATTGCTGTGAGAATACCGTGCTTCTAAATTACTCTCCAAGTTCCTTGCAGAGGTTGAAACCGAGATGACCCTTTTTCTGCCTTTGAAACAAACTATTAGGAAATTTGAACATATAACTTAACTAAGAAAAACGGAACCTTGCCTTTTCAGTATTCTGAGTGATACTGAAGCATAATTTATACTTATGAAGAATAGAGCAATTAAATATTCATTAAAAGCTCATTGCTGAACATTTAAACACTATTGGATTGGTACTGGATCGCAAAAGTTTGTATCACGATTACAAATCACTCGTACTTTTTTATTAACAAAGTTAGGCAGCAGGAAAACTCGGAAGTACAGATTACACAGCTTGGCTAATGATTTTGCTGTCATATTTGTTACAACTGAGTCTTATTCTTTGGAAACAGGAACGGAAAAACATTCAATGAAGTGTTTGTTTATTTTTGAGACGGAGTCTTGCTCTGTTGCCCAGGCTGGAGTGCAGTGGCACGATCTTGGCTCACCTCAACCTCTGCCTCCCAGGTTCAAGCGATTCTCCTGCCTCAGCCTCCCGAGTAGCTGAGATGTGAGCCACCATGCCCGGCTAATTTTTTGTATTTTTAGTAGAGACGGGGTTTTCACCACACTGGCCAGGCTGGTCTTGAACTCCTGACCTCAAATGATTTTCTCCTACCTTGGCCTCCCAAAGTGCTGGGATTACAGGTGTGAGCCACCACACCTGGCATCAGCAAAGTGCTGCTCAGAACCACTGATGTGTTCTGAAGAGCTGGATAGCCACAGGAAGCCCAAGTGACCTTGTGGCCTCCTCCTACAGGCTGGGCTTGGGGGCTTAAGTGTCAGGAATTAACTGCCACAGATGGTCTCAATATGACTGAAGAGTGTTGGATTGGACTCTCACTATGTGATTCAGCAGAATTACTGCCTTAAAAAATCATTGATGAAACATGTCCTTTTGTGGTGAAGAGAAGAATGAATGTGTTTAGAAGACATTGACTGCAAAGTAATGGCACCGAGGAATTGAAAGGCGGGGAGGGTCTGGTTAGCTCATGTTACAGTCGGGAGACTGAATCAGGGAGATCGAGTGACATGTCCGCTGTCAAACAGACTTCATGTCACACCCCAGAGCCCTTTCCCTTACACTCAGCCGTGGCTCCGTGTTATTGTAAACCAAATTTATTTTCATAAACCCCAGAATTAGGAAAACGCTCCAAACCTCATTAAAACCAGGAGGGTTTTTGAGCCGTTCATTCATTCTGTAAAGTGTAATCTGTTTGCGTACTGATAACAGGTCTAATTACTGTGTAAACATTTTTATAGCCTGGTAAGAAAACCTCAAACATCTGTACCGAACACTGATGCGGCGTCTCAGCCCCCGGCATTCCTACTGCTGGCTCGGAAAGCCAGTTGCTTGGCGTTTTAATCTGATCTGTGGGTGATGATTTGTTTCGTGTGCGTACACATAAACACATATTCCATCTCAGCAGGAAGTGACAATTAGTAATGGCAACCTAGCCTAGTACCTCGTAGGTGCCATCTGCTTTATTTCTCCCATTCTACAGATGAAGAAACAGAGGTAGCAAGGTTTGGTAAGTAGCGCAGGGTCACAGCTCAGCACTCGGAAACCTAGAGGTGTGTGACCCCCTAGCTGAAGTCTCCTCCTCTCTGTGCCTATCCAAGACAAGCAGGCTTTCTGTAAAGAAGATCAGGATCGGGCCGGGCGCGGTGGCTCAAGCCTGTAATCCCAGCACTTTGGGAGGCCGAGGCGGGTGGATCACGAGGTCAAGAGATCGAGACCATCCTGGCCAACATGGTGAAATCCCGTCTCCACTAAAAATACAAAAAATTAGCTGGGCACGGTGGCGCGTGCCTGTAATCCCAGCTATTCGGGAGGTTGAGGCGGGAGAATTGCCTGAACCCAGGAGGCGGAGGTTGCGGTGAGCCGAGATCGCGCCATTGCACTCCAGCCTGGGTAACAAGAGCGAAACTCCGTCTCAAAAAAAAAAAAAAAAGATGATCATGATCTGAGTTTGTGAATCCACTCTCAGTAGTTAAATCAAGGCCAGGCACAATGGCTCATGTCTGTAATCCCAGCACTTTGGGAGGCCAGGAGTTTGAGACCAGTCTGGCCAATATGGCGAAACCCTGTCTCCACTAAAAAATACAAAATTTAACCAGGGGTGGTGGCAGGTGCCTGCAATCCCAGATACTCAGGAGGCTGAGGCACGAGAATCGCTTGAGCCCATGTGGTGGAGGCCGCAGTGAGCTGAGATTGCACCACTGCGTTCCAGCCTGGGTGATAGAACAAGACCCTGTCTCAAACAAACAAACAGAACCCACCAAAAACAGTTAAGTCACATTTTGTTTGGGCAGAACGCCCAGATGTCAAGCGGCAGAGAGGTCTCTGCGAGGTTCCTGCATTTTCCAGCCTGTTTTGTGGGTCGCTATCAATCTGTTTTCTCCATGAGTCACTTGGTGGTCGCAGGTCACTGATCGATCTTCTGCCCTCAGCTGAGATGGGTGGTTTTCTTTTCCTGCCGAGACCCACACCTCAAGTGAGGTGCATGGATGTTGACCTGCTTCCGAGCTCTGGTGATCCAAGCAATGCTTGCTGGCTTTTGACTCGGTCCCTGCATTATTTTTTATTTTATTTATTTAGTTTTGAGACGGAGTTTTGCTCTTATTGCCCAGGCTGGAGTGCAACGGTGCAATCTCAGCTCATTGCAAACTCCACCTCCCCGGTCCAAGTGATTCTCCTGCCCCAGCCTCCCGAGTAGCTGGGATTACAGGCGGCTGCCACCATGCCCAGCTAACTTTTGTGTTTTTAGTAGAGTCGGGGTTTCACCATGTTGGCCAGACTGATCTTGAACTCCTGACTTCAGGTGATCCACCCACCTGGGCCTCCCAAAGTGCTGGGATTTTGGGTGTGAGCCACCGCACCTGGAAGGCATTATTTTTATTTATTTATTTACAGACAGGGTTTCAATCACCCAGACTGGAGTGCAGAGTCACAGTTATAGCTCACTGCAGCCTCGACTTCCTGGGCTTAAATGATCTTCCCACCTCAGCTTCCTGAGTAACTGAGACCTAAGTTAGCCACTTAGCCCAGCTAATTTTTACATATTTTGTAGAGATGGGGTTTCGCCATGTTGCCCAGGCTGGTCTTTAACTGCTGGGCTCAAGCAGTCCTCCTGCCTTGGCCTCCCAAAGTGGTGCGATTACAGGTAGGAGCCATTGCACCCAGCAATCTTTAAATAAACTCTGAAGTGATCTAATTCTCAACACCCAAAGAGATAAAGGCTTCTGTTGAGCCTCCAGAAATCTGGCACAGAACTCCTTGGAACTCTCAAAGGGGAGTAGGCAACAGAAACATGACACCACTGAGATGGGCAAAGCTCTTTGGGAGACTGAGGCAGGAGGATCACTTGAGGTCAAGAGTTCGAGACCAGCCTGGCCAACATAGTAAATCCTCGTCTCTACCAAAAAAAATGCAGAAGTTAGCCGGGTGTGGTGGTTTGCATCTGTAGTTCAGCTACTTGGGAGGCTGAGGCAGGAGAATCATTTGAACCTGGGAGGCGGAGGTTGCAGTGAGCCGAGATTGCCCCATCGCACCGCAGCCTGGGCAACACAGTGAGACTCTATCTTGGAAAAAAAATCACATCATGAAAAAGGAGAGAAAAAGAGCCCCCACAAGTAGGTGGGAACGTGCAAACTTTGTCTTTCTGTGCCTGGCTGATTTCACTCCTGGTCAGAATTTATAGACTCAGAATTGGAGGCTTGGAGAAATGGAAAGGAACTGACGAATTATCTAGTCTAAACAAGAGATCCCCAGCCCCTGGGCCATGGGTGGGTGCTGACTGGTCTGTGGCCTGTTAGGAAGCAGGCTGCACAGCAGGAGGCGAGAGGAGGGCCAGGGGGCGCGCTTGGTCTGTACTTACAGCCACTGCCCATCACTTGGGTTACCACCTGAGCTCCGCCTTCTGCCAGATCAGCGGCAGCTGACCAGATTGTCATAGGAGCCCAAACCCTACTGGGAACTGTGCATACACGGGATCTAGGTTGGTGCTGCTTGTGAGACTCTAATGCCTGATGGCCTGTCACTGTCTCCCATCACCCCCATATGGGACTGTCTAGTTGCAGGAAAACAAGCTCAGGGTTCCCACTGATTCTACATGATGGTGAGTTGTAGAATTATGTCATTATCTATTACAATGCAATAATAATAGACATAAAGTGCACAGTAAATGGAATGTGCTTGAATCATCCCAAAACCATCCCCTCCTGCCCCCAGTCTGTGGAAAAACTGTCTTCCATGAAGCTGGTCCTTCGTGCCAAAAATGTTGGGGACCGTTGGTCTAAACCACTGTGTTTTGTAGTGGAGGAAGCTGGGACCCAGGGTGATCTGTTTAGACTCACAGACAGTTAAGATGGGGCTGCTCAGGAGGACAGACGTGGCCGGAAGATGCCAGGAAAGATGACGCCTTGTGCTGTTCTTGGTACAGGAGAATCAGGAGACAGCTATCCAGGAAGACTGAGGGCACAGTCACGTTAAAGGCACCTGTGACTCCAGCGATGTCACAGTTAACTACACCTGTGATCTTCCATCCCCTACCTCCAGGTGACTCACCAACCTTAGCTACACAGCAGCCTGATGAAGTTCTCTGCTTCTGCAGTTGGACTTGACGCCTTGACAGGTGTTCAGCAGCCTGTTTCCAGGTGGGACGCCGATGTAGGTCGCCCTGCTTCATGCAGAATAATTACATTTACCATTTTTGCCCAAAATACTGTCTCCTGTCGTTGGAGCCAAGAGAGAACACTTGCAACCTATAGATTTCTTGGCGTCCTGGTGAACATGTTCAGCTTGTGGTAAGAACAGTTCATAATCGATGCTCTCGGCATTTCTCACCCAGCCGTGATGTGCGCAGCATAAATGACTGACAAGTTATATTTCGCTGGCTCCTTTTTTCCTGGGTTCTCAACCCAAGTCCCCCGTCTCAGCGTGCCAGTGTCGACAGGGACGGTTTCCTGCCTGGCTCTTCGTGCTTTGTGAGCTGCCTTGAGATGATGACGCTGAGTGGGAAACTCAAGGACTCAGACAGACAGTGCTTTCTCGGGGCGTGCGCGTTTTGTCCTAGAAGATCAAGTGTTTAAATTGAAGAAGCGAAGTCTTAGGGGGCGCCTGAAAGTGATCATAAAGATTGAGGCTCCATAATTACAGCTGGTGGTTATGTAAGTGCTGCTTTCTAAGTACTTCCCAGAGATTAACTCATTTACTCCTTTCAACAACATTTTTATAGATGAAGGCACCTGACACCAGAAAGGTTACATATCTGGCTGAAAGTCACACAGCTAAGGACTAGTGAAGTTGGACTCACGACTTCAGAAGCCATGCTCTTAACCTACAAGGCTAGGCTGCCTCTGTAATTCTTTTTTTTTAAGATGGAGTCTCACTCTGTCGCCCAGGGTAGAGTGCAGTGGTGTGATCTCATCTCACTGAAACCTCCCCCTCCTGGGTTCAAGCAATTCTTCTGTCTCAGCCTCCCTCGTAGCTGGGATTACAGGAGCCTGCCACCACGTCCAGCTAATTTTTGTATTTTTGGTAGAGACGGGTTTCACCATGTTGACCAGGCTGGTCTTTAACTCCTGACCTCAGGTGATCCGCCCACCTCAGCCTCCCAAAGTGGTGCGATTACAGGCATGAGCCACCACGCCTGGGTAATTTTTATATTTTCAGTAGAGATGGGGTTTCCTTGTGTTGGTCAGGCTGGTCTCAAACTCCTGACCTAGTGGTCCGCCTGCTTCCGATTCCCAAAGTGGTGGAGTTACAGGTGTGAGCCACCACTTCTAGCTGCCTCTGTACTTCTCATTGCTCAAGTTGTAGTACAGGTATCTGCAGAGAACTTCTATGCTTATGTCGTTGTAGGTCCCAGGACCGCGGCTCTTCTCTGCTTCCATCTTCCATCCCAAAACCCCCTACCTCATTCTTCCTTCCCCAATAAGAGCCACTCCTGGAGCCTGTGCACCTGGGGAACAGACAGAGCTCCCCACATCCTCCTGCACTTCAGGCTCTACTCACTGGACTGGATTTCCTGGGATTTATCCTTGCCTGAATGGTGCTGGATTGCTCTACCCTTCTGCAAGGTGTCGTAGGCTCCGGTCCTAGCCCTTGCTTGCTGCCCTGGTCAGCTGCTTGGCCTGATCTTCGCCCTCTCTCTCTTCCTGCTTACCTGGTGGTACAGCCTGATTTTAGAGCACACAGTCTGCCCTTTGTTTTTTTTTTTTTTTTTTTTTTTTTATGAGATGGAATCTCGCTGTGTTGTCTTGATCTGTTGCCCAGGCTGCAGTGCGGTGGCATGCTCTAAGCTCACTGTAGCCTCTGCCTACTGGATTCAAGTGATTCTCCTGCCTCACGCCTGGCTAATTTTTTTGTATTTTTAGTAGAGTTGGGGTTTCACCATGTTGGCCAGGCTGTGCCTAGTGTTGAAGTCTGGGCTATTAGTGTAGCCATCACTTAAATAGTATACGTTGTATCCATTAAGTAATTTCTCATCTCTCACCCCCCTCCCACCCTCCTGCCTTTCTGAGTCTCCAGTGTCTGTTTTCACTCTCTATGTGCATATGTACACATTATTTAGCTCCCAAGGCCCCCCTCCTTGCCTTCAGTGGACATCTCACCCCAGCCTCACCACAGATGTACCTCTGTGTTCTTTTAAAAATTAAAAAAATACATGTATATTTGTTAACATAGTGTATTGCACATAGCTTAGAAATCAAATAGTATTCTGACTTATTTCACTTAAGATAATGGCCTCCTGTTCCATTTATCTTGCTGCTGCATTCTTTTTCATGGCTAGGTAGTATTCCATTGTGTGTATGATATGGTTTGGCTGTGTCCCCACCCAGATCTCATCTTGAATTCCCACGTGTTGTGGGAGGGACCCAGTGGGAGGTAATTGAATGATGGGGCAGTTGAGTCTTTCCCATGCTGCTCTTGTGATAGTGAATAAGTCTCACAAGATCTCCTGGTTTTGAAAGAGGGAGTTTCTCTGCACAAGCTCTTTGCCTGCTGCCACCCATGTAAGATGTGACTTGCTCCTCCTTGTCGTCAGCCACGATTGTGAGGCCTCCCCTCACAATTGTGAGCCGTGTGGAGCTGTGAGTCCATTGAACCTCTTTCCTTTCTAAATTGTCCAGTCTTGGGTACGTATTTATCCGCAGCGTGAAAACGAACTAGTACCATATATATATGTCTACACCGTATTTCCTTTATCCAGTCCTCCACTGGTGGATGCTTAAGTTGATTCTTCACCTTTGCTATTGTGAATGGTGCTTAGAAAAACATATGGGTGCGTATCTCTTTTTGATAAAACGATTTCTTTTCCTTTGTGTAGATTCCCAGTATTGGGATTGCTTAGATCAAATGGCAGTTCTGTTTTCAGTTCTTTGAGAAACTTCCATACTGTTTTCTGTGGAGGTTGTGCTGATTTACATTCACACCGATAGTGTATGAACGTTCTTTTTCTCCACATCCTTGCCGACATCTGTTTGATTTTTGACATTTTACTGATAGCCATTCTGACACATGCTTTAAGTTTCAGCCACTCCAGAGGCTGAGGTGGGAGGATCGCTTGAGCCCAAGAGTTTGAGCCCAGTCTGGGCAACATAGTGAGAAAAAAACATCTGCTAAGCATGGTGGTGCATGCCTGTAGCTCCAACTCCTCAGGAGGCTGAGGCAGGAGGATCGCTTGAACCCAGGAATTTGAGGCTGAGTGAGCTGTGATCACACCACTGCACTCCAGCCTCGGTAATGGAGCAAGACACCTTCTCAAAAGAACACTGAGGTTTAATTGGAGGACTAACTGCTGTGGAGAGCCGGCTGTACACCTGGCCCTCTGGTATCATGAGTCCTGGACACCAGTGTGGGAAGAATAAGCTTGTATGTGTTTGCAAGTCGTTCTCCCTGCAAGAATCCTGGCCTTCTGTCCCTTGCTCTGTGATTTATTTGCTCCAGTGTAAGAGGGAGACACTAGCTGAGAAACTGTTGGAGAGGCTGGTGGTAGGAGAAGGATGGAAGTGTGTTAAATGAGCGACTTCTCTTAGTCCCTTGAATTCTTCGGAGAATTAGCAGAAGAGAGAATAAAGTAAAATCAACATGTTTCTTAAAGGGGCCCTTTAAAAGTATCTGAACAGATGTATAAGACTTGGGTATCGTTTGCATTGAAGCCAAATAATTCACCGTAGGGTCCTTTGAAATAGGAACGCCCCTTGCGAACTTGAGTGAAATTTCTGGATCAGGTAATTGACAGAAGGAGGTGACACCGGAGAATAAGGGTCTCTGTGAGGAGTCGTAGAAGCTCAGTCAGAACCAGCACTCAGGCCCCATGCCGTCCTGCAAATCGCTGGGAGACAGAGCTTAATCTATGGCATGGAGTGAAGTGTTTTTCTGGAAGCGTGGGGTGGTTTGACCTTCTGTTTTTCTGTATTTCCAGTGCACCCATGTCTTTCCTTTTTCACCTGTCTTCACCAGGGCTGGAGCCTCCAACTCTGGGGCTGGTGTCACTGCTGCTGTCTCTGGGAGGGAGGCATTGGGCCCTTTTCCTTGAGAGGCAGTGACGCTCTCCTCAGACCCCACTGCAGCCCGTCCTTTCCTGTCAGCTCAGCCCTCCTTTCTGAGTCTGGGGAGGGGACTTCCTGAACCAGGTCTGTCCAGGTGCCACACAGGCTCTCTGAGTGGCAGCTGCCCCGTTCACCTTGTGGTCTCAGTTCTGTCCAGCAGCCTGGCCGTCCCATCCTGCCAGGTGCTGGCTGTCATCCGTTCTCTGGTGGGGCCAGCCAGGCGGAGCAAACAGAGTGGTGGGAACAGTTGTGGTACCGAACTGCAGTGTTAGGTTCTCTCAGCCTCCATTGTAGTAACGTTGAGAATAAATCTTCCCATGGGAGGACGGCTTCTAAGACTCACCAACCTAACAGGGATTTCCCAGGAGAAAACTGCTGCTGTCTCGTTTCTGCTTACTCATTTGGAAACATATTTTCTCCTTTTTCCTCTGCTTCTCTTTCTCTTTCTTTCTTTCGTTCTTTCTTTTTCTCTCTCTCTTTCTTTCTTTCTCTTTCACTCTCCCCTTCCTCCCTCCCTCCCTCCTTCCTTCCTCCTCTTTCTTTTTTTCCTCTCTCCCCCTCCTTCTCTCCCTTCTTTCCTTCTTCCTTTCCTTTCCTTTCCTTTCCTTTCTTTTTCTTTCGAGTGGCAGGGTCTTGCTCTGTCACCCAGGCTGGAGTGCAGTGGTGCCATCATAGCTCACTGCAGCCTTGAACTCCTGGACTCAAGTGATCCTCCTGCCTCCGCCTCCGGAATAGCTGGGACTACACACGCATGACACTATGCCCAGCTAATTTCTAAATATTTTTTGAAACAGTGTCTCACTATGCTGTACAGGCTAGTCCTGAACTCCTGGCCTCAAGCGATCCTCCCATCCTCCCACCCTCCCACCTCGGCCTCTCAAAATGCTGGGATTTCAGACATGAGCCACTGCACTGGCCTAAAATATTCTTTTAAATGCATAAATACAGGATTTGTGGTTAAACTTCTAAAAATAAGCAAATAGAAGAAACTTAAATTCACTCGTAATCCCACTGACCCCAGAGATAATCATTGATAACGGCCTCAGGCTAAGCTGTCCCGGAGTCCGCATTTGTGTGGCTGTTACGGGTCTTGCTCTCTGTTTCTCTTTATTAGCTGAGGGTTGCAGGGTCCACTCCTGTACGAACTGTTTTTTTCACTTAATATCCTGTGAATGTTTCTATGTTTTTAACTTGGTGCAAAAGTAACTGCGGTTTCTGCCGTTACTTTCAATGGCAACCATCGTAATTACTTTTGCACCAACCTAATATTCTCTCACTTCAGCATTTTATATGAATTCATCATGGTCCATAAATGGGTGCGGCACATGTTATTTTCGATTTCACTATTGAAAAATATTGCACATCTGTGTTTTTCTAAGAACAAATTCTCTCTTTTTTTTTTTTTTTTTGAGACAGTCTGTTGCCCAGGCTGGAGGACAGTGGTCAGTCTTCACTCACTGCAGACTCCACTCCAGGGTGCAAGTGATTCTCCTGCCTCAGCCTCCCGAGAAGCTGGGATTCAGGTGCCCGCCACCACTCCTGGCTAGTTAAAAAAAAAAAAAATATATATATATATATATATATTTTTATATAAATATTTATATTTTATATATTATATAAAATATATATATTTTATATATTATATATATATTTTATATATATATCCGTGGTGGATATATATATCCACCACGCCCAGCTAATTATTATTATTTTTTGTAGACATGGATCTCACTGTGTTGCCCAGGCTGGTCTTGAACTCCTGGCCTCAAGGTATCCTCTAGCCTCGGCCTCCCAAAGTGCTGAAACTATAGGTGTGAGCCACTGGGCCCAGCATAGAGTTTTTTTTTTTTTTTTTTTTTTAAAAACATTTAACAAAATGTTTAGCATTTCCTTTTAAATATTTAAGTTTTGGAGTCATGGTTAGGAAATTCCTCTCCATCCCTGAGATACACAAATGTTTACCTCTGCATTCTTTTAAAAATTAAAAAATATGGCTGGCCGAGGTGGCTTATGCCTATAATCCCAGCACTTTGAAAGGCTGGGGCAGGCGGATCACTGGAGGTCAGGAGTTTGAGCCTGGCCAATATGGTGAAATCTTGTCTCTACTTTTTTTTTTTTTTTTGAGATGGAGTTTCGCTCTTGTTACCCAGGCTGGAGTGCAATGGCGCGATCCCGGCTCACCGCAACCTCCGCCTCCTGGGTTCAGGCAATTCTCCTGCCTCAGCCTCCTGAGTAGCTGGGATTACAGGCACGAACCACTGTGCCCAGCTTATTTTTTGTATTTTTAGTAGAGACGGGGTTTCACCATGTTGACCAGGATGATCTCGATCTCTTGACCTCGTGATCCACCCGCCTCGGCCTCCCAAAGTGCTGGGATTACAGGCTTGAGCCACCGCGCCCGGCCTGTCTCTACTAAAAAAACAAAAATCAGCCAGGCATGGTGGTGGGTGCCGTTAGTTTCATCTACTCACGAGGCCGAGGCAGGAGAATCACTTGAACCTGGGAGGCGGAGGTTGCAGTGAGCTAAGATCACACCACTGCACTCCAGCCTGGGCAACAGAGCAAGACTCCATCTTAACATAGCTTAGAAATCAAATAGTATTAAATGTTTCTTAACACAAAGTGGCAGTCACTTGCTGCCCTGGGAAGGTGTGCTGGAAAGCAGGAGTCAGGGGTAGGCTTGGCTGCTGGAACTCTGCCATCAGGGTGGGGGAGGGTGGCAGAGGGCCCCTTGGTTCTGTGCGCGGGCTTGCTCCCCCTCCTCACCCTCAGTGTATACCTCACCCCAGCCCTGCGCTGGGCCTGGTGTGTCTTCTTACTCATTGCTGTCAGTGCTGGCCTGCAGGCTCTCGGGAACACAGGCATGGGGCAGTGTGCTGACTCTGTGGGCGAGGGACGGGGCTCTGTCTGTCTGTCCCGACCCCGGCCTCCTGTGCCATCAGCTACTCCCAGTGTCCGTCCGTGCAGCTCTCGGGGTCTGAAGCCCGTTGTCTGGCTCATTCCTGATGTAGACCCACAATAGGCACAGAATTTGTCACACCCCGTGGTTGCCATTCCGTCTTTGTGCCTTCCACAGCTCCCGTGAAATCCCTCCCTTCCCTTCCTCTGTTTCCTTGTGGTTTACAAGGGTATAGCTCCCCTGCCTCTCCGTGCTGTATTCTGCTTTCAGCAGTGTTTGGGTAAAGAGAGGGGAAGAGTGAATGAGTCCAGTTTGCTGATTAGTAGCCAGAAGTCTCATATATAGTTTCATCATTAAATTTTTAAATCCAGTCTGGGCACGGTGCCTCATGCATGTAATCCCAGCACTTTAGGAGGCCAAGGTGGGAGGATTGCTTGAGCCCAGGAGTTTGAGACCAGCCTGGGCAACACAGTGAGACCCAATCTCTACGAAAAATACATAAAAATGAGCCGGGCATGGTGGTGTGCTCCCAGCTACTCTGGAGGTGGAGTTGGGAACCAACCGTTGCTTGGGCCCAGGAGGCATAGGTTGCAGTGAGCTGAGATTGTGTCACTCCACTTTAGCTTGGGTGACACAGTGATATTCTGTCTCAGTTATTTATTTATTTATTTATTTATTTATTTATTTATTTATTTATTTATTTATTTATTTATTTTTTTGAGGCAGAGTTTCACTCTTGTCTCCCAGGCTGGAGTGCAGTGGCACAATCTCGGCTCACTGCAAACTCCATCTCCCGGGTTCAAGTGATTCTCCTGCCTCAGCCTCCTGACAATCCAGGATTACAGGTGCCCACCACCACACCCAGCTAATTTTGTATTTTTAGTAGATACAGGGCTTCACCATTTTGGCCAGGCCGGTCTCGAACTTCTGACCTCAGGTGATCCACACATCTCAGCCTCCCGAAGTGCTGGGATCTTCGGCGTGAGCTGCCACACCTGGCCTGCTATCGCACTTTAATGTAGATGTCACCAGATGCATCAGGTGCCCACCACCACGCCACGCCAGCTCGTGGCTGAGAGCCGTGATGTAAATGACACCAGGCTGATGTCAGTGTTACAAGCACTGAAACCAGCATTCCTTTTCTTCTGCCCTCTGCTCCTTGTCTACTGACGTTAGCACGGCTGCATCTAGGCCATTGCCGCTGTTGTTAAGCAGTCATTGTTATTAGGCAGTACCCTGAATGCCAAGAGCAGGATGCACGATCTTCTTACCACGTGCCAGCCTCTGTGGCAAGCGTCTTCCGGATCATCTCGGTGGACGCTCACGGTGGCTCAGTGAGGTAGGTACCTTATGACTCCCACTTGATCCAGGGCAAAACTAAGACTGAGAAGCGTTGTGCCATCTAGGGTTTTTCAGAGCCGGGACTGGGTCGGGGGCTGTTGGGCTTGAAAACCAGACCAGTCTACTAGGCTGCTTCTGTTTGTATATCTAGAGACCCAAGGATTGCAAACAGCCTTCTTCCTGAGCTAGTCCTCGAGCAGGACATTGAAACAGTCAGCTAGTAGCCATGAGGAGTCAGAGAATGAAGACATGGGGGGCAGTGTGGGGGCATCCCTTGGGGATGCCGGCGGGCCCATGTGACAGGTGCCGTGCTGGGGGAAGACAGGAGCTTGTCCAGGCTTGCCCGGCCCTGGATAGCCTCGATGTGGGAAGCACAGGTAAAGTTTCTCATTCAGAGTCAGCAAATCTGCCTGGACCCGGTGACGAAGGTCATTTCGGGAGAGTGGAGAGAAGATGACTAAATGAGGTTGGCTTTTGGACCTCTTTGGCTTGGAGCAGAGCGTGGGACGTGGTCCAGTGCTGTCGTTCTTGGCCGGCTGTGGGACAGGAGACGACAGTGCACAGCGGGGGACCTTGCGCTTGTGCCTGCTTTTCCTCTCCCTGCCCTTCCCTGCTTGCCACTTCTGATTCATCAGCTTCCCTCCCGTGCCCTCCGCCAAGGGCTCCTGAAGGTGGCTTCCCTCCCTTGGTCACGCACGTTGTGTTCCTTGAGTCCCTCGTAACCCACGTGAGCACCCCCCCCCATCCTTTCTGTGGCGCCTTTGACACCTGCTAGGGTTGTGTCTCCAGGCCACAGGACCTTGTACAGGGCGCATGCTCCATCAGAAGAGACGGTTCCATTCCTGACTTCCTTGGGACCCTTTTGAGTCCCTTCTTGGCTGCCAGTGGATTTATCTGCACACAGACTGATGTGTATGTTTCAGAGTGGAGGCCCTGCCTCAGAATGTGACTTTGGAAGGGCGAATAGGACCTACACAGGCTTCTAGGATAAGTGAATGCCTTTGGTTCTGGCTCCTCTGTCTGGCTCAGGATGAGTGGTCTGAATAGTCTCCCTCCCTTAGAGCCTCCCTCCAGGTGCCTGGCTTAGGTGAGAACATGAAAAAGGCAGGCTCTAGAGGTGGTGCAGGCTGCCGCCTCTGGAGCTAAATTGCCTGGTCTGCCACTTACTAACTCTGCAGTTACGAGCAGTTATGTAATTGGCCTGTGCTTCATTTACCCATCTATAAAATGGGGTTAAGGTGTAACTGGGACATTACTTACCATTGCCTGGAATCGTCTAGGACATAGCACGCCCTCTTAAGAATGATCACTGTTTTCATGCATGAGTTAGTTGCATGAAATTTCATGCACGAATTTTCCTTTGTGGCACTTGCGTGCATGCCAGATGGGAATGATCCCCAGGGAAGCTTCTAGAATCATCATGACTCCATGAAAGTTCTTCACCCGAGTTTTTATTTTTCTGCCCCCACTGGCTTCGGGGTTGTGTTTTGTTCCGGAAATACTGTGGGAGGATGGTCGCTCTGGGGACCGATCATCTTAGGTCATCTGCAGTGTTTTCACTGCAGTTCTCAGGGGGACAGCCTCCCTTATATCATCCATTTCTTCATTCATGCATTCAGCAAGCATTTTCAAATATTCCTTCTACATCTGACATTGGGCTTGATACTGGCAGGGAATTGCATCCAAGGAACCCATGGTTGGTGGCACTTTGTGGATTTCTTCTTTCTTTCCTTCTCCTCCTCTCCTCCCCTCCTCTCCTCTCTCTTTCCCTCCCCTCCCCCCCTTTTCTTTCTCAGAGTCTCGCTGTGCTGTCCAGGCTGGAGTGTAGTGGTGCAATCTCAGCTCACCACAACCTCCTCCCTGGTTCAAGTGATTTTTGTGCCTTGGCCTCCTGAGTAGCTGAAATTACAGGTGCACACTACTATACCTGGCTAATTTTTGTATTTTTAGTAGAGACAGGGTTTTGCCATGTTGGCCAGGCTGGCCTCAAACTCTTGCCCTCAAGTGATCCACCTGCCGCGGCCCTCCAGAGTCCTGGGATTACAGGCGTGAGCCACTGCACCCCACCCGACTTTGCAGATTTCTGTTTTTATTGTACGTCTTGAGCATAGAAAAGATCTGATTTCTTTTAGCAGATTTCGGTCCATCACATGTCTTTATGAAGGTCAGTGAGTGCGACGACCCACGAATGTCCTTCTGGTGAACTCCCCCTCTTGGGCTGCGTTGTGTTCATTTTTTTTGTCTCTGCCTTTTGCTTCTCCCGTCAGGTGGGACCCTTCTCTTGCCGGCAGATGTCCTGAGGTGACAGCCATCTTTTATTCATTGTCCTCTGCCTGGCTGTTGGGATGATCTTGTGTCCTGCTGGTGACATCCCTGATGCCGGCTGCTGTCTGCAGGGCGCTAGTGTCTGGTCTGCATTGGGAAGTCTGTACCCAGCATCACCTCGCCATGGCACCTGCACCAGAGGCTCAGCCGGGAGGTTGCCTCTAGTCCCCACTCAGCCGGGAGGCTGCCTCTAGTCCCCACTCAGCCGGGAGGCTGCCTCTAGTCCCCACTCAGCCGGGAGGCTGCCTCTAGTCCCCACTCAGCCGGGAGGCTGCCTCTAGTCCCCACTCAGCCGGGAGGCTGCCTCTAGTCCCCACTCAGCCGGGAGGCTGCCTCTAGTCCCCACTCAGCCGGGAGGCTGCCTCTAGTCCCCACTCAGCCGGGAGGCTGCCTCTAGTCCCCACTCAGCCGGGAGGCTGCCTCTAGTCCCCACTCAGCCGGGAGGCTGCCTCTAGTCCCCACTCAGCCGGGAGGCTGCCTCTAGTCCCCACTCAGCCGGGAGGCTGCCTCTAGTCCCCACTCAGCCGGGAGGCTGCCTCTAGTCCCCACTCAGCCGGGAGGCTGCCTCTAGTCCCCACTCAGCCGGGAGGCTGCCTCTAGTCCCCACTCTGCTGTGTTTGAATATGCCTAGTCCTCAGGCAGTCGCGTTTCCCAGATAAAATCGTATCACAGCTATTCTGCAAGCTTGCTGAGAGCACAGGCTGCGACTTCTGCTGTGATATCATCCGCGGATCACAGCACATCAGATGTGCTAAGTGCCCACCGCACGCACCATCGAATGAACGAACTGACCTCTCCTGCGGCCAGACGGGCTTCAGCCTTCGTAGGGCGTGCCCTCGGTTTTATGGCAGAGTGAGAGGAAGCCTCAGGAAAGAATAACGCAGTCTTTGTCCTCAGTGCTGTGGTCTTATTTCCAAACATTCTCATGCTGTGGACTCAAAAATAACATGTAAGTTTCAAACCGCTTTCCATCTGAATGATGGATTGAATGAGTCTAATTTACATGCCATTCATTTTATGTTAATTGGCCAAAATGAAGCTGATCTCCAGAGGTCCTGTACCTTGCTGCACAAATCTTTTGAAAGCCTCTTCTACTGAGATAGGGCTAATTTGAGTTAAAAAAAAAAATTACAAAAACCAAAATCCAGAAGTCTGGCTAGGGCTCCTGCTTGGCGTTGTCTGTCTTCAACCATATTGGCTGTCAGCCTGGTTCGTGCTGTGTCCCTCAACCCCACATTCACATGTTGAAGCTCTGCCCGCCTCCATGTGATGGTATCTGGAGCTGGGGCTTGGGGAGTGTCAACGAAAAGAGTTGTACTCTGGGCGGGGTGCGGTGGCTCAAGCCTTTAATCCCAGCACTTTGGGAGGCTCAGGCGGGTGGATCACGGGGTCAAGAGATCGAGACCATCCTGGTCAATATGGTGAAACCCCATTTCTACTAAAAATACAAAAATTAGCTGGACGTGGTGGCACGTGCCTGTAATCCCAGCTACTCAGGAGGCTGAGGCAGGAGAATTGCCTGAACCCAGGAGGCGGAGGTTGCGGTGAGCCGAGATCGCACCATTGCACTCCAGCCTGGGTAACAAGAGCGAAACTCCATCTCAAAAACAAAAACAAAAACAAAAACAACAATAACAGCAACAACAAAAAAAAGAGAAAGTTAACTTCTGTTGTTTAAACCACCCAGTCTGTAGGGTTTTGTTGTGGTAACCTGAGCAGACTAAGCTACGGAAGCCTTAGAAGCGCTGTTCTAGAGAACTGCTGGCAATCAGCGTTGGGTACGGTGTGCAGTTACTGTCCGAAGCTCGTCCAGTGATCCCTTACCTCTCGCTGTCTTGAGAGAGGCCTCAGCCCGCAGCACTCCCCCAAACTTTGCAGAAGGGTGTCTAAGGCTCTTGGTTGGATACAGGTGTCTGAGCAGCTAGGAATGTGTGGTGAACCTAGCAGGACCCCTTTACAAGGGGATTTTGAAGGAGGTGACGTAGAAATTCATCACAATTAAATCCTTCCATATTCAACTTATTAATTAAAAGAGATCAAAACGCCTTAAGGAGGAGCCTTAACAAGCAGTGGAACTTTTTGTGTAATTACTTTCAGAAAGAACAACTCGAAATAATCTGCCGAAAGCATTTCTGTTGGCAGCCTGCGCTGGCACCCTTGTGAGGCTGGCGCAGAATTTCTTCCAGCGAGAGCACTCACCTGATTACCCGGAGGTCTGCCATCCTGGGCAGTTCTCTGGGGGCCAGTCGCAGTCAAAATCAGAATTGGGATGGGAGGCACACGTCTGTCCTGGCAGACGGGGCCGGTTGTTACCACAGGCCCTTAAGAGGGCTCCAGATGAGCAGCTCTCTCTTTGGAGGCCTGAGCTGCAGACAGCAGCTCACATGTGAGGCTGCAGGTCACTCCAGCCGTGACCGTGACACAGCCTTGGTCCTGTCCGAGGGCTTCCTGGGGCCTTACTCCCATGTGGAGGAAATTCCAGCCAGCCTCCTTCATTTGTAAAATCATTTTAATTTCTCTCTAGCTGTAAAAATTAGCTCATGCCTGTAATCCCAGCACTTTGGGAGGCCGAGGCAGGCGAATCACGAGGTCAAGAGATCGAGACCATACTGGCAAACGTGGTGAAACCGCATCTCTACTAAAAACACAAAGATTAGCCCAGCATGGTGGCACAGACCTGTAATCCCAGCTACTTGGGAGGCTGAGGCGGGAGAATTGTTTGAACCCAGGAGGTGGAGGTTGCAGTGAGCCGAGATCACCCCACTGCAATCTAGCCTGGCACCTGGAGCCTGGCGACAGAGTGAGACTCTTGCTATATTGCTCCAAAAAAAAAAAGAAAAAAGAAATAGCGCCATGGTACTAAGTGTGGAGAGTTTAAAGCAACTGAGTGTAAAATGACGGTAAATTCATCGCTCAGCAATAACTAGTATTTACATTTTGGTTTATGTCCTTTGAAGAACTTTATGTTTCTATATAAATACATATGTGGGTGGCTAGGTAGGCCAGGTGATTATATTTATATAGTTGTGATTATGCCCTACATAGGATTTTACGGCCTGACCTAATAAAAGTAATGTAAGAGTAGGATGATAAAAACACTATAAGCAGATACACGTAAATGAGACGCTGGCAGCTAAACTCCCCATGTCAGAGGCAAGCATTTTAAGCCATTTGTCTTGTCAGTGGTGGATGAAATCACTTCAAGTAAAGTGCTTACTTGTTTTTGTTTTTTTTCAATTCATTTTAATTTTGTAGAGATGAGGTCTTGCTATATTGCCCAGGCTGGCCCGGAACTCCTGGGCTCAAGCGATCCTCCCTTCCCCTCGGCCTCCCAAAGTGCTGGGATTGCAGGCGTGAGGCACTGTGCCCACCCTCATGTGGATTAGAGCATTCACTTGAAATGGGGTCTCTCCATCCTCTCCCTCGAAAGACACGAAGAACACGGCATCTTTCCCGTTTCGTAATCCCAGTCTCTGCCAGTCACAGTTTTATTTTTTCAGTCTGAATTGAATAGCTTCAGTGCTTTAGCTCATACAACTTAAGTCTTTATTAACTGGAGACCTTGCCTTTGGACCTCCCAGTCTGAATGGTGGTGGTTCACGGGGAGGGCTCAGCACCTCTTCACCTCTTCCTCCTTTTCTCAGCTCGTCTTCTGTATGACTGACTCTTAGAGTGGCAAGCGCTTACATTTGTTCTCTTTCTGAAATTTCCGTGATTCCCCTATTAATGTCAAATTGGAAACCAAAGATTGTGTGCATATGATTACTGTGATTGTGTAAATACTACTCACTGTGGAAACAAATGTTATATAATTAATCCCATAACATTTACTTTTTGTTTTCTCGAGACAGGGTACCGCTCTGTTGCCCAGGTGGGAGTGCAGTGGCATGATCATAGCTCACTGCAGCCTCAGACTCCTGGGCTCAAGGGATCCTCTTGCCTCAGCCTCCCAAAGTGTTGGGATTACAGGTGTGAGCCAGCACACGCTACCTAATCCTGTAACATTTGTAGGAGAAAAGAATAAATAAATTGGAAAGAGGAGTAAAGGAGGGAGGGCGAGCCCACTCTCCTTGTATTTATTTGGTATGTGATATTGTTGCTGCCTCCTCCTTCTCACGAAGCATATGCCGTTTCTTTAAGGCACTGGGGCTGGAAGCTGTCCTTCTCCCTGTCCTCCTTGGCACTCATTTACAGCATGTGGTCCCACTGTGGTCCCTCTGGGGTCTCACCTCATTGCTGGAATCCATCTCATGAATTGGATTTCAATTTCTCTCATTTCTTAGATTCCTTTTGCTTGTTGCTGAAGTAATTCACTGAGTGACTCTTCTAGGTGATGCCCATGAAATGTAAACTTCTTTACTTTTGTTGAGACAGGCTCTCACTCTGTCACCAGATTGGAGTGCAGCAACACAATCATAGCTCTCTGCAACTTTGAACTCCTGGGCTCAAGGGATCCTTCTGCCTCAGTCTCCCTGGCAACTGGGACTACACGCATGCCGCCAGGCCCAAATTCTTTTTGTATTTTTTTTTTTGAGACTGAGTTTCTGTCTCCAAGGCTAGAGTGTGGTGGCACAATCTTGGCTCACTGCAACCTCTGCCTTCTGGGTTCAAGCGATTCTCATGCCTCCGCCTCTTGAGTAGCTGGGACTACAGGTGCCCGCCATCACGCCCAGCTAATTTTTTGTATTTTTAGTAGAGATAGGTTTCACCACGTTGGCGAACCTGGTCTTGAACTCGTGACCTCAAGTGATCTGCCTGCCTCGGCCTCCCAAAGTGCTGGGATTACAGCCCCGAGCCACTGTGGTGAGCCAGCACACTCGGCCAAATTGTAAGCTTCCTAAGTCCCTGTCTTGATTGGATTTTGACTAGGTGTAAATTAATTTTTCCTGTGAGGGTCACACAGCGTCCCCCCGTCAGCTTGCGTCTGACGCTGCTGATGTGCGGTTTCACGTCAGCGTGATCACCGTTCATTAAAACGTCGTCTGCCCTCTCCTCCTGGGCTTTAGGTGCTTTCTCTTTCATTCTGATGTTCTGAAGTGTTATGAGGTTCTGGCTCTTCGTGGGTCTTTTCATTTATCCCGTATAGCAGTTGACAGGCGTTTTCAGTCTGGAACTTCGTCTCATCTGCTCTGGGAATTTCTCTTCTATTATTTCCTCTCTGTGGTCTCTGTTCTCTTGTTCTGAAGTGCATCTGCAGTCATTCGCCGTGTGTACCATTCGACTTTTCTTATTTCATCAGTTTTTTTAACTTTCTTAAATTCCTGATCTCAGACTGTTCTTTTTTTTTTTTTTTTAAGCAGACTCTCAGCTCTCCCTGAAGCATGACATTAAAATTCTTCCGATGTCTCTTCTTTTTCTAGAATCATCCTTGCTGTCTCCCGGGTCACCTTTGCTGTCCTGCTTGTAGGTGACGCTGGTTTTCTTCAAGTGTCTGGCAATCCCTGTTTGGTCAGTGGCGTTTCTGAAGGTGATTTTCCCATGAGAGGCAGGTTCTAGCAGCAGCCTTTCTCCCTGAATGGCACCAATGATGCAGACCCTTTTATAGCGGCAGGGTCTGTTGACGGGCAGGTTTCGTTTTAGGGTCAAGGCTGGGAAGGGGTGAACAGGATGCCTCTTGTAAATGCCAGGGGAGGAAGGCCTGGCTCTGGGGGTCAACCTCAGACCTATTCCTCAGGCAGATCACTGTTTGCTTTTTTTTTTTTAATATATATTTTATTGTGTTTTAGGTTTTGGGGTACATGTGAAGAACATGCAGGATTGTTGCATAGGTACACACGTGGCAGTGTGATTTGCTGCCTTCCTCCCCATCACCTATATCTGGCATTTCTCCCCATGCTATCCCTCCCCAACTCCCCACCCCACACTGTTCCTCCCCTAGTTCCCTCCAACAGACCCCAGTGTGTGGTGCTCCCCTCCCTGTGTCCATGTGTTCTCATTGTTCAACACCCGCCTATGAGTGAGAACATGCAGTGTTTGATTTTCTGTTCTTGTGTCAGTTTGCTGAGAATGATGGTTTCCAGGTTCATCCATGTCCCTACAAAGGACATGAACTCATCATTTTTGATGGCTGCATAGTATTCCATGGTGCATCTGTGCCACATTTTCACTGTCCAGTCTATCATCAACGGGCATTTGGGTTGGTTCCAGATATTTGCTATTGTAAACAGTGCTGCAGTGAACATTCGTGTGCATGTGTCCTTACAGTAGAACGATTTATAGTCCTTTGGATTTATACCCAGTAATGGGATTGCTGGAATTGCTGTGTCTAGGTCCTTGAGGAATCGCCACACTGTCTTCCACAATGGTTGAACTAATTTACACTCCCACCAGCAGTGTAAAAGTGTTCCTATTTCTCCACATCCTCTCCAGCATCTGTTGGAGAGACAGAGTCTTTGCTCTGTTGCCCAGGCTGGAGTGCAGTGGTACAATCGCAGCTCACTGCAACCTCTGCCTGCTGGGTTCCAGCGATTATCCTGCCTCAGCCCCCCGAGTAGCTGGGATTACAGGCATGTGCCACTATGCTCAGCTAATTTTGTATTTTTAGTAGAGATGGGATTTTTGCCCTGCTGGCCAGGATGCTCTCCCAACTCCTGACCTCCAATGATCCACCTGCCTCAGCCTCCCAAAATGTTGGATTCCATGTGTGAGCCACTGCGCCCGGCCTGCTTGCTTTTAAGATGATCTTTTTCAAGGGGTAGAAAACGCAACAAGCTGATCCAAGTGAAGGGCTTTAATCGGTCACCTCCGGTCCACGCTGTCTCCAGTGCAGATCATAGCTCCTGCTGACGGGACTGCACTCTGTGGGCTCTGGGTGCTTCTTCCTCCCCCTAGTTCTCCCTCTGCCCAGTCACACCCCTGAACATGGATGAATTCATTCCTGCCCTCCAGGGATCCGCCAGAGGTTTTGGGCTGATGACAGCCTTCCCTTGATATATCAGCCCCAAAACTGGCAAATCCCTGGACGGGAAATATATACATATATATATATATATTTTTTGACACGGATTCTCGCTCTGTCATCCAGGTTGGAGTGCAGTGGCCAGATCTCTGCTCACTGCAATCTCCACCTCCCGGGTTCAAGCAATTCTCTGGCCTCAGCCTCCCAAGTAGCTGGGACTACAGGTGTGCGCCACCACGCTGGGCCAATCTTTGTGTTTTTTGGTAGAGATTAGGTTTCACCATGTTGGCCAGGCTGGTCTCAAACTCCGGACCTCAAATAATCCACCTGCCTTGGCCTCCCAAAGTGCTGGGATTACAGGCACGAGCCACTGTGCCCAGCTCTAAATATAATTAAACAAATACAGTTTGTACTTAAATATAATAAACATCCGTGTTTATGCATTTCTTCCATTTTTTCCCTCTGTATCATGATCAGAATGGAATTTTAGGACAGAGGAGTGTGTTCGGTTTTCCCACTTTGAATAGTTTCTAGAGTTAGTGGTATATTATAAAGATTTTCCAACGTCATTAAAATTTTAGTAAGCGTCATTGATCCACAACATCCTCTGATATGAATGGACTTTGCTTATCGATTTCTGTATTTTTAGCTGTTCTTATTTTCCTGTTTTCATCTTTCTTATTTTTTTCACTTTAAATACAATGCAATGCCTTTTCTTGGTACACAAATCTTTGACTACATCTCTGGACAGACTAAAAATAAAATAGGGTTACAGGGTCAAAGGGCCAGAACCTTTTTCTTTTCCAGATTTGTGATGCCAAATGGCCACATTGCTTTCTCTGAACTGTTGTTTCAGTTGCTGTGAAGTATCAGTCCCAGTACATTCTCACCAGTGTGGTAAAAGCGACTTGAAACAAAAACCCTCTCGCATGAAAAAGCAGGTAACAAGGTCAGGGCTGGTGGTCAGTCCTGTCATTCCAGCACCAGGAGGTCGAGGCAGGAGGATCCCTTGAACCCAGGAGTTTGGGACCAGTTTGGGCGACACAGCAAGACCTCAGTCTCTCTCTCTCTCTTTTAAAGCAGATAATAGCATCTCTTAAAACATTGTGTTTCTTTGGTTACCTGTGACATCGAGTATTGTCTGTGCACCCTTTGTCAGCTTTTTGTCTTTCCAGTTTTGTGAATGATCTGATCGTGCAGTCCTCGCGTTCCCTGTTTGCCCATTACCTTTATTTATGCTGTTTTATTCATTTTTATACTGGCGAGGCGATTCATCTTTTCCTTGTAATATCTTTGGTTTTACTTAAACTCTGAATGTCTCTTAACTACGAAAGATGAGTTGAATATATACATGTATTTCACGCTAGGTCTTGTATTTTTATTATTTTTTATTTTATTTTATTTTATTTTTTTGAGATGGAGTTTCACTCTTGTTACCCAGGCTGGAGTGCAATGGCGCGATCTCGGCTCACCGCAACCTCCGCCTCCTGGGTTCAGGCAATTCTCCTGCCTCAGCCTCCTTAATAGCTGGGATTACAGGCATGCGCCACCATGCCCAGCTAATTTTTGTATTTTTAGTAGAGACGGGGTTTCACCATGTTGACCAGGATGGTCTCCATCTCTTGACCTCGTGATCCACCCGCCTCGGCCTCCCCAAGTGCTGGGATTACAGGTGTGAGCCACCGCGCCCGGCCGTATTTTAATTTTTTTAGTTTTCTTCTGTTACATAGTCTCTCATTTTGTTCATGTCGTACTGCAGCGAGTGGAATTTCTAGGCTAATGCTGTGTAATAGTGGCGGTCATGGGCCTCTCGCATTTGTCACGTGTTTTCTGGTAATGTCTTTACAATGATTTTCGAAGGGGAGGGCAAATAAGGTATTCTTTCGGAGCATAGGAAGAAAAGGAGGAAATTATACTTTCCCAATTATCTTCAGTAGGGAGCGATCCTGCTGCCTTCAGTTGCCCATATGCCCCCTGGTCTGGTGTGAAGTCTTTAAGAAAAGGGGAGCCTCTCACACTGAAGTGGTTCCTTCCAGTGACTTGTGACACTAGTGCCTGGTGACGGGGGTTGTATGAGTCCGTTTTCAAGCTGCTGATAAAGACATACCCGAGGCGGGGCAATTTACAGAAGAAAGGGCTTTCTTTGGTTAGACTTACAGTTCTGCGTGGCTGGGGAGGCCTCGCAATCATGGTGGACGGTGAGGAGAAGGAAGTCGCGTCTTACGTGGATGGTGGCAGGGGAAAAGACACTTTGTGCAGGGAAACTCCCTTTTTTTTTTTTTTTTTTTTTTTTTAATCATCAGATCTCGAGACTCAATTCAATCCCCTCCCATCAGGTCCCTCCCATAACACCTGGGAATTCAAGATGAGATTTTTGGTGGGGACACAGCCAAACCATATCAGGGATTTACAGATTATATCAATCTGCTTCAACTAGACTAATAGATAATGGGCAAGAGGGTTTACAGAATGTCTACTGAAAAACCCCAGCTTTTGATTATGCCGATCTGGCAGGCCCAAGTGGACCCCAAGACAGTGATCAAGCTGGCATTTTCTTTGCTCCCAAAAGAAGCCCTTTATTAGTTACTCTATGAGTTGTAACACTGAGGAGTTCATCAGATTGGACTGAAGTTGGCCAAAACGATTAAAAACTTCCAAAAGACAGTTTAAACTGTGGATCTCTATTCACTGTCACTGGCCTACATCTTTGACGTGAGTTGGGGAAAATGGCTGCTAGTGGCGTCTCTGCCACAATAAAGTGTACGTCTTACTTCAGGGCAAAGTTCTTAAAAGAATTGTCAAATGCACGTAAGAGTCGCATGCTTTCTGTCATAAACAGTCAGGTGGTCCAGGCTTTCTGGTCTTTTCTGAGATGGCGGGATGTTGTTAGCTGTACACTCTCAAAGATGACATTTTAGCAAAGACTGAGGAAATCACTGCTTCTAAAAGGAACCTCATGCTATGGAAAGAACATTTTTGAAAGTAGATGTTACAAACTCTGCTCCGTAAAGTTCAAAAATCTGGAAACAGAACTTCGTCAACTGTGTAAGAAACTTCCAAACGAAGAGATCAAGGGAGTTTCAGACTCATTTGTTAAAAACATGAAAATGTAAGTGCTCTCAGTTGGCAGAATCACCCGTCGACGTTAGGGAAGATGAGACTATCCGCCACATGTCAGCAAAGCCTTGGCATGCTTGTTAGAGGGAACTGAAGAATGAATGTTACGACTTCGGAAATACTGCCAGGGACGTTTCTTCTTCCATTTGGATCTGTCTCCTACGGAGGTGTGTTTTTGGTTACGGCCGATGTGAAAATCAAGTCCGTAAATAAACTCAACCCCGAACCAGACCTTCAAATCACTGTGTAACCAAGTGCCAAGTCAAGGTTTCCAGTACGTGTGAATAATGTTAAATCATATCGCTTTCACTAAAAAAAAAAAATCCAATTCCTATCTCTTGAGAGCAAAATTATTCATTTAACCAGTGCTTTAAAATGTATTAGTCTGGAGTTGCATGCAGAATTCTCGTATTTCGGAGTGTTTTCTATGTGTGCTTTCCATATTTGCTTTAACAAACCTGTCAGAATTGTTTATTGCTGTTTTTTGGAGAACTCGCTCTTTTCCATTTATCTGTTTTCTAACTCACTGCTTTCGTTGTTTCCTTTTTTTCTATTTAATTTATTTTGTTAGATTTTAACTAAGAAGTTAGCATTGAGGACTTCATTTTTTTTCCTCTTTAAGATAAAGAGAACATTTAAATAAAATTTTTTTCCAAATGCTCCTTTACAAGTATTGTTTTTGTTATTTTAAAAAATAAGTATTGTTTCCATTTTCATTACTTTAAAGATAGCCTGCAATTAAAACTTTAATTTAAACGTTGACCTAGGAAGTATTTAGGGGAATATATTAACATTTTCAATTTTGGCTTCTATTTTTTTTTTTTGAGATGGAGTCTTGCTCTGTTGCCCAGGCTGGAGTGCAGCGGTGCAATCTCGGCTCACCACAACTTCTGCCTCCCGGGTTCAGGCAATTCTCCTGCCTCAGCCTCCCGAGTAGCTGGGATTACAGGCAAAAGCCCGTGATCTACCCACCTCAGCCTCCCAAAATTCTGGGATTTGAGGATGTCTTTAAAGACTACAACGATCTTTAGAAATCTGTTTTTATTTATTTATTACATTTTAAGAGACAGAGTCTTGCTCTGTTGCCCGGGCTGGAGTGCAGTGTCAAGACCTTGCTCTCTGCAGCCTTGACCCCTGGGCTCAAACACTCCTCCCACCTCAGTCTCCCAAGTAGCTGAGACTACAGGTGCACACCACCACACCAGGCTCATTTCTAAATTTTTTGTAGAGATGAGTTGCCCAGGCTGGTCTCGAACTCTTGGCCTCAGGTTATCCTCCTGCCTCCGCCTCCCAAAGTGTGGGGATTACGGGTGTGAGCCACTGTGCCCTGCTGGTTTTTCTTTATGTTTGAATTGTTTTTACTTTCCAGGGCTGTGATATGGTACATCGAGGTTCATGACTAATGTGCTCTCACTTTGAACTTCGCCCTTAAACATGAAATGGCCTTCATCAGCCTTCACTTGTACTTCACTGCACTTCAGTGTTTCTTCCTTTGAATTGTTCCAAGTGGGAACTTTATTTTCTGTTACGTTTGACTTAAAATATTTCCTCACCATTTACTTTGTAAACTTCTCTACTCATTTTAATTTAAGTGACTCTTTGAAGGCGGCAGAAGGTGGAGATAGTGTTTTTGTGGCTGTCTGTGGCTGAACCTTCAGAAGCCATTATTATTCTGAAGGAAACTGAGTCTTATTTTGTTTTTTTGTGGGTACGCTCTGTCACCCAGGCTGGAGTGCAGTGGCGCGATCTCAGCTCACTGCAGCCTCCGCCTCCCAGGTTCAAGTGATCCTCCTGCCTCAGCCTTCTGAGTAGCTGGGATTACAGGTGTGAACCACAGTGCCTGGTTAATTTTTGTATTTTTAGTAGAGATGGGGTTTCGCCATGTTGGCCAGGCTGGTCTCAAACTCCTGACATTGAGTGATCCACCTGCCTTGGCCTCCCAGAGTGCTGGGATTACAGGTGTGAGTCACCGCTCCCAGCTGGTAACCTGTATTTTCTACCTGGATGCCCAGAGCGTTTTTCCTTACCCTTGAAGTTCAAAAATGTCACCTGGAGATCTGCCTCTGTCATTTTCCTAAGCTAACATGGGTGCTTTTTCTGCTATTTCAACATAGAAATGCAGAATCGGAAAATACTCAGTGTGCCCTTCTGCTGGTCATCTGCCTGCTTTCTTATACCTTTATCTGCCTTTTTCTCATGTTCTACTCTGCCTGGTAGGCTTGATGTTTTGAAACTACATTTCCAGATTCCCTGGCAATAGGCATCTGACTGATTCGGCCCAAGGGAGACACCAACAGGAAATGAAAAGGCGGGAAAAGAGAGAGGCTGGAGCGTTTCCCCATCTCCGTCTGCTCTTGACAGATGTCTCCAGCAGGGACCATCTCTCTCTATGGTCCTTGCTTTGAATCTTGGCGGAGCAAAGCTTTTCCTCTTTCGTTTTAGTTCCTCTTGGGCAGCTCCTACCATGGTGCTAGATGCTTTTGGGAAACTCAACTTTGAGGCTCTGATAATACCACCCTCTCCCTACATCCTTCCAGACCAGGGGTAGGAACACGTTTCTGCCGTTGCTAATCCCTGTGAAGTGTCTCTGTTTGGCTTTTCCACACTTCCAACAACTTAGTAGACAGCGGTTCTAAATCCTCCTGTTGAAGTGCTTGATACAGGCTCTGTTTTCCTGGCTCAGCTCTGAGGAATAAAATCCGTTTGGAAAGGAAGGGGAAACTCAGAGCCCTGGGAGACAGGCATAGGAGGGCACTACTGAGCAACAGGAACCTCCCTGCCCCCCGAAAAGCTCTGGTGATGGAGTTTTCATGTTCATGCAGAGACACAAGATGTGGTCTTGGACTGGGGCAGTCAGGAAACAGGAAATGAGACTCCGATTTCCCAGCCCCTTGGAATTCATGGACGAAATGTTTATGTTCCCCAAAAGTCATCTGTTGAAATTCTTTTTTTCCTTTTCCTTTTTTTGAGATGGAGTCCTGTTCTGTCACACAGGCTGGAGTGCAGTGGCATGATCTCATCTCACTGTAACCTCCTCCTCCCAGGTTCAAGTGATTCTCTTTCCTCAGCCTGTCGAGTAGCTGGGACTACAGGCATGCACCACCATGCCTGGCTAATTTTTATATTTTTAGTAGAGACAGGGTTTTACCATGTTGGCCAGGCTGGTCTCGAACTCCTCACCTCGGGTGATCCATCCGCCTTGGCCTCCCAAAGTGTTGGGATTACAGGCGGGAGCCACCAGACCTGACCAGATGTTGAAATTATTATTATTAACGGCAGGGCCTTTGAGAGGTAATGAAGTCATAATGGAGTAGTCCAGTTGCCTCTCAAAGGCCCAGTCTGCTAACGACCAGGAGGTGGAGGCCTCATCTGCTCATGAGGTGGAATCCTCATGAACATCCAAGAGACCAGAACTCTCGCTGCTGTCCACCTCGTAGGGACGCAATGAGAAGAAGGCCACCTGTAGACCAGGAAGAGGGTCTCCAATCAAGCTGGCACCCTGATTTTGGCCTTCCAGGCTTGAGAACCATGAGAAATAAATGTCTGTCGTTTAGGAGACATATTCTGTTACATTAGGTTGGTGTAAGAGTAATTGCTGTTTTTTGCCGTTAAAAGTAATGGTTGGTGCGAGAGTAATGGTGATAACTGCAGTTCGTCTTGCACAACCTAACAGCAACTGGAATAGACAAACACGCCCTCCTCCTATAAGTGGGAACTAGACTCAGTCTCACCACTGGCCTAGCAAAGTAGCAGTGATGCTTATTTCTTCCCAGAGCAACTGGCTGCAAAAGAGAGAGGCTACAGTAACTAATCTAAACTCTAAGCCAGTGTTCCAGGGGACGTGCAGTCCAAATGCACACTGCCTGTGTAGTCCAGGCTTCTGTGTTAAGGAATGAGTGTAAGGACTGCTTCTCAACTGGTGAGACGCCATGTGGGATGGATGGGATCTCTATGAACTTGGACCTCCAAAGGGAAAAGCGTCACTTATTGCAAAGGCTGCTGGGGTTCCTCCCCTCGACAAATGACGGGCCACACTGGGAACCAGTTTGCTACTAGGAAGATCAGAGGAATACAAAAAGAGGATTAGTGCCTTCAGAAATGGAGAAAACAGAATGACACTCTGAAGAAAAATATGAAATAAGTCAGTTAGAAATGGTTAAGAGGGCTGGGCGCGGTGGCTCACGCCTGTAATCCTAGCACTTTGGGATGCTAAGGAGGACAGATCACTTGAGGTCAGGAGTTTGAGACCAGCCTGGCCAACATGGTAAAATCCTGTCTCTACTAAAAACACAAAAATTAGCAAGGTGTTGTGGTGCATACCTGTAATCCCAGCTACTCAAGAGGCTGAGGCAGGAGAACTTATTGAACTTGGGAGACGGAGGTTGCAGTGAGCCCTGATTGCACCACTGCACTCCAGCCTGAGTGTCAAAATGAGAGTCTCTCTCTCAAAAAAAAAAAAAAAATGATTAAAAGGTAAAAGAAAGTATAAGAATCATAATGAAAGATTTATACTCAGTGAAAAGTAAGAGGTGTGTTTATAAAAGAACCAAAGTAAACTGCTGGAAATGGAAACTGTAGTCACTTAAATGAAAAATTCATGAGGTCAAGAGATCGAAACCATCCTGGTCAACATGGTGAAACCCCGTCTCTACTAAAAATACAAAAAATTAGCTGGGCATGGTGGCGCGTGCCTGTAATTTCAGCTACTCAGGAGGCTGAGGCAGGAGAATTGCCTGAACCCAGGAGGCGGAGGTTGCGGTGAGCCGAGATAGTGCCATTGCACTCCAGCCTGGGTAACGAGCAAAACTCCATCTCAAAAAAAAAAAAAAAATTCAGTAGACGGGTTCAACCCAAATTCAGTAAACACTGAAAAAAGAAATTGTAAATTTGCAAATAATTTGAGGAGATTACTTCTAAGATACACAACGAGGTAAAAATGCGAGCAATTAAAAAGAGTTTAAGGAACATGGAAAATACTATAATGTATCAGTCAAGATTCAGTTGAAGAACCAGTAACCCCTCTGGGTGTTTCGAGTAGGAAGGGATTTAATAGAAGGGATCTGATGCCTGAATGACTGTTCAAGAGCTGAAGGAGTGGGTTTTAGGTGGTGGTCCAGAACGACCTCCAGAATACTTCAAAGTCAGCTCCCCAGGCGAGTTGCTGCCACTGCGGTGTGTGGTTCCCGCAACATGCCCTTGACTTCCCAAAATTTGGAGCATGGTCCCCTAGAGCTGTGATCTGGGGATTCAGAAGCTGCCTCCGCCACCACCGTAGCTGCCTTGTCACAGCCAGGAAACTGGAGGGTAAACCATGGAACGTTGCTGCATTGCAGGAAAATGTCATGTTTCCGTCTCTTGTTTTCTGTAGAAACAGTGAAAATGTGGCAAGAAAACAGCCAGTGACACGCTGGCACCAGCTCATACTGGCTTGTGAGAGCCCACTTTTAAATTTTAAGGGATTTTGTGAGGTGATTGTTAAATGCATCTTTTTTTTGAGGCAGGGTCTCGATTTGTTACCCAGGCTGGAGTACAGGGGTGTCGTCATACTGGAGCCTTGAGCTTCTGGGCTCAAGCGTTCCTCCCACCTCAGCCCCCAGAGTACCCAGGACTATGCCCAGCTAATTGTTTTATTTTTTGTAGAGATGTGGTCTTGCCGTGTTGCCCAGGCTGGTCTCAAACTCCTGGCTCCCACCTTGGCATCCCAAAATGCTGGGATTATAGGTGTGAGCCACCGCACTCAGTCTAAGCATTCATTCTTAAAAATGGAATATAAGCTTACAATGAAATAAATTGTATTAAAAATCAGGGTAATCAATGTTGAAAACTCATCGTTTCCTAATCATTTTGCTCCATTTTACCATTATCCGTGATTCCGTGGTGAATTTAGTCTGTCGTGTCTAAGGTAGAGAGACTGCATGGCTGCATGCTGGTACCCTGCTGCACAGCTCTTTCCAAATTGGTGTTTAGTGGTGTCATGTGGGGAGCTTGGAATTGACCCTGGTGGGAGTATTTACATCATGAAAATGGAAAATGCTACATAAATCGAAAGTGTTTCGTTTTGAGACTGAGTGCTAAACATTTACCAGCAAACCACTCCGCCAAAGAGCTTTGACTATTGGAACTAATTTTCATCACAAATGCTAGTAGCAAGGCAGTCTGGAAGATAGTTATTAGCTTCCCAGCTTCCTCAGTCAGATGAACTGTGAATAGGTGTTGGGGGAACCAGTCGAGACAATCCAGCTTAAACAAAGAGGTCCAACGTACATCTAATAAGAGCTTGCAAAAGAATAAAGGGAGGCCGGGCGCGGTGGCTCAAGCCTGTAATCCCAGCACTTTGGGAGGCCAAGGTGGGTGGATCACGAGGTCAAGAGATCGAGACCATCCTGGTCAACATGGTGAAACCCCGTCTCTACTAAAAATACAAAAACTTAGCTGGGTGTGGTGGCGCGTGCCTGTAATCCCAGCTACTCAGGAGGCTGAGGCAGGAGAATTGCCTGAACCCGGGAGGCTGCAGTGAGCTGATATTGCGCCATTGCACTCCAGCCTGGGTAACAAGAGAGAAACTCCGTCTCCAAAAAAAAAAAAACAAAGAATAAAGGGATTTGGGGGGCACCTCTATCTGAAAAATATAACGACTTAGAATTGTCCAGAATGAGTATGAGCAGGTTAACAGCAAGTATACCTATAGATTTCTCATCAGCAACAAAACATTTTCTGAGTGCTAAGGCAATCATTAATTCAGAATTCTCCACTAGGTTAACCTTCATAATTCAAATGGAGTTGAAATAGAGTTTTTAAGACAAAGACTCAGAAAGCTTGCCATTTACAACCCCTTGCTCACATTTACACTTTTCTTCACTGAAAAGGAAAGTGAACCTGGAACAAAAGAATAGCCTGCAAGAAGCCCTGACGACCAGAGCATTGGCAAACTGTGGAAAAGCTTAGATATGCTTCGGTTGTAATGCTGAGAAATTTCCGGGGGAAAGGGGGTTAAAAATAAGATTGCAATCAGACACTGGACAATAACGTAGAAGGACAAAGCAAACCCAATTAAACACGAAACCGTCTGTTAATACCACGTTTTGCCAAGGCTGTTGGGGAAACAGACACACTCCTAGACTAATGGTGGACCTGGAAATTGTCACAGTCACTGAGGTGGTTTTAAAATACATCTAAAAATTATCGGATCCTCTATTTTTCAAAAGGTGGAGCCTAATTCCCTTGCCGCTAAGTGTGGGCTGTGTTCAGTGACTCAGTTCTCAGGAATACAGTGTGGCAGGAGTGACGGGGGGTGATCTCCAAGACCAAGTCGTAAGAGCTCCTGCACCATCCCTTGGATCACTTGCCTGGGGTGACCCAACTCCCGTGTCATAAGGACACTGGAGGAGCCCCATGGAGAGGCCCACAAGAAAGTGAGACCTTTTGTGAACAGGCACATGAGTGTGCCATCTTGGAAGTGGACCCTCCAGCCCCGGTCAGGCCTTCTGATGATGGTGGCCCCGGTCAACCTCTTGACTGAAATCAAAGGCCAGAGACACCCAGCTAAGCTGCTCCTGCTTCTGACCCACAGAACCTGTGAGATAATATTTGTTATTTTAAGCCACAAAATTCAGGGGTATAATTTGTTATGTATCAATAAGTAGCTAACCCACTTTGGAGTGCAATTTCACTAAATCCAATAAAGGTAAAGATTTGCATACTCAGCAGCCAGGTAATATTTTACCCAGGTGTGCGGTCCAGAGGGATTCCTGCAAACATACACAGACAGACACACGTGGGGTATTCACTACAGCACACTTTTCCTCCAGCCGTGTAATTTACACCACTGCGTATTCATGCAGTGGAAACTGTTGAGCCGTTAAAAATTAATTAACTAGGTGTATGTGCGTGGATTCAGATGGATCCCAGAGATCCGATATAGAGTCAACCATGCAGGTTGCAAAAGCATGTGGGTGGTGTGATATCGTTTATGTAAATCTAAAGATAGACACAGCAGTACTACAATATTTTCTATATAGTTACATCAAAATGTGGACACATTTAAAAGCACGGGCAGGAAAGCCATGTTCCACCTCCCGAATGGGGTTGTCACTGTGGAGGGAGGGAAGTGAAGGAATAGAGGAGGTGGCAAGGGTTTCAGCGTAACACGTTATTTCTTTAAAAAAAAAAAATCTAAGCAAAGAAGGCAAAACATTGTTAAATCTGGGGTGGTGGGTACATGGGTGCATTGTGTCATTTGCTGAAATTTCTGTCTCTTTGAAATATTCTTCGTTCCATTAATGCAGATTTTCATTCCGCTGCTGTTTTGGGATTTCTCCTTTGTCCGCAAACGCCTGTGCCTTTTCCAAACCTGCTGACCTCTCAGTTTACTGCCTCTTCTTTGGGTCTTGATATCTCTTCTTCTCACGCTGATGTTCCTTAATGAGTTTGCATTCCTGTTTCATAGACACCTTGCTGGTAACTTTAGGGCATAGAACAGAAGTGTGTAAAATTGTCCTCTCTCGTATTATGACGTTGTTAGCACTGGGGTTTTGCTGCACTTCTTGAAAGTTCCTCTTTCTCCAACGATGTAGGACTTTGACACAGACCCCTACAGTAGTGTTTTTGCTTACTCATTCTTGTCTGATTTGAAATCCGTCCAAACCCAGTGTTTGCCAGCTGGCATGCCCCTGCAGGATTTTAACAAGGGAACAAAACTGTTTTGTAAGTGCTTCGCCAAATATCCAGTGTCTAGCTGGCTTTTGTTAAGAGCATCTTTGCTGGAGGAAGATGAGATCTTCTTGTCCTCACCCTGTGGCTCTTGGACTGAGAGGAGGAGATACATATTTCTGGGTTATCTGAGGCCATCTGCATTTTTCCTTCATCAGAAGCAATGCATGAGAAATCATAATCTTCCTAGGTTGTTACTCCTGGGGTCCCTCTGGCCAACACCTGGGACTTGCAGGTAATTTCTCACCTTTATGTGCAGGTTCCGGGTCTCAGACCTTCCGTTCCCAGCCACCTTGCATGCTGGGAGTTATGATCCGTGAGTAGCTAGAGGAAGAAAGTTGTTTCTTCACAGCGGTGGGAGGGACGGTGGTGGGATTTGACCTTGGCTGCTGTCATAAAGCAATCCCAACACAGTCAGAATGGTGATTGCCTGCTGTTATGCTTGGCTGTCCCGAAGTCCCTGAAATAGAAGAGAATTTGGGTAGATAAAAATCTCCTTGTATTCCTTTACTCTCTGACTCCTTTATTCTCTCTCTGACTTGAGACCGCTGATTGTTGGGTATTGTAACCCTAACCGTACTGATTTTATGAAAGCTGCTTCCACACCCTGGCACTGGTGTTGCTGAGAATATCATTATTTGGGTGTGCCTTCGTGATTGTTTTCATAGGAATTTGGCAAAGGATCGGGGCTGGCCAGGCTCTGTAACTTTTAGCATGCAAGATCGATATTGTCCCTTGTATGTCTGGTAATTGGAGGACAGGGATTGCTGTCAGGTCTGCAGGAGATGCCATGTACTTCTCCAGCAGTCTACAGAGAGCTCAAGAATCAATTGCAGTCTTTCAACTTCTTTCAGAAGTCCATCTAAGACTTTTAAGAAGTCTTAAGCTCTTTGAAAACGTTTCAGGGACAAGTTGCATTTCTCCAAATGTTTTTCTTCCTCTCTCTGTGGTTCATTACCACAAATCTATACAACATAAATTAAATACTTTAGAACTATGCTTCTCAGGCTATTTGTGAGGAAGGACCAGTTTTTTTTTTTTTTTTTTTTTTTTGCTTTTTTAGTTTCAGTCTTTTGTAGACTGATACTTTAAAAAAAATACAGTAAGGGCCGGGCACAGTGGCTCACGCTGTAATCCCAGCACTTTGGGATGCCTGGGCAGGCGGATCATGAGGTCAAGAGATCGAGATCATCCTGGCCAACATGGTGAAACCCCATCTCTACTAAAAAATGTGGGATAAAGGAGGCTGAGGCAGGAGAATTGCCTGAACCTAGGAGGCGGAGGTTGTGGTGAGCCGAGATCGCGCCATTGTGCTCCAGCCTGGGTAACCAGAGCGAAACTCCGTGTCAAAAAAAAAAAAAAAAAAAATGTGGGTAAGACTGGTGTCCCAGGTTGGAGACAGTTAAAGAATGAATTTTCTCACTCTGCATGTTCATTCCATGTAGACTTATTCATTCTATTCATTACTGGATGAGACCCACCCACACTGGGGACGAGAATCTGCTTTACTCAGGCTACCAATTAAAAAGTTAATGTCATCCAGCAACACCCTCACAGACACATCCAGAATCATGTTCAACCAAATATCTGGGCAACCCATGGCCCAGTCAGGTTGACACATAAATTGAGCATCACAGAAGGGCCTCATTTCAAGTTACAGTTAATGAGGCTCTTCATTTTATCTATTAAATTAACGTTTTTAGAGACAAGATCTCCCTCTGTTGCCCAGGCTGGAGGTCAGTGGCAAGATCATAGTTCATTGCAGCCTCCAAGTTCTGGGCTCGAGTGATCCTCCTACCTCAGCCCCCTCAGTAGCAGGGACTCCAGGCATGCACCACCATGCCTGCCTAATTTTCTATAGAGACACAGTCTCACCATGTTGCCCAGACTGGTCTTGAACTCCTAGCCTCAAGTGATCTTCCAGCATCAGCCTCCCAAAATGCCGAGATGACAGGTGTTAGCTGCCGTAGATGGCCTCTTCAGTATATGACTCTGTCAAGAAATGCACCACTTCCTTGACCAGATTAACGGGAACCACCCCTTTTGGTTTTACCCTCTCACTATCTTTTCTTTGATATGACCATTTAGCCAGCCTCCCTGCACCCAGGAAATGGATGATTCTTCAGCTCTGGCACTTTCCATTCAAGGGACCCCATCTGCCTGACATAGCCAGAGCTTGCTGACGCCACTCAGCACTGGTACCCACTTTGCTTTGCTGCTCACGCTGGACCCCTCGGCACGCTGGTCTACACCCCAGCCATCCTCTCCCGGAGGCTTGCCCTCTGTCGGGTCTTGCTGACCTTCCTTTGAAATGCAGCATGTAATCCAGGCATCAGTCGAATTCATCCATGACTTCTCGTTGCCCTGGCCTCCTGCTTCATGTAACCCTTAGCGAATAATTACCGCTGATACTCACTGAGCAGATGCCTGCTGCTAAGTACAGTGCCTTCAGATCTTATCTTTTTAGAGTCAGAGTCTTGCTCTGTCACTCAGGCTGGAGAGCAGGGGTGTGAAAATAACTCACTGAAGTCTCAAATTACTGTGCTCAAGTGATCCTCCCACTTCAGTATCCCGAGTAGCCATGACTACATGTGTGTGCCACCATGCCCAGCTAATTAAGTTTTTTTTTTTTGTCTGTGTAGAGACAGGGTCTTGCTCTGTTGCCCAGGCTGGTCTGGAATTCCTGACATCAAGTGATCCTCCTGCCTTGGCCTCTCAAAGTGCTGTGATTACAGATGTGAGCCAACATGCCTGGCCCTTTATCTAATATTTACAACAGTACTATTCTATTCCGTATGCATCAAACCCCCAGTTTTACAGAAGAGGAGACAGGCTTGCAGAGGTTAAGTGACTTACTTAGCTGGCTAATATGGGCAGAGGTCAGATTCCAATCTAACACTATTTTTGACTAGAAAGTGCTGATTCTTTTAAATTTTATTTTATTTTTATTTATTTATTTTTTTGAGACAGAGTCTCCCTCTGTCACCCAGGCTGGAGTGCACTGTCACGACCTTGGCTCACTGCAACCTCTGCCTCCCGTGTTCAAGCAATTGTCTTGCCTCAGCCTTCCAAGTTAGCTGGGATTACAGGCACCCACCACCACACCTGGCTCCTTTTTGTATTTTCAGTAGAGACTGTGTTTTACCATGTTGGCCAGGGTAGTCTCAAACTCCTGACCTCAGGTGATCCACCTGCCTCCGCCTCCCAAAGTGCTGGGATGACAGGAACGAACCACCACACCTGGCCAATTCTTAGCCATGAAAGCACTCAGCCCATCTTCGTTCCCTAGACTAGTTTATAAGCAACAGAGATTCACTGCGTACAGTTCCGGAGGTTGGGAAGTCCAAGATGAAGACACCTGTCCATTTTGTGTCTGGCGAAGGCCGCTCTCTGCTTCCAGGGTGCTGCCTTGTTGCTGCAGGTTCCCATGGGGAAGGCAGAGAGACAAAAGGGCCTTGGGCAGTTCCTTCCAGCCCTTTGTAAGGGTGTTAATCCCATCCACGAGGGAGGGGCCTCATGGCCCTAATCAGCTTCTAAAGCCTCCGTCTCTCAACACTATCGCATTAGAGCCTTAGGTTCCCGTGTATGAATTATGGGGGGACACCTTTATTCAGAGCCTTTCACTGCCGTGTGTAAAAGAGTCTTTACATGACAGCCACTTACATATTTCACGATGAGTGGAACTGCTGTTGAAATATTTATTTGTTTTTGTTTCTTGCCCTCTATAGCACGATCCATCTTCAAGTTTTAGTTGCAGGAGAAGGTTTGTCTTTGCTATGAACTTGCATATTTCTCCTCCCTCAGCCAAGGAGAGAATCTTGAAGCTTGGGTTTCCCTAGGCAGCTTGGAGTGAAATTTAGCCCCTAATTGCAGCAGCTGTTTTTAGCTTACTTAGGATAATGTTCTTCCCTTTCTTGAGCGTGACTTTATATATCTGTATGGATGGTTCAATTGCACATGTTTTCTTTCCCACTTTGAGCTTTTCGGATGCAGAGACTAAATGAACTGAATGTGTACCTAATTTTGTAAGCTGCCTTTTTTCAGAAGCAAATTATGTTGGTATATCAAGTGGGATTCAGTTGTGACCGGTTTTCTCTGCAAAGCGCTCAACATTTATTCTGTGGCTGAACTGGGGCGTGGGTTGGGTGTGCTTGCCAAGGGCAAGGGTCCTCTGTCTTCCAGGGGCCTTCTTGCCGTGTCATCCTGTAGCAGAAGAGGAACGGAGCATGAGTGTTAGAATGAAAGAGACGAAGAAGGGGAAGGGGCTGAACACATCCTTTTTGTTGTTGACACGCTCTAGTTGCGCAGGCTGGAGTGCAATGGCGTGAGCAATGGTTCAGCTCACTGCAACCTCTGCCTCCTGGGTTCAAGCAATTCTCCTGCCTCAGTGTCCCTGAGTAGCTGGGATTATAGGCGTGCACTACCACGCCTGGCTAATTTTTTGTGTTTTTAGTAGAGATGGGGGTTTCACCACGTTGGCCAGGCTGGTCTTGAACTCCCGACCTCAGGTAATGCACCCGCCTCGGCCTCCAAAAGTGCTGGGATTACAGGCGTGAGCCACCGCTTATGGCTCCACTCATCCTTTTCTCAGGACCTCACTCCTGTGATGGGTCCTACGCTGCAGCAACAGCATTAATCCCGCCCTCTGACCTAATCACCTCTCAACACTGTGACCTTGGGGACTAGGTTTCCAACAAACAGAATCTGGGGAGACATTCACTTATGGCAGTGGGTATCAGTCCGTGCTCAAATGACCATGACACGCAGCCCCAGGGAATCGGGATTGGCTTTAAGGAAAAGATAGAGTAGCGCGTATTCATGCTTGCGTGTGTCCCTTTTAAAGCTTTTTGCTCCGACAATTAACTTGGAGAAGAAAAGGAGCTGGTCACTGAAGCATTCTTCCGGAGAAAGATTCTTGTATTCTGTTTAAACATAAGGATAGATTTGGGAACATCTGACCTGTAACCAGCTGAAGATGACCCCTTGTCATTGGCAAATGCACGTCCCCTTTGTAATTAGCATCCTGCGGTTCGCAGTTGTCCCGTGGATGTGTGCGTTGTTAGCCATGGGAAGAGTTAAGGGCGGGGGGTTGGGTGTTGCGAGCTGACGGTTGGCTCTTGTCTCAGCCATGTGTCCGTCTTACTTTTCGGGGTCCTGAGCATTTGGGAGAGTTGTCCCAGTTGTTGTGACGAGCGGAAAGCACCTTTGTTAGAAATAGAGAAACCAGGAAGTGTAGCCTACTTTGTAGGAAGATAATGAATTCATTTTTAGACATTTTGAGTTTGAAATGAGGGTTTGACATCCGGGTGGAAATGTCTGGCGCTTGGCTGGGGCTGCTTAATGGAAAGAGTGTGTAGGAGGCTGGAGTTCTAGGACAGCTTCTGTCACTGCCTGGCTTTGTGCTCCTGGTGACACCTTTTAACTCTCGGGGCTTTTGCAGGTCAGACGCTGCCCTGTTCACCCTCCAGCAGCTCCGACACCAAGGTGTTCTCCACCCCCACTCTTTTTTTTTTTTGAGACGGAGTTTCGCTCTTGTTACCCAGGCTGGAGTGCAATGGCGCGATCTCAGCTCACTGCAACCTCCGCCTCCTGGGTTCAGGCAATTTTCCTGCCTCAGCCTCCCGAGTAGCTGGGATTACAGGCACGCACCACCATGCCCAGCTAATTTTTTGTATCTTTAGTAGAGACGGGGTTTCACCATGTTGACCAGGATGGTCTCGATCTGTTGACCTCGTGATCCACCTGCCTCGGCCTCCCAAAGTGCTGGGATTACAGGCGTGAGCCACCGCGCCCGGCCTCCACCCACTCCTTGTGATTGACTCCCTGTGCCTCCTGCCTGTTGGCCCCAGTTCTGCTCGGAGGTTTATCGGTCCTCTTAGTCCCCTTTGCTAGATGAGGAAGCAGAATGCGACGTGTCTGGCGTCTTGTTCACAGTCACAGGGAGCATGACTGCACGAGCTGGGCCGGGAGCCGTGCTCTTCCTGCTGTGGAGAGGATCGTCTTCCCAGTCGCCCTTCCTCTCTCTCGTCTTGCTTGTTCCTCCATTCTCCTCCATTGTCTTTGCGGTCCTTTCATCTCACATCTCGTTTTCCTTAGCCTGGAGCTCCCGGTCAGCCTTGCGTTAGTGGAACTTCTCAGCCCCACTGGTGACCGTCTGGGTGCAGGAGCTTTGTTATATTGGTCCGAAAGGATGCTTTAACTTGGAGGGTGCTGGAAGCAGCTTCGTTGCGGGACACCTGAAGGCGGCACTCCCCTTTCCAGGGGGGCAGGTGTGATTAGCACTCCGGAAGGCGTGTGCTCGCTCACCACTCGGGTAAGCAGCGCCTGCGTCTCCACCAGCTTTGCGGAGCTGCTTCTTGAGGTGCAGGTCACCGCGTGTACTCACTTGGAGCTTGGGCATTTTCTACCTGTTTTGGGTGCAGTGTGAGTGCGACACCTGTATTACCTGGGAGAAATGAGACACTTGGATCTCTGCTGGATCACAGCCAAGGCACCTAGTTCCTGGGCATCCCGACACCTCTGGGATTCTCCGTCCTTCCTTACAAGCATCAAGTGAGAATTTATCAGGCCAAGAAAAGGAGCCAAGGATATCGCCATTTGCATACTGTTCGATGGGGATGTGGTGTGCCATGATTAACAAGGACAACATGGTTCCAATTCGTGATTAAATGGGGAAAATGAAGTAAGATGACGGTGAAGGAATGGGAAGAACCTGAGTTCCTTCGGAAATTGCTCAGGTCATCGGGACCCTGGAAATATCCTGACTTTCCCTCTAGAAATGTTATTGTTATTTTTAGAATGACGCTGGCCGTCTGAAAATCAGATGGCCCTTTAAGAAAGGAAAGGAAGAATGAATGATGATGCCTTTCTTTTCCCCCCCTGTTGTCTCTTGGGCAGGGAAAAGATGCCATTCCACCATGTGACCGCCGGCTTGTTGTACAAGGGGAATTACCTCAACCGATCGCTCTCTGCTGGCAGTGACAGTGAACAGCTGGCGAACATCTCCGTGGAGGAGCTCGATGGTAAGGAGGCCGCCCTGTCTGCGGGGCTGTGTCCCGACCCAGGGAGGCGTTTGTGGCTACTGTGAAACTGGGCCGAAAGTCCTGGGCTCTGGCCACTCGTTGGCAGTTGTGGTCAAATGTAATCATGACGTGATAGGAAATTTTGCCCACGTGACTTTTGTGCGTGTGTATGTGTGCAGGGCAGACCTGTTAGCCTGAACAATCTGTGGTGGATATTTTGGCTTCCTCGGATATTGACTGGCGGGGAGAGCGTTCACTTCTCTTAAAATGTGGTTTCCGGTTTCCAGAGCCTTTAGCACCCGTGGAATTGTCTGGTTTCTGTGCTGTCGCTGACGGTGGGGTCCATCTGCAGGGGAGGTTTAAGCCCTGTTAATGGCTTGACTTCTGGCCATGGTGCTTTGAATCCTGCCCAGATCAGAATCATCTGGAAGCTCCATCTAGGTGGCAATGGATAGCAATTATTTTAATTGCCTCTGTTCCTTCACAACAGAGCACAGCCCTGGGCATTGAAGGCAGGGGTGAGGGATGAGCATAAACCTGGGAACACGATGACTGAATTCATCCTGGGACAGTGTCTCATTGTATCTTGCATAAGCCAATCCTCTAACTGAAAAAAAAAAATTAAAAATAGGAAAAACAAGTTTGCTTGTTGTTTGTTTTTTCCCGGAATAGAGAATTAGGTTGATTTAGCCTGATGTGTTTTCACTTAGGCATCTGCTGAGGTCAGACCAGAATCCGTTTTCCCTCGTGTTTCTGAATGCTCTGTTGCTTGTAATACCATTTTAAAGCACAAAGTTTAGATTTACTTTCTCAAGAAGTCAAAATTACCCCAGATGGCCCACGTATTTGCTTCCAGGTGTCATGGTTCAAATCACCGTGCTTTGCAGGTGCACATTAGGGAGGCTCATTTCTCCCAAAAAGAAGGTGGAGGACGTTTGGCCCTGAGACAGCAAAGCCAAACTCGTTTCCAACAGGCAGGAGGTGAGGGAGGTGAGAGGACAGGCCACCGAACAGCCTCTCCTTCTCCCATCCACTTTGCTTGTGCGCTTGTTTAAATGCGTGCTTGTTTACATGAATGAGAAGGGAGGCAGCAGAGGACGTGGCCCCGGTGGCTGGGTCCAAGCAGAGTCTCGGGGACGTTTGAAGAAGTGCGGGTGACGGGTGCCGAGTTAAGGTTTCTAGGGATAGCAGCTGCTCACTGTGATCTGGACAAAGACTGGTGGCCTGAGAGGAGAGCAGGGACCCTCGTGTCTTCTGGTCTTCAGCTGAGTGAAAGGTGTGCTGATGTAGGACTCAGAAGCAGGAGACCGAGCACTTCTCCAAAGTGAGCCTGTGCGTTCGGGAGGCTCGGATGGGTAAGACCGAGGTGCCAGGAGATTTGATGTCTGGTGAGGGCCACTCTCTGATTCACAGATTTCACCTTCTCACTGTGTCCTCATATGGTGGAGGGGCGAATACGTTCTTTTGGGACTTGAGTCTATAAAGGCACTGTGTTAGTGTGCTTTGTGTTGCTGTAAAAGCGTAGTACAGACTGGGTGATTTACACAGAGAAGAAGTACATTCGGCTGATGGTTCTGAAGACTGGGAAATCCAAGTGCACAGCACTGATATCCAGTGAGGGCTTTCACGCTGTTTCATTCGGTGACAGAAGGGGGTAAAAACAAGAGCAAACGCACTTTTTTTTTTTTTTGAGATGGAGTGTTGCTCTTGTCACCCAGGCTGGAGTGCAGTGGTGTGATCTCGGCTCACTGCAACCTCCACCTCCCGGGTTCAAGCTGCTTCTGTCTCAGCCTCCTGAGTAGCTGGGATTACAGGCGCCCGCCACCACACCCGGCTGATTTTTTTTTTTTACTTTTAGTAGAGATGAGGTTTTGCCATGTTGGTCAGGCTGGTCTTGAACTCCTGACCTCAGGTGATCCACCCACCTCAGCCTCACCCCGAAGTGCTGAGATTACAGGCATGAGCTGTCTTGCCTGGCCCAAACTCACTTTTATAAGAATCCACTCTCTGGGTAATGAACTCCCCACTGAGATAATGGCATTAATCCATTCATGAGGGTAGATCTTTCATAAAATAATCACCTCTTAACCATCCCACCTCTTAGCACTGTCATAATGCCAATTAAATGTCCATGTGAGGTTTGTAAGGGCATTGAAACCATAGCAGACACCGATCCCGTTCGTGAGGGCTCTGCCGTCCTGGTCACCTCCTGGAAGACCTCCCTCCCTAATGACATCACACTGGTGATTAGGCTTCCACCTCTGCGTTTTGGGAGGACCCAAACATTCAGCTCACAGCAGGTACGTCTGGGAGGCGAAGCCAGGGTCTGGGAGTCTTCACACTGAATGGACATTATTAGGGCAGGCGGTGCATTCATGTGGGATGGATGTTTGCTTGTGTTTGAGTAGATCCCCCTGGCTCAGTCTTCAGTTAGCAGGAGGGACCGGGAGTCCGCCATGCAGGGCCCACCGAGTGGCCCTGGCTATGAGAACCGAGAGCGACACTCTCTGTATGTTTTGGGCGATTCTTTCAGAGGTTAAAAGTCACTACCCAAATGGAGTTTGGAAATCGTCTGTGGCTTTCTGTGTTCTCCCCGCTTCCTCTGCCCACCTTTGCCATGAGTGATCCGGAGATGATTTCTCTGTGACTTCTCAGCACAATGGCTTTTTTTCCACTGTTACATTCAAGCTCTGCTAAGGCAGCTGCTTGGGCCACTGTGGGGTGTATGACTTTTCAAGAGGGCTCTGGCTGGGTTTCAGCCCTCCTCTCCCTACTTGGGTACCCTTCTGAAATGCCGTCTACTTTCTTGGACAAACAGAAAAAGCATATAAACTTGCTATTTTAACCAGGCAAAGGCAGCTTGAGAGAAACTGAAATGCTCTTTTTCAGTATGTAGATTAGCGGGAGTCTTTCTAAGAGCCCTCCAAGCCCAGATTGGCAGCCTGAGCATTGGCAGCCTTGGGTACCTTACTGAGCAAAGACCGCCTGGTGAGGATGCTGCATTTGTCCTTCAGGAGGGTAATCCAGCCTCTCAGCCTGGGGAAGGGCCATTTATTTTCTGACGGAATATTCATTCTACTTATTTATTTAGTTTTTGCCAAGGTGAACACTTGAGTTATGACTGCTCCCGCTATATTACAAGCATCTCGGGGCTCCGGGCAGGGCGGTGCAGATGTGTTCTGAGTTTAGAGCAGGCGTACAGGGTCTGGAAACCAACTGGCTTGAATCGACTCAGATGCCTACGGATCGGTCTCGGGGAAGCCAGTTTCCAGGGCACTGCTGGCTTGCTGTTCTCTCGGGCTGCTTCATGGCAAGGTGACCCTAAAGTTCTGCTGGTGGGGGCCACCCGTTCATCCTCAGAGGACAGGCCGTGTTGCACTGGGAGTTGATGTGTTGGAGGCTGATGGAGGCTGCAGCATTTTTTGTGGTCTGGCTGCCTTCAGCATCATCATTACCTGGGTACTGTCCTTACGTGCTCCCTCCCTCCCACCCTGCAGCCTCTGCGGCCCTCTGCCTGTAAATGGCTACAGGTTTCCCCACCTGTTTGTGTTCATCACCAGTGATGGAAAATCCCTTTCCTTCAGTGGAAGGGCCGATGGTGCACACTTCATGAGTGGTTATCCTCTGAAAACAGGCAGGAAGAGGACCATGTGCCATGCAGGTCATTTTCACCTGCAGTTCAGTTCTGGGAAGTTCCTGTGTCTTCTCTTTAAACAAAGCTCAGGAGGGAAAAATGCAAAGCTGCATCAAGGTGACCAGGTCAAAGTTGGGGATCACCCAACCAATCAAACTCAGCAAAGGTGGATTAACAGAGACAGCCTCCATCCATCCATCCATCCATCCATCCATCCATCCATCCATCCGTCCGTCCGTCCATCCAGCCATCCGTCCGTCCGTCCATCCAGCCATCCATCCGTCCGTCCGTCCGCCCGCCCGCCCGTCCATCCATCTATCCGTCCATCCGTTTTCACTCATTCATTAAAGGGATGTTTAGTAGGTAGAGGAGGAAATGCTTACTAGGTAGTCGAGGAAAATTATAGTATTCATAGCCTGTTTCCAAGGGGCTTACATCTATTCGGGAAGTTTATGCATATACCAGATTTATTAGCAATATCTTATACTTCTAGAGAGCATTATATGGGATTTTGTTAGATATAGGCATTATGATTGATGAAAAATAGTTTTCTCAATGCTGTTTATTGAATAATCTCACAATGCTGTCTTTTTTTTAATTTTTTTGAGACATTGTCTCGCTCTGTCACCCAGGCTGGAGTGCAGTGGCATGATCTTTACTCACTGTAACCTCCACCTCCCAAGTTCAAGCGATTCTCCTGCCTCAGCCTACCAAGTAGCTGGGATTACAGGCATGTGCCACCATGCCTGACTCATTTTTGTATTTTTAGTAGAGACGAGTTTCACCATGTTAGCCAGGTTGGTATTGACCTTCTCACCTCAAATGATCTGCCTGCTTTGGCCTCCCAAAGTGCTGGGATTGTAGTCATAAGTCACTGTGCTTGGCCTTGAAATATTATCTTAATATTACACTAAATTCACCTCCATATGCTGTTCATCTATTTTCCTTAATATATAATGTTCCATTGTATACAAATATGTCTTAATTTATTTTCCTACTTTATTCTCAGTAGATATTTGGGTGGTTTCCAGTTTGGAGCCGTTTGGAAATACATATTAGCTATTTTCCAGTTTGTGAAAATCTGTTTCTGGTCATAAATTATTATATATATATTCATAAAAAATCTCTTTCTCCAAGTCTTCCAGATGATGGTACCTTTCTTTGGCATGAAAATGTTTAAAATACAATTTATATTGCTTTTTTTCCATTAGGCTTCGTGACTCAACATTATGAAGTTTTTTTTGTAGGCTCGGTGTTTGTCAGTAAACAGGGTTTGAAAAGAACCTAGGCTTGGCCAGGCGCAGTGGCTCACGCCTGTAATCCCAGCACTTTGGGAGGCTGAGGCGGGAAGATCACTTGAGCCCAGGAGTTCGAGACCAGCCTGGGCAACATAGGGAGACCCTGTCTCTACAAAAAAATTAGCTGGGCATGGTGGTGCATGCCTGTGGTCCCTGCCACTTGGGAGGCAGAGGTGGCAGGATTGCATGTGCCCAGGAGTTTGAGGCTACTGTGAGCTATGATTATACCATTGCATTTGCACTTGAGCCTGGGTGACAAAGAAAGACCCTGTCTCTAGGGAAAAAAGAAAAAAGAATCTTGCTGTCTTCACTTTATCCCAAACTTGAGATACTATCCCCTTTTTATCCCTAGACTGGTGAGAGATGGATACACACGCCATCTCCAGTTTGCAGAAGACATTCACATAGCCAATGGCTCTGGGCAGAGGTGGGGTCTGGATAGCCCCTCCTGCTGTCTTTGCCACAGAATTCTCCATCTATGTGGCTCGTTCTGTCCCTCTCCTCTCCTTCCCATCCCCAAACTATTCTTGTCTATTCAGTCATCCTAGGAGCATTCTGGCTTTCACCTGCACTGTACAAATAACCCAGGATGGGACCGCACCAAACCATGGCTGTCATTAATTGTGTTCCCCACACGAGCTGAATAAAAGGTGCTGCTGAAGTGGGGTTGGGTTGAGGAATAGATCCCCATGGAAAACAGTTGCTGTGAAGTAGGGAGCGACCGCCTGCATGCTTTGCTGTGGATGTGCTGTGGTGAGTCAGTCTTCCTCCCGTCAGTGCCACTGCAGTTCCAAGTGTGGGTGGAAATTGTGTCTCTCCAATTTCATTGGTGGGACAATTAGCGAAAATTCCCAGCAAAAATTCACGTGTGCATGTCTCAAAATTAATATTTCTTTTTCTTCCTTCCTTCCTTCCTCCCTTCCCTTCCTTTCCTTCCTTTCTTTCTTTCGTGTTTTTTTTTTTTTTTTTTTGACAGAGTCTGGCTCTGTCGCCCGGCTGGAGTGCAGTGGTGTGATCTTGGGTTGCTGCAGCCTCCACCTCCTGGGTTCAAGTGATTCTGGACTGCAGGCATGCACCAAAACACCCAGCTAATTTTTGTATTTTTAGTAGAGACAGGGTTTTGCCATGCTGACCAGGCTTGTCTTGAACTCCTGAGCTCAGGTGGTCCACCTGCCAAAGTGCTGAGATTACAGGTGTGAGCCAGCACACCCAGCATCAAAATTAATATTTCTACTGATAGGCTCTTCTGTACCTTGTAGGGGGTATTTTGACTATGGGAACAGACATACCAGACTGCCAGCCTTTGAACCTGGGGTTCAATTTTAGTAGTTGACCCGTGTCACTTAGACTATTCCAGAGTCACTGCTGTGCCACAGCTCACTTTTCTCTAGGAGCCCTATCTGCCTCCTCTAGCTAGATGCCTTTTTTTTTTGAGACAGAGTCTTGCTCTGTCACCCAGGCTGAAGTACAGTGGCACGATCTTGGCTCACTGCAACCTCTGCCTCCCCAGTTCAAGCAGTTCTCCTGCCTCAGCCTCCCAAGTAGCTGGGATTACAGGCACCTGCCATCACAAGCTAATTTTTGTATCTTTAGCAGAGATGGGGTTTCACCATGTTGGCCAGGCTGGTCTCGAACTCCTGACCTCAGGGGACCCACCCATCTCTGCCTCCAAAGCGCTGGGATTATAGGTGTGAGCCGCCGCGCCTGGGCTAGGTGACTTTCCCTGTTTATTCTGGACTTTCGCAGAATCTGGCACTATTGGTCATACCTTTGTTTTCACAGTTCATCGCTGCCTTGGTCCCCGTGTCATCACCTGGGTCCCCTTCTTCTTGTTTTCAACTTATTTTGTCATCTCTGCATGCATTGTATATCCCTTAGCCCCTGCCTGCTGAAAAATGATGTTTTTTTTTTTTTTTTTTTTGAGATGGAGTTTCGCTCTTGTTACCCAGGCTGGAGTGCAATGGCGCAATCTCGACTCACTGCAACCTCCGCCTCCTGGGTTCAGGCAATTCTCCTGCCTCAGCCTCCCAAGTAGCTGGGATTACAGGCACGTGCCACCATGCCCAGCTAATTTTTTGTATTTTTAGTAGAGACAGGGTTTCACCATGTTGACCAGGACGGTCTCGATCTGTTGACCTTGTGATCCACCTGCCTCGGCCTCCCAAAGTGTTGGGATTATAGGCTTGAGCCACCGCGCCCGGCCTTGTTTTTGTTTTTTTTAAAAAGGCAGGCACAGTGGCTCATGCTTATCATCCTAACTACTCACGAGGCTGAGGAGGGAGGATTGCTTGAGCCTAGGAAGTCAAGGCTGCAGTGAGATATTATCGTGCTGCCTCATCTCTCAGTAAAAAGAAACCAAAAAGAAAAATTTTAAAAAAGAATGGAAGATATATATTCACCATGCATTCTAAAACCTCTGTAGATTTGCAATTTTTAAAAAAGGTTAAAGAAATATGAGCCACACTCTTGTCTCCTGGGACTGGTCTTTGCTGCCGTCTGCCAGGGCGTCTACATGCCGATGACCTCAAGGTATGTATTCTAGCCCTGCCTCCCTCTTGGGTTTTAGACCTAGTACCTGTAGTTCTGGTCAGGTGTCTCGCAAGTCCCTTCAACTCCAGGTATCCAAAGCCGAAATGAATTTCCTTTATTCTTGAAAACCGCCCCTCTCTGGGATTTTTCTCAGGAAATTATATGCCAGTCAGCCACAGCAGTCATCTGGGAACCATCCTTGCTTTCTCTTGGTCCTTACCTACAATCGTGAGTCCCACGTACCTCGACCTCCCTGTGTGTTCTGTAACTCTTCCTTCCTCTCTGATCATGTTGGTATTGGGTCAGGTTTCCACTTCCCAGACAACTGCATTCACGGGAGCCAATCTTGTTGGGTTTCATCTGTGATCCACCCACATGTCGGGTCAGTTGGATACCTCTGGGGGGATGCTACTCAGATGCACCCTTCGCTAGCTTGTGCCTTGGCTTCTAACTTCTTTTTTTGTTTGTTTTTAAGGCAATGTCTTGCTCTGTTGACCAGGCTAGAGTGCAGTGGCACAAACCTGGCTCACTGTAGCAGTGACCTCCAGGTCTCACACGATCCTCCTGCCTCAGCTTCCCAAGTAGCTGGGACTACAGGTGTGTGTCACCACACCTGCTAAGTTAAAATTCCTTTTTTTGGTAAGACGGGGCCTCACTATGTTGCCCAAGCTGATGTGCTCATGTAATCCTCCCAGCTCAGTCTCACAAAGTGCTGGGATTACAGGCATGAGCCACACATCCAGTGTTGGCTTATAACGTTTATCTTCTTTTTTGTATATATGCATATACATATTATTTTAAATATTTCTTCAGTCTTAAAAAATTCAAATCCACAGAGGTTTTGGAAAGTACGGTGAATATCTGTATATTCTTCATTTATTTATTATTTTAGAATTTATTTATTTAGGTTTTTGAGGCAGGGTCCTGCATTATCACCCTGGTGAGTGCACTGGTGCCGTCAAAGCTCACTGCACTCTTGATCTCCTGGGCTGAAGCGACTCTCCTGCCTCAGCCTCCCAGGTAGTTGGCATTAGAGGCATGAGCCATTGTGCCTGGCTTATTTATTTATTTATTTATTAAACATTTTTCAGCATTTAGGGATTGTTTTTTTCTGTCACTCCACACACACACACACACACACACACACACACACACACGGAAACACACACAGTGTTTTTTTTACAGTTTCCATTTCTTTGGTGAGCTACCTTATCTGTTTAATCCTTAAAAGAACAGTTTTTCTTTAGTTCTTTGAATGCACTTTGTTATATTTATAATAGCTCTTTAAAGTTGCTAAATCCAACAGCGAGGCTCTAGGCCATCTTGGCCTTGGATTTTATGAACTTTTGAAAAAGACCGTGGTCAGATTTTGTTTCCTTGCATGCCTGTAAATATTTGACTATAGACTGAACATTTTGAATCCTACGTTATAGTGACTGTGTTCTGTTGTCTTTCTCTAAAGAGTGCTGATTTTGGTTCTAGGAGGTAATTCAGTTACTGGCTGACCACCGTAAACTTGGGTAGGTTTATTTTTATGCTCTGTTAGGGCAAATCAGTGGAAACTGACCGTCTCTTAAGAGGTGGTCTTTCTAGAGTCTTAGCAGGATGCTGGGGTGTTAATGAGGTTTTTCCGTTATCCGCTGCCTCAGTTGTAGAATTTGTTCTCTGTTCTCAACCTTGAGCAGCTGCTTCCTGGTGAGTCTTATTTAATCTCATCTTGCATCTGGACAACACAGGCTTCAACCAAACGTTCCCGGGGAACCCACACACGGGCTTCTGATGTTTCCTCTCTGCACAGTGTTCTTCCCTCTGCTGTCTCACCCTGCAGATTCTAGTTCCTGCAGCTACTACATGAATTGTGGTTGGGAAACTGGCCCCAGGCAGAGAGCCAGGGTGAGCATGGGGCTCTCCGTGTGGATTTCCATTCTCCCTGCAGTTGTAATCTGGTGCTACCAGTCGTCATTTGCCTGTAAACAGTTGCCTCATATATTTGGTTCAGTTTTATTGTGCCTGGCTTATGGCACAGGGTGGGAGGGTTAGTCTTGCACAAGTTTCTTTGTCATACCCAGAAGTCTGTTACAATTAATTCTCTGTGTGTGAGGCAGGGTCTCTCTCTGTTGCCCAGGCTGGAGTGCAGTGGTGCAGTCCCAGATTTCTGCATCCTCCACCTCCTGGGCTCAAGTGATTCTCCTGCCTCAGCCTCCTGAGTAGCTGGGGCTACAGGTGCACGTCACTAAGCCTGGCTAGTTTTTTATTTTTTGTGAAGACAGGGTTTTCTGTGTTGCCCAGGCTGGTCTTGAACTCCTAGGCTCAAGGGATCTGCCTGCCTCAGCCTCCCACAGTGTTGGGATTATAGGCATGAGCCACCATGCTCAGCCTGTTACAATTCATTTAACTTTATTTTGTTTACCTGAGTTGGTTAAAATTGTCACCATCACAGCACTTCACCTTTTTTTTTTTTAAATTGCATTTTAGGTTTTGGGGTACATGTGCAGAACATGCAAGATAGTTGCATAGGTACACACGTGGCAGTGTGATTTGCTGTCTTCCTCCCCCCATGCTGTCCCTCCCCTATTCCCCCCAATAGACCCCAGTGTGTAGTGCTCCCCTCCCTGTGTCCATGTGTTCTGGGGATATCACCACAGATTCCACAGAAATTCAAACCATCATCAGAGAATATTACAAACAACTCTATGCACATAAACTAGTAAACCTGGAAGAAATGGATAAATTCCTGGCCACTTGCCTCCTCCCAAGCCTAAACCAGGAGGAAGCTGAAACCCTGAATAGACCAGTAACAAGGTCTGAAGTTGAGGCAGCGATTAAGAGCCCTACCACACAAAAAAAGCCCAGGTCCAGACGGGTTCACAGCCGAATTCTACCAGACACACAAAGAGGAGCTGGTACCATTCCTTCTAAAACTATTCCAAACAATCCAAAAAGAGGGAATCCTTCCCAAATCATTTTATGAGACCAACATCATCCCGATCCCAAAACCCGGCAGAGACTCACCTTTTAACCTCTTGCTTGGCGTATCCGTCTTCAGTGGCTCTCTACAGTCTCCAGCCATGGTGTCAGTATCTAGACTTGCAGCCCTGCGAGGCTGAGCCCTTCTTTTCTCAGTCCTCCTGAGCTCCCAGCTCACCTTCCACACAGTTCCTGGCTTCCTCGAGTTAGCTCCGCTTCTCTGCTTCTGTGTAAGCTGCTTGGGCAAGACGTATTCTTTGTCTACTTGGGAAATACCTACCTATTCACTCAACTTTTTAGTTTCAATATTGTCACTTGTCATCGTTGTAACCAGCATCACAGCCAAAGCTTACTCAGTACTTATTACATGCTAGGTACTGTTCAAAGTGCTTTATGAGAATTAACTCATTTAACCCTTTCAGTCATCCTATTGTGCATGTATTATTATTTTAATTATTATTATTATTTCTTTTTGAGACGGAGTCTCGCCCTTGTTACCCAGGCTGGAGTGCAATGGCGCGATCTCGGCTCACCGCAACCTCCACCTCCCGGATTCAAGCGATTCTCCTGCCTCAGCCTCCAGAGTAGCTGGGACTACAGGAGTGCATCACCACACCCGGCTCATTTTTGTTATCTTTAGCAGAGACAGCGTTTTACCATGTTGATCAGGCTGGTCTCGAACTCCTGACCTCACGATCCGCCCGCCTCGGCCTCCCAAAGTGCTGAGATTACAGGCATGAGCCACCGCGCCTGGCTGCCGTTCACTTTTATGAACTGAATCCCGCTCCCTGCAAGATGAGACCCTGTGTGCTTCCCCTGTACCCGTCACGTCACCATCATACAGATCCCTGCCACCGCTGTGACACATGGGTGAGCAGTTGGCTGACTAATTGAATTTCAGTGGGTGGAGAGAGATGTTTAAATCTCTGTGTGAGCCCAGCATGCTCCTTACTGAGGGCAGAGGTATCTGCAGCACAGGAAAGGTTGGCCATGATCATGACTTTGTGCCAGGAGGGGGCTGGTTTCTGCACAGTGAGCGCTGGGGGGCCCTCTCCACCTGCCACCCATCTGGTCCATCCTATGTTTTCCTGTAATGAGGGTCCCCCATCCCCTACTGCTTTCTCCCCTGCTTTTGTCGGTTGGTTTCAGGATCCCAGAGGCAAACTCGACTTGCCTTTTTTGGAGACACTTCTCTCTGCAGGCTTTCTAAGAGGGGGTTTGAAGGAGGCAGAAACATTCCTGTCACAAGAAGAGAAGCTCGCAACTCTTATCTGATGGCTCAGAGTTCTCTCCTCCAGAGGAAGCCTCAAACCTACGCAATGAATGAACCACATCGTCATCCCAACGAGAGGGGGAGTGTCACATACACAGCTCTGCCCCGAGCTGGGAATCAGCTTTACAACTTACGCTTTTATCTACCTGGGCACCCTCCTCCTGGAGGCTTGACCTGCCTTTGAGCCTTGAGAGGGAAACCTTTTGTGGAGGGCTGTGAGGCTTTGTTAGCAGGCGGAGCAGGGATTTCTCTGATGGTAGCTGCTTCCAAGGGCCCGTTCCTTAAAGGGCACTTGCTAAGTCTTCTGATATTGTTCTGAAAATGCATTTTGATGACTGGCCAAGAAGGAAACCCGAGTGCCTGCCTTCCCCGCCAGCTTCGTGCTGTTAACTTGTAATTTACATTCTGCCGGTTTCCAAAAGCGATCGAGACATCGTAAGATAAAAGAAAAAATACAACTGCAAAGCCCTGTCAGAATAGAAATAGAAAACAGAAATCCACACACAAGGAGGACGGAAAAAAACACATCATGTCCCCTTAAAGGAACACATTGACTCTGAATGAGGATGACATTCGCTGCCAGCTTCCAATTGGCTCAGGCAAAAAGTTATCACACGTTACCTGATTCCAGTACTGGCTTTAAAGTGTCTTTTGGAAGAAGTTTTCTCAACTACATTTTAAACAGGAGCTCTTTGCTCCATCATCAAATTCTTTAATATACAGGTATTTTGTATTATTTCAGACACATCAGTGGCTTTCGATCTTATCTCACTATCAAATTTCTGTGGACTTTTTAAAAACACATGTGTGTGTGCATTTTTTTTTGAGATGGAGTTTTACTCTTGTTGCCCTGGAGTGCAATGGCCCGATCTCAGCTCACTGCAACCTCCGCCTCCCGGGTTCAAGTGACTCTCCTGCCTCAGCCTCCCAAGTAGCTGGGATTACAGGCATGCGCCACCACGCCCTGCTAATTTTGTATTTTTAGTAGAGATGAGGCTTCTCCATGTTGGTCAGGCTGGTCTTGAACCCCTGACCTCGTGATCTGTCCACATCAGCTTCCCAAAGTGCTGGGATTACAGGCGTGAGCCACTGTGCCCAGCCTTAAAACGTATTTCTTCTAGTAATTAGCCTATCATGGTGGTGATTCTCAATGAGGGAGGAGGTGCTCCTACTAGACTTTCTAGATGCAAAGAGATGGGGGACATTGTAGTTTAGTTTTTTGGTTTTGCTTGTTTTGTTTTTTCTGAGATTGGATCATGGTCTGTTGTCCAGGCTGGAGTGTGGTGGCACCATCACAGCTCACTGCAGGTTCAACCTCTCAGGCTCAAGCGATCCTCCCACCTCAGCCTCCCAAGTAGCTGGGACCACAGGCGTGTGCCATTACACCTGGCTAATTCTGTTTTGTTTTTTATTTTTGGAGAGATAGGGTCTCACCATGTTTCCCAGGCTTGTCTGGAACTAGTAGGCTCAAATGATCCTCCCTTCTCGGCCTCCTAAAATGCTGGGATTATAGGTATGAGCCACTGCACCCAGCCATTGTACTTTAGAAAGCCTTTCCAACAGGGCCAGGAGCAGTGGCTCACGCCTGTAATCCCAGCACTTTGGGAGGCCGAGGCAGGTGGATCACAAGGTCAAGAGATCGAGACCATCCTGGTCAACAAGGTGAAACCCCGTCTCTACTAAAGATACAAAAAATTAGCTGGGCACGGTGGCGCGTGCCTGTAATCCCAGCTACTCAGGAGGGTGAGGCAGGAGAATTGCCTGAACCCAGGAGACGGAGGTTGCGGTGAGCCGAGATCGTGCCATTGCCCTCCAGCCTGGGTAACAAGAGTGAAACTCCGTCTCAAAAAAAAAAGACCAGCTTGGCCAAGATTGTGAAACCCCATCTCTACTAAAAGTACAAAAATTAGCTGGGCACGGTGGCAGGCACCTGTAATCCCAGCTACTCGGGAGGCTGAGGCAGGAGAGTTGCTTGAACCCGGGCAGTAGAAGTTTCAGTGAGCCGATATCACGCACTGCACTCTAGCCTGGGTGACAGAATGAGACTCTCAAAAAAAAAAAAAAAAAAAATTTCCCATCTGGTGATCTAAATAGTGGCTTTAGAAAATGTTTCCTGGGTTCTTATTTCTAAGAACCTGCATGAGATAGCAAGCAGAGGGTGGCATCTTTTTATTATTATTATTATTTTTTAATTTTTTAAATATATATTTTATTGCACTTTAGGTTCTGGGGCACATGAGCAGAACATGCAGGATTGTTGCGTAGGTTCATAAATGGCAGTGAGGTTTGCTGCCTCCATCTCCCCGTCACCTATATCTGGCATTTCTCCCCATGTTATTCCTCCCCAACCTCCCCATCCCCCGCCGTCCCTCCCCTAGTCGCCCCCAGCAGACCCCAGTGTGTGATGCTCCCCTCCCCGTGTCCCTGCGTTCTCATTGTTCAGCACCCACCTCTGAATGAGAACCTGCATCTTATGCAAAGAAACTGCTGCATCTTCAAGCGTGACCTTGACTTGAGCTAGTCAAGGAACAGAAGTAACCAAGGGTTTATCTCAATCGCAGAATCGCCTCCATCTCGTTCCTGGGGAACCTTTCGCTTTCGACAGAAACGCATCCCAATAGATCTAGGAAGGTGATGAAGCCCCGTGAATGCGTTAACCTGTTGAGGAGAGTTGTTCAGTGTTCTCCATCTGGGTGCTGAAGGGAGTTTGCCAGAACCTGTCGTTCCGACGTTGGCTGTTTCTCCTCTAATTAGCCGGCGGCAGGTCTAGCTGTTCTCTGGGACTCAAGAATGTGATGTTACCAACATGTTCTAGCAGCCGTGACTCACTGGTGTTCTCTCTCCACGGTGGCGCCCAGGGCATCTAAGCATTGCTCCACATCGTTTATCAGCAGGTGATGAGTTAGGACATACCCATTTAAAATACAGATTTTCTCTATCAACGTGGCCGTGAATATCTTCCCTACTCCTCAAGCAGGAAGAGTGTTGAGTTGACATCCAGACCTATACTCCCATGTTACCGTGGAACAGATGACTCAAAAACTTCCGGGTTTAGGTTGGGCATGGTGGCTCATGCCTGTAATCCCAGCACTGTGGGAATTGAGGCAGGAGGATCACTTGAGGCCAGGAGTTCGAGACTAACCTGGGCAACATGACAAAACCCTGTCTCTACAAATACTCCAGAAATTAGCCAGCAGGTACGTGGATGTAGCTGAAGGCCGTTATCCTTAGCAAACTAACACAGGGACAGAAAACCAGATACTGCTTATTCTCACCTGTAATCCAGATCAAAATGATGAGAATACATGGTCACACAGACGGGAGCAACACACACTGGGCCTATTGGAAGGTGGAGGTGAATGGTGGAGGGTGGAGGAGGGAGAGGGTCGGGAATAAATAACTCCTGGGTACCAGGCTTCATACCTGGGTGATGACATAATCTGTACAGCAGACCCCCGTGACACAAGGTTACCTGGGTGACAGACCTGCACATGTTCACCCAACCTTAATAACAGCTGTTAACACCAACAGAAAATTAGCCGGGTGTTGGTGGTGCACACCTGTGGTCCCACATACTTGGGAGGCTGAGGCTGGAGAATTTCCTGGGCCCGAGAGCTCCAGGCTGTAGTGAGCCATGATGGAGCCACTGCACTCCAGCCAGGGCAACAGATAGAGTGAGACCCTGTCTTAGAAAAAAAAAAAGGAATATCCCGCTAATTATTTTCCAGGAGGAAGTATTGTAGCAGATGAGGACCTATAGACAGATCTATGATTTTAAAGCGCTGGAGGTTTGTCCTTTTTTGAAGCTATATTTTGTTCAAAGATCTTAACTGGCTTTTATTTGCAATTCTGGAATTGGGCAGCACGTCATTCTATAAAGTGAGCGTTCTTATGAGCTGAGCCGAGAGGGTTGGTTTTATAGACAGAAAAGGGCTGAGGAAAGCAGAAAACAGAAAAAGCAGATTGATTGAGAGTGACTTTCCTTGTAAAGGTTAGAGCGGAGGGACTTCCTGGTCACGCCAGCTGAAACGGGCTTGCTTAGGGCTTTGGCTACCAGCTCTTGGTCCGCTGACTTTTCAGAAGGTCAGATACACCACTTAGTCTTGGGTCGGTCATGTGGAACGTTTAGCATGAGTGCCTCCATTTTGGTTTGGTTTATTTGGCTGCATGCGGGAGCTCAGCCCAAGCCAGTGGCCTCCCACCAGTTTCTCTTAATAATACTTATCATTGGAAGCAGGTTTATAATGTTGGGGAAAATCCACACTGAGACAATGGATCACTCAGCGAGGCTGGTTTGCTTCCTGCGGGAAGGGTGCAAATCACCTGTCTCCATGAGAGGCAGGGACATTTATACCTGAACAAGGGAGGCAGGGACATCATTTATACCTGAACAAGGGAGGCAGGGACATTTATACCTTCCATAACCTGACGCAGTCGCCCTACTGCTGTGTCCAGTTTCCATTGGCCGGAACTGACCCCACATTCTATGCTTGGCCTGATTGGCTGCAAACTGGGAAATTTCCTGAATAGATAAGGGAGAAAGAAGACGAGGGAGAAGAGCAAGCCGGTCAGGAGAAGGTCAGGGTTTGGAGCTTGCTCGGATCCGTTCAGAGCGAGTCCAGGTAGCTGGTTTAACGCTAATAGTGGATAATGGCCATAGAGCAAGAGATTGTAACTCCTTGTAACGTAGTGTAAGGTGTAAACTTTGAAGAACTTTCCCATCTCTCATATTTATACGAAGCAGTTGAGCCAGGTAAAAGGAGGGGAGTCAGCAGGGAAGGCTGGACGGCATGGAGCCCTGAAGCCTGCAGGAGGACATGAATCTGGGGGGAGTTTGTTTCGTCCTTGAGCCAGAGCCTGAATATATCATGTTCATCCCTGGGAACACACACAGTGAAATGCTAGGCGCATAGTGACTGCTCAAAAATGCTTGTTGAGGAAATGAACACCGGTTCCTCTGATAAGAGAACTTTGTCAAAACGTGAGCTCAGTAGGCTGGGCATGGTGGCTGGTGCCTGGAAGCCCAACACTGTGGGAGGCCGAGAAGGGAGGATTGCTTGAGGCCAGGAGTTCAAGACCAGCCTGGGCAACATAGTGAGAACCCATCTGTACAAAAAATTAAATAGGCATGGTGGTGGGTGCCTGTGGTCCCAGTTACTCAGGAGGCTGAGGGAGAAGGATCGTGTGAGCCCAGGAATTTGAGGCTGCAGAGAGTCACGATCATGTCATCGCACTCCAGCCTGGATGACAGAGTGAGTCCCTGCCTCAAAATTAAGAAAAAAAAAAAAAAAAAAAAAAGGCATGGCTGAAGATGCATGGCATTTGACTGACTTCACCACCCCGTGAGTTCTGATTTTTGCACCTGTACTGTGTGGATAATGGTGTGCACTTTATAGGGATAGAAGACATAATCCATGCAAAATGAGGGTGACCATTCCTACCGTTGTTCCTATCCACTGGGGACTTTGCATGCCAAATACACACAGTATGGGAACAGCAGCAGGAATCGCGACGGTTCTTACTGTTTTGAAGACGCTTATGAAGATGCTGGAACAGACCCAGACAAAGGACCACCAGCCCAACACCGGCCACGCAGTCGCTCTTTAGCGGAGAGGCAGAACGCTAGACAGGGGCCAGTGCAGATGTTCCGCTGGGACAGGCCCGCGTCCAGTGTGAAGGCCTCTAACTGGAGAGGCTTGTCAGCGAATGGAAGAATCTGGACAACCCACTGGGAGTCTTTGTGTCTTAGCTCTAAGTGCGTAAAGATATCTCAGCTCACTGCAACCTCCACCTCCTGGGTTCAAGCAATTCTCCTGCCTCAGCCTTCCAAGTAGGTGGGATTACAGGCGCGCGCCACCACGCCCAGCTAATTTTTGTATTTTTGGTAGAGATGGGGTTTCACCATGGTGGCCAGGATGGTCTCCATCTCTTGACCTTGTGATCCACCTGCCTTGGGATCCCAAAGTGCTGGGATTACAGGCGTGACTGTGCCCGGCCTTTCAGCACCTTTTAGCGTGATGGCTGTTGTCCTCATTGGTTTGAAGGGAAGAGACTAAATTGCTGGAGAGAGGAGAGGGAAGAGGAACCAATCTTAGCTTCCAAACCTTGAATTGTCCTGTGGGATGGAACCAGGATCCCCTTAAAGAAAAGGTACTACCTGTACAACATGGAATACTATGCAGCCATAAAAAAGAGTGAAATCGTGTCCTTTGCAGCAACATAGATGCAGCTGGAGGCCATTATCCTAAGTGGATTAATGCAGGAGCAGAAAACCAAATACCCTATGTTCTCACTTATAAGTGGGACGCAAACATTGGGAACACGTGGACATAATAATGGAAACAGTGGACACTGGGGACTTCAACACAGAGGAGAGAGGAAAAGGGCCCGTTGAAAAACTACTAATACAAACAGTACTATGTTCACTATTTGGATGATGGGTTCCCTCAGAGCCCAACCCTCAGCATCATGTAATATGTCCATGTAATTAACCCGCACAGGTACCCCCTGATTCTAAAAAGAAACAAGAACAGAAAAGAACCAGGATCCTCTATGACCTGGGTTTTGATGTGGAAAACACCTGCAAATCCAGGCCTTCCAGGTCCTTTGTGTGGTGCTTCCCAGGGTCAGGGGGGAACGTGTCCAGAGACCTGCTTTTAAAATAAGAGGATGTGTCCCACAACACTTACTCCTTGGGTTGGAGGTGCGGTGCTGATGGGAGATGGGGAGGCTGAAATCCAGGCTGGTTGACCAGAACTCACGCCCCTAGGGAAGGAGACACTGGCAGCTCTTTGAGTTCAACACACTGGAAATATTTCTCTGCCTTCCTCTCTAAGCCAGGAGTTGCTTTTTGAAGAGCAGAACCTTCAATGGATGAGTTCTCGTCCTTTGCTGGGACATGGATGAAGCTGGAAACCATCGTTCTCAGCAAACGAACAGAGGAACAGAAAACCAAACAATGCATGTTCTCACTCCTAAGTGGGAGCTGAACAATGAGAACACACGGACACGGGGAGGGGAGCATCACACGCCTGTCGGGGGGTCAGGAGCTAGGGGAGGGACAGCATTAGGAGAAACACCTAATGTAGATGATGGGTTGAAGGGTGCAGCCAACCACCATGGCACGTGAATACCCGTGTAACAAACCTGCACACTCTGCCCATGTATCCCAGAACTTCAACTATAATTTTGAAAAGCATACAAAGAAGATGGAAGAGTCCAGCCATCCGTTTTGCTGGCGGTGGACGTCAGCATTCCTCTTTTCAGGAGTGTTCCTTCCCTCTGGTTATTTTTCCTCCTCTTGAGGTTTCCCTAACCTCCTCTGGTTGAAATTCAAGGCCATTTTTGTTTCAGTGGTGCTTCCAAACTCCACTCACCAACTTCAATCTCGAGAGTTTGTTTGTTACACTAAAGTCTCATGATGATGGTGAAAAAAGTGTAGTGTTGTGTTGTCAGTGTCGTCTTTTCCTGTAAGCTGCTGAAACAGGCTGGGTGCGGCCACTCCCGCGTGGAATCCCAGCACTTCCGGAGGCCAAGGCGGGAGGATTGCTTGAGCCCAGGAATTCAAGATTAGTCTGGGCAACATAGGTAGATCTCCCCTCTATGAGAAAATTATTGAAAAAACTAGCCAGGTGTGACGTGCACACCTGTAGTCCCAGCTATTTGGGATGCCGAGGCAGGAGGATCACTTAAACCCAGGGCTTCAAGGCTGCAGTGAGCTGTGATCGCACTCCAGCCTTGGCAATAGTGATACTCTAAGAAATCAAAAGCTGCTAAAATAAATGGTTTCAGGACTGCAGGTGCTGCTGACCTCAGGAGGGTACCACCGTCTACATGCTCATGTGTGTGGATCTTTTTTTCCTGTTTTTGTTTTTTTGAGACAGAGTCTTGCTCTGTCGCCCAGGCTGGAGCGCAGTGGTGTGATCTCAGCTCACTGCAACCTCCACCTCTTGGGTTCAAGCAGTTCTCCTACCTCAGCCTCCCAGGTAGCTGGGATTACAGGCACCCGCCACCACACTTGGCTACTTTTTTTATTTTTAGTAGAGATGGGGTTTCACCATGTTGGCCAGGCTGGTCTTGAACTCCTGACCTCAGGTGATGTGCCCGCCTCAGCCTCCCAAAGTGCTGGGGTTACAGGCGTGAGCCCCCGCACCCAGCCTACGGATAGTTTTGAAGCTGGTGCCAGTTGCTGTGGGCTTTGCTGCTGTTACTCTGCTCATATCCAGTGAGATGAGCCTCAGGGTGTGTTGCAGACCTCAACCATCTGTGTGGCAATTTCACATCTCCGAGCCTAGAAGCGCTGTCGAGATGACAGATCATAAAACGTTTGGTCTGGTGTCCCTGTGCAGTTTGTAGGGGACTTTGGAGAGCTTGGCTTCTCTGCCATCTGGTGCTGCAGTGGGGGGAGGCGGGACAGAGGGTGTCATGGAGGCGCACTTGAGAGCTCGGGGTTTCTTACACCTGCAACGGGGGGCGGGGACTCTTCAGAGAGCCAAGTGCAATGGCCTAGCCAGCACCCATGGGGGTGTAAAGCTTCTGCTAGTTTCAGGTGCACGATCGATCATGGTTTCATGCTCCTCCCCCTGAGATCCCTTCGGCGGTGCCGCTGTTCCTGGGAGACGTGCCCTGAGCTGCTGCTGAAGTCTCTGGCCAGATTCGGAGGGTCCTCAGCACGCACGTTAAGAAAAACGTGGTTTCCCATTCGGAATCTTCAGTGACTGCGGTTGATCCGCCTAGCAGCCTAAGTCTGAAGTTTTTGACCTGGGGTCTGCGCACCTGTGGAGCTTAACAGTATTGTGTGTGCGTGTCTGTGTGAGTAGTGATTATTTTTGTTCTGGAGAGAGGACTGATCTGTAAGTTTTGTCATGTGGAGTTCAGCAGAAAGGGTGACATCGGTTGCTGTCCGCGCTTCGCGAACTCGACTTCTCTTGCTTCTATCACTGCACAGGGCTTCTGCTTTCTTTTTTATTTTATTTTTTCCAGAAGCAGGGTCTTTCTCTGTCTCCCAGGCTGGAGTGCAGTGCTACAATCATAGCTCACTGCAACCTCAAACTCTGGGCCTCTAGAACATGTGTGTCATCACACTCGGCTCCTTTTTACATTTTTTTTTTGTAGAGACGGGATCTCACTATGTTGTCCAGGCTGGTCTCAAACTCAAGGCTTCAAGTTATCCTCCCGTCTTGGCCTCCCAAAACACTGGAGTATTTTGCTTCTGGTGGAGGACTGGACAGGGTATATTGGTGCTTGCTGACGAGATCCTATTTGCATTTTTATTTTTATTTATTTTTTGAGAGGGAGTCTTACTCTTTTGCCCAGGCTGGGGTGCAGTGGCACAATCTTGGCTCACTGCAACCTCTGCCATCCAGGTTCAAGCGATTCTCCTGCCTCAGCTTCTTAAGTAGGTGGGATTATAGGTGCCTGCCACCACGCCCAGCTAATTTTTGTATTTTTTGTACAGTCAGGGTTTCACCATCTTGGCCAGGCTGGTCTTGAACTCCTGACCTCGTGATCCACCTGCCTCGGCCTCCCAAAGTGCTGGGATTACAGGTATGAGCCACGGCACCCGGCCCCTATTTGCATTTTAAAAGGTTGCACTGGGGCCAGGTGCGCCAGTAATTGGGGTCAGCATGGCCAACATGGTGAAACCCCATCTCTACTAAAAATACAAAAATTAGCTGGATATGGTGGTGTGTGCCTGTAATCCCAGCTACTCAGGAGGCCAAGGCAGGAGAATTGCCTGAACCCAGGAGGTGGAGGGCTGCAGTGAGCCGAGATCTCAGCACTGCACTCCAGCCTGTGTGACAGAGCCAGACTCTGTATCCAAAAAAAAGAAAAAGAAAAAGGTTGCATTGGTTGTGGTTTGGATAATGGCTTGGTTGGGCCTGGGTTGGGGAGAAACAACCTTTGCATAGGCAGGGGAGAAATGGAAAGGGCTTGGACTGAAAAAGGGGCGAGGAGTTGGGAGAAGTTGGCATGAGAATTTAAAAACACAGACCCTTGCTGTGTCGATGCTATTCGATTTGATGTTTGCAATAACTCTGGGAGGCATTGGTGTCCCCATTATTCAGACAAGGGAAATTAATGTGAGGGTGATTGCCCCAGTCACACGGCTCGTAGTGGGTGGGAGTGGGATTCCCACTCAGCTCAGGCGGACTCCAAAGCCCAGGCTCCTAATTACTACCATGTTGAATTGTCTCTGCCTTAACATGTCTTGATGAGGTGGATGTGGGGGTGAGGAGGGAGATACATGGCCGCTTACCCAGGTAACGAGGGACATCCACTGAGGGAGGGACAGGGAGTCTGGAGAGGGTGGGGCGCTGACGAGAGCTAAAGGTCCTCTCACTGGAGATGCCCAATGGGTTCCTGCACATTGATTTCTGGGACTTGAAGTGTTTATCCCAGAGATACAGATTTTGGAGTCTTCATTATACTGAAGTGATGGATAATGGGAAGACGCCAAAGACCATCCCCAGAGACCCAGCAGTCTTAATCGTGCTTGAGTGCAAGGTGGGCACTGGTGGCTGGAGAACTGGAGTCACTGCTTCTCCAGCTAAGCTTCTTCTTTCTTCTTAAACATTTAAAAAACTGAGCTGGAGTCTCACTGTGTCGCCCAGGCTGGAGCACAGTGCTGGTGTGATCTCGTCTCACTGCAACCTCTGCCTCCCAGGTTCAAGTGATTCTCTTGTGTCAGCCTCCCTAGTAACTGGAATTATAGGTGTGCACCACCATGCCTGGCTGATTTTAAAAAAAATTTCTTTTAGAGATGGGGATTTCACCATGTTGGCCAGGCTGGTCTTGAACTCCTGACCTCAGGTAATTCGCCTGCCTTGGCCTCCCAAAGTGCTAGGATTACAGGCACCCGCCACCATGTCTGGCCAGGTTTTGTATTGTATTTTTAGTAGAAACAGGGTTTCACCATGTTGGCCAGACTGGTCTCGAACTCCTGACTTTGGGTGATCCACCCCCATTTGGCCCCCCAAAGTGCTGGGATTACAGGTGTGAGCCACTCACGCAGCATACTTCTTCGTGTCCTTTGACTGTGTTTAATATGCCATGATTTGTCCTCTGGTTTTCCATAGCATTCTCAAAGCCAGATCCCCTATCAGAAAGTGAACACGGGGAGTTAAAAACGTCACCTATTCGTGCTCAGTCTGGTTTACTGATGGATGGGATTCTTCCCTTTCAGACTGCCTGTGTGAGTGAGAAACTGGTCTAAACCCAGTAGCTGTCTCCAATTTTAAAGCAAGTTCACGGTGGCTCCTGGCCACATAGATCCCTTTTTCAGGGTATCATAGAAATAGGCTTATTTTCTCTGCTACACGGGACCATAGAGAGACTGTGGGGAATCAAAGATTGCCTGCCTATAGTTAGGGCCGCCCCGTGGATGAGGAGCTTGACTTCTTGCTTGCGAAGGAGCAAATTCCAGGGATTCTGAAGTCAGACCGAACTTGGCTCAAATCCTGGATGTGCTGTTTCTGATCTCTGTGCTCTTGGGCACGTTTTTTTAAAAAAAATGATTTCAGTAGTTTTTGAGGTACAGGTGGGTTCTGGTTACGTGGATAATAAATTCTTCAGCGGTGAGAGCTAAGGTTTTGATGCATCCGTTGCACAGAGTACACTAGACCCAATATGTAGTGTGTGTGTGTGTGTGTGTTTTAGATGGAGTCTTGCTCTGTTGCCCAGGCTGGAGTGTAGTAGCCTGATGTCAGCTCACTGCTACCTCCGCCTCCCAGGATCAAGCAGTTCTCTGCCTCAGCCTCCTGAGTAGCTGGGATTACCGGTGCCCACCACCACGCCTGGCTAATTTTCGTATTTTTTGTAGAGATGGGGTTTCACCATCTTGGCCAGGCTGGTCCCCACTATGCAGTCTTTTGTCCCTCCCACCCCATTCTTCCCCCTCGAGTCCCCAGAATTCATTGTGTCATTCTTACGTGTTTGCATCCTCATAGCTCCCATGTATAAGTGAGAATATACAACATTTGGTTTTTCCTTCCTGAGCTACTTCACTTAGAATAATGGCCTCCAACTTCATTTATGTCGCTGAAAAGGCCATTGTTGCATCCCTTTTTATGGCTGAGTAGTATTCCGTGGTGCGTATATGCCTTGTTTCCTTATTCAGTCTTTGGTTAATGGGCAGCTGCAGCATTTTTGCAGTCGCAGATTGTGCTGCTATCAACACGCATGTGCAGGTGTCTTCTTCATAAAATGACTTCTTTTCCTGTAGGTAGGTTCCCCGTAGTGAGGTTGCTGGATCGAACGGTAGATCTACTTTTAGTTCTTCAAGCAATCGCCACGCTGTTTCCCGTAGTTGACATTCTCACCAGCAGTGGAGAAGTGCTCCCTTTTCACCACAACCATGCCAACATCTATTTTTTTTTTTTATTTTTAAAATTGTGACCGTTCTTGCAAGAGTAAGGTGGCATCTCATTGTGGTTTTAATTTTCTTTTCCCTTGGGCACGTTTTAAGCAGTCACACGTCTCAGCGTCTTCATCTGTAAAATGGGTTGATATGGTTTGGCTGTACCCCCATCAACAACTGTAATCCAAATCGCAATACCCGCGTGTCAAGTGACGGACCTGGTGGGAGGTGACTGTATCATGTGGGAGGATTCTGACAGTGCATTCTCACGAGATGTGACGGTTTTATGAGTGGCAGTTACCCCTGCGCGTGCTCTCTCTTTTAGTGCCATGTAAGATGTGACTTGCTTCCCCTTCTGCCATGATGGTAAGTTTCCTGAGGCCTCCCCAGTCATGTGGAACTATGAGTCAATTAAACCTATTATCTTTTTTTTGAGATGGAATTTCGCTCTTGTTACCCAGGCTGGAGTGCAATGGCGTGATCTCGGCCCACAGCAACCTCCGCCTCCTGGGTTCAGGCAATTCTCCTGCCTCAGCCTCCTGAGTAGCTGGGATTACAGGCACGCGCCACCATGCCCAGCTAATTTTTTGTATTTTTAGTAGAGACGGGGTTTCACCATGTTGACCGGGATGGTCTCGATCTCTTGACCTCGTGATCCACCCACCTCGGCCTCCCAAAGTGCTGGGATTACAGGCGGCAATTAAACCTATTTTCCTTATAAATTGCTCAGTCTTGGGTAGTATCTCTATGGAAGTGTGGAAATGAACTGATACGGGGGGACTGTCATCACCCACCTCCTGGGAGGACGATGTGGCATGATACTTGGCACATGGCGGGTACCTGGTGATAGCTGAGTATTAGTACTATCGCTTGGCATGTCGGAGGGAAGGAGTAAGGGTATAGAGCAGTAATACGTTTCCTTTGTCTTTTCCCAGTTAAAAAAAAGTTAACCGAGTCAGGCATGGTCATGCATGCCTGTAATCCCAGCACTTTGGAAGGCTGAGGCAGCAGGACTGCTTGAGTCCAGGAGTTCGAGGCTGCAGTGGGCTATGGTGGTGCCACTGTTTTCCAGCGTGGGTGACAGAGCAAGACCCTGTCTCAGATTATAAAGAAAAGAGTTGCTAGAACAAAACTGAAAAGCGTGAAGGATGTTTTAATGTGGAAGGGAAAAATCAGGTCTTACCTGTGAATCCAGAATTTTGGTCATCTTTCTTAGGAGCGTGTGCATGTGTGTGTGTTTCCTTATTCTTTATTCGGGTTGGGGTCTGGGTCTTGCCCTGTCACCCAGGCTGGAGTGCAGTGGCAGGACCACAGTTCACTGCAGCCTTGAACCCCTGGGCTCAAGTGGTCCTCCCGCCTCAGCCTACCGAGTAGCTGGGACTACAGGCACATGCCACCACATCTGGCTAATTTTTACAACGTTTTAGAGATGAGGTCTAACTCTGTTGTCCAGGCTTGTTTCCAACTCCTGACCTCAAGCAATCCTCCTATCCCCATTTTACCAGGAAGCAACCCGAGGCTCCATTTCTGCAACTGTTGGTGGCTCTGACCCATGGGTAACAGACACTGCCTGCCAGCGAACGAGACGACCGCTGCACAGAACACGCAGGGGCTTTCTCGGTGCCGTGCTGCTTTCTTACACAGCGCACTACAGACTCTCGTGCTGAAGTCTTTCCTGCTGGATTTCCTTAGCTGGCAATGAACAGTTTTATAGCTGCCTTCTCCGCAAACGCCCTGGTTTTGTGGCACAGAACTGGCTCAGGACTGCATCAGATTCGGGGAGAATGCAGAGAACATGATTGTCTGAGTGTACTTGATTTGTCTCTGCCTGGTATTAACAGGCCACGAAGGAACAACGTGGTGTATGAGTCCCCTGCCTGGATCCATCGTCCGCCGCCCCCACTCATCAGCCTCCCAACTGACTTGTAACCATCTCGAGCACACTTATAGGTAGGAGCCACTCCGTCTGGCCAGGCAAGAATTATTCGAGATGGAATTTCTTGAAGTACAGGGGCAATAAAGCCTGCCATCTAATAGGACACTAATAATGTCCCCACAGATTGTGAAATCCTGAGAAGTCCCATCACTTCAATTCATCTCTCCTTAAGGAATTTTGTTTAAGTGAGCTAGACTGGGCGTAGCGGCTCACGCCTGCAATCCCAGCACTTTGGGAGGCTGAGGCTGGCGGGTCACTTGAGGTCAGGAGTTTGAGATTAGCCTGGGAACATGGTGAAACCCCATCTCTACTGCAAATATAAAAATATTGGGCGAGTGTGGTCGGGGGTGGGGCACGTGTAGTCCCGGCTACTCGGAAAGCTGAAGCAGGAGAATTGCTTGAATCTTTGAATCCAGGAGGCGGAGGTTGCAGTGAACTGAGATTGAGCCACTGCATTCTAGGTTGGGTGACAGAGTGAGATTCCATCACACAAAAGAAAAAAAAAAACAAAAAAATGAAAAAAAGGCCAAGTGTGATGGCCCACAACTGTAATCCCATCACTTTGGGAGTCCAAGGTGGGTGGATCACGAGGTCAGGAGTTCAAGGTCAGCCTGCCAACATAGCAAAACCCCGTCTCTACTAAAACTGCAATAAAATAAAATAAAGACAGGCACTGTGGCCGGTGCCTGTAATCCCAGCTACTCGGGAAGCTGAGGCAGGAGAATTCTTGAACCCGGGAGGCAGAGATTGCAGAGGGCTGAGATGGCGCCACTGCACTCCAGTCCGGGCAACAGGGCAAGACTCCATCTTGGGGGAAAAAAAGAATATTTATTTAAGTGAGCAAAGACGTCAAGGTAAGTGCTGATGGCTTCAGGTTGACTTGTGCCGCTTGTCATATCTGAGCGCTCATAAACAGACTCTGTGCCCTCAGCAAAATCAAACAAAAATCCAAAAACCCAGAGCGAGGAAGTGCGCTCTGAGCCTCTGATCACTGCTTTGATTATGATATGTTTTTTCTTTCTAAAGCATTGCCCTCTCACAGTAAAACACGTTTGTCTTCATAGAGACAGCGGCTCTGTGTGTGCTCGAGATGGTTACAAGTCAGTTGGGAGGCTGATGAGTGGGGGCGGCGGACGATGGATCCAGGCAGGGGACTCATACACCACGTTGTTCCTTCGTGGCCTGTTAATACCAGGCAGAGACAAATCAAGTACACTCAGACAATCATGTTCTCTGCATTCTCCCCGAATCTGATGCAGTCCTGAGCCAGTTCTGTGCCACAAAACCAGGGCGTTTGCGGAGAAGGCAGCTATAAAACTGTTCATTGCCAGCTAAGGAAATCCGGCAGGAAAGACTTCAGCACAAGAGTCTGTAGTGCGCTGTGTAAGAAAGCAGCACGGCACCGAGAAAGCCCCTGCGTGTTCTGTGCAGCGGTCGTCTCGTTCGCTGGCAGGCAGTGTCTGTTACCCATGGGTCAGAGCCACCAACAGTTGCAGAAATGGAGCCTCGGGTTGCTTCCTGGTAAAATGGGGATATGAGACTGGGCACGGTTCCTCACGCCCACTTGGTAGGCTGAGGTGGGCAGATCGCTTGAGGCCAGGAGTTTGAGGCCAGCCTAGCCAACAGGGTGAAACCCCGTCTCTACTAAAAGTGTAAAATCAGCTGGGTGTGCTGGCAGATCCCTGTAGTCTCAGCTACTCCAGCAGCAGAGGCAGAAGAGCTGTTTGAACCTGGGAGGTGGAGGTTGTAGTGAACCAAGACTGTGCCACAGCACTCCAGCCTGGGCAAGAGAGTGAGACCTTGTTTAAAAAAATTGGGATATGGTATGGCTTGTGTCTCCACCCAAATTTCATCTCAAATTGTAATCCCCAATGTGGATGGAGAAACCTGGTGGGAGGTGATTGGATCATCGGGGCAGTTCCCCCACGCTGTTCTTACAATAGTGAGTTCTCATGAGACCTGATGATTTTAAAGGGGCAGCTTCCGCTGGGCACGCGCTCTCTGCTGCTTCACCACAGGAAGATGTGCTTGTTTCCCTTTCCGGTTCGGCCATGATTGTAAGTTTCCTGAGGCCTCCCCAGCCATGCAGAACTGAGTCAATGAAACCTCTTTCCTTTATAAATGAATGCATCTCAGGTAGGTCTTTATAGCAATCCTTAAAACAAACTAATACAAATGGGAATTGTAATCATAGAATCACACCTTGACTCACAGAAGAAAGTTGTAAGGACGAAGGCACCAATTCCACAGAGGTAAGCGTGGTGGCTCACGCCTGTAATCCCAGCACTTTGGGAGGCCAAGGCGGGTGGATCACGAGGTCAAGAGATCGAGACCATCCTGGTCAACATGGTGAAACCCCGTCTCTACTAAAAATACAAAAACTTAGCTGGGCATGGTGGCGCCTGCCTGTATTCCCAGCTACTCAGGAGGCTGAGGCAGGAGAATTGCCTGAACCCAGGAGGCGGAGGTTGCGGTGAGCCGAGATCGCGCCATTGTACTCCAGCCTGGGTAACAAGAGTGAAACTCTGTCTCAAAAAAAAAAGAAAAAAAAAAAAATCAGAAGTAACTCTTAACTGAATTTGATACATTTTTGTAAAATGATAAAAAGTTGCATTCATTTCGCAAGTTTCCATTGCATCTCTGCAATATCCGAGCAGTCTCCCCAGTTGCTGAAAACCAGAACGATGAATCAGACACAGGTTCAGCCCCTGAGGACCCAGCCAGGAGACTAATTCCAGGTGGAACGTGGTGGATGGAATGTCAGTCTCAGAATAGGGGAACTTGAACTCTCGTCATTTCCAGAGCCTTGACCGTCTCTGAACCTCAGTTTCTCCACTTGTAAAAATGAGACAGTAATAATAAGTAACTTTGTGAAGATTTTTAAATACCAAAGACGTAATGTTCATTGGTTTGCTCATTGATTCACAAGTGTTGATGAGTGCCTGCAGTGTTTCAGGCAGGCCGTACAAGCATGGTGCCTGCATCTGCTTCACTTCTGGTGAGGCCTCAGGGAGCTTTTACTCATGGTGAGAAGAGAAAGGGGAGTAGGCATCACATTGCAAGAGGGGGAGCAAGTGAAATGCCAGGGTCTTTTAAACAACCAGCTCCCTCCCGCATGAACTAACAGAGTGAGAATTCACTCACCATCGCAGGGAGGACACCAGGTCATTTACGAGGGATCCACCCCATGATCCAAACGCCTCCCGCCAGACCCCACCTCCGACACCGGCGATCACATTTCAACCTGAGATTTGGAGGGATCAAACATCTGAACTATATGTCAGATGGCACCAGAGATGAGTGAGTACCACGTGCCAGTGGTTAAGAGTACAGGTGCGGGAGCCAGGCTATCCATGTGCTTGGCACCACTTTCGTTCAGTTTTCACAGCTGCTCTGCCAGTTCCTTGCTGTCACTATTCTGATTTCCAGATGAGAATGCTGAGGCACAGAGAGGTTAAGTTACTGCCTCAAGGTCACACAGCTAGGAAGGCAAAGCCAGGTGGCAGACCCGGGCTTTCTGACTTCACCCTCTCCCAGTTCAGCCTCTCCTACCCATCTTATTTAAATGCCAGGCTTATTTTTTAAGGGGAGGAGCCAGTGGCTAGAGAAGATGAACACTGCATTAAGACTGAATTTTTCAGATAAGTTTGGGGAGGGACTGTCTGAGAAGGAGTGGCGCTGGGTGAAGGGGGACAGTGAAGATTTGGAATGAAGACTGCATGGAGTTGTGGCATTTTGTGAAAGAGCCCATTTGAGTTAAGGGAGAGGTCATAACACCATCAGCGTGGGTCACTGAGGGTCTGTTTCTCTTTTTTTGTTTGTTTGTTTTGAGACAGGGTCTTACTCTGTCACCCAGGCTGGAGTGCAGTGGCGTGATCTCGGCTCACTGCAACCTCCACCTCCCAGGTTCAAGCAACTCTCCTGCCTCAGCCTCCCGAGTAGCTGGGATGACTGGCCCTGCCACCACCACACCGGGCTCATTTTTGTATTTTTTTGGTAGAGACAGGGTTTTGCCATGCTGGCAAGTCTGGTTTCAAACTCCTGACCTCAGGTGATCTGCCCGTCTCAGCCTGCCAGTGCTGGGATTACAGGGTGAGCCACCATGCCCTGCTGAAGGTCTGTTTCTTGTTGAAGACGCTGTGGGTAGACCTGGGGAAAGTGTGCCCTCTCGCCTGGGCTGATTCGGCCTCCACCAGCAGCCATTAAACATGCAGTCTTGGGCAAGTCTTGACCTTGAGCCCTGATTTCTTGACCCGCCACCGGAGGGTGGAAATGCTGGCCTGGCTTCTTGGTGGTGTTGGGATGATGGTTTCATGAGCTGTGCATGGGCAGGTATCTGGTGCTTCGCACAGGAAGATGACACCTCTGTTGCTCATGGCTGCAGTCGAGGGGCTGGTGAATCTGTTCAGTGTTCTCAGCAGTGAAACTGAGCCACGCAGGGGTGGCCTGAGCTTGTCCTCACTCAGGGAAGAATGACAGATCTGCACGTCTGTGTCTAATCAGGCCAGCTGGAGCTCTGTGATGCCTCGCCGCTTCTTAGCACAACCCATGTGGTTTTCCAATGTTTCTTTGATGAAGGAATTCATGATCCATCACTGCTTAGGTGATTTTTAAATTAATTTGCCTCACTTTCTTTTTGTTTTCTTGATTAAAAATACTTGTTTTTAAACCTTTCTCATATATCTTGGAACATTCTAAAACTCAAAATGTCCTTTTGAAATGTTTCCCACAGCAATGAAACATAATCGATCACAGACCTGATCTCAGAGAATATCCTGATTCTCAAAAATGGGTTGAGATGATGTTTTTGAAAAAAAAATTTTAGGTCAAAATTTAGTAGATGGTTGGCTGAACAGTGTCCCCCTAAAGGCGTGTCCCCAAAGATATCCCCCTAAAGACCTGGGTGTCCTGATTCCTGAAACTTGTGAATATGTTACTTTATATGTCAAAAGGTACATTGCAGAGGTGACCACACTAGGGATGTGGAGATAGATTATTTGGGATTATCTGGGTGGAGATAATCATATAATGACAAATGTCCTTATAAGAGGCAGGCAGGAGGGTCAGAGTCAGAAAGCCACACAATGATGGAAGAAGAGAGAGAAGGGGAGACAGAGAGACAGTGATTGGCTGGAAGTTGCTGCATTGCTGACCTTGAGGATGGTGGAAGGGGCCATGAGCCAAGAATGCGGGCAGCCTCTGGAAGTGAGAAAAGAGGCTAGACATGGTGGCTCACGCCTGTAATTCCGGCACTGTGGGAGACCAAGGAGGGCAGATCACTCGAAGTCAGGAGTTCTAAACCAGGCAGGCCAAGATGGTGAAACACCATCTCTACTAAAAATAGAAAAATTAACTGGGTGTGGTGGCAGGTGCCTGTAATCCAAGCTACTTGGGAGGCTGAGGCAGGAGAATTGCTTGAACAGGGGGAGACAGAAGTTGCAGTGAGCCGAGGTCATGCCATTGCCCTCCAGCCTGGGTGACAAGAGCAGAATGTCTCAAAAACAAAAACAAAGAAAAGACAAAGAAATAAATTATCCACTGGAGCCTCCAGAAGGAATGCAGCCCTCCCCTGATCTCAGGGCTTCTGGCTTCCGGAACTGTCAGGTGGTACATTTGTGTTTCCTTTGTGGTTGCTGAAGACAGAGTCTCACTCTTGCTCAGCCTGGAGTACAGCTGTGTCGCTGTAGCTCACTGCAACCTGGGACTCCTGGCTCAAGCCGTCCTCCCGTCTCAGCCTCCCACGTAACTGGAACCACAGGCATGTGCTACCCACCATGCCTGGCTAATCTTTAAATTTTTTGTGGCAATGGGAGCTCGCTACATTGCCCAGGCTGCTCTCCAACTCCAGACCTCAAGCGATCCTGCTGCCTTGGCGTCTCAAAGTGCTGGGATTCCAGGCTTGCGCCCCCGTGCCTGGCCACATTTATATGGTTCTAAGCCACTAACTTTGTGATCATTGGTTGCAGCAACCGCAGGAAACAAAAGACAGATGTCTACGGCGGTGGGGGGGAGGGGGGGACACACGACTCTGTTGCCACATCTGTAAAGGGCATGATAGTCACAATGTATCTTTAATAACAAAATGGTCTGTTGAAAACCTTGCCAGTCCCAGGACTCATGAAGTTCATGATACCTTGTAGCTTTCTCCCTGACTATGTGGGTGGGGATAGGGTGAGGAGAGGGAGGAGGACACAGGGCAGACACCGGGCCGTCGATGATTCTCTGAAAATTGTTCTGGAAATAGATGTTGGATTATTGGAAATAGATGCTTGACGCTGCGAAGAAAAATCAGCCCTGACACAAAGGGTCTTTCAGCAACCCGATTTTTATTTCCGGCACTGCAGGAAGGGTACTCTCACTAGCCATCGTGCCACGAGAGTACAATGATAAAAGGAAAACACACACATTTATCCCTTATCCATTTGGGGTCATCCTTACTGCTGTGTCCGATCTCCGTTGGCTGGAGCCAGACCTCACAATCTAAACTAAAACCCAATTGGCTAACAACTTAAAACTTTTCTAAACAGGTAAAAGCAGTAGAGAGCTGGGCCATGCCTGTGAGCACGTCCAGCACAGATGTCCTGGTTAAAGTACAAGGACATAGAATATATTACATGCCTGTAAACATGGCGTGTCTCACAGCTACAGAGGATGGGGCTTAACAAAGTTATTAGCGCACTTATGATTTATTCTTTAGCAAGAAAGGAAACGTTAAAATGGAATTTTTCTACTTCCCACAAGAATCAGTGGCCTTACTGTGAGGACGGGACATCAGATAGTCCTGGGCAGAACAGGAAGACGGTCACAGGACCATGTCCTTATTCCGTATCGATTTTTCTCCTGTCCACTTTGAAGCATTTAGTAGTATTCTCTTTTTTTAAAAATCACTTTCTTATGAAAACTTTCTCTCGAAAGAGAATCTGGTAATAGCCATTTACACCTCGGATGAGTTTCGATTATGGAATTAAAGAGTCGCTGAAAGTTAGCCTGGCAAATGACAGGGGGAGCAGCACGGGGCAGCTCCTGGGGCTTCCCAGTGAGGACACCACGCTCCAAGGGACATCACCAAGCCACAACGTGTGTCACTGACCACAGAGCCCGAGTCTTCTGACTTGCAGTCAGTCCAGGGCTGTCTGTGGGAGCCCTCACACCTCACAATGGGGTCAGCGTTTTAAGGCCAGTCCCTAATTTTGAAACGAGAGCTTTTATCCTCTGCCAAAGAAAGAAAGAAACTTCAGGTCTCTCCTGAGAGAGGAAACGGGGTGGGGTTTATTTATTTATTTATTTATTTTTAGACAGAGTTTCATTCTTGTCACCCAGGCTGGAGTGCAATGGCCCAATCTCAGCTCATTGCAAACTCTACCTTCTAGGTTCAAGCAGTTCTCCTGCCTCACCCTCCCGAGTAGCTGGGATTGCAGGTGTGCGCCAACACGTCGGCTAATTTTGTATTTTTAGTAGAGACAGGGTCGCACCATGTTGACTAGGCTGTGTCTTGAACTCCTGACCTCAGGTGATCTGCCCACGGCGGCCTCCCAAGTGCTGGGAATACAGGCGTGAGCCGCCGCGGCTGGCCAAAAGGGGGCGCTGTTGAGGCAAGGGATTGATGGTCCAGAGGTTCCATTGATAAGGAGTTGATTCCTTCATCCCAAGACCCAGACAGGAAGTGGAACTGGAAAGATGTTACCATAATAAGATGTCTGGAAATCACTTTTGTCAGACAAGAGGGCACTGTGAAATTAGAGAAGAGAGAGGGAACCCCGTGGAGAGGAAAGAAAGGAGGCTGGGCACAGCTTAGGTCTGAGTCTTGTTTCACAGTGACCTTTTTCAATTCAGCAGTGAGGCCTGGTGGGCAGCTACAGATCTTTGCCGGTGGAACAGAAACGCATCCAGAAATGGTGGCTAGCGGGACACGGGCGCACAGTCGCTGTCACAAGAAGAACCGGTCTTTGGAGTTTTGCTGAGGCGTCAGCCTAGCCGAGAAAGACCGGGCTTTGGATCAAAGCTTTGCCTCTAGCCGAAGTGTGAGGTCTGGGAAGGGACTTCTGTCTTCGACCTTGCTTTACCCAACTTTATTTATTTATTTATTGAGAGGGAGTTTCATTCTTGTCACCCAGGCTGGAGTGCAGTGGCACGATCTCGGCTCATGCAACCTTCACCTCCCGGGTTCAAGCGATTCTCATGTCTCAGCCTCAGGTGCCCACCACCACGCCTGGCTGATTTTGTATTTTTAGTAGAGAGAGGGGTTTTGCCCTGTTGGTCAGGCTGGTGTCAAACTTCTGACCTCAGGTCACCCGCCCACCTCGGCCTCCCAAAGTGCTGGGATTACAGGCGTGAGCCACCGCGCCCGGCTGCTTTACTCGACTTTAAAATGGGTCACGGGAGGCCGAGGCGGGTGGATCAGGAGGTCAAGATCGAGACCATCCTGGTCAACATGGTGAAACCCCGTCTCTACTAAAAATACAAAAAATTAGCTGGGCACGGTGGCGCGTGCCTGTAATCCCAGCTACTCAGGAGGCTGAGGCAGGAGAATTGCCTGAACCCAGGAGGTGGAGGTTGCGGTGAGCCGAGATCGGGCCATTGCACTCCAGACTGGGTAACAAGAGCGAAACTCCGTCTCAAAAAAAAAAAAAAAGGGCAGTCTGTGTAGCTACGATCACATTATCACACTCAGGAAACTTAGTGCTGATATATCTACTTTGTTTTTTTTTTGAGACAGAGTCTCACTCTGTCACCCAGAAGTATAGTGGCACAATCTCAGCTCACTGCAACCTCCACCTCCCGGGTTCAAGGGATTCTCATGCCTCAGCCTCCTGAGTAGCTGGGTTTGCAGGTGCCCACCACCACGCCTGGCTGATTTTGTATTTTTAGTAGAGAGAGGGGTTTGCCCTGTTGGTCAGGCTGGTGTCAAACTTCTGACCTCAGGTCACCCGCCTACCTCGGCTTCCCAAAGTGCTGGGATTACAGGCGTGAGCCACCGCGCCTGGCTGCTTTACTCGACTTTAAAATGGGTAATGGGAGGCCGAGGCGGGTGGATCAGGAGGTCAAGATCGAGATCATCCTGGTCAACATGGTGAAACCCCGTCTCTACTAAAAATACAAAAAATTAGCTGGGCATGGTGGCACGTGCCTGTAGTCCCAGCTACTCGGGAGGCTGAGGCAGGAGAATTGCCTGAACCCAGGAGGTGGAGGTTGCGGTGAGCCGAGATTGGGCCATTGCACTCCAGACTGGGTAACAAGAGCGAAACTCCGTCTCAAAAAAAAAAAAAAAAAAAAAAAAAAAAAAAAAAAAAGGGCAGTCTGTGTAGCTACGATCACATTATCACACTCAGGAAACTTAGTGCTGATATATCTACTTTGTTTTTTTTTTGAGACAGAGTCTCACTCTGTCACCCAGAAGTATAGTGGCACAATCTCAGCTCACTGCAACCTCCACCTCCCGGGTTCAAGGGATTCTCATGCCTCAGCCTCCTGAGTAGCTGGGTTTGCAGGTGCCCACCACCACGCCTGGCTGATTTTGTATTTTTAGTAGAGAGAGGGGTTTGCCCTGTTGGTCAGGCTGGTGTCAAACTTCTGACCTCAGGTCACCCGCCTACCTCGGCCTCCCAAAGTGCTGGGATTACAGGCGTGAGCCACCGCGCCCGGCTGCTTTACTCGACTTTAAAATGGGTCACATGGCAGCACCACACCTAGGCCTGCAGGGGAAGTCGGCACTTCGCTGGTGCCTAGGAACTGGTGGCTAGAATGATACTGTCCTCACCAGGCTGGGCTGGGCCTGCACAGGGGATGCGTGAAGGCTTGAGCAGTTCAGAGGGAGGAGGGAAACCCCGCGTAGCACCCCGAGAGGGGATTGTTCTGTCTACATCACCTCATCTGAGTGTTTGCCTCCAAGAGAACTCGTGATGGATGGTGTTCTGGGATGGAGAAAGGTGATGAGGGTGCCAAATGTTGTCCTGTTCCGTCTTCCTTATGTGTGCTGTAGGGTGCCTGGTGACGTCATCCGTGTCGCCACACCACGCCCAGAGAAGCCAAAAGAAAAGGCAGCAGGAGTCAGAGGGCAGCGGCGCCTTAGTATCTGGCACGATTTAGGTCATTGGAATTGCCTTTCTCTCTCTCTAAAGTTAAGCGTCACGTTACGTAAGTTATTACTAACTATGGAGTTGAGAAAGGGAATAGTCATTCTTTCTGTCCACTGATAGTGCCATAAAACCACATTTTTCTGCCTGCAGGCTACGTGTAAATATATTTTCTCTGTCTGCGAAGCCCTTTCTGCTTGTTCTTCACCTGCTGAGATCCTACTCAACCTCCATTTTAATTGCTTCATTCTTTATGGAACCTTCTAAAATCACCCTACAGCTAGATGAAATTCATTCTCTTCAACCTGAGGACGCTGATTTGAAAAAAAAAAAAGGGGGAATTTATTCTCTGTGCTTTCACTTGACTTATCCCTCATTTGTATCGCAATAATAAATTGTAGAGCTTCTCTTTTTTTCTTTTTAATAATTTAGTTCCTCTACTAGATTATATCCTAGAAAGCAGGAGCCCGTTCAGTTTTGAATCCTGCTTACAAACAGTCTTGTACATTTTAGAGAGTTAATCTGGTATTTGTGGACTTGAGTAGCTTTGCCTTGAAATAATGGAACCCAAATACCCAGAATTCCGAAACAGTCAGAGTTGGAAAGATCTTGACCCTGTCATTTTATTGGAATCTAGTAAAGGGTTACTGAGCATCTGCTATACGCCAGGCACTCGGAATGCAGTGGTGAAAAAGTCAAGGTCTCTGTGTCTGAAATCGGAGATTTCTTCCAAAGTGTAACTTTAGGTTCTGCTCTGGAGTTCGTGCAGGGTTATTCCATGCATTTCGCCTTCTGTGTGTATGGTCTGAAGCATGGAGATTTAGCCTTCGGAAAGGCCTTGTTCAGCTCAACACAATGGGAGGATTCACGGCACAGACTTTCCAGCAGCCCCTGGAAAAACCAGCGTACAGTACATAGAGGGAAAGTAGCAGGTATCCCTGGTAACCTGGAGCTAGCATGTTAAAGACCAAAAGGAAGGAATAGAAGTATGCCATGTGTTTCCGCAGTTTCCATTGAAGCTTACTAAGTGGACTTTGTCTCTGGACTTTAGTTAGAGAAATTCACATAGGGCCAGGTGTGGTGGCTCACGCTTGTAGTCCTGCACTTTGGGAGCCCAAGGCGGGTAGATCATGAGGTCAAGAGATCAAGACCATCCTGGGCAACATGGTGAAGCCTTAGTTGTAGTCCCAGCTACTCGGGAGGCTGAGGCAGGAGAATTGCTTGAACCCAGGAGGTGGAGGTTGCAGTGATCTGAGATCGCACCACTGCACTCTAGCCTGGTGATAGAGCGAGATTCCATCTAAAAAAATATATATATATATATATATATATATATAAAGTAGGTAGAATGAGTCAGGACTCACAGTTGTATGGCCCACTTTGCTGTCCACATACAGAATCTTATTAGATCAGTCTAGCAGCTTGACTGACTCAGAAGGGCCAGGGGTTTTGTCTAAGGTTACTCACTCTAGCCAGGAGAGCCACAAAATCCTGACAGTGAGTTCTGGGGGCAGAGGTGGAGGTGGGAGGAGGGCTGTGTCATGTGCTCCTTCCGCCTTCCTGCACCTGGGGCAGTTCCTCTGAGTCCCTGGATGCAGCTAAGGTTTGCTAGGTCAGCACTGAGCTCGAAGGAAGCACCCATTTAAAAAACAAATGGACATTAGTCAGTCGGGAGTAGGAAAATCATCAAGGTTACTTCTCATCATAGTCAGTTTGGGCTGCTATAGAAATGCCATCAACTCGGTGGCTTAAATAACAGAAGTTTGCTTCTCATGGCTCTGAAGGGCTGGGAAGTCTCCAATAGAGATGGCGGCTGATTCAGTTCTTCGTGAGGGCTCTCTTCCTGGTTTGCAGGCAGCCGCCTTCTTGCTGGATACTCACATGGAGACAGAGAGAGAGCTCTGGTCCTTTCTTCTAATAAGGGCACTAACACCACCATGGGGGCTCCTCCCTCATGATCTCATCTAACCCTAATTACCTCTCAAAGGCCCCTCTTCCGAGTATCATCACACTGAGAATTAGGGCTTCACACGTTCAGCCCACATCACCTTCCTTTATCTGCATTACTGGTTAGGTTCAAATCGAGGAGTGAAATCAGGTTCTGGGAATATCCAAGTCCATATCTATAATACCAAACGTTAACTTTAGTATAATTTTCTGGTAATAATTTAAAGCCAATTATTATTATTTTTTTATTTTAATTTTATTTTTGAGATGGAGTCTTACTCTGTTACCCAAGCTGGAGTGCAGTGGCATGATCTTGGCTCACTGCAGCTTCCACCTCCCAGGTTCAAGCAATTCTCCTGCCTCCATCTCCCAAGTAGCTGGGATTACAGGCACCTGCCACCATGCCCAGCTAATTTATGTATTTTTAGCAGAAATAGGATTTCACCATTTTGGTCAGGCTGGTCTCGAACTCCTGACCTCAAGTGATCTGCCCACCTCAGCCTCCCAAAGTGTTGGGATTACAGGTGTGAGCGACTGCACCTGGACTTAATTTTAATATTTCAACCATATTTAGCCAATGCTTTTAGAAGTCCTTGAATGTATGATCATTTACTTTTTTAAAATTGTTTATGAGTAGGTAAAAACCCGACCTTTCCAGACCCTCCACTAGAGTGGATTTTATTTTCCCAACGATGTATGAAAAATAATGAATTGTTCTCTCTTATTCCTAACGGATAAAAATATGTTTAAGATTTTTAAACCCAAACATGAAATTACCATGTTATCCACAAATTCCACGCTTGTGCCCAAAAGGATAGAAAGCCGGGACTCAAACAGATTTATGCCCATCTGTGTTCATAACAGCATTATTCACAATAGCCAAAAGGTGGAAATAATGTGGTATATCCATTGAATGGGATATGATTCAGCCTTAAAAAGGAGGGAAATTCTGACCCACAGTATAGTGTGGTTGCATCTTGAAGATAGCATGGTGAGTGAAATAAGCCCGACACAAAAGGACAGTTACTGTGTGATTCCACTTCTGTGAGGTCCCTAGAATAGCTGAGTTTATAGAAAGTGGAAGGGTGGTCCCCAGGGGCTCAGAGGAGGAGGAGCAGGCTTGTTTAATGGGTATAGGGTTATTTAACAGGCAGAGTTTCCCTTTGGGATAATGAAAAGGTCCTCAAGACGGATGGTGGTGGTTGCCCAATAGTGAGAATGTACTCAATGCCACTGAAATGTATTCATAAAAGTTTAAATGGTCTTAAAAAAAGGGAGAGGGATTTTAAATGATAAACGTTCATCCTAGGGGCCTGTACTTTTTAGATAGCATGGGCTGCTTATATTTCGGGACAGACTAAAGAGACATGGCTGCGTTACGGTTGCTGTTGTTTTAGACACGAGTGTGTCGTATCAGATGTATTTGAACCTTTTTTTTTGTTTGAGTAAATGTGTGGGAAAAAACAGAATGTGCTTATACCATTCTTAACTTTTAAAAATGGTTAAAAACAGAACAAAATAAAGACACACAAAAATGCAATGCACAAGTCTGAGAAAAGACACCAAGAAATGACTCTCCCTTCCCCCAGCCCATGCCTGGCATAAGTTTAGTGCCCAATAAATGCCTTTTGAATGGTGAATACTTTCATTGTGCAAGGCAGACTCTATCATGAGTGATTCTCAAGCCAACCTACTTCAACTAAACGATTCAAATTCAGCAGATATTAACTCAGAATCTACCGTGTGCTAGAGAATATAGTAAATGCTAGATTGAAATTGAAGTGATTCAAAGATAGTTTAATTCCACTCTGGTCTATTGAGAGAGGCAGAGATAGAAACCGATAATGCATAGTATTAGACCGTGGAGCATGGTCTCATGCGCAGGGCCAGTGGGGAGCAAGTAATGCTTTCAGGGAATGTTGGAAAGAGATGTTGGAAAGAGATGCTTTGTGTCACAAAGAAAAATTAACACAGAGATAAAAGATCTTTCAGCCACACAGTTTTTACTTCCTGGACTGCAGGAAGGGTCCTCTCACTCGCCATCTTGCCATGAGAATACACAGAACAAAGGAAAACACATAAATGTACCCCTTACACATTTGGGGTCATTCTTACTGCTGTGTCTGATCTCCGTTGGCTGGAGCCAGACCTCACAATCTAAACTAAAACCCGACTGGCTAACAACTTAAAACTTTTCTAAACAGGTAAAAGCCTTGGGGAGCTGGGACATGCCTGTGAGCATGTCCAGCACAGATAGCTTGGTTAAAGTAAAAGGACATAGAATGTACCACGTGCCTGTAAGCATGGCGTGTCTCACAGCTGCATAGGATAGGGCTTCACAAAGTTATTAGCACACTTATGATCTATTATTTAACAAGAAAGGAAACTTTAGAAAGGAACTTTTCTATTTCCCACAGAGGAGGTGGCCGGGAGCACTCAATGAAGGTTCCAGAAGGCCCAGTAATGCTTTTAAAAGACCAAATTTTTGTCCATTGTCAACAGGCATGGGACTGGCCTTCCAGGTGGAGAGTGCAGCAGGAAGGGATGATACGCTCCGATTTGTACAGGTCACTCGGAAACAGTTCGGACCCGTGGCCGTGGTGGGCCCTACAGACTAGTGGTTCTGTCTCCAGGAAAGCTGCCCCCGCTCGGTGGATGACCGGATTCTCTGGTTGGTTTGTTTCTCTGCTAGCTGACTATAGGCCCTTCAGGAATAAACTCACCAGCAATGAATCTCTCTCTTCTGAGATGAGGGCAGTTCTAGCAGCAGAGAAGGGCGGTTTAGGGTGAAAGCATGTGGAGCAGTTGATCGATCAAGTTGGCAATAATGTTTGTTTGGACACACAGTAACAAGTCTGTGTTCCTTAGACAGTGGCTTTGGAAGCCGTTCAGGAAATATTTCCCAGGCGCAGCGGCTCATACTTGTAACCCCAGCACTTCGGGAGGCCAAGGCTGGAGGATTGCTTGAGGCCCGGAGTTCAAGATCAGCCTGGACAACAGTAAGACTCCAGCTCTACAGAAAGTTAAAAACACTATCCAGGCACGGGGGCACAGGCCTGTAGTCCCAGATACGCAGAAGTCTGAGTTGGGAGCATAGCTTGAGCTCAGGAGTTCAAGGGTGCAGTGAGCTGTGATCACTCTACTGTACTCCAGCTTGCGCTACAAAGCAAGACCCCATCTCTATTAAAAAAAAAAAAAAAAGAAATTTCCCCAAGTCTTTTGAGAATGATAGCACTAGTGGATCCTACGAAACTTCCTGGAGTCTGTTAAAAACATTCGTCTCAAGTCATTACAGCTGGAACTTGAAGCTGGGATTCTCTTCAGGGTTGTTTAGTTACTTACACAGCAGAGTCAGCTGGTTTTACGAACGTCACTCATATTTAAACTGAAAGCTTGGTTTTAGTGTCACCGGAAAGAAATCCTCAAGCCCTTCACCCTCGGCTTGAGTTTGCACTTGTGTCTGCTGGCCTGCAATGTACAAGACTGTCCTACTTTCAGAAGGAGAGGCACTTGGATAGCTGTTCCATTGGTTTCAGTAAAGGCAGTGTGTATGCGAAGCTGTGCACTGTGGACTAAGTGGTGCAAAGCATGGTCAAAGCTGTGCGCCGTGCACTAAGTGGTGCAAAGCGTGGTCGAAACTGTGCACCATGGACTAAGTGGTGAAATGCATGGTTGAAGCTGTGCACCGTGGACTAAGTGGTGCAATGCGTGGTTGAAGCTGTGCACCGTGGACTAAGTGGTGCAATGCGTGGTTGAAGCTGTGCACCGTGGACTAAGTGGTGCAATGCGTGGTCGAAACTGTGCACCATGGACTAAGCGGTGAAATGCATGGTCGAAGCTGTGCGCCGTGTACTAAGTGGTGCAATGCGTGGTCGAAGCTGTGCGCCGTGGACTAAGTGGTGAAATGCGTGGTCGAAGCTGTGCACCGTGGACTAAGTGGTGAAATGCATGGTCGAAGCTGTGCACCGTGGACTAAGTGGTGAAATGCATGGTCGAGGCTGTGCACCGTGGACTAAGTGGTGAAATGCATGGTCGAGGCTGTGCGCCGTGGACTAAGTGGTGAAATGCGTGGTCGAGGCTGTGCGCCGTGGACTAAGTGGTGAAATGCGTGGTCGAAGCTGTGCGCCGTGGACTAAGTGGTGAAATGCGTGGTCGAAGCTGTGCGCCGTGGACTAAGTGGTGAAATGCGTGGTCGAGGCTGTGCGCCGTGGACTAAGTGGTGAAATGCATGGTCGAGGCTGTGCGCCGTGGACTAAGTGGTGAAATGCATGGTCGAGGCTGTGCGCCGTGGACTAAGTGGTGCAATGCGTGGTCGAGGCTGTGCGCCGTGGACTAAGTGGTGCAATGCGTGGTCGAAGCTGTGCGCCGTGGACTAAGTGGTGCAATGCGTGGTCGAAGCTGTGCGCCGTGGACTAAGTGGTGCAATGCGTGGTCGAAGCTGTGCGCCGTGGACTAAGTGGTGCAATGCGTGGTTGAGTTGATTGATCTACAAACCCACGCACCTTGGAGATTTGGGAAATTAACACCTTAGAAAAGTGATACTCAGCGAATTTAGAAAGATTTTGCTGTTTACATTTAAACACAGTTGTACCCTCAACTTTTATCGTATGTTGATATTTCTACTGTATCAGGTGTGCAGAATACAACAGAAACACAGAAACAAAAATCCCTGCACTTCCAGAGCGTTTAGAAGCTGAGACAGCAGACCATCACGGAATCTTCCGTTGACTGATTGATAGATTGATGGATGATGGTTTTAGGGACAGGGTCTTGTTCTGTTGTCCAGGCTGGAGTGCAGTGGTGTGATTATAGTTTACTGTAGCCTCAAACTCCTGAGCTCAAGTGATCCTCCTCCTTCAGCCTCCCGAGTAGCCGAGACTATAAGACATGCCACCACTCCTGTCTAATTAAAACAATTTGTTTTTTGTAGAGATGCGGTCTTGCTGTGCTGCTCAGGCTGGTCTCAAGCTCATGGCCTCTATCAGTCCTTCTGTCTTGGCCTCCCAAATTGTTGGGATTACAGGTGTGAGCCACTGTTTCCAGCCATCACAGAATCTTTGAATAGAAAGCACCAGGAGGTTTTTTAGAAATCATGGAGTGTAACATCTTACCAGCTGTAAAGGCACAGATAAGTGTGAATGCCCAGGCTGTTCAGTGTAGGGCAAGAGTCTGAGGCCCCGTCTCTCCTGCCTCCTGGCCTTGTCCACTTGAGTGGGGGATATCTGATCATGAAAGGTCTGGGTCTCTGTCTTGTCACAATCTTTTTTTTCTATGACACTGTAGTAGCCTGTTCTCATGCTGCTAATAAAGACGTACCTGAAAGAAAAGAGGTTTAATTGACTCACAGGTCCACAGGGCTGGGGAGGCCTCAGGAAACTTACTCTCATGGTGGAAGGAAAAGCAAACATGTCCTTCCTCACATGGGTGGCAGCAAATAGAGGGGCAAAGAGGGCAAAAGCCCCTTTAAAAACCATCAGATCGTGTGAGAACAAACTCACTAACTTGAGAACAACAGAAGGTAACCACCCCCATGATCCAGTTACCTCCTATTGGGTCCTTCCCATGACATGGAGATTTCAGGAACTCCGGATCAGGATGAGATTTGGGTGGGGACACAGCCAAACCATATCAGACACCGTTTATGCCATGAATTTATAGGGAAGAAAGTATTCCTAGGGAATAAATTCATTCAATAAATGAATTCATTAGATAATAAATAACTCATTCAATAAATTTCTAGGGAATAAATTCATTATACCATGAATTTCTAGGGAATAAAGCCAGCAGCTCAGTCTCTGTGCAACTCATTCTCATAGACGTTTCTTTCTCTGGATGGAGCAGACTCCAGTTAAAATGTAAAAATCAAAGAAAAAAATGGAAACATTAACACTCAATTTTCATGTGCCCTTATAACTATTAGAAAGTACTGATTTCTTTTTGTGAATTTTTCACTTAGGCGAATCGCTAGAGCGACAGTTTCAGCGTTTCCCAAGACCAACCCCTGCAGACCCTAAACATGTAGCTCTCACCTGGAGCTTTGGCGAACCCAGCTGTCTTCTGCATGGCTTCCTTGTTTTGTGGGTCATTCCCTCCACAAGCTTCTGAACACCACCTCTGTTCTTGGAGTCCTTTAAGATGCTAGATTCACACATACACCAACTTGGCAAAAGCCTTGTCCTTTATGCGTTTGCTGCCAGCAGTGCCAGGCAGAAAGCGCCACGGCGCTGCAGGCACTTCCATTTTTCATGGTAACGTTTCTGGGGCACGCCTCGTGAGACATTCCTCATTCCCTTGATGTCTGCAGTCTCACCTTATAGATTTCCTCGTGAGTAGCCAGAGAAACTCAGGGTTTGGGAAGGGTCTGGAAGAAGGAAGCATTCTTCTCTGTCTGGCTTTTGTGTTGGTTATTTTAGGGAACTCCTAGGAGAGGGAGGTCTCAGCTAAAAGCCGATGGTTCTCGAGTGCAGCCCTCCCACGACTCAGCCCCAGGCACCTAAAAAAGCCAACCTGGAAAGCTGTACAGGCAGTGAGTACTGTCCTCGGTCTAAAGCATCTTTCCGCTTCTGTCTCCTGGTCCTCTCTGTGGCTTCTGTCCCTGCCTTTGCCTCTCCTGGCCTGTGCTCTCTAGTTCTCTGCTCAGTGACAGGTGCAGTCTGCTTCTTTGACCCTGTCCTCTCTCCCTGTCTCCCTTTTCTGGAGTAAGGACCTCCCAACTTCAGCTTCTGGCTGGGGAGGTGGGATTCAGAGCAGCAGATGCCTGTGATGTTGCATTTAGTGATGCCTCAAATCCATGTCATTTTCTCTTGCTGGTATAATAAGAACTTCCCAGGGCCGGGCACGGCGCTCACACCTGTAATCCCAGCACTTTGGGAGGCTGAGGTAGGCAGATCACCTGAGCTCAGGAGTTTGAGACCAGCCTGGCCAACATGGCGAAACCCCGTCTCTACTAAAAATACAAGATTAGTTGGGCGTTGTGGCACATGCCTGTAATCCCAGCTACTCTAAAGGCTGAGGCAGGACAATCGCTTGAACCTGGAAGGTAGAGGTTGCAGTCAGCTGAGATGGCGCCATTGCACTGCAGCCTGGGCAACAAGAGCAGAACTCCATCTCAAAAAAACAAAAATTCCCAACTAGGTCAGACTTCACCTCCCACTGCAGGCTCCTTCAACACGTGGATTAAACTGCAGACTCCCAGTATGGCGAGGTGTCCTAGGACATAAATTTATCCCTTGGACAAAGACCATGAGCATAGCTTATGAAATAGTAATAATAACCTGTCTTGAGTCTTTTCCATGTGACAGTCACTAGTACCTGTCCTGTGTCGGTAAAGCTGAAAACGAGTCACGTCCTTATTTCCTCCTCCCCGCAGTGAGCGCAGCTTGCGCTGGGACGTCCTTCGGGTCAGATAATCCGCTCCTAGGGATACTTTGATTTTTGCAGTGAGACTGGCCCTTTCCAGCATGATGCAGGAGGAAAAAGATTCTGCAGCTGTGAACTTTCCCACGCATGCCCGTGCCCGTGAATGACAGGACGTGAGTTTCTCCCCGCGTCTTTGCTCTATCTCTGCGGGCAGGTTTTTCCCACCGATTTCCTGGTCGAATCAACACAGTGGGGCCTCCGTGCTGAATGTTGTCAGTAGAACTTCTTGCTGAGAGACCCTCACATTGCGTTGGTTTCTTCTGCAGTTGATTCGGAGGGCGGATGGGCTCGATGAGTGGCTCCAAACACTGAGTATTTTGACTTTGCGTATTTTATATGTTCTCTTTCAGCCTTATAAGCCAAGTCAATTCTTCCTTTAGCACTTGGTGGTGATACCCAACCTTAATGCGCCTTTACGTAAGTGAGTCGCATCGTGTGCCTAACAGCCGTTCACGGTTGGGATGATCACTCTGCCAAGAAGTAGGTGCTTTTTCTGAAGGTTTGCCGCTTTTAAGAAATGGGACTGGCATGTGAAATCAGGTTCTTTTTCTTTCTTCTTTTTTGGTGGAGAATGGGGTCTTGCTGTATTGCCCAGGCAGGTCTCAAACTCCTTTCCTGGGTTCAAGCTATCCTCCCGTCTCTGCCTCCCCAAGAGCTGGGATTCTAGGTGTGAGCCACGGTGCCTGGCCCAGAATGTGAAATCAGGGTCTTGGGGCTGCAGGGCTGGTTCTTGATCAGTTCTTTGCTACCTTGGTGCTTGGGGTATTCGCTTTGCAGAGGGAACAAGTACAGGCTTATAAGGATGGGGCGCCGGGTGGGCGAGAATCAAAGGGACAGTGATTGCAGCTTGGCCTTCCAGGGTGATGTGACCAAGGGGTGATGGGGCAGAGATTTGATTGACAGGCCCAATAAGAACATAAGGCAGCCTAGGGAGAGAAGTCATGGAGTCCCAGGTTAAGGGGGCGGGCGGGGGTGGGGAATGCAGGAGAGTTTCCCGCACGGTGAATCGGAGTGGATTTCTGAGCCTGTTGCAGTCGAATCAGCGAGGGCTGCTCTGGCTTCCGTCTCTGCTTCCCAGCAGTGCGTGGGACTCTTCCTGGTGTGGCTGTGAGGGTTTCATCTGCAAGCCCGTCTGTGCTAGCGTTAAATGCTTTCTATACCGTGGAGCTACGTCTTTAGGAGTGTGGATTTCCCTGTAGCAAATTCTTTGTAAAATGCACCCGGGACAATAGGAATGCAGTATTTAAAGGAATTCTGTAAGGCGTGGACATACTCTAATTGATCGGCTTGAACTTTTTGAAAAATTATGTGTTTTTCCTATTTACTTTATTTATTTTTTAGAGACGGAGTTTCGCTCTTGTTATCCAGGCTGGAGTGCAATGGCGCGATCTCGGCTCACCACAACCTCCGCCTCCTGGGTGCAGGCAATTCTCCTGCCTCAGCCTCCTGAGTAGCTGGGACTACAGGCACGTGCCACCATGCCCAGCGAAGTTTTTGTATTTTTAGTAGAGATGGGGTTTCACCATGTTGGCCAGGATGGTCTCGATCTCTTGACCTCATGATCCACCCGCCTCGGCCTCCCAAAGTGCTGGGATTACAGGTGTGAGCAACCGTGCCCGGCCTTTCTATTTATTTATTTTTGAGACAGAATCTCACTCTGTCACCCAGGCAAGAGTGCGATCATATCTCACTGTGGCCTCCAACTCTGAGGCTCAGGTGATCCTTCCCACTCAGCCTCCTGAGTAGCTGGGACTACAGGAGCATGCTATTATGCCTGGCTAATTTTTGTTTTTTATTTTTGCAGAGACAGGGTTTTGCTATATCGCTCAGGCTGGTCCCAAACCACTGAACTTCCTGAAGTGATTCTCCCACCCTGGCCTCCCAAAGTGCTGGGATTACAGGCATGAGTGACTGCACCAGGCCTGTTTTATAAGCTTTTATCTGTTGTTTTCCTTTAAAGCAAGTTTTAACCAGCATGTTGGGAAATTACAGCAATAGCAACCAGAAGCGTTTGCTATGATTACTTCTCTTCCATTGCTTCCCACTCATACTTCAGTACTTAGGGGTTATCTACTGAGATCCAGGATCTGGAAAATCTCCTACAAAATTAAATTAGAGATGGCCCCTGTTCTCCAGAAGTTGGGAAGATAAGACAAGTGGGCTTCATGGCCGGGTGCTGTGGCTCACGCCTGTAATCCCAGTACTTTGGGAGGCTGAGGTGGGCAGATCACTTGAGGTCAGGAGTTCGAGACCAGCCTGGCTAACATAGTAAAACCCCGTCTCTACTAAAAGTACAAAAATTAGCTGAGAGTGGTGGCACACACCTGTAATCCCCGCTACTCGAGAAGCTAAGGCAGGAGAATCACTTAAATCCTGGATACAGAGATTGCAGTGAGCCAAGATCAGGCCCCTGCACTCCAGCCTGGGTGACAGAGCAAGACTCCGTCTCATAAAACAAAACAAAACAGTGGACTTCAAATAACGAAGCCAACCACATTCAGAAGATGTCAGAGGCCACGCTGACTATTGACCACGTATGTGCTAGACCGTGGGAGGTGCTTTGCTGCCTGGAGGAATCTAGGCGGAGTTGAATCTTGGCTGGGCTCCTGAGGAAGTTCAGCTTCTCTTGTTGACATCCAAAGCAGAGATGGCAGCTTTTCTCTGTGCTCTCTAAGGTTCTAATCCTGCTTTACCTTGTAACTCCCTGCAAACTGCCTCTTTATCTTTGTGGTAAAAGATTGAAGCCGTCCACAGCAAACTCGTCTCAACGTCACTTTTTCCTTGTAAATATCCCTGTCTCTTTCTATGGTTACGTTCCCTCTTTCTATCTCTTTCTAATTTAATTTTTGTTTTTATTGATTGAGACAAGGTCTCACTCTGTCACCCAAGCTGGAGTGTAGTGATGTGACCTTGGCTCACTGCACCCTCTGCCTCCCAGGCTCAAGCGATTCTCCTGTCTTGGCCTCCTGAGTAGCTGGGATTACAGGTGTGCGCCAGCGCGCCCGGCTGATTTTTGTATTTTTAGTAGAAATGTGGGTTTGCCATGTTGGCCAGGCTGTTCTTGAACTCCTGACCTCTGGTGATCCGCCTACCTTGGCCTCCAAAGTGTTGAAATTACAGGTGTGAGCTACTGCGCCTGGCCTAATTCAGTTTTTAAAAGAAAGGACCTTGCTCCGTTGCCCAGTGGTGAAATCATAGATCACTGCAGCCTGCAGCTCGTGGGCTAAAACGATCCTCCTGCCTCAGCCTCCCGAGCAGCTGACACTGTAATTGCTCACCACCACTCCTGGCTAATGTTTCTATTTTTCATAGAAATGGGGTCTCACTATGTTGCCCCTGCTGGTCTCAAACTCCTGGCTTGAAACGATCCTCCTGCCTTGGCCTGCTGAGCTGTTCGGATTCCAGGCATGAGTCACTGCCCCCAGGCTCTTTCTATCTCTGGGAAGGAAATATCTGCTTTTTCTTCTCCCCTCAGCCCCTTAACTCTCCACCCCACTGGGGGTCACAGGCAACATCTTGAGATCCTCTTCTCCTCAGGCTCTTATTCTGTTCTTGAGCTTGCTTTTTCTCCTTCTTCCAACCCTGCAATGGGTCTGTAACTCTAACGATCTCCTGTCTGCTTTTCCCCACAGTGCCTTCTTTTTTTTCACTTTATACAGAGTGATCTTTACTGTATCAAGAAGTCAAACAGGGCCGGGCGCGGTGGCTCATGCCTGTAATCCCAGCACTTTGGGAGGCTGAGGGGGGTAGATCACCAGGTCAAGAGATCGAGACCATCCTGGTCAACATGGTGAAACCCTGTCTCTATTAAAAATACAAAAAATTAGCTGGGCGTGGTGGCGCGTGCCTGTAATCCCAGCTACTCTGGAGGCTGAGGCAGGAGAATAGCTTGAACTCAGGAGACGGAGGCTGCAGTGAGTGGAGATTGGCCACTGCACTCCAGCCTGGGTGACAGAGAAAGACTGTCTCCAAAAAAAAAAAAAAAAGTCAAACAAAGTAATTAAGTGGTGAAGAAAAATAGTCCTTTATGACCAAAATAAATGAACACAACTTTTCTTCGACAGATCAGAGAAGAACTTAATAAAGCCAAAGCTTTTAAACAGGTGCAATAAAATTATATGGATATATGCATAAAAATTATGTGCATGATGTATAATTTATGCATAGAAATATACAGATATATACATAAATTATGTTATATTTTATATACACAAATTACATTTTATATACATAATTTATATTATTTTACATTATTATACACTGCACAAAATGTGCAATAAAATTATATGCATATATGGTATTGAAAACCGTGTTTCAGTGTTACAGAAACATGCTAAACATGTTACATGCTAAACATGCTAATTTATACTAAATTAAAATTATAGCAAATTATGAAGAAGAAAGCATCACTATAATCACTATACCCAATATGAATAGTGTTAAAGTCTGTTATTTCCTTCAGTCTTTTAAAGAAATTTGGCTTTTTATGTTGTATTAAAAAAATTTCAATGTATTGCATGTTTCCTAAAACATTAACTATTCTTTAAAACATATCTTTTGAGCTGGGTATGGTGGCTCAGGCCTGTAGTCCCAGCACTTTGGGAGGCCGAGGCAGGAGGGTCATCACGCAAGGTCAGGAGTTCAAGACCAGCCTGGCCAACGTGGCAAAACACTGTCTCTACTAAAAATACAATAATTAGCCGGGCATGGTGGCATGTGCCTGTAGTCCCAGCTGCTTGGGAGGCTGAGGCAGGAGAATCTCTTGTACCTGGGAAGCGGAGGTTGCAGTGAGCCAAGATCACACCGCTGCACTCCAGCCTGGTCGACAGAGTGAGACTCCATCTCAAAAAATAAACAATAAAAAATGTGTATGTTTTGAAAGCTTTCTGCAAGTCCGTTGTATGAAGTTACCGTAACTTATTGAACCCGCTCCTGCTTTTTGGACGTTTCTTTCTGTCCCGTGCATGGCTGTTGTAAATAGCACGGTCATGTACAATGCAGTTGTTCGGCTGGTCGCCTTCTTCCTGGACCTGGGTTACATTTGGCTTTCATGTCTGCTCTCAGGGTTCTACAGTGGCACCTTTAGCCCTGACTGCAAGCCTAAGCTCTTGGCCTCAAATCTAAACCCCTTGCCGGAGCTGACGTGTGCTCCCACCTCCTCTCTGCTCCCCCTACTCAGGCAGTTTCTTCTGACCCCTGTGTGTGGTGTCACTGTGATTCCCACATGCCGGCCTTTTGTCTTCTCTGGCCCTTCTCTTTGGCCCCACACTGCAGGGGATCTCCAGGTCGCATGTGTTGCGTGCATCCAATATCCCAACACATCTCCGCACACCTGTCGGCTCCTTATCAACGAAGACAACAGCGTCCTTTTTTTTTTTTGAGGCAGAGTCTCACTCTGTTGCCCAGGCTGGAGTGCAGTGGTGTGATCTCGGCTCACGGCAACCTCTGCCTCCCGGGTTCAAGTGATTCTCCTGCCTCAGCCTCCTGAGTAGCTGGGATTACAGGTGGGCGCCACCACGCCCAGCTAATTTTTGTATTTTTAGTAGGGATGGGGTTTCACCATGTTGGTCAGGATGGTCTTGAACTCCTGACCTGGTGATCCACCTGCCTCGGCCTTCCAAATTGCTGGGATTACAGGCACGAGCTGCCGTGCCCAGCTGTCAACAGCATCTTTTCTGACCCTTGCTGCCTCCGTCCTGCCCCCCACTGCCTCTTACACGCTGCTAAACAATTTACCTTTACAAAAATAGAGCTCTAGCTGATCACTCTTTTCCTTAAATTGAGTCTTACCCTGACAGCAGTAGTGGTTCACAGCAGTCCCTCCTCACCAGCAGGGGAGGGGTTCCAGGACCTCCAGCTGCCGCCTGAAATCTCGGCTAGCACTGAACTCTATGTATAGTAAGTCTTTTCCTGTACGTACCTACCTATAAGAAGGTTTCATTTACAAGTTAGGCACAGTAAGAGACTAACAACAATAACTAATAATAAAATCTCATTCTGTTGCAAAGATGTATGCACGTGTATGTCCACTGCAGTGCTATTCACAATAGCAAAGACATGGAATCACCCCAAAGGCCCATCAGTGACAGACTAAAGAAAATGTGGCACATATAGGAATACTATGCAGCCGTAAAAAAGAACGAGATCATGTCCTTTGCAGAGACATGGATGGAGCCAGAAGCCTTTATCCTCAGCATATTAACGCAGGGACAGAAAACCAAACACCGCATGTTCTCACTTACAAGTGGGAGCAGAACAGTGAGAACACATGGACACGGGGAAGGAAACATCACACACGGGACTGTTGGAGAGGGGCGTTGGGGGAGGGAGAGCGTTAGGAAAATTAGCTAATGCATGCTGGGCTTAATACCTAAGTGATGGGTTGACGGGCGCGGCAAACCAGCATGGCACACGTTTACCAATGTAACAAACCTGCACGTCCTGCACCTGTAAATCAAAATGCAAACAAAAATTTCTAAAAAATATAGTATGTACTGCAACAGTGGGTCCGACAGTGTGGCTAGGCTACACAAAGGGAGATTCATGGCCCCAGGTGGGGCAGTTGGGACAGTGTAAGATTTCATCTCTCTCCTTGGAATGGCATGCAGATGAATACTGATGAATGCTTTATTTCTGGAATTTTCCGTCTGATATTTTTGGAATGTAGTTGAACTCAGGTAACTGAAACTGCAGACAGTGACGCTGGGTGATGGGAAATGACTGTGCCTGTATTAGTTTTCTGTGGTCGCTGTAGCCAATTATCACTCAACAGCTTAATATAACACAAGTTTATTATCTTTCAGTTCGGAGGTTTGAAATGCGTCTCACTGGGATAAAATCAGGACATTGTCAGGGCTACATTCCTTTGGAGATGCTGGGGGAGAATCTGTTTCCTTGCTTGGCCCAGCTTCTGTAGAGGCTGCCTGCATTCCTTAGCTCATAGCCCATCTTCCATCTTCAAAGGCAACAGTGCAGCATCTTCACATCTCCTGACTCTCCAACCTTTCATCTTTTTTTGGTCTCAAGACTGGGTCTTCCTCTTTTTCCCAGGCTGGGGTGCAGTGTTGTGATCACAGCTCACTGCAGCCTTGACCAACCTGGGCTCATGTGATCCTCCCACTTCAGCCTCCCAAGTAGGTGGAACTACAGGTGTGTCTACCACTCCCAATTAATTATTATTATTATTGTTTTTAGTGTGTATTGTAGAGACAGGGTTTTGCCATGTTACCCAGGCTGATCTTTTGTTTGAATATTTTTAAATTTTACTTTAAGTTCTGGGGTACATGTGCAGAACGTACAGGTTGGTAACATAGGTACACACGTGCCATGGTGGATTACTGCACCCGTCAACCCGTCATCTAGGTTTTAAGCCCCACATGCATTAGGTATTTGTCCTAATGCTCTCCCTCCACTCCCCCCCACCCCCCAACAGGCCCCAGTGCATGATAATCCCCTCCCTGTGTCCATGTGTTCTCATTGTTCAACTCCCGCTTATGAGTGAGAACATGTGGTGGTTGGTTTTCTGTTCCTGTGTCAGTTTGTTGAGAATGATGGCTTCCAGCTTCATCCATGTCCCTGCAAAAGACATGAACTCATTCTTTTTTAATGACTGCATAGTATTCCATGGTGTACACGTGCCACACTTTCTTTATCCAGTCTATCATTGATGGGCATTTGGGTTGGTTCCCAGTCTTTGCCATTGTGAGCAGTGCTGCATCAAACATACGTGTGCATGTGTCTTTATAATAGAACAATTTATAATCCTTTGTGTATATACCCAGTAATGGGATTGCTGGCTCAAATTGTAAGCAATCCTCTTGCCTCAGCCTCCCAAAGTGCTGGGATTGCAGGCATGAGCCACTGTGCTCTGCCAAGTATTTTAAAAAATAACTTTATTGAAGTGTAGTTTAACAAACTACCTGCATTAAGTGTCCAGTTCAATGATTGCTCATAAACTTATGGAGCTGTGCAGGCCTCACTGTCACTCAGTTTTAGAACACATTTTATCACCCAGGAGAGACTCCATGAGGAGCTCTTAGCCCAGTGGGGAAGGCAGACATTTAAACTAGTGGTTACACGATATGCTGAGCTCGCGAGTGGAGTTACATGCATGCATTCTAGGTGCACAGAGGGCAGAATGCTGGGTGAAGGGAAGATTAAGGTAAGGCTTCTAGTCCCTGGAAATACGACTTTCTCTCTTTGACCAAACTAATTAGGTGAGAGAAACAGACATTGGGATCCCCAACACCTCACTGACAAGTGCAGTCCTCATTAAGCAGCTGTGTGGATGGAAGCTCCCAGGGCAAAAAATGTGTGTGCCTTGGTCGGCACAGACAGCAGGGCTCGGTTCTGTTTTGCTTCGCCATGAACCTGAAGTCCGACACCGGAGGAGCTTAGCAGAAATGAGAGTAGGGATCGTGGAGGTGGCAGTCGTTCGGGAGAGGGCCCGGGTCCTGGGACGGAGTGCCTGCTCTCTGGAGGGAGACCTTCGGGTTGGTGCCTGCAGTGTGGCCTGGGAAAGCTCTCCTGGGTTTCTGGTGCCTGTACTTCTCATCTTCATAACGATTCAGAGACGTTTGCCCTCTGCTTTTCACTTCTTATTTTAGATTCAGAGGGCACTTGTGCAGATGTGTTGCAAAGGTGTATTTCATGATACCGAAGCTTGGGATATGATTGCACCTGCCACTCAGGTAGTGAGTGAGGTACCCAACAGGTCGTTTTTCAACCCTTGCTCCTCCATCCCTCTTCCTCCAATGTCTATTGTTCCCCTTTTTAAAAAAAATTTTTTTTTGAGACAGTCTTGCTCTGTCACCCAGTCTGGATTGCAGTGGTGCGACCTCAGCTCACTGCAGCCTCCATCTTTCTCCAGGTTCAAGGTGCAAGTGATTCTCTTGCCTCACCTTCTGAGTAGCTGAAACTACAAACATGAACCACCATGCCCAGCTAATTTTTGTATTTTTAGTAGAGATGGGGTTTCACCATGTTGACCAGGATGGTCTCGATCTCTTGACCTCGTGATCCACCTGCCTCAGCCTCCCAAAGTGCTGGGATTACAGGCTTCAGCCACCGAGCCCAACTCCGCGCCCCCCCACCCCCGGCTTTTTTTTTTTTTAGTAGAGACAGGCTTTACTGTGTCGGCCAGGCTGGTCTCAAACTCCTGACCTCAAGTGATCTGCCCGCCTCGAACTCCCAAAGTGCTGGGATTACAGGCGGAGCCACCCCAGCCGGCCTTATTGTTTCCGTTCCATGTCCATGTGAACCCGATGCTCTCATGCGGAAATGAGAACGTGCCGTATTGGATTTTATGCCTGCATGAGTTTTCGCAGGCTAATGTCAGCCCGCTTTCTTATCTCTGCAGAGTAGGAAGATGTGTTTGGGAATCACAGTCTTCATCCTATTCATGTACGCCTTGACAGCACTGGGGTGGGGAAGGCCAGCCTCAGTGTGATGTCTTAGAGGGGCCCTAACAGTGCAGGGTGTGGAAGCTGATTCATCTCATGAACTTACTGCATTTCTTGACCTTGGAGTTTTATCAGTGAGGAAACTGAGGCCCAAGGAGAGGAAGGGAAAGGGCTCCCATGGGCTAGACTCTGTTCCAGGTGCATTGGGTCATTATGTCACCCCTGCCAGGTAGGCGGCATTAGAATCATTTTGCAGTTGGGGAAATCGTGGTTCAGAGAAGCATCTCAGTGGCATGAACAGTTTTCCACTTCTGTTTCTTTCTTTTTAAAAATTTTTATTATTTTGAGATGGAGTTTCACTCGTCACCCAGTTGGAGTGCAGTGGCACAATCTCAGCTCACTGCAACCTCCACCTCCCGGGTTCAAGCGATTCTCCTGCTTCAGCCTTCTTAGTAGCTGGGATTAAAAGTGTACACCACCACACCCAGCTAATTTTTTGTATTTTTAGTAGAGATGGATTTCATTATGTTGGCCAGGCTGGTCTCAAATTCTTGATCTCTGGTGATCCGCCCGCCTTGGCCTCCCAAAGTGCTGTGATTACAGGCGTGAGCCACGGCTGTTTCTTTCCCTGCAGCCTTCTGCCTTGCAGAAGGTGCGCACAGTTGCAGGTGTGAGCCTCAGACATTGTGGGTGCTTCGTAGGAGCTCAGAAACAGCCGAGTTTGACTTTCCTGCAAAGAGCACATGGAAGTGAGGAACACACAAGATGGTGTGACATTTTATGCCCTTTCAGTGTAAATTCTACAAAATCATCAAGGTAGTGCCGAGGGCTTTGCTTTAAAATAGAATACACGTGGAACGATCAGTCTTCAGAGAACGGGCCGTGTGTGATCTTCCTGTCGAGCTGCTTGTCTTTGGCACAGAAAACTGAAAATGACCTCTTTTCCCGATTGGCTGCTCCTTTTGAAGCTTGACCAACGCGGTGGAAAGCCCTGCTCTCTTCTTTGTAGATGGCCCTTTCTGGGGTGTCGTTGCCCTACCCCCATCCCACGGACTGGTAATTGGCACTTAAGGATTAAATCAGTTGGAAAAAGAACCGAAGCAGAATTGGGGACACACACAGGAAGGCATCCTGCCAAGGCTCGTCCTGCTGGCTCAGATAGGACCCTGGTGCTCAGTGAAGGAAGCTTCCCTGAGAAGGAGACGTGAAACCTGAGCCTGCCCCCTTTTGGTAAAATAATTTCCTGGAGGCCTGTGAGGTGCCACATCGAGCCTGTAAGAGACCAAGTACAGGGAAAATGCCGAGAATATCCTGATCTTTTTTTTTTTTTTTTGACAGGGTCTTGCTGTGTTGCCCAGGCTGGAGTGCAGTGGCATGATCTCAGCTCACTGCAACCTCCACCTCCCGGGTTCAAGTGATTCTCCTGCCACAGCCTCTGGAGTAGCTGGGATTCCAGGCACCCACCACCACACTCGGCTAATTTTTGTATTTACAAATACAAACTCCTGACCTCAAGTGGTCTCCCACCTCCACCTCCTAAAGTGCTGGGATTACAGGCGTGAGCCACCACGCCCGGCCAGGAGCCTTGGTCTTTGATTGTTTCTCCATTAGCTCTTTGTGAGAAGTACAGAGATGCTGTCTCAGGAGCGGTCGCGAGGTTCCGTTTTAATCTGAACAAACTTGCATTGATCGAGGACCAGCATGTGCCTGGACGTCCTCAACTGTGCTTTCAGGCAGGCGGCATGGGATGGGATTGAGAAGGCACGGGGGGGCCGGGCACAGTGGCCCACGTCTGTAATCCCGGCACTTTGGGAAGCCGAGATGGGCAGATGACTTGAGGTCAGGAGTTTAAGACCAGCCTGGCCAACATGGTAAAACCCCATCTCTACTAAAAATAAAAAAAACTAGCCAGGCATGGTGGTGTGTGTGCTTGTAGTACCAGCTACTTGGGAGCTGAGCAGGAGAATCGCTTGGATCCAGGAGGCAGAGGTTGCAGTGAGCTGAGATTGTGCCACTGCCCTCCAGCCTGGGCTACAGAGCGAGATTCCATCTCAAAAAAAAAAAGGCACAGGAATGAGAAGTGCACTCGGACAGCTCCTGCCCTCTGAGGGCTTTCTCTTTAGTAGAAGAGATTCCTGAACACTGAGAAGGTGAAGGCATGAGTCTTTCTGTCAGAAGAGGCTCAGAGAGTGCTTGGCCCATTGTGTTTCTGTCTGTGTGGTGGAAAGATTGCCTCAAGCCAGGACTTTGAAATTAACATGGGTAACAGCAAAGCCTCATCTCCACAAAAAATTTTTTAAAATTAGCTGGGCATAGTGGCGTGCACCTGTAGTCCAGCTACAGAGGAGGCTGAGGCTGCGCTGAGCTATGATTGATCGTTCCACTGCACTCCAGCCTGGGCAACAAAGCCAGACCGGGTCTCGACAAAGCAAAGAAATAGAACCGCATGTGACGGAAGCATGAAGTCACTATTTTATTTCCTTACTGGATAATAATCTCTCCAGCAGAACTATTCTTTTCTTTTAGCACTTAGACAACAAGGCCTTTATTCCCCAAGTGTTTCGTGTTTTGCTGAAGCTGTCACGATCTGCATTGCTGAACTCACTCCTGGGTTATGATAGTTAAATCCCTCTTCGGCGGCGGGTGGCAACTACTTCTCTTCCCCTTTTCTCCCTTCCCCACTTGCATTTGTATTTTCTGTGCTCCTTTTCTGTGGGTCGAGTTGGCGGGAGGAGATCTAGGCTTTGGGAAGAAGGTAAAGGGAGAGATCTTAAGTAATCAAGATGTGGTGGCCGACGGAGAGCCTGCTTCCTCGCCTTCCTTCCTGTCTTCACTTCTCCTTGGACGTTCTGCTCCAGGTTGCGTAGTTTCTGTTGCATTCAGAAAATAACCTCCTTGTCCTGGGCGGACTCGCCGCAGGACTGAGCAGGAGACGCAAGAAGATGATTTGGGCCAGACCGTGCTTAGTGGGGCAGGTCCGGGTTCATGGCAGGTCTAAGTGGAGGAGAACCACTCTGAAAGCACCAGCACCTGGAGAAATGCCTTCCCTTCCATGTACCTCCTCTTTCTCCTGTTGCCAGCCACGCAGCTTTTTTTTCTGAGATGGGGTTTCGCTCTGTCTCTGAGTGCAGTGGCGTGATTCCAGCTCACTGCAACTTCCATCTCCTGGGTTCAAGCGATTCTCCTGCCTCAGCCTCCTGAGTAGCTGGGATCACAGACACCACCATGCCAGGCTAATTTTTTTGTATTTTTAATACTGACAGGGTTTCACCACAGTTTGGCCAGGCTGGTCTCAAACTCCTGACCTCAGGTGATCTGCCCTCCTCACCTTCCAAAGTGCTGGGATTGTAGGCGTGAGCCACCACGCCTGGCCTCAGCCACTCAGCTTTATTTCCAGTTGTTCCTGGTCCTAGGCATTGCAGTAGTGAACTATGGAAAAACAAATCTTTGCTGGTCTTTGTTCTTGTTTTTTAAAGCTGAGACTTAATACAATAAAATTAGCCAGGCGTGGTGGCGGGTGCCTGTAACCCCAGCTTCCCTGAGGCAGGAGAATCGCTTGAACTGGGGAGGTGGAGGTTGCAGTGAGCCGAGATCGCGCCACTGCACTCCAGCCTGGGCAATACAGAGAGACTCCATCTCAAAAAAATAAAAAGCTGAGATCTGTGCAAGCAAAAACACCGGGCAATGCATCTCCACATCTTCAGGGCTCTTATTACAGATTGCTCAATTCCTTCCCTGATAGGTCAGTTCTATTTCTACTCCTACTAACCGTGTATGAAAAATACTCCCCTCTCACCACCCTCTCGCCAACATTGTGCTTGTAGTTTTAGAAATTGTTGCCAAGTTAGTAGCTTCAAATAAGGCTGGAGTTTTGTTTCACTTTACTACTGAGGTTGAATTTTTCTTTATGAGGAGGCTAACAAATGCATTTGTCTGCCCCCTTTCTTATCTATACAGTTCTGGTTTAGAAGGCAGTTCTTGTTCCCCCCAGGATTTTCTCTCTCAAACTGACCCTATAGACAATTCAGCCATTGAAATGTCTCCCATTCACACAGGAAAGTCTGTTATATGCAGTGTCCTATTCTCCTGCCTCTGTGTGTGCATGTGTGTACATGCAGTTGTGTGTATGTGTGCTTGTGTATGTGTGTGCGTGTGCATGTGTATGTGCTTGTATATGTGTATGTGCTTGTATATGTGTGCATGCACAAGTGTGTATGTGCATGTATGTGTATATGTGCATGGGTATGTGTGTGCATGTGTGTGTGTCAGCACGCACGTGTATCTTAATGGATTTTAATGAAAAATTGTATCAGGGTACTACATGTTACATGTTGTGAGTCTGATTGACTCAGAAGTTCAGTTGAGTCTTGAATGAAGAGCATTTCACCAGGTGTGGTTGCTCATGCCTGTAATCCCAGCACTTTGGGAGGCTGAGGCAGGAGGATCTCTTGAGGCCAAGAGTTTGAGATCAGCCTGGGCAACATAGCAAGACACCCATCTCTACAAAAAATAAGAACAGAAATTAGCCAGGTGTGGTGGAATGCACCTGTAGTCCTTGCTGCTCAGGAGGCCGAAGTTGGAGGATCACTTTAGCCCATGATTTCCAGGTTACAGTGAGTTATGATCACGCCACTGCACTCCAGCCTTGGCAGACAGAGCAAGACCCTGTCTTTTAAGAAAATGAAGAAAAAAATAGTCTATTGGGGGGAAAAGGGGAGGGCCAGTGGGAGGGGGAGGTGGGGAGGGATAGCCTGGGGAGAAATGCCAAATTTGGGTGAAGGGGAGAAGAAAAGCAAAGCACACTGCCATGTGTGTACCTACGCAACTGTCTTGCATGCTCTGCTCATGTACCCCAAAACCTATAATCCAATAAAAAATTAAAAAAAAAAATAAATAAAAAAAAATGAAGGGCATTTGACTCCATTACAGCTGGCTGTCACCGGGGAGGAATTTTCCTCTTCTGTGCTCATGGTTAGATCTTAGGGTGACTAGAGGTCATTGAGAAATAGAATCGCTGAGTGCTTATTTAATTAATACATATTCCAAAAAAATGTGTGTCAGGAGTTGTCAGAGTCAGGAGTAGGGTAATCCGGAGAGGGCGCAGTTTCCTGTTTTGGGGTGTACCTCTCATGGCCTCTGCCATTCCCTGCACTCTGTCACTCTCGGGACTACACAATTCGCATCTCCTATCCAGCCCCTTCCTGAACTCCATGCCTTTTTACCTGCGGGCCAGATCAGATTAGATGCAGGTAGCCGAAGTGCCGTGGAATGGATAATGGGCACACTTCTCCCGCAGCGGAAGATCCGTGTTGGACGTGGTGCTTCGCCAGGCATTGTTCTATAGGTCACCACCGTGAGCATCCATAGGGAGGACTCAGTGACCACGCGGTCCTGACTCTCCCGGGGTTCCCTTTGGATTCATGCTTTTCTCTTCTCTGAAGGACAGTGAGGTTCACTTAGACATTGCATACTAAAGCAAAAGGACGTTTGGTTTTTGGAAACTTACTCAAGCTTGGCATCCTCTACCTGGTCAGGTTAGAGATTCTCAGTCACTCATCTCACACCACAGAAAAACCAACAAATCGCAATAGCAACAGGCTACTGTGCTGGGCACCTCATCGTTGCCTTGGGACACAAAAGCAATAAGGCAAATTATGTTATGTGCTATGTTATGTTATCTATCTATTTTCAGACAAGAGTCTCGCTCTTTTCCCAGGCTGGAGGGCAGTGGCACGTTCTCGGCTCACCGCAACCTCTGCCTCCCGGGTTCAAGCGATTCTCCTGCCTCAGCCTCCTGAGTAGCTGAGACTACAGGCGCAGGCCTGCACGCCTGGCTAATTTTTTGTACTTTTAGTAGAGCTGGGGTTTCACCATGTTAGCCAGGATGGTGATCTCCTGACCTCGTGATCCGCCCTCCTTGCCTCCCAAAGTGCTGGGATTACAGGTGTGAGCCACCGTGCCCGGCCTGCACAGTTAATTATTATTTTTTGTTTTTGTTGTGGAGGTAGGGTCTCACTGTATTGCCCAAGCTGGCCTCGAGCTCTTGGCCTCAAGAGATCCTCCTGCCTCAGCCTCCCAAAGCATTAGGATTCTAGGTGTGAGCCAGCATGTCCAGCCGCAGTGATATTTAAGGTTAGCAAGTTTGTCAGTTGGGTCTTCTGGTTTGGACTGTAGAGATGCCTGTGAAATCCTCCTCCTTCCCCTAGGTGACCTCTGAACTCTGATGAGGCTTCCGGGCCCATCTCTTCCTCTGGCACGACTTTGTGTCTTCAGTTTTGACTCCGTGTTGCCGTCTCCCACATTTGGCTCTTTGAAGAGCAACTGGTTGCCATAGACACGGTGATGTCAGGGCCAGGGAGAGAGGTTTCTTGGCGTGGACCTAGGGCTTTATAGAGTTGTTTTCTATAATAATGTTTGGGGCTGGTGTTAGTCATTCTCCAAGAGGCAAGATGTCCAGACCCAGACCTTCCTCCACCCCGAGGTTCCTGAGTCCTGTTACTCACTGGGGCACGGTGCTGTGCTACCTGGGACAGGGGGGCAGCTGGGGTGTGCTTGGTCTCCGGGAACCCTCTTGTCCATTTAGCCACATGCTACAGCAGAGAGTAGAGCCCAGCCTTAAGGGGAGCTTGGGGGTGGGGCCACACCTGCACCTTGGTCAGTGGGGAAGCAAACCCCCGAAAGGCACTTCCCCTAATCCATTCTTGCATTCTATCACCTGTAACATCTTGTCACTTTCACTTACTGCATTAAAAAGGCTGAATGCCAGATGCAGTGGCTCATACCTGTAATCCCAGCACTTTGGTAGGTGGGAGGGTCATTTGAGCCCAGGGGCTTGAGACCAGTCTGGGCAACATAGCGAGACCCCATCTCTAAAAAAAAAAAAAAATCAGCCAGGTGTGGTGGCATGTGCCAGCTACTCAGTATGCTGAGGCAGGAGGATCACTTGAGCTGGAGAAGTTGAGGCTGCTGTAAGCCATGATTGTGCTACTGCACTCCAGCCTGGGTGAGAGAGTGAGACCCTGTCTCCTCCACCAAAAAATAATGCTGTGAAGTTGTCTCTTTTGGAGAAAGAGCTCAGCGGACCACTCAGCTGCCCTGTTCCCCACTTTATTCTGGGATCAGAGGTGCATCTGGTTCAATACCTGTTCTTTACGTCTAGACCTCAGGAGTGAGAATGGAGGTGAGGGGAAAGTGATGAGAGCTTAGAGAGACACTGGCCTCAGGCTGACTCTTCTCTACCTCCCCAGAGTCGGGGTACTTTCTGTTTGGGATGTGCCCCTATGATGTGCAGAATTATGGCTTCTCCAAAGATGCCACCTCCTATTCCCCAAATCTATGAAAATAATATATATATATATATATATATTTACCTTTAGTGTTTATTTTTTAGACACAGGGTCTTGTGTCACCCAGGCTGGAGTCATAGCTCACTGCAGCCTCAAACTTCTGGGCTCCAGTGATCCTCCTGCCTCAGCCTCCTGAGTAGCTGGAACTACAGGTGCATGGTGCCACTCCGAGTTACGTTAAATTTTTTTTTTTTTTTTGTAGAGGCAGAGTCTCATTGTATTGCCCAAGCTGGTCTCGAACTCCTGGCCTCAAGCAATCCTCCTGCCTCAGCCTCCTAAATCATTAAGATTACAGATGTGAGCTACCACGCCCAGCCCCAATGATAATTAAGGTCAACAAGTTTGTTAGTTGGGTTTTTCTAGAGGCAGATGTTGAGATCAAGTGTGCAAGGTTTATTGGTAGGGAGGGAGGAAGTATTATAATAATGGCTGTGAAATGGAAAGGCCTGGAAGCAGAACTGAACAGGGGAGTGTCAGACTCCCATGCAGATCTGACCCTTGGTCCAACCCAGGCTTACCTCTGCAGCAAACACTGCCCGTTAGAGGACTCCTGTGTTGGGCAGAAATGGCTAGGACCATGTCCCATGGCCAGCCCAGTCACTGGCTGGGGGCTGCTGGGGAGGGCATGGCCATGCTCAGCACTGAGTGAATCTGGAAGGCCTTGGGCAGCAGGGAATTCTTTTTTGCAGGGAGATCCTAGGCCGGGTCCATCCACAGCTGCTGAACAAAGCCAGAAGCTTCTTGTGGAGCTGCCTTGATTTCAGGTCTTTTACAATATTACAGGATAGAAATGATTAAAATTGGGGCTTCTCGGCCTTTTTCCTCCTATGTCTTTAGTGTCTAATGGAGGTGGTGAGGCAAGTTTGCCTTTCTGCATGGGTCAGGCTTCTGAAGAGGTGACGAGATATTGTGATACAGCCACACCTGCAGTCCTCGTCTTCAGTCATCATTGGTGTTAGCATGTAGACCAGTGGGCCGCGCCTTTTTTGCACCAGGGACTGGTTTCATGGAAGACACTTTTTCCCATGGACCAGTCGGGGATGCGGGATGGTTTCGGGATGATTCAGGAGTATTCCATTTACTGTGCACTTTATTTCTATTATTATTGCATTGTAATAGATAATGACATAATTCTACAACTCACCATCACGTAGAATCAGTGGGATCCCTGAGCTTGTTTTCCCGCAACTAGACGGTCCCTCTGGGGGTGATGGGAGACAGTGACAGATCATCAGGCGTTAGGTTCTCACAAGGAGTGCCGACCTAGATCCCGCGCATGCGCAGTTCACGATAGGGTTCGTGAGCCTATGAGAATCTAATGCGGCTGCTGATCTGACAGGGGGCGGGGCTCAGGCGGGAATACTAGCGTCGGATAGCCGCTCTATTCGCTTGTGCACCTGTCACTCACCTCCTGCTGGGCGGCCCGGTTCCTAAGGCCACAGCCAGTGTTATGTAGAAGGCCTATTTTTTTTTTCTTTTTTTCTTGAGACAAGATCTCCCTCTGTCGCCCAGGCTGGAGTGCAGTGGCGCAGTCATAGCTCACCGCAGCCTCAAACTCCTTAAAAGACCCATCTTAATATGTAAATATATCTTTCTTTCTTTTTTTTTTTTTTGAGACAGAGTCTTGCTCTGTCACCAGGCTCCAGGATGGAGTGCAGTGGTGCAACCTTGGCTCACTGCAACCTCCGCCACCCTGGTTCAAGCAATTCTCCTGCCTCAGCCTCCCAAGTAGCTGGGACTACAGGCATGCACCACCACACCCAGCTAATTTTTGTATTTTTTAGTAGAGATGGGGTTTCACCATGTTGGCCAGGATGATCATTTTTTTTAAGATGGAGTCTCACTCTGTCGCCCAGGCTGGAGTGCAGTGGCATGATCTAGGCTCACTGCAACCTCCGCCTCCTGGGTTGAAGTGATTCTCCTGTCTCAGCCTCCCAAGTAGCTGAGACTACAGGCCTGTATCACCATGCCTGGCTAATTTTTGTATTTTTAGTAGAGTTGGGGTTTTGCCTTGTTAGCCAGGCTGGTCTTGAACTCCTGACCTCAAGCAATCTGCCCACCTCAGTCTCCCAAAGTGCTAGGATTACAGCTGTGAGCCACTCTGCCTGGCCTAATATGCAAATATTTCTAAAGAAGGTAGCACATTAACTAGTCAATAGTTATAGGGCTAAACACCTTAGCACAAAACTGTGTGTGAATTCTTCATTGCATAGTGGACGGAGTTGAGCTGGGGCACCTGCCTGGATGCGTGCACTTACTGGCCAGGAGCTAGTGAGGCAGGTGCTCCTCCTGTGGCTGTCCTTTTGGGTGCCCTCTGCCTAGCTCAAGGGCTCATTGCCGGGGTCCCTCCTCCACCCTCAGCTTGCCGAGCAAATGCCACAACAGCGCCTTTGCCTTGTAGCCCTGGTCTCTCACTTTACGGTTGCCCTTGAAATGCAAGAAGCTATGAGACTCTCTCTGGGCTCGTGTGTAACCCAACTGTGCAGGGGAACCTGGGGGGTGGTGGGTGCGTCCTTCTCCCTCCCTGTTTGGGGCACACAGCGCTGCATTGCAGTGCATTGCTGAGCAGACACAGTCAACTGGTCGCAGAGCTGTGTGGTGACACTTCTCAGAGCTGCCATCCCCCTCTCCCCAACTCAACCCTTCACTGTCACTCTTCCCTTTCTGCAATGCTGTTCCCCAAGTAGATATTAGCTCATACCCTTTTCCCCTCCCCCCCACAGCTTTATTGAAGTGTGATTTATTAAGTATACTTTCCATACCATAAAATGTACGGCAATGCGCAACCCTCATTGAAATCCAATTTGAGTAGATTTCCATCACCCCAAAACCCTCCTCCAGCCCATTTACATTCATTTCCCGTTCTCACTCCCAGCTCCAGGCAGCCACTCATCTATTTTCTGCTTCTTGTAGATTTGCCTTCTTTGACCCATAAGGTTTTGCCTGAGGCTTCTCTGTTTAGGGAACCCAGGTTAAGACACACCGCAAATAATTCAGAAAATTCCTTGATGTCCAAGAGCTGCCACTTGCTCTCTCTGACTCTGAGGCCAGAGTGGACCATCCTGGGCAACTTGCTGGGAGTGGAGGACAGGACAACGTGTGGACAAATGTTTAGTTATTTGTAATTAGGACATGCGATGCATTAGCAATTATAAGAGGCAGGTTGCAAGGCGTCTTAGCGGTAGCAAGGTTACTGCTGGAACAGACCCGTGTCTTGAGAGCGATTTTTATTCTGCGCAGAAATTCATCAGCAGGTTGATCGCAAGCCCTGTGAAATCAGGGCAGAGCACACAGCGAGGGGGTCCTGAGGGCAAGGCTTTCCTGAGTGTTTTTGTTTTGTTGACTCCACAATCAAAAGTTTCTCTCAAGGATTTTCTGCACGTGAAAGGTGACCCAGTGAAAGGTGCCCCAGTGAAAGGTGCCCCACCAGCAGTTTGTGTTAAGGCCTTTTCCATCATCACTACTGACTGGTTGATAGACTGGTTATTTAGAAACACCTTGTTTTTGTTTTTTTTTTCCCTTAAGAGTCAGGGTCTTCCTGTGTTGCCCAGGCTGGAGTGCAGTGTTACAGTCATAACTCACTGCAGCCTCCAACACCTGGACCAACTGATCCTCCAGCCTCAGCTCCTTGAGTAGCTAGGACTACAGGCCCGTGCCGCCACGCCTGGTTCATTTTTTATTTTTTGTAGTGATGGAGACTCGCTATGTTGCCCCAGCTGGTCTTGAGTTCCTGACCTCAGGCAGTCCTCTTGTCAGCCTCCTAAAGCACTGGGATTGCAGGTGTGAGCTACCATGCCAGGTCTAGAAATAGCTGAATATTAAGATAGGTCTTCTTCTGTGGTACCCCAAATGCATGACTGAAGATGAAGAAGATGCTTTGGAATAGTTTCAATGGGGGCTGGGGCACTCCTTCGTCATAGCCCTTCAGCTGTCCCATATCATATCTGTTGGGTAGGTTCATCCCCTCTTTAGTATTTAAGAGCAAAAAAGGGCCGGTGCAGTGGCTCATGCCTGTAATCCCAGCACTTCGGGAGGCCGAGGCAGGCGGATCACCTGAAGTCGGGAGTTTGAGACCAGCCTGACCAACACGGAGAAACACCGTCTCTACTAAAAATACAAAATTAGCCAGGCGTTGTGGCACATACCTGTAGTCTCAGCTGCTCGGGAGGCTGAGGCAGGAGAATCGCTTGAACCCGGAAGGCCAAGTCAGGAGAATTGCTTGAACCCGGGAGGCTGAGGCAGGAGAATCGCTTGAACCCAGGAGGCAGAGGTTGTGGTGAGCCGAGATCATGCCATTACACTCCAGCCTGGGCACAGAGCAAGACTGCCTAAAAAAAAAAAAAAAAAAAAAAAAAGGAAAGAAAAAGAAAACCCATGGATTTGAAGTGTAAAATAATTATCTAGGAGCCATAAAAGGTTGTTTGTCAAGCATCTATGATGAGTCAGATCTCGAGTCTTACATGAGACAGTTTATTGTGCTTTTAATGTGGGCCAGAAGATGCGCCGAGAGCTTTCTTCCATCATCATCTTTAATCCTCTGTGCAACACTTGTTATTTCCATTTGAGAGATGTAGAAACTGGCCCAGCTAACAGGTGGCAGGATGTTAATTCAAACCCAGGCCTGACCCCATCACTAGCTGTCACGTCGTCTGCCGGCAAGGTAGATGAATAAGCCGGAGCTCAAGGGACCAGCGGCAGGGAGCATCGTTAGGAACGAGCACGTGCGACGATGTTTTGCGGTGATAGCCAACATTCGTCGGACATTCGTGATGCACCCGTCCTTGTTTTCCACGCTCTAGATGTGTTGTCTAATTTAATTCTTGCCATATCCCTACGGAGTCGTTTCTCTGATCATCACTGTTTTACGAATGGGTGCACTGAAGTGCAGTTGGAATAAACCCGTTTGCCCAAAGTCAGGAGACACGGGGGAGATGCTTTGCACGTGGTCTCTCCCTTCTTGCTGAAATAAAAGGCCAAAGGGAGCGCCATCTGAGAGTCCGCACTGCGTATTTTAGGGGAACGCATAGTTAATAGGCGGGGAATGGGCGGGAAAGGTGTTTTAGGCAGAAGGAGGAGTTGCAGCAAAAGCAGACGCGTGTGCAACAGAGTAATGGTTTTTGTTGTTTTTTTGAGACGGAGTCTTGCCCTGTTGCCCAGGCTGGAGTGCAGTGGCGCGATCTCAGCTCACTGCAGCCTCCCGGATTCAAGCAATTCTCCTGCCTCAGCCTCCCATGTAGCTGGGATTACAGGTACCCACCACCATGCCCAGCTAATTTTTGTATTTTTAGTAGAGGCAGGGTTTTACCTTGTTGGCCAGACTGGTCTTGATCTCTTGACCTCGTGATCTGCCTGACCTGGCCTCCCACAGTGCTGGGATTACAGGCCTGACCCACGGCGCCAGGCCTGAGTAACTGAGTTTGAGGTGCTCTCTCTGGCCCAGTTTCTCTGGAGGCTGGGGTGGGAGGAAAAAGAGGTGCAGAGACTGAGGTCTGGAGAGGTGGGAAAGGGTCAGGTTGGGGCCAGCCCGGAGGATTCGGCTGTAAGGAGCCTGAGTTAATTTTGTTGGCAACATAAAGGCTTTGAATGATTTCATTAGGGTTGTCACAATCAAATTTTCACTGCAGTTCATTTTATTTTTTTTTAGAGACAGGATCTTGCTCTGTCAGTCAGGTTGGAGTGCAATGGTGCAATCATAGCTCACTACAGCCTCAAACTCCTGGGCTAAGGGATCCTTCTGCCTCAGCCTCCCAAGTAGCTGGGACCACCAGCATGCACCACCATGCCCAGCTAATTATTTTTTTTTTACTTTTTTGCAGAGATAGGGGTTCATGATCTTGCCCAGGCCTGGCCTTGAACTCCTGGGCTCCAGGGATCCTCCCACCTTAGTATCCAATATGGGCTGGCTGTGTCCCATAATCTTACCTCGAATTGTAATCCCTGTAATCCCCCGTGCCAAGGGAGAGACCGGGTGGAGGTGTGAAATAGCTGAATCATGGGGGTGATTTCCTCCACGCTCTTCCTGTGACAGTGAGTTCTCATGAGATCTGATGGCTTTGTCAGTGTTCATTCTCCTTCCTCCCTCCTTGTGAAGAAGGACCTGCTCCCGCTTTGTCTTCCGCCATGCTTACAAGTTTCCTGAGGTCTCCCAGCCACGCCGAACTGTGAGGCGATGAAACCTCTGTCTTTTATAAGTGGGCAGTTCTTAGTAGCAGTATGGAAAACGAACTAATACAGCCTCCCAAGGTTGCTGGGATTACTGATGTGAGCCTCCACACCCAGCCTGAATGTTCACTTTAGAAAGATTACTCTGATAGCACAAAATCTCTTAGGACAAAATAATGTATTCTTCACATTCATCAAGACTCCCAAGAGTACCCCGAAGAGAAGCTTGATCAGGGTGGGGTGGGGAAGAAGAGGAGAAATGGAATTGTAGGCATGCCCCAAGGGGGGCCGTTCCAGAGAAACCCCCATAACCTGGTAGGAGGCGGGAGGTGGACGCCGGGAAGGGGAGGAGCCAGGAGGATGAAAGAGCAGACTGTGCCTCCCTGCAGTTGTCCTTCTCAGTAGGATGAACGGGGATAGGTGGTAGGAGGCCTGGAAGGGCGGCCATGGGGAACGGAGACCGCCTTCAGAAACGAGGGCTTTGGGGGATGCCGCTGGAACACCCTCTTTTGACCGTTTTTATTTTTTAGTATCTAGAACTTTAATCAAAAGTATCCATAGCTACAGAAAAGTACATCAAGCATATTGTACAGTACAGAGGATTTTCACCAAGTGGGGTGACCAGCCCCTAGGTCAAGAAACAGAACCTGAGCCTTGAAAACGTGCTTGCTTGAGAGAGAATCCAGAGACAAAAGGACATGTAGGGTTCCATTTCTATGAAATGCCCAGAATAGACAAGTCTATAGAGACAGCTGGTGGAGTAATGGCTGCTCAGGGCTGGGGAATAAGGGGCCTGATAGACAAAGTGTAGAGGGTTTTTGTTTTCTTGTTTCTTGGTTTTTTTTTTTGAGGTGGTTAAAAGTTTCTCATAGTGACTGTGGTGATGCATGTGTCTGTGAATATACTAAAAACCAGTGATTGTCTGAAGAGAGAAAGGAAGAGAGAGAGGGAGGAAGGGAAGGCGGAGAGAGGGAGGGGAGGAAGAAAGGGAAGGGAAGGAGGGAAGGAAAGAGAGAGGGAGGAAGGGAAGGCGGAGAGAGGGAGGGGAGGAAGAAAGGGAAGGGAAGGAGGGAAGGAAAGAGAGAGGGAGGAAGGGAAGGCGGAGAGAGGGAGGGGAGGAAGAAAGGGAAGGGAAGGAGGGAAGGAAAGAGAGAGAGGGAGGAAGGGAAGGCAGAGAGAGGGAGGGGAGGAAGAAAGGGAAGGGAAGGAGGGAAGGAAAGAGAGAGAGAGGGAGGAAGGGAAGGCGGAGAGAGGGAGGGGAGGAAGAAAGGGAAGGGAAGGAGGGAAGGAAAGAGAGAGAGAGGGAGGAAGGGAAGGCGGAGAGAGGGAGGGGAGGAAGAAAGGGAAGGGAAGGAGGGAAGGAAGAAAAGAGGGAGAGAAGGAAGGAAGTGAGGAAGGAGAGAGGGAAGGAGGAAATGAAGGAGAGAGGGAAAGGGAAGGAGAAAGGGAAGAAAAGAAAGAGGGGAAGAAGGAGGGAAGGAAAGAGAAGGAAGGAATAAAAAAGGAAGAGAAGAATGATGGAAGAAAGGAGGGAAGGAAAAAAGAAAGAGGGAGGGAAGGAAAGAGGGAAGGAGGGAAGGAAGGAAAGAGGGAAGGAGGGAAGGAAGTAGAGAAAGGAGGGAAGGGGAGCATGAGCAGATTACTGAGCTCTGGGAGTGGCGATGCCTGCCAGATCCCCAGCCTTCCTGGAGAGCAGCCTCTACCTTTATTCCTAACACCGTGTATCACTTCTCCGGCTTTTGCGTTTTATGTAAAAGGAACAAAATGGAGTATGGTGTCTGGCCTCTTTAGTTCAACATTATGTTTGTGACATTCCTGTTATCGAGCATGGCATTTGTTTTCCCATTACAAATTAATATACATCCATCAGAAAAAAGATCTCTGGGAGATACGGAAAAGCAGAAAGAAGGAATACAATCTCCAAACATTCTGCCACCCCGGTGAACCCACTGTTAACATATTGGTGTATTTTTTTACTGTTTTTTTCCTATGAAGGGATACACCGTTGCAGTGGCAGGCTTATCCCTGCGGTTTTCAAAATGTCATCCATGCACCTGCAGCCTTCCCCGGACATGCTCGAGTGGTCATGCGAGTGCTTTATTCGTATTTAGTATTTTAAATACATTCTGTTCTATTTAGAGCTATGATGAAAAGGACATCCAAGTGTATTAAAACCAGACTTATTAGAAACCACCAGTGTGAAAAGTTATGTAGCTCGGCTAACCTGTGATTGTGTAAACTTAAAAATAACTTTCTCTTATAATTTCTGTTCGGTGTAAGAAGATCATAAAACCAGGTGACTTATTAAAACTGTCACATTTGCGGCTGGGCGTGTATGTGAATCAGGACTTCCCTCAGTATCAAACAGCTCAATTAAAATAAGTAAATGTCATTTGAGGCTCTTATTAAATCAAAACTTTCCTCCCTATTTCTCAATTTAAAATTTAAGTTTTTCATTAAAAAAGCCTCTTTGATTTATTGGTTGATTTCATAAGAGGCAACTGTTATAATCGGACTTTAACAATACATTGATAAGAAAATACTGCCTTTATGTCGGTTATACTGCAGTTTCTCAGAGGTTTTGTAAAAAAGATTTGCTGCTAAAAACTTTGAAAACCAACACTATAGATAAAATGATACAGATTTTTCATTTTAAAATATACCTTTTTACTATAAAAGTCATATATATGCATTGTAAAGTATGACGAATAAAGAAAATAAGAGAAAAATGGAAGTCACCCAGAGTTTGAGCTGTCACGTATAACCATGATTTACTCAGCAAGCATACATTGTGCATCTGTTAATTACAAGAAACTGTTCTAAATTATGGGGTTATAGCAATGTAAAGACAGAGAATGGCCTTGTTACAAAGCTTATATTTTTGGCAGGGGGAGACATTCGTATAAGAAAATAAACAGGCTGGGCACGGTGGCTCACGCCTGTAATCCCAGCACTACCAGGAGGCGGAGGCTGCGGAGAGCCGAGATCGCGCCACTGCACTCCAGTCAAAAATAAACAAATCAATAAATAAAATATGAAATAAATAAACAAACTGGCTGATTTTAGCTACTTGTAAGTGCTCTCAAGGAAACAAAACAGGCTGGCAGGCTGACAGCCACCTAGGAGTTGGCCAGTTAGGGTGTTCAAGGGAGGAACACTTGAAAGGAGACTTGAAAAATAAAAAGTTGATTGCCGTGGGAAGATCCAGGGGCGGAGCATTCCCTCCATCAAAACGCAGGGTGGGAACAAGTTCTTCCCTCCGCCCGACAAAGAGACAGAGGGCCAGAGTGGTTGGAGCCCAGTGAATGAGGGAGAGAGTGGGAGGACGCACAAATGTCGAATGACCAGCTCAAATGAGTCCGTGCTAGTCGTGGCATGAAGTGCAGATTTTACCAACATTCTGAGTGGTTCATGAGCATCTTTTTCTTTCTGGTATAATGCAGTAGTTGATGTTTTATCGCTTATATTGATGTTAGATAGAGATGATATAGAGACTGTTTCCACAGCTTTACAGCAAAGATGGAAAGGGGAGCTCATGACAGATCAGGTCTGCATTTGGGTAAATGACTCGTCTTTGGTTCTTATAAAAATACAGGGACCTGGCTCAGTCAACGAGATTCCAGTGTTGCAGCTGTCCCAGCTTGATGAGATTCATGCCACCTGGCCACCTGGAAGCTGGGACAGCTTCACTGGGGAAAGGCTGGGCATGGTGGTTCACGCCTGTAATCCCAGCAGTTTGAAAGCCTGAGGCAGGTGGATCAGCTTGAGGTCAGGAGTTAGAGACCAGCCTGGCTAACATGGTGAAACCCCGTCTCTACTAAAAATACAGAAAATTAGCCATGTGTGATGGTACATGTCTGTAATCCCAGCTACAAGGGAGGCTGAGGCACGAGATGCTTGAGCCTGGGAGGTGGAGGTTGCAGTGAGCTGAGATTGCACCACTGCACTCCAGCCTGGGTGACAGAGCAAGACCCTGTCTCAAAAACAAAACAAAACAAAAATAAAAGCAAAAACCAAAATGAAAACTGGGGAAAGAATGTGAACAGGTGTTACACAAAAGGAAAAAAATCAAATTGATCATTAAGCCTACAGAAAAGAATAGCCAACTTTTAGTCATAGAAATAGAAAATAAAGCAACAAAATGTCAGTTTCTATCCACTATCTTAGCTGAGTTGGACAGAAAAAGTAGGTATCCAGTGTGGCAATGCTGTGCGAAGATGGGCATTTTCATTCTTTGCTGTTGGTATTATAAAATTGTACAACTTTTTGGTATGGAATTTAGACAATATGTATAACAGTTTAAAAATGTGAATTGCCTTGAGACCCAGCAATTTCATTTTTAACAATCTTATCTTAAAAATAATTGCATTAGTTTAAGAAAGTGCATGTAGAAGGATGCTCATTCCACACTGACAAATACCTGGAAACAAGCTAAGTCTATGCTGTTTACCAGCTTGCAGGGAGCGTTCTAAAGCCTTTGCATGTACAATTCATTTACTCCACACAACTCTATGAGTTAAGTGCTGTTTTTTTTTTTTTTTTTTTTTACTGTAGACTATTTTTTTATTTTTTAATTTTTTATTGGATTTTAGGTTTTGGGGTACATGAGCAGAGCATGCAAGACAGTTGCGTAGGTACGCACATGGCAGTGTGCTTTACTTTGCTTCTCCCCTTCACCCACATTTGGCATTTCTCCCCAGGCTATCCCTCCCCACCTCCCCCTCCCACTGGCCCTCCCCTTTTCCCCCCAATAGACCCCAGTGTTTAGTACTCTCCTTTCTGTGTCCGTGTGTTCTCATTTTTCATCACCCGCCTATGAGTGAGAACATGCGGTGTTTCATTTTCTGTTCTTGTGTCAGTTTGCTGAGGATGATGTTCTCCAGATTCATCCATGCCCCTACAAACGACACAAACTCATCATTTCTGATTGCTGCATAGTATTCCATGGTGTATATGTGCCTCATTTTTCCAATTCAGTCTATTATCAATGAGCATTTGGGTTGGTTCCAGGTCTTTGCTATTGTAAACAGTGCTGCAATGAACATTCGTGTACATGTGTCCTTATATAATTCCCATGATGCTCACGAGGAAGCAGGCACAGATCGTTTCATTTGCCCAACATTGCGTGACTAATAAATGGTGGGAAAGTGATTTGATCTCAGGAAATTTTACGTCGTGGGCTAAGTTTTCAATTGCCACATTACACCGTATATTGTATAATGTGTAGTATAATTTATAGGATGTCAAAAACAATTGTTCAGTGATCAGGGTTTGGTTGGTTACGTTAATTGTGAGTCAATTATTCATGGACTGGAATGCAATATGGCCATAGAAAATAATATTGTTTGAGATCTTTTTTCAATGTGGGGATTTGATACACTGTGAACAAAGGCAACTACAGAGGGTGTATAGTTGAACACAATTAACATAAAAAAGAGTCCTCTTGTATGAAGGCTATGCATGGGAAATGCTGCAAGAACATTGCAAAAGTTAACAATGTTTTTCTTTAGGAATTAGAATTATGGGTACGGTTTATTCCTTGGTGCTTTTCTCTGTCTTCTGCATTGAGCTAGTGTTACATTTGCACTTAGAAAAAAAAGTAATTAAATAATAAAGAAACAGGAAAATCAGACCTCACATTGCTTGGCAATAAAGACAGCTTTTCAATTCTGTTGCCCTGTTTGTGAAGGAAGAATAAAGCTGTTTGTATTAATTTTCATACAGCATCCAGCAGTGCACATAATTTAGCCCTTGCTAATTAGAGTGACACAGAGAAGCTCCAGGGATTGTTTTAACTGGCGGGAAAACTTACTGTGGACTGTGGTATTCAGGATGTGAGCCAGGGAGCACGGTTCTTGGTTTCTGGAAGTTGGCAGAAACCAGGGAGAAGGGGAGTTATCACGGGAGGTATTGCAGGTCCCCAGAAACATCGTCACAGTCTTTAACCCACCTGGATGCCGGAGTTTGGGAACTCAACTTGTGAGGGAAAACTCACTAATAACATGACCTACTGACTGTCTGGCATACATTTCAGGTGATTTTTTTTTTACTGTAAGTTCTGGGGTACATGTGCAGAGCGTGCAGGTTTGCTACATGGGTATACACGTGCCATGGTGGTTTGCTGCACCCATCAACCCGTTATCTAGGTTTTAAGCCCCGCATACATTAGGTATTTGTCCTAATGCTCTTCATCCCTTTGCCCCACGCTGAAGGCCCCGGTGTGTGATATTTCCCTCCCGGTGCCCATATGTTCTCATTGTTCAACTCCCACTTATACATGAGGTGATTGGTTTTTTGTTCTTGTGTCAGTTTGCTGAGAATGATGGTTTCCAGCTTCATCCATGTCCCTGCAAAAGACATGAAACTCATTCTTTTTTATGGCTGCATAGTATTCCATAGTGTATATGTGCCACACTTTCTTTATCCAATCTATCATTGATGAACATTTGGGTTGGTTCCAAGTCTTTGCTATTGTAAATAGTGCTACAATAAGCTTATGTGTGCATGTGTCTTTATAATAGAATGATTTATAATCTGTTGGGTATATACTCAGTAATGGGATTGCTGGGTCAGATGATATTTCTGGTTTTAGATCCTTGAGGAATCACCACACTGTCTTCCATAATGGTTGAACTAAGGTGATATTTTTTGTAAGCTGCTTATTGGTGATATGTACTCTCAAAGCAAAAACAGCCAAGCATGTTATTTTCACAGTTGTCAGACTACACAAGTGTGTTTTCAAAATCTCTGGTTACTCCTTGGGTTTCTAACCCTTCCCCTCAACTGTATAGATGGTATTCTAGTGTTTTCCTGAACTTTCTATCACAGAGGAGAAGCCAGGGTCAGTCTGATTTTCATTCAGTTCTAAGTACTTTTCTCAGATGCTGGCATGGTTAAAGTCTTCCAGCATTTCCATACATATTCTGCCAGGATATGTCTATGTGAGGATTTCTTTTTATAGAACATGATTTTTCTAAAGGTCAAGAAAAAATGTTTTCTATTTCTTTTTTTCATTAGTTTGTTGTTCTTGTTCTACTCTGTTGTGAAAAATTTATTATATTTATATTGTAGTTTTAAAGTTGGGTTTCCCAGAGCTCACATTCTCATTACTTTATTCCATTATCCTTTTCTTCTGCATTCTTGGAGAACTTCTCAAGCGTATTCTTAATGTCATTGATTTGGGTTTTTTTCTTTTGTGTTATCAGTCTTACCGATAATTATTTTCATGTGGATATTAAAATGCTTTTTGATTGCTTGCAAATCTTTATGTTACATATATCCCTTTTCATCTCCTTCCATTTCCTTTTTCTTTCCCCCCCCTCCCTCCCTCCCTCCCTCCCTCCCTCCCTCCCTTCCTTCCTTCCTTCCTTCCTCTTTTTCCTTCTCTCTTTCTCTCCTTCCCTCTTTCTGTCTTTCTTTTGACATAGTCTTGCTCTGTTGCTCAGGCTGGAGTATAATGGCATAATCTTGGCTCACTGCAACCTTCGCCTCCTGGGTTCAAGCAGTTTTCTGCCTCAGCCTCCTGAGTAGCTGGAATTACAGGTGTACACTATCATGCCTGGTTAATTTTTGTATTTTAAGTAGAGTCGGCGTTTCACCATGTTGGCCAGCTTGGTCTTGAATGTCTAACCTCAAGTGATCCACCCACCTTGGCCTCCCAAAGTGCTGGGATTGCAGGCATGAGCCACCGCGCCCAGCACAATAGTTTTTCAGCCCTTCTCCCCAACTCCTCCAGTATCTCTTGTTCCAGTCTTTATGTCTATGAGTACCTAATACTTAGTTCTCACTTATAAGGGAGAATATACAGGATTTGGTTTTCTGTTCCTGAGTTAATTCTTTTAGGATAATGGCCCCCAGCTGCACTCATGTTGCCACAAAGGACATGATTTTATTCTTTTTCACAGCTGCATAGTATTTCATGCTGCATATATGCCACATTATCCAATCCACTGTTGATGGGCACCAGGACTGATTCCATGTCTTTGCTATTGTGAATAGTGATGAAATAAACACGTGAGTCACAGGTGTCGTTGGTAGAATGATTTATTTTCCTTTGGGTATATCCCTCTAATGGGCTTGCTGGATAGAATGATAATTCTAATTTTAGCTTTTTGGGAAATCTCCAAATTGCATTCCCAAGGGGGAAATAAATTCACAAGCCCAGTGTGCAATATAATATAATATATTTGTATAATTAATATAGCTGCAGCTTTCATGTGTGGCATCTTGCTCTTTTCCCACTGTCTGGTTCTTCCTTGTTTTAAACCACAGAGCACTTGAAAAGCAGCCATCCTGTAATCCCCGCCCTTTGGGAGACCAAGGTGGGTGGATCATGAGGCCAAGAGCTCGAGACCATGCTGGCCAACATAGTGAAACCCCATCTCCACTAAAATACAAAAATTAGCTGGGCGTGGTGGCACATGCCTGTAGTCCCAGCTACTTGGGTGGCTGAGGCAGGAGAATTGCTTGAAGCTGGGAGGCAGAGGTTGCAGTGAGCCAAGATCGTGCCATTGCCCTCCAGCCTGGTGCCTGGTGAAAGAGCAAGACTCTGTCTCAAAAAAAAAAAAAAAGAAAGAAAGAAAGGAAAGCAGCCATCATCACTATTTGCTGCTGCCAGGGTTGGTGCTTTTCGTCTCCATGTGTGGTTCTTTATTCATGGAGACTGCATTCCCCTGGCAGGTGCATGGTGCACTGGTAGGACCTGGGCGTTGATGTCAGGTCCCAAGTCAAGCCCCAGCTCCGCCCCACCAGCTCCATTACTTTGATCTACTTTCAGAGCTTCTCCAAGTCTCTGTTCATCCAGACAGAGGAGCTCAAAGCATCTTTGGGATGATTAAATGAGATAATATGAGACACTATTTATGAGGCGCTTGAAACCTAGAAATAACAAACGGAGTGCTCACTATGGTTGAGCATTTTTCTGAGGACTTCATATGTTTTAGAATATGAGGCGGGCACCCTTAACATGTCTAGTTTGCTGAGAGGAAGGAGGCTGGGTGAGGTTAAGGCATCGGCCCATCCTTGCACAGCTAGTCGGAGGCAGTGCTGGGCTTCCCCCTGGCTGCCCGACTTCAGAGATTGGGCTTTTTTTTTTTGAGACGGAGTTTGACTCTTGTTACCCAGGCTGGAGTGCAATGGTGCGATCTCGGCTCACCGCGACCTCCGCCTCCTGGGTTCAGGCAGTTCTCCTGCCTCAGCTTCCTGAGTAGCTGGGATTACAGGCGCGTGCCACCGTGCCCAGCTAATTTTTTGTATCTTTTAGTAGAGACGGGGTTTCACCATATTGACCAGGATGGTCTCGAACTCCTGACCTTGTGATCCACCCGCCTCGGCCTCCCAAAGTGCTGGGATTACAGGCTTGAGCCACCGCGGCCGGCCAGAGATCGGGCTTTTAACCATCATGTCACCATACATGCTGTCTCAAAATGTGTCACTACCACTCCTCCACCCTCGGATTTCATGTTAATTAGGCTTTTTTTGAGTTGATTTCTCTTGACATCAGCATACATGAAAAAAGGCGAGTGCGCGGAGAGAGGGTGGAATGGGGGAAACGGCAGGGCGCCCCAGAAGTGGCAAAGTCTGTTTCTTGTGATATGAAGACTGAGGGGGCAGAGTAGAGGTCGCCTGAGAACCCGCTCACCTCGCAGGCTGCCTGTCATGGTCTCGTGAGGTAGAACCAGGACGAGCCTTACAGTGTGGGGTGCGGTGCGGGGAATTCCATCTGGATTCAGGCTGTAGCGGTGGGTTTAGTTGTTGTTGTTGCTTTGCTTTTAGGGCCTGGGTCTCCCAGGCTGGAGTGCAGTGGTGCAGTCACAGCTCCCTGCAGCTGTGATCTTGACCTCCTGGGCTCAAGAGAGCCTCCCAAGTAGCTAGGACTACAGGCTTGTTCCCCTATGCCTGGCTCATTTTTTGAATATTTTGTAGAGATGGCGTCTTGGTGTGTTGCCTGGGCTTGAACTCCTGGGCTCTAGTGATCCTTCTGCCTCAGCCTCCTGAATAGCTGGGATTACAGGCGGGCACCACCGTGGCCTTTTCATTGTTTGTAAACATAGGGCCTCACTATGTTGCCCAAACTGGTCTTGAACTCCTGGTTTCAAAAATGCCCCTGGCTCAGCCTGTTAGAGCTCTGGGGGGCATAGGTGTGAGCCACTGTGCTGGGCCTGTTCCTTCTAGATTTAGGCTACAGTTTGACCATGGGCTTAGTTTTGGAGAGAGAGCTGAATTTCCATGCTTTTGGATTTTAGCCTTTCATGGGAAGCTGGGAGAGTGGGCATTAGAATTTTATCTATCTATTATCTATCTATCTATCTATCTATCCATCCATCCATCTATCTATCTATCTATGTATGCATGTATGTATCTATGTATCTGCCTATGTATATGCACGTATCTATCTATGTATTTATTTATCTATGTATCTATTTATGTATCTGTATCTATTTATGTATCCATCCATCCATCCATCCATCCATCCATCCATCCATCTGTTGTTGTTGTTTGAGACAGGGTCTTGCTGTGTTGCCCAGGCTGGAGTGCAGTGGTGCAATCTCGGCTCGCTGCAACCTTTGCCTCTCAGGTTCAAGTGATTCCCATACCTCAGCCTCTGGAGTAGCTGGGATTACAGGCATCCACTACCACGCTCAGCTAATTTTTGTATTTTTAGCATAGATGGGGTTTCACCATGTTGGCCAAGCTGATCTGCAACTGCTGACAAGTGGTCTGCCTGCCTCTGCCTCCCCAAGTGCTGTGACTACAGGCATGAGCCACCGCACCCGGCCAGAATTTACCATTTTAAACCTCTATTCATTTTTCAGATGGTTCTGGACAGATCCTTTCAGGGGGTGCCTCTGAGAGCACAGAGATGACTATAGAGATGAGTGAGAGCTTGATGACCTCCTGAGGGCCTTTCTCTGACTGTAGTCCCCTGAGCCTTTCCCCAGTGTGAAAATCTTCCCATCCCAAATGAAAGCCAGCCTGTGGTCCTCGGGCACCCATCTGCCTTTCAGTATCTATCATGCAGAGTGTGCAGAGTGACAGAGTTGGTGCCTGAGATTACTAAAACAGGATTTTTAGTAATCCCTTTTTCTTGTTTAGGTTGGTCCCATGCTATAAATGTCGCGGTTGGTAGAAGGCAGGATTGCTGGGAGTGGGCTATTCTACAGGGCAGGGGTTGGTTCTAGCAGACGGGAGGGAGAAGGGAGGGAGGAAGCAGTCAGGAGGAGAGTGGCTTCTATGTGTAATAAACTGTTGGGGAGACTTTGATGTCAGGACAAAGTGATCCTTACTTGAGAAATTGCACATTATTTTAGGAAGAAGCCTGGTATGGCTTGATAACAGTGATGTTTTAAAATCTAATCTCAGTTAATACATAAAGCAAGGTACCTGCGATCCTTTGCCAAAATTCAAATGTCAAATTGATTATGTAGAAAGCAGAGGAAGCCAAAGTCTTTCACACGAAGGTTTTTATTTTTTATGGCCATTCATCATGTGGAAGCAAAAAGCCTTGCAAATATTGAAACATCTGATTACACACGGCCGAGTCCTTCTGGCCTTTTCAATGACGCAGGCGTTCTTGCTTCTCTACCTTCTAGGTATGTTGTTTGCACTAAACATCCACTATGGAGAAGGCTATTCTATTTTTAAAACATTTTTAATATATCGGGAGCAGTAGCCAAGTCCTGTCTGAAGAGCGAATGAACCTTTTTTTCAGGAGTTCTGAGTTGTACAAATCCTGATTCTACATTAGACTGTGAAGAAAAGTGTCTTGAACCCTCAATGCAGAAACTCTGCAGGTCACGCTCTTCTTAAAATTTATTTTTATTCATTTTTATGTATTTTTTTTAGAGACAGGGTCTTTCTCTGTCAGTACTGTCCAGGCTGGAGTGGAGTGGCATGATCAGACCTCACTGCAGTGCAGAGCCCTGGGCTCCAGTGTAGCCTCAGCCTCCTGAGTAGCCAAAACTACAGGTGCACACCATCTGGCCTGGCTCATTTTCTATCTTTGTTTATTTTTTTGCAGAGACAAGGTCTCACCTTATTGTCCAGGCTGGTCGCAAGCTCCTGGCTTCAAGCGATCCTCCTGCCTCAGCCTCCCAAAGTACCCGGTGACAGGCATGAGCTGCTATGTCCACCCAGGCCACATTCTCTGGCCATAATGTAACACAAGTCTAAAGAAGCAAACTTGGCTGGGCGCGGTGGCTTGCGCCGGTAATCCCAGCACTTTGGGAGGCCGAGAAGGGTGGATCATGAGGTCAGGAGTTCAAGACCAGCCTGACCAACATGGTGAAACTTCATCTCTACTAAAAATACAAAAACTAGCTGGGCATGGTGACACATGCCTGTAATCCCAGCTACTCAGTAGGCTGAGGCAGGAGAATCGCTTGAACCTGGGAGGCACAGGTTGCCGTGAGCCAAGATCACACCGTTACACTCCAGCCTGGGTGACAGAGCAAGACTCCATCTCAAAAAAAAAAAAAAAAAAAAGCAAACCTTCTATTTGACAATGGAAAGCAAACAAACAAAGCAAAACAAAAAAAAAACCAGGAATTAAATATAGGAAAACAAATTATTTAGGCAATAAAAAATTAGGGCAATCCAAATATCCCAGGGACTGTGGCCAAACTCACTCAGAATTACCCAGAGGTAAAGTTTCATTGATTTAAGTGCTTCCATTCTTAAAGAAAATAAACTCATTCCACTAAAAAACTTTTCAAACACTATTCCCTTTTAAAGAAACAAAAAGGAAAAGTCTTATAGTACCCTCTAATTTCATAAGCAAAGTCAAGAGGTCTAGAATGTGGATTTTGGGCCGGGCGCGGTGGCTCACGCCTGTAATCCCAGCACTTTGGGAGGCCGAGGCGGGTGGTTCACGAGGTCAGGAGATCAAGACCATCCCGGTCAACATGGCGAAACCCCGTCTCTACTAAAAATACAAAAAATTAGCTGGGCATGGTGGCGCGTGCCTGTAATCCCAGCTACTCAGGAGGCTGAGGCAGGAGAACTGCCTGAACCCAGGAGGTGGAGGTTGCGGTGAGCCGAGATCGCGCCATTGCACTCCAGCCTGGGTAACAAGAGTGAAACTCCGTCTCAAAAAAAAAAGAATGTGGATTTTGGATCTTGTTGTTTTGGGTTCAAGTCCTAGTTTCATGGCCTAACTAACTGTGTACTGCTGGGCAAATGACTCCGTTTTCTCATCTGTAAATAGGATGGAATAATTACATGGGTAAGGTGTTTGGCATAGTGGAGAGCACGTAGGAAGAATAAGAAAAAACTACCCCATCAAAAAGTGGGGGAAGGATGTGAACAGACACTTCTCAAAAGAAGACATATATTAGGCCAACAAACATGAAAAATGCTCATCATCACTGGTCATCAGAGAAATGCAAATCAAAACCACAATAAGATACCATCTCATGCCAATTAGAATGGCAATCATTAAAAAGTCAGGAAAGAGGCCGGGTGCAGTGGCTCAAGCCTGTAATCCCAGCACTTTGGGAGGCTGAGGCAGGTGGATCATGAGGTCAAGATATCGAGACCATCCTGGTCAACATGGTGAAACCCCGTCTCTACTAAAAATACAAAAAATTAGCTGGGCATGGTGGCACGTGCCTGTAATCCCAGCTACTCAGGAGGCTGAGGCAGGAGAATTACCTGAACCCAGGAGGTGGAGGTGGAGGTTGTGGTGAGCCGAGATCGCGCCATTGCACTCCAGCCTGGGTAACGAGTGAAACTCCGTCTCAAAAAAAAAAAAAAAAAAGTCAGGAAAGAACAGATGCTGGAGAGGATATGGAGAAATAGAAACATTTTTACACTGTTGGTGGGAGTGTAAATTAGTTCAACCATTGTGGTAGACAGTGTGGCGATTCCTCAAGGACCTGAAAATAGAAATTCCATTTGACCCAGCAATCCCATTACTGGGTATATACCCAAAGGATTATAAATCATTCTATTATAAAGACACATGCACATGAATGTTCATTGCAGCACTGTTTACAATAGCAAAGACCTGGAACCAACCCAAATGCCCATCAAAGATAGATTAGATAAAGAAAATGTGGCACATACACACCATGGAATACTATGCAGCCATGAAAAAGAATGAGTTCATGTCCTTTGCAGGGACATGGATGAAGCTGGAAACCATCATTCTCAAACTAACACAAGAACAGAAAACCAAACACCACATGTTCTCACTCATAACTAGGGGTCGAACAATGAGAACACATGGACACAGGGTAGGGAATATCATGTACTGGGGCCTGTCAGGGGGTGAGGGGCTAGGGAAGGGACAGCATTCAGAGAAGTACCTAGTGTAGATGATGGGTTGATGGGTGCAGTGAACCACCATGGCACGTGTATACCTATGTAACATACCTGTATGTTCTGTACGTGTACCCCACAACTTAAAGTATAATAATAAAAGAATTGGATTTTCATCTAAATATGATATCTTTTGCTTTTTCGGCAACAGCTTGATTGAGCTGTTCACATACTCTACAGTCCACCCACTTAATGTGTGTAATTCCATGACTCTGTACATTCATGTAGCTGTGTGTCCATTAGTGTAACCCTTTTAGAACACTTTTGTTACTCCATAAAAATACTTAAGACCAGAAGTGATGGCTCATGCCTGTAATTCTAGCACTTTTGGAGGCCAAAGAGGGTGGGTTGCTTGAGCCCAGGAGTTCGAGACCAGCATGGGCAACGTGGTGAAACTGCATCTCTGCCAAAAATACAAACAAAGTACCCATTTAGAGTGGTGTGTGCCTGTAGTCCCAGCTACTTGGGGGGCTGAGGCAGAAGGATTGCTGGAGCTCAGGAGGCAGAGGTCACAGTGAGCCAGGATCTCACCACTGCCCTCCTCTGCGGCCTGGGTGACAACGTGGGCCCTGTCTAAAACACAGGAACCCAATATCCCTTCACACTCACGCCTCCAGTCTCCCCGTACCTCCCAGCCCTGTGCAGCCACAAATCTACTTTCTGTCTCTCTAGGTTTGCTTATTTTGGACATTTCATAGATGTGGAATAATACAATATCAGATATTCTTTCATTGAGTGTAATGTTTTCAAGTTTCTTTCATGTGGTAGCATGTATCAGTACTTCATGTCTTTTTATGGCTGAATCATATTCCACTGAATAGATATACCAATATTTTGCTTATCCATTTATCAGTTCGTGGTCTAAATATGATACCCTGTAACTTACAATGACTTCATTGTATTTTTCATCTTTCTCCACTGATGGATTAACTCCTTCATCAAGCATTTATTTAGAAGCTAGAAAATGTTAAGTGCTGTTTTAGCCACCAAGAATGGGTTGATGAATAAGGTATTGCTCTTAGCTGGACACAATGGCTCATGCCTGTAATCACAGTACTTTGGGAGGCTAAGCTGGGAGGATCACCTGAGGCCAGGAGTTAAGAGAGCAACCTGGAACACATAGCAAGACCCCATCCCTGCAAAAAATGTTTAAAATTAGCCAGGAATGGTCGCACTTGCCTGTAGCCCCAGCTACTCAGGAGACTGAGGCAGGTGAATTGCTTGAGCTAAGGAAGTCGAGGCTGCAGTGAACTATCACTGCATCACTGCGCTCCAGCCAGGATGGCGGAGCAAGACCTAGTCTTTAAGAAAGAAAAAGAGAGATTGTTCTTGACTTCAGAATACTTATTTTCCAGCGGTGGGAAAGTCATGCACTTAAGTATGTGCCTGCATTTAACTAATGGAAGCCCATGCATGTTCACTGGTAGGAGAAGGCAGTGTTTATTCTGTCTGGCAGGGACATCAAAGAATGCACAGGGGAACAAGGGCTCAAAAGATGAGTGTGTGTGCGCAGATGTTAGATGAGGGAGACTCTGTAAGATATGCTTCATGCCGTGGTGGCAGTCTGAGCTGTTGCATGAAGGCACATGGCCATGTGCTGCTTCAGATAACAGGAACTGGAAAGGGACTTGACCCTGCCGATGTTGAGGATTGAGGATGGGATGAGAAAGAAACACAGCTGGAGACATGGGGAGGGGTCATAGATACCTTGTATGTTAGAATGAGGAGTTGGCCTTAACCTAAACCATATGGGCTCATGGAAGAGGGAGGGAGAACTGTGGAGGACAGAACAGAGGGGAGGAATAAAAGGCAAGAGCCTCACACCTGTAATCCCAGCACTTTGGGAGGCCGGGGTGGGCAGATCATGAAGTCAAGAGATCAAGACCATCCTGGCCAACATGGTGAAACCCCATATCTACTAAAAATACAAAAGCTCTCCGGGCGCGGTGGTGCGCACCTGTAATCCCAGCTACTCGAGAGGCTGAGTCAGGCGAATCACTTGAACCAGGAAGGCGGAGGTTACAGTGAGCTGAGATCATGCCACTGCACTCCAGCCTGGCTGGAGCAAGACTCTACCTAAAAATAAACAAATAAAAAATATAGCAAGAGACCAGTTAGGAGATCCCCTCTTTCCCAAACCTTTCTGTTTGGTTTTGAGACAGTCTCTTGCTTGTTTGTCCAGGCTGGAGTGCAATGGCAAAATCCTGGCTCGCTGCAACCTCCCTCTCCTAGGTTCAAGCGATTCTCCTGCCTCAGCCTCCGAGTAGCTGGCATTACAAGCATGTACCACTACACCCAGCTATTTTTTTCTTTTTCATAGAGACAGGATTTTACCGTGTTGGCTAGGCTGGTCTCGAATGCCTGCAGGTAATCCGCCTGCCTCGGCCTCTCAAAGTGCTGGGATTACAGGCATGAGCCACAGCGCCCAGCTGAGTTTTAACCTTGGTTAATGCCGTAGCCATCTACCTAGTCAAAGAGAAGCTGTCATTATGACATTTTAGTTAGGGATGGACCGCCTAAACGATGGTTGATCTGCAAGATTATAATACTTTTATTTATTTATTTATTTCAGTGGGTTTTTGGGGAACAGGTGGTTTTGGTTACGTGAGTAAGTTCTTCAGTGGTGGTTTGTGAGAACTGTACCCAATGTGTAGTCTTTCATCCCTCGCCCTGTGCCACCCCAAGTTCCCAAGTCTGTTGTATCATTCCTCCGCCTTTGCATCCTCATAGCTGAGTTCCCACTTACGAGTGGGAACATGCAGTGGATGGCTTTCCATTCCTGAGTTACTTTACTTAGAATCATGCTCTCCAGGTGCATCCAGGTTGCCGCGAATGCCGTTATTTTGTTCCTTTCTATGGCTGAACAGTATAGACAGTTTCTTTATCCGCTCGTTGAGTGATACGATGCTTTTACCGAACCTTCTGTATCTTTAGATGTTTTGGGATGCAAGCTGATTGCCATTGTGCTATGATCACGTACAGTATTCCGTACAGCAGCACGTTGTAGAGGTTTGTAACTAGGAGCAATGGCATATACCATCTAGCCTAGATGTGTAGTACGCTTGACCATCTAGGCTTACGTAAGTAGACTGTGACATTTGCATGACCACACCATCCCCTCATGACACACTTCTCAGGACACGTCCCCGTTGTTAAGCGATGCACGTTTGTGTCTTCCTACGATGGCATCTGAAACTGATGGGTTCCCAGGTGAAGTCTGTTATTTTCAAGCTTGGATAATGGCTTACTTGTCTACAGAAATGCCTGAGTCCTCTACCCTTCTCTGTTGCCCATGCTGGAGCTCAGTAGTACTGTCATGGCCCTCTGCAGCCTTGATCCCCCAGGCTTAAATCATCCTCCCACCTCAGCCTCCTAAGTAGCTGGGACTACAGTTGTGCACCACCACACCTGGCTATTTTTTTTTTTTTTTTTGAGATGGAGTCTTGCTCTGTTGCCAGGCTGGAGTGCAGCGGCACAATCTTGACTCACTGCAACCTCTGCCTCCTGTGTTCAAGCGATTCTCCTGCTTCAGCCTCCCAAGTATCCAAGACTACAGGTGCCTGTTACCACTCCTGGCTAATTTTTGTATTTTTACAGAGATGGGGTTTCATCATGCTGGCCAGACTGGTCTTGAACTCCTGACCTCAAGTGATCTGCCTGCCTCAGCCTCCCAGAGTGCTGAGATTACAGGCATGAGCCACCTTTCCTGGTCCTGGCAAATTAAAAAATTTGTTTTTGGTAGAAATGGGGTCTCCCTATGTTGCCCAGGGTACTTTAGCGGGTCCCAAAACCGCCAGTCCGCCGCTGCTCCAGGCTGTTTGCCTTCCTGCCAGAGTTCCCTATCACAGTCTATCGTGATAACTTTCCCGCATAAACCTCTTTCGTTGCTCCTTATCGCCTGCAGGAAGAAACCCAAACTCTAGGCAGAGTGACAGATCAATGCCCACCCCTCTCCACAGATTCCCATGCCCTAATTCTCAGAACAGAACCTGTGAATATATTACTATGTATTGACAAGTCTTCTAAGATCAAGGCAGGAGGGTCAGAGGGAGGGAAGGAAACGTGGTGATGGAAGCAGAAATAGACAGATGCTTACCATTGTGTTGCAGTTGCCCACAGTATTCAGTTCAGTAACATGCTGTACGAGCTTGTATCCTAGGAGCAATAGCACATACTATCTAGCCTAGATGTGTAGTGGGCTAGACCCTCTAGACTTATGTAAGTACGCTCTATGATGGTTAACCTTCTGCAGAGGTCAGAAGAACGAGAAGACGCAGCATCCCTGGCTTTGAATGTGGAGGAAGGGGGCGCACACCAAGGAATTCAGGTGTACTCTGGAAGCTCTCAGGTTGGTGCAGAAGTAACTGTGGCTTTTGCCATTAAAGGTAAAAGGTTTTGCCGTTAAAGGTAATAGCAAAAAATGCAGTTACTTTTGCACAAACCTAATAGGAAAGGCAAGGAAACAGGTTCTTGCCTAGAGGGGAGCGTGCAGCTCTGCTGACACCTTGATTTCATCCATTGAAATCCATTTCAGACTTCAGCTTCTAGAACAGTCGGATAATGAATCCATTTCAGACTTCAGCTTCTAGAACAGTCGGATAATGAAACCATTTCAGACTTCAGCTTCTAGAACAGTCGGAGAATGAAACCATTTCAGACTTCAGCTTCTAGAGCAGTCGGATAATGAATCCATTTCAGACTTCAGCTTCTAGAACAGCCGGATAATGAATCCATTTCAGACTTCAGCTTCTAGAACAGCTTATAATGAAACCATTTCAGACTTCAGCTTCTAGAACAGCCGGATAATGAAACGATTTCAGACTTCAGCTTCTAGAACAGCCGGATAATGAAACCATTTCAGACTTCAGCTTCTAGAACAGCCGGATAATGAAACCATTTCAGACTTCAGCTTCTAGAACAGCCGGATAATGAAACCATTTCAGACTTCAGCTTCTAGAACAGCCGGATAATGAAACCATTTCAGACTTCAGCTTCTAGAACAGTCGGATAATGAAACCATTTCAGACTTCAGCTTCTAGAACAGCCGGATAATGAAACCATTTCAGACTTCAGCTTCTAGAACAGCCGGATAATGAAACCATTTCAGACTTCAGCTTCTAGAACAGCCGGATAATGAATCCATTTCAGACTTCAGCTTCTATAACATTCAGATAATGAATCCATTTCAGACTTCAGCTTCTAGAACAGTCGGATAATGAAACCATTTCAGACTTCAGCTTCTAGAACATTCGGATAATGAAACCATTTCAGACTTCAGCTTCTAGAACATTCGGATAATGAAACCATTTCAGACTTCGGCTTCTAGAACAGTCGGATAATGAAACCATTTCAGACTTCGGCTTCTAGAACAGTCGGATAATGAAACCATTTCAGACTTCAGCTTCTAGAACAGCCGGATAATGAAACCATTTCAGACTTCAGCTTCTAGAACAGCTTATAATGAAACCATTTCAGACTTCAGCTTCTAGAACAGTCGGATAATGAATCCATTTCAGACTTCAGCTTCTAGAACAGTCGGATAATGAAACCATTTCAGACTTCGGCTTCTAGAACAGCCGGATAATGAAACCATTTCAGACTTCAGCTTCTAGAACAGTCGGATAATGAAACCATTTCAGACTTCAGCTTCTAGAACAGTCGGATAATGAAACCATTTCAGACTTCTGCTTCTAGAACAGTCGGATAATGAAACCATTTCAGACTTCAGCTTCTAGAACAGCTTATAATGAAACCATTTCAGACTTCAGCTTCTAGAACAGCTTATAATGAAACCATTTCAGACTTCAGCTTCTAGAACAGTCGGATAATGAATCCATTTCAGACTTCAGCTTCTAGAACAGTCGGATAATGAAACCATTTCAGACTTCGGCTTCTAGAACAGCCGGATAATGAAACCATTTCAGACTTCAGCTTCTAGAACAGTCGGATAATGAAACCATTTCAGACTTCAGCTTCTAGAACAGTCGGATAATGAAACCATTTCAGACTTCTGCTTCTAGAACAGTCGGATAATGAAACCATTTCAGACTTCAGCTTCTAGAACAGCTTATAATGAAACCATTTCAGACTTCAGCTTCTAGAACAGTCGGATAATGAAACCATTTCAGACTTCAGCTTCTAGAACAGTCGGATAATGAAACCATTTCAGACTTCGGCTTCTAGAACAGCCGGATAATGAAACCATTTCAGACTTCAGCTTCTAGAACAGTCGGATAATGAAACCATTTCAGACTTCAGCTTCTAGAACAGCTTATAATGAAACCATTTCAGACTTTGGCTTCTAGAACAGCCAGATAATGAAACCATTTCAGACTTCGGCTTCTAGAACAGTCGGATAATGAAACCATTTCAGACTTCAGCTTCTAGAACAGTCGGATAATGAAACCATTTCAGACTTCAGCTTCTAGAACAGCTTATAATAAAACCATTTCAGACTTCAACCATGTTGACCAGGCTGGTCTCAAACTCCTGACCTCAAGTGATCCACCCGCCTCGGCCTCCCAAAGTGCTGGGACTACAGGCATGCGCCAGCGCTCCTGGCCTCGTCTGCCATTCTTCATTTCTCTTTCCTCTTGCACAGTCTGTAGCTTCCTCCTCAACTGCTGTGTGGTTCTCTACTCATCTTTTAGGGTCCAAAGGCCTTGACGTTGCCAGTTCTCTAGGCTGTCAATCACGTTCTTCTTGTCTTCCCAGGCTGTTTGCGTGACTCTGTTCCATCCTTCATTAAAGCAGACTGTAATCACTTGTGGATGCGTCCGTGTCTCGCACTAGACCATGACTTGCACAAAAGCAGTAACTGCGTCTTGGCCGTTTTTCATGCCTGGTCCTGCCATACAATAGTCTCTTTGAGTTTCTTGGTCACTGAATGAATGAATGCCACAGATAGAACAGAATTAGAAAGGAGAATGTGTATTTGACAGTAGCTATGAGGGAAACGTAAACTCAAAGGCACACCATTGAATGCTAATCAGGTTTGGAGCTTTAAATCAAGAAACACATTTTGTAACTGAAAGAAAAAATGAAATCAATGTTCAGATGTAGGCACTCTAACATGGCAGAGCAAGTTAGGACTGAGAAAGAATTTACAAAGTGCATTCAGTGCCACCCGCTCCCAGGAGACATCTGATAAGATGACAGCAGAGTATTTCAAATAGTCAGGGTATAAAGGACTCTCGTATTAGTAGAAGAGTGACTGTTCTGAAACATGAGCACATTAACGTGTTGAATTCGTTTGCTAGGCAGGCAAGAGCTTGAGTTCCAACCTCAGTAAAGCTGTTTCAGAAATAAACAAAGCGGACTCGCTGTTTCATGAACTAGCATTTGGAAACTGGGGATTTGCAGAACGGTGTGCTGGGAAATGTGAATGGACGTGCCAGGGCAGAGGTTCCTAGTCAAATAAGTTTGAGAAATGCTGCAGTCACTTCCCTTGTCTTGATATTCACAATCTACACACGCTGGTTACGGCGTCTCAGTGTTCATGCAGCAGACCTGCTGAAGTTTTTTTTTTTTTGAGATGGAGTCTGGAATGCAGTGGTACGACCTTGTCTCATTGTAACATCCAGCTTCTGGGGTCAAGCAGTTCTCCTGTCTCAGCTTCCAAAGTGGCTGGGTGTGCCACTGTGCCACCTAATTTTTGTGTTTTTAGTAGAGATGGGGTTTCATCTTGTTGGCCAGGCTGGTCTTGAACTCCTGACCTCAAGTGATCCACCTGCCTCAGCCTCCCAAAGTGCTGCGATTATAGGCATCAGCCACCACACTTAGCTGTTTTTTTCCCCCACCATTTACTTCTCAAGTTGGAGAATAAACCCTTTTTAAAAAATAAGTACACACTAACATCTTGCTGGACAGTAAAAAATGCTGATATAGGCACAGAAGTCTAAAATAATCTGCTAGTAGACAGAATTCGGCTATAAGCATTCGAAGTATTGTATCTCATGATCCAGTTGAGAAGCTAGGGAAGTAATTCATGACTGTGGTACATTGTATGACTAGTTTAAGGAAAAGATTAAAAATCATCTACATACATGGTAACATTTTTTTCTTTTGAGACAAAATCTGGCATTGTCATCCAGACTGGAGTGCAGTGGCCTGATCTCAGCTCGCTGTAACCTCTGCCTCCTGGGTTCAAGAGATTCTCCTGCCTCAGCCTCCAGAGTAGCTGGGATTATAGGTGCAGGCCACCATGCCTGGCTAATTTTTCATAGAGACAGGGTTTCGCCACAATGGCTAGGCTGATCTTGAACTCATGGCGTCAAGTGATCCACCCTCCTTGGCCTCCCAAAGTGCTGGGATGACAGGCATGAGCCACTGCACCTGACCTGTAGTAAATTGATTTAATAACGTCCAACACTTACTCCTAACTAAAGCTTTATAGTTCTAATTTAATAAAGTCCTCTTTGACACCAGAGACCAAATGTTTTGCTGCTTGAGAAACAAAATTCTTTTCTATAAAAGTAGAATTGAGGCAGAAATCATCTGCTCCGGCTGGGTGCGGTGGCTCAAGCCTGTAATCCCAGCACTTTGGAGGGCCGAGGCAGGTGGATCACGAGGTCGAGAGATCGAGACCATCCTGGCCAACATGGTGAAACCCTGTCTCTACTAAAAATACAAAAAATTAGCTGGGCATGGTGGCGCGTGCCTGTAATCCCAGCTACTCAGGAGGCCGAGGCAGGAGAATTGCCTGAACCCAGGAGGCGGAGGTTGTGGTGAGCCGAGATCACGCCATTGCACTCCAGCCTGGGTAACAAGAGTGAAACTCCGTCTCAAAAAAAAAAAAAAAAAAAAAATCATCCGCTCCCCGAACAATACACGAATATTTTAGAAATTCTGACTCACAGCAGAAATAGTACAACCATGTGGCTTCCTGACTTCAGCCCCAAAGGACAGAACACCCATAAGCCTGCCGATTGCCTATCGTGATAACCCACGGTGATTCTCGGCCATGGCGATGTTCACCTTTTCTGAAGCTCATGTATGCTTTCAGTCTGGACAGTCTGGGGAGTTAAGATTCTCTTCATGTGGCTTTGATTCTCTATAGCAGCATCCGAGGGTCCGCTTTGCAGTTCTTTCTGCTTCTTTCATTTCTTTTTCTCACTGCGGGAGCCACAGTCCTGAAGGCAGAGGGGGTCCTGGTAGGAGGAATGCTTAGTTGTCCCTCCTAGACCAAGATAGGGAGAGCTTCTGTGCGTGTGTGGTGGTGGGGAGTGGGGGCCTGGGGATACCTCTGGGGATACCTGGTCTTGCTCATCACCGTGGTACCTGAGTCAGCTCCCGAGAAGGTGGGAGAAAGACATACCCCATTCAGCCTGTATTAGCTACACAGCGGCTCTATCCAAAGAAAATATTGCAGGATGGTTTTTTTTTGCTTTTAAATTTTATGTTATTATTTTTAAATAATTTCCATAGGTTTTTGGATAACAGGTGGCATTTGGTTACATGAATAAGTTCTTTAGTGTTGATCTGTGGGATTTCGGCACACCCATCACCCGAGCAGTGTACACTGCACCCAGTGTGTCATCTTTTACTACTCACCCCCCACACTTTCCCCTGAGTCCCCAGAGTCCACTGTGTCATTCTTCTGCCTTTGCATCCTCATAGTTTAGCTCCCACTTATGCGTGAGAGCATACGAGGCTTAGTTTTCCATTCCTGAGTTACTTCACTTAGAATAATAGTCTCCAGTCCCATCCAGCTTGCTCCAAATGCCATTAATTCATTCCTTTCATGGCTGAGTAGTATTCCATCACATATGTGCATGTGCGTATATGTATATATGTAGTTTCTTTATTCACTTGTTGATTAATGCATATTTGGGCTGGTTCCACATTTTTTGCAGTAGCAAATTGTGCTTCTATAAACATGCATGTGCAAGTATCTTTTTCATATAATGGCTTCCTTTCCTCTGGGTAGACCCCAGTAGTGGGATTGCTGGATCAAATGGTGGTTCTACTTTCAGTTCTTTAAGGAATCTCCACACTGTCTTCCATAGTGGCCATACTAGTTTGCACTCCCACCAGCAGTGTAGAAGTGCCCGTTCCACCACATCCACACCAACAGCTATTATTTTTTGATTTTTTGATAATGGCCATTCTTGCAGGAGTCAGGTGGTATCCCATTGTGGTTTTGATTTGCGTTTCCTGCAGGATACATTTTTGAAAATGAGAAATTGTGACTCCCATACAGATATAGGAAAAACGTAGATCAGAAATTTTATGTAAGTCATTCGCTGAGGGAGCCAGTCACGTGACATGACTTGTTCTGAGGAAAAGTCCGAGAACCACACGTATACACGAAAAGAATGAATGCTGACATGGATTTACCAGTGGGTGCAAAATGGGTCTGTCACCTAGACCAGCAGTCCCCAATTTTTTTGGTGGCAGGGACCAGTTTCATGGGAGACACTTTTTCTGTGGAGTTGGGGCAGAGATGGTTTTGGAATAAAACGATTCCACCTTGGATCATCAGGCATTAGATTCTCATAAGGAGCACACGACCTAGATCCCTCGCACATTCGGCTCACAGTAGGGCTTACGCTCCTGTGGGACACTAATGCCACTGCTGATCTGGTGGGAGGCAGAGCTCACAAGGTAATGTTCCCTCACCTCCTGCTGTGCAGCCCTGTTCCTAACGGACTACGGAACTGTACCCGTCTTAGATTATAGGTCCCAGCCAATGATGGCATTCCACCAGATGCTACTCGTCTGCATCGTGATGGACAGGAATTCCTTCTACCACTTACTCGTTATATAATAGGATGAAAGGCTGAGATAACCTGGACAAATGTGTTAGACAAGACACCCAGGAAGCTTTTTCATCCCTTTTAATGCTCACAGTTTCCCCCCCACAAAAAACAGAAGAGTCATTATGATAGTAACGGTTGCAATAATAATAATGGTAATACCTTTGCTGCAACTTTTAACTGGCTAAAGCGATCATATTCTTCTACCAAATTCCCATCAGTCTCAAATGGTCAGATTGGTTCCACTTTCATCTTCTTTTGAACTCCCCTACTTGCCCTGTTCCTTTCCAAGGGCTCGTAATACCATCTTACCAGTTTAGAAAATGCTGGTATAACCAGAGAAAGAAATCATTCTACCAAGAAAACCACCTGCAATCATATGTTCATTGCAGCACTGTTCACAGTAGCAGATTCAGAGAATCAACACAGGTGTCCATCCATGGTGAACTGTATAAAGAAAAGGTGGTACATGTACACCATGGAATACTACACAGTTATAAAAACGGACCAAATCACATCCTTTGCAGCCGCACGAATGCAGCTGGAGGCTGTTACCCTAAGTAAATGAACACAGACACAGAAAAACAAATACTGCGCATTCTCACTTGTAAGCGAGAGCTGGACATTGGGTACTCAGGGATATAAAGATGGAGACAGAGACACTGGAGAGAACCAGAGTGGGGGAGGAGGAAGGAGGCAAGGGCTGAAAAACCGCCTGTTGGGTCCTGTGTTCACTGCTTGAGTAAGGGGTTCAATTGTACATCAGATCACAGCATCGTGCATAGATCACAGCATCGTGCATGATCGTCAGGTAACAAACCTGCACATGTACCCTGAATCTAAAATTTAAAATGCTCATGTAGGCACCAACCTGTTTGCTTTGCCACTTTCCACTCTTGCTGTCTTCTTGCCCATCTGAGGGAGGGCACGTGGAGGGCACTGTGAACAGTGCTGCAATGAACATACGATTGCAGGTGGTTTTCTTGGTAGAATGATTTCTTTCTCTTTGGTTATACCAGCATTTTCTAAACTGGTAAGGTGGTATTATGAGCCCTTGGAAAGGAACAGGGCAAGTAGGGGAGTTCAGAAGAAGATGAAAGTGGACTCCTCCCTTTTCCCACCTGTGCATTTGGTTCCTACTGCTGTTGTAACCAGGATCACCATTTGAGTGGCTGAAAACAACCGGAATTCATTGTCTTCTAGTTCTGAAAGTTGGACGTGACGGGTGGGGAGGCCGGGCTGCTTTCCTTCTGGAAGCTGTAGTGGAGAATCCTTTCCCGCCTTTTCCTGCTCTTGGAGGCGGCCAGCACTCCATGACTCATGACCATGCATCACTGTGGCTGTGCTTCCGCCCTCACCTCTCCTTCTGTGACCTTCCTCCCTTCCTCTTACCAGGGACTCTTGTAATGACATTGCACCCACCCAGGTAATTCAGGATGATCCCTCTGCTTTAGTTTGTTTTCATGCTGCTGATAATCACATACCGGAGACTGGGCAATTTACAAAAGAAAGAGTTTTAATTGGACGTACAGTTCCACATGGCTAGGGAGGCCTCAGAATCATGGTGGAAGGCAAAGGGGAGCAAGTCACATCTGACATGGTTGCCAGCAGGCAACGAAAGAATAAGGAAGATGCAAAAGCAGAAATCCCTGATAAAACCATCCGATCTTGTGAGACTTACTACCATGAGGACAGCATGGGGAAAACTCCGCCATGATTCAATTATCTCCCACTGGGTCCCTCCCACAACATGTGGGAATTATGGGAGTACAATTCAAGATGAGATTTGGGTGGGGACACAGAGCCAAACCATATCACCCTCTATCTCAAAATCCTTAACTTGATCATACCTGCAAGGTCCCATTTGCCATGTAAGGTGACATATTCATAGACGGGGCCATCTCTGGAGGGCCATTCTTCTGCCCACTGCAACCTGGTTTGCTGGCTTTGAGAAGGGAAGCTCTGTGCCTTCCCCTGTGAATCCCAGGGCCTGTCCAGGAAACTTCCCAGGCAATCTGTGTTTTCAGGTCTATGTCTGATTTTTCTCTACCTGCCTGTGTGTTACAAGCTCATTCCTCTGTTTCTTTTCCTTCCTTCTTGAGGCCGCCGTTAGCATCTTCCAGCAAATGCTCCTTTCATGTGTCCTGATGGGATCTTTTTCCATGTACATTTTCCAGAGATAAGACTCTATGGTTGGACTCTTGGGGTGAGCTGACTGACCCAGAGGAAGGACCTTTAAGCTGACTGCATACAAATTGCAAATTCTTCACACTAATTAAACAGAGATGCCTCAGCTGGGTGTGGTGGCTCAAACCTGTCATCCCAGTACTTTGGGAGGCCAAGGAGGGATGATAGCATGAGTCCAGGAATTTGAGACCACCCTGGACAACATAGTGAGAATGTCATCTCTACAAAACCAAAATAATAAAATAACAATCAGCCAGGCGTGGGGGTGTGCACCTGTAGTCCCAGCTACTCAGGAGGCTGAGATGGGGGATGACTTGAACCCAGGAGTTCAAGGCTGCAGTGAGTTGTGATTGCACCACTGCATTCCAGCCTGGGTGACAGAGTGGGTAACTCATTTCTCCCTAAGTACCTGCAGAATGCTCAGGTAGTTCCCGAGGCCCCTTTGGAGCTCTCAGATACTGGAGTATTTCCTGCAAAGTGGGGCATAAAGGTAGGAAGCAGTGGGAAAAGAACCAGAAAGTCACCCATCACTGTTAGAATAAATGCCATGTGTTGACCTTTCCAGCTGCAGCAGAGGACACAAGGTAACATCGTGTAATACTAATCAGAGCCAACCACTACCGAGTACTTCCCTGTGCCAGAACTGTGTCCAGCACCTTATGTATGTTAACTCCTACACTGCTCACATCTCACAAATTATACGCATAGAAATATACACTCATAAATAACAGATATGAAAACACAAATTCATACATCACACAGTGCTCACAAAACAAGAGAGGGGAGTATGACTGAATGCATTTTACAGATGGGGAAACTGAGGCATGGAGGCATTACACAGTTACTCAAGGCCACAAAGGCAGTGAGGGCTAGAGTCAGGATTCAAACTTAGGCGGTCCGAGTGCACAGTCAATACATGACATAAAAGATAATGGCTCCAGGTATGTCAATGAATCTGGAGACGATGATTGAAAAATTAGCCATCATGCCAGGCTGTGCCTCCAGGTTTATCCCAGTGAAGCCGAAGTGTAGAGGAAGGAGAGATTATCACCGGCTGAGGTTAGTCAAGGATGGAAATAGCCGGTGACCTGTACGGAAGAGCTTCAGCAAAGGTTCTTGGAGAAGGTGGGATGCCCCCTGCTGGTTGAGTAAATTCAATTTTCTTTAAGGGAACCTGGTCATAAGATCAATTTTTACTGATCCTTCCCCTCCCCCTCCATTCCTGCTTTGGATGCATGAAACGACCTTACTAGAAAAAAAAAAGTCAGTTTTTCTCTGCCCGAGGGGACTTCGGTTGGGCCTCATCTTTGACTCTGAGGACGGCGTCCTGGCACACTGGACGCCCATAATTTACTTCCCCGAGAACATGAACATTTAAAAATGGAGAGGCTATAACTGTGAGTTGCCCTGCATGTGTTTTTAAAATGGAAATCCCGATCAGTTTATTTCCCGGAGATGTCTTTTGCAACTTGCCTGTTTTGCAAATACACTCCGTAGTAATTCTTTTTTTTTTTTCCTTGAGACGGAGTTTCGCTCTTGTTACCCGGGCTGGAGTGCTATGGTGTGATCTCGGCTCACCATAACCTCCGCCTCCTGGGTTGAGGCAATTGTCCTGCCTCAGCCTCCTGAGTAGCTGGGATTACAGGCACGCGCCACCATGCCCAGCTAATTTTTTGTATCTTTAGTAGAGACGGGGTTTCAGCATGTTGACCTGGATGGTCTCGATCTCTTGACCTCGTGATCCACCCGCCTCGGCCTCCCAAAGTGCTGGGATTACAGGCGTGAGCCACCGCGCCCGGCCCTAGTAATTCTTAATCAGTTTGCACTGTGATTTGACTGGTTAGCAAATGGAATTGCATCTCAGCGACTTCCTGTTTACACCCAGAAAGCACAGAGTCATCCTTCATTCCTCGGCTTCCTGACTTCTCACATTCTGGCAGTCACCAAGTCCTGTTAATTTCACCTGTGAAAAGCTTCTCGAGTGAATTTCTGCCTCCTTTTTTTCTACCTGGTGGATTTAAGAGATCCTTCTCGACCCCCATAATTTTTCATCTGCACCACAGTAGATTTCTAACTTGTCTCTTTGTTTTGACTTTTTCTCTCTTTCAGTCTATCTCCCCTCTCCCCCTCCCTGCCTTCCTCTGTTATCTTTTAAAAAACACAGATCACCAGCCTGGCCAACATGGTGAAACCCCGTCTCTACTAAATACAAAAAGTTAACCAGGTGTGGTGGTGTACACTTGTAATCAGAGCTACTTGGGGGCTGAGGCATGAGACTCTCTTGAACCGGGGAGGCGGAGGTTGCCGTGAGCCGAGGTCGTACCACTGTACTCCAGCTTGGGTGACAGTGAGGCTCTGTGTCAAAAACAAACAAAAAACACCCAAAACGCAAACGAACAAGAAAACCCCATAGATCTGACCATTACACTCTTGCTTAAAAACTGGTTGGTCCTCTGCAGTGTAATGACAGCAGGTAGACTCCTCTTTGCGGCATCCAATGCCTTCACCTCCGGGCCCCATTCAGCCCTCCTCTGCTACCTGTCAAGCATACTGTCTTCTGGTCACACAAAACCTGTCACTTTCGTCCATATAGTTGTCATAACTTTGTGCTTTTGCAGAAGCTGGTCTTCCTATCTAGGTGTCTTTTCTGTTTGTTTATTTCAACAACACTGGTAGAGTTTTTTATTTTTATTTTTTTTGAGACAGAGTCTCACTCTGTAGTCCAAGATGCAGTGCAGTGGCACGATCTTGGCTCACCGCAACCTCCGCCTCCCAGGTTCAAGCAATTCTCCTGCCTCAACCTCCCGAGTAGCCGAGACCACAGGTGTGCACCACCACGACCGGCTGATTTCTGTATTTTTTGTAGAGATAGGGTTTGGCCATGTTGACCAGGCTTGTCTCAAACTTCTGGCCTCAAGTGTTCTGCCCCACTCGGCCTCCCAAAGTGCTTGGATGAGAGGTTTGAGCCACTGCATCTGGGAATGTGAACTAGTCATTTTTAAAAAGCCCAACTGATATTTCGCTTCCTCCAGGGTTTTTTGAACACAGGCTCATGTCTGTTCTGATGGCATTGTGAGAACACATCCCACTGTGTTATAAGTGTCTGGTGACACATTGCTCTTCCTAGACTAGCTTCTCTTTCCCGGAGCATGACACACTTGATCAATGATGCACGGATACAGGACGCGCTGCCACGTGCAACGCTGAGCCACCCAGCTGCGTCCGCTCCCTGGTTTTCTGCATATTGAGATACATTGAGACCAGCAGCATTCTAGGGCTTACCTTGAATCTCTTCTCATTTATTTCTTTAAGAAGCCCATGATTTGCAATTATCCCTACTCATCTCTAAGGCAAGCTATAAATGATGCATGACCAGCTCCTCACCTAATCCTGAAGTGCAGGTGTTTATAAACAGCTGCTCAGGTCCGTCATCCTGTAGGAACTGGACGCGCCATGTCTGTTTTTGCGTTGTGCTGGTATGGACCCAGTCAATTCCCGTGATAGAGACGTGTTCAACAGGCGGAATCTTGTGTTCTTATGGCCATTGTTATGTGGACATAAATTTTGCTTTAATATAGTTATAGCTAGCAGTAATGGAGATCGGCTGGGGGCAGTGGCTCACACCTGTCATCCCAGCACTTTGGGAGGCTGAGGCAGGCAGATCACTTGAGGTCAGGAGTTCGATACCAGCCTGGCCAACATGGCAAAACCCCATGTCTACTAAAAATACAAAAATTAGCTGGGCATGATGGTGCATGCCTGTAATCCCAGCTACTCAGGAGGCTAAGGCAGGAGAATTGCATGAACCTGGGAGGTGGAGGTTGCGGTGAGCCGAGATCACACCATTGCACTCCAGCCTGGGTGACAGAGTGAGACTCTGTTTAAAAAAAAAAGTTATGTAAGTCCTTACTATGTGGTAGGCAGTGTGTGTTAAGTCCAAAGACTTAATAGGTCATCTAAGAACTGGAGGCCACTGAAAGGATATCTGCTGCCCAAAATGGAACGATTTAAGCAGTAAAAGAAATAAGGAATGCAATTGGTAGAAACGCATTGGAAATATATTCATATAAGCATACAAAAACATTTTATATATTTGATATACTGTAGATTTGTAATATGTACTATAAACTATGTTTATAATATATATATAAATTTTACGTATTATATATATTTCAATGTGTTTCTACCAATGCATACATATATAGACTTATTTGTATGCCACTTTAACATGGTAGGGGGAAAGCTTATAGGGTACCAAATCTTTGTTGTTGTTGTTTTTGAGATGGAGTTTTGCTCTGTTGCCCAGGCTGGAGTGCAGTGGCGTGAACTCAGCTCACTGCAACCTCTGCCTCTCGGGTCCAAGTGATTCTCCTGCCTCAGCCTCCCAAGTAGCTGGAATTACAGGCCCCTGCACCACGTCCAGCTAAGTTTTGTATTTTTAGTGGGGTTGGGGTTTCACCACGTTGGCCAGCCTGGTCTTGAATGCCTGACCTCAGGTGATCTGCTCCCCTCGGCCTCCCAAAGTGCTGGGATTACAGGTGTGAGCCACCGTGCCTGGCCAGGTACCAGATCTTTACTCAAAAAATTGGCATTTAAAAAACATAAAGGAGCCAGGCATGGTAGGTGGTCTTCAGCTCCCCGGGAGGCTGAGGCTGGCGGATCACTTGAGCCTGCGAGTTGGAGATCACAGTGAGCTATGATGGTGCCACTGCACTCCAGCATGACCAGCAACAAAAAAAAAAAAAAAAAAGGGACAACGCATCAATAGTATTTCAGTGTAACCAAATAGCCCAAGTTGATTAAAGAAAAAGGACACTTTCTTTATTAAGATTTCAATGAATAATTGTGGAAGAAATCATTGCATTTGGAAATCACCAATTTGCCACCAAGAATGAAATACGGTGTTTGCCTCGAGCAGGGCTCTGTACTGAAAGAAACCATGAGACGAAAGGTTTATGCGAATTTGACAGTGTGCGTTTTGGGCTGTCACCCCTTGAACCTGCTAGTTGTCGCTACAGTTGGCATACCCAGGTGGGGTGGGTCGCAGTGTGGTACAGCCCAAAGCTCACAGCATCCCATGTGAAGTTGTCTTCTTAAAAACCTGAATCTGGGCTGGGTGCGGTAGCTCAAGCCTGTAATCCCAGCCCTTTGGGAGGCCGAGGCGGGTGGATCACGAGGTCAAGAGATCGAGACCATCCTGGTCAACGTAGTGAAACCCCCGTCTCTACTAAAAATACAAAAAATGAGCTGGGCATGGTGGCGCGTGCCTGTAATCCCGGCTACTCAGGAGGCTGAGGCAGGAGAATTGCCTGAACCCAGGAGGCGGAGGTTGCGGTGAGCCGAGATCACGCCACTGCACTCCAGCCTGGGCAACAAGAGTGAAACTCCGTCTCAAAAAGAAAAACAAAAAACAAAAAACCTGAATCTGAATCTATTCAAAGCTCTAGGCCCACTTTCTATTTACGGGAAATAGGAGGGACAGAGGAACAAGCTAAATGGCACTGCAAGGACTTCCAGGATGTGGGGCAGTCTCCGGGACAGCTGACCTGGTTTCTGCAACAAGTCAGTGACTTGAATGGGAAGCTGGGGAGGGCGGGGCACATTCGTGACAAGCAACACGTGTGCCTTGCTTGCATCCTGATGCAAACAGGTCATGCTAAATGACCCTTGTGACACAGTCAGGGAGGTGGGATCACGGATGAGTATCAGATGAGATTTCTTCATCTGAGAATTATTATGTCTTTTGCGAACAGGAGAACAGTATGTGGTTATATAAGGAAAAGTTTGTATTTTTTTAACAGATGTGCACTGCAGCGCGTAGGGGTGGAATGACATGATGTCTGAGGAGCGCTTTGAAATATTTTGGCAAGAAAGGGGGAAGAAGATGAAGCAAATGTTGCAAAATATTGCTACTTGTTGAATCTGGGTTATGGTTATATGGCGATTCATTTCGTTATTATCTGTCATTTTGAGCAAGTTTGAAAATCGCGTGGACCTATAAAGTTATACATATATATGTACACACATGCACGTATATCCATATATATATTTATTTACTTATTTTTTTTTCGGTTTTAATTTTCATTTCATTTTAATTTTTACCATGTATAATGAGACAAGATTCTCCATTAGAGAAACCTTGCTGGTTTTCCCTAATGGAAACTCCAGTGCAGACGTAAGTGTTTAGAAACACTTGCCTTAACCTGTTTGGTTTTTGCGGGCAGATGTGTTCACCAGGGCTAGCCATTACTCTAAGTCAGCGTGGGAACAGCTGAGAACACTGCGTGATGTTTAAAAAGGAACTTTTCGTCTCAAGCATATTAGTCTTCATGCAAATGATGTTAATTACCCGCGAAACTTATTTAGCCTTTTGGAGCTGTCCCGGTTCGACATATAAATAGAATGTTTTTCTTGTCTACTTCCTTTTGTGGCTGAATGCCCTTGAGAGTCTTAATACCGAATTTAAAGGATCTCTAATGCAGATCAACTTTTCACCCAATTAGTGTGTGATACGAGTTCAGCTAAAAACTTGATTGCACTTGAGAAATGATCTAAGTTTTACCTTTGTTAATTTTAGTCCAAAAAATCACTCGTTTTCCTTTAATGTCTGGCTTGTGACAAAGGAAACCAAATATTATTTGATGTAAAATACAAGAATAAAGCATTTCAAAATTTTACTGTTTATTTTTCAATGGACTGAAAATCTGACAAAATGATGTTTATTGTCCCTCATTGAAATAGACATCTACTATGTGCATAAAAATAATACCCAAGTGAAAAATAAAGCCGGGCTGTGTCAAAGAACCCATTATTTTTTTTTAATGGAGTCTTGCTCTGTCACCCAGGCTGGAATCATTGGCACGATCCTGGCTCACTGCAACCTCCACCTCCTGGGTTCAAGTGATTCTGTTGCCTCAGCCTCCTGAGTAACTGGGATTACAGGTGCCTCTACCACGCCTGGCTAATTTTTGTATTTTCAGTAGAGACAGGGTTTCACCATGTTGGTCAGGCTGGTCTTGAACTACTGACCTCGTGATCTGCCCTCCTTGGCCTCCCCAAGTGCTGGGATTACAGGTGTGAGCCACCGCCCCTGGCCCAAAGAGCTCATTTTTAAGTTAGCAATCACACTGATTATGTATTGCATGTGACTCAGTTCGACCTCTTGCACACAAGGGCAGCCTTTCCCAACAGTTACACTTCCCATTGCCTTGTCTTTCTCGAAATTTCCATTTGATGTCAAGCTGAAATAATTCTCCTTGCTGAATTAGACTCATCTGGATTTGCCTTCCTTCCTGTTTCTGACAGTGGTGGTGTTCAGAGTTTCATTCCTTTATCCAATACACATTGGACCTTATTCTCTTTCACTTGCTTATGAACTTTTCCCCCCATTTTTCAGGATGTGATCTGAGCTGAATGCAAATACACCTGTGTCATCCTTTCGGATTGGGGCATGTTGGATTAATGGTAATAAAAAGCCTTAGATCCAACTTCTACCAAATGAGCTTCTGCCTTGGCTCTCTGAGCAAGAGCAGTTGTCTGGAAAACAGACGGTTGGACCAGAGTGAGTTCTTTTTTGTTGCCCTGGGTCAGCCTGGGGTGGAGGTGCTTCGGGGCACTGACCTGTCCACAAAGAAGAATGCTAGAAGGGAAACAAGAAAGAGCAAACCACTTGGCTGCCATGGTCCCTGGAGCCCCGGGACTCCGAATGAGCCATTGCTCTTCAGAAGGGCCAAATCTCCACCAAATGTCTTTTTTTTTTGAGATGGAGTCTTGCTCTGTAACCCAGGCTGGATCGAAGTGGCACAGCCTCAGCTGGCTGTAGCCTCTACCTCCCAGGCTTAAGTGATCCTCCCACCTCAGCCTCCCAAGTAGCTGCGATTTCAGGCATGTGCCACCACACCCAGCTAACTTTTGTTTTTCTAGTAGTGATGGGGTTTCGCCATGTTGGCCAGGCTGGTCTCCAACTCTTGACTTCAAGTGATCCACCCATCTCGGCCTCCCAAAGTGCTGGAATTACAGGCATAGCCATATTGCCTGGCCCAAATGTCTTATTTTAATAGAAAGCTTGGTGTAGAAAATAAGAACCCCGAGCAATTTGAGAATGCTCAAAAATTAATAACAAAAACCCTGAGCTGTTGATCAGTCTCACATTAACCCTCTGGGCAGGACTGCTTAAGAGTGATATAGCCCAGGACATCTTATTTATGTTTGTTTTTGTTAAATCTGTCTCCTCCTCTAAGTGACCTTCTCTGTAAGTCAGGTTAAGCACTTGAAATAACAAAGAAGGGGCCACACAGTCAAAGCAGGGGAGAGAGTGTCCTGGTGCATCAGAATGCTCGTGTGTTCATTGAATGAATGCACAAATGAATGAGTGAATGAGCTCTTGTAGCTCAACTGGTCTGTCATCACACTTAAGGATTACACCCACGGATCCCTCCTCCTCACTGTTTCAGCAGGAGACGAAGGCTGTGAGTTAGATGTAATACGAGGATGGCTTCGGGAGCCAGCACACCCGAAATTACAATAGGTGTTTCCACTAGGCCGCTACTGTTTGTGGTAACTTCAGACTAAATACTCATTACAGGATGAGCTTTTGGTAGGGAGCAAGCCTAAAAATCATCCATCTTCACTGTAAGTGTTCTTGGGCCAAGAGAAAGAAGGGGCTCTGGCACCAAATAGACAGGGTGGGAAATTCCTCTTCATTTCCATCGTGACATTTTAATTTTCTTTAGAGAAAATTGTCTGGGAAAGGGAGACTATATTGCACTTTGGGCTTTCCTATGCTGTAGTAGGCTGTTCTTGTATCACCAGGAAGAAAGACCTGAAGTTGGGTAATTTATAAAGAAGTTTAATTGGCTTATCATTCTGCAGTCTGTAAATGAAGCGTGATGCCTTCATCTGCTTCTGGTAAGGACTCAAGAAGCTTCTATGCATGGTGGGAAGGTGATGAGGAGCCAGCATGTCACCTGGTGAGAGTGAGAAAAAGAGAGAGGGAGGAGGTGCCACAGGCTTTTCAATAACCAGATCTCAACTATGCAAGGGAAACACCAACACATTCATGAGGGATCCATCCCCAAGACCCAAATATCTCCCAGCAGGCCTCACCTCCAACCCTGGGGATCATATTTCAACATGAGATTTGGAGGGGACAAACATCCAAACTCTATCCTATGCCAACAGCAAACAGCAGGGGACACCTAGATTTGCAGAATTCCAGTATCTTCAGGTTGTAAGAGGCCTTAAGGGTTGGTATCATCCTTTCTCACAAAGTTCCTCCAAAGTGCTGATCTGCCTATAAGGGGAGGAAAGAAACACAAAAAGCAGCTTAACAATCAGAGACAGGTTTATTTTGGAGAATAAACCTGAGAGGGGCTTCTAGCCAAGTTAGGTCAGAGGCATTCTCACTTACAGACTAAGAGCTTTTAAGGGATTGGGGGGAAGAACTTATCACAGGCTCGGAATATTTCTATGTCTCTTTGTCTTGCTTATCTGGGAGGGAGAACTGTGTCTGTTCCCATATATATATATATATATATATATATTCTTTTTTGTGCAGGCATACCCTCTGAGGTTGCTTTTAGCTTTTTTAATTTGGTGCAGTTGAAGGGAAAGGAATATGCTTATTAGGGCTCACTGTTTTATTGGGGCACATTGTAAGAGTGTGAAGTTTGGTGTTTACCTAAGAGACTTTCCTTCCTTCTTCTGTGTCTGAGTTGTTTTATTTGTGATTTACTGTCTGCTCTTTCTGGCTGCTTGTTATTAGAAGAGAGATGATTTTCTTGAAATGGATGAGGTAAGAAAGGGAGCTGAAACTTAAAGTGGCAATATTTTTTCTCACAACATTCCTCTAAAGCCCTGGTCTGCCTGCTTCTCCATGTACCTACCCCTCCAGTACCAAGAAACATCCTCTCCAGCATGGCAGCCAGTTTTAGCTGTGGATTATTTTTCCTGGTTAGAAAATTGTTCTCTATCCTCAGATGAAGTTTGATATCTCCAGATTCCACCAGTCTGTCCTAGTCCTTGCAATGAGTTTGTCGAGAAGCTGACTCTTGTGTCTGATGGACATCTGAGGGCAGTCATGATGCTCCTCAAGAATCTTCACTCATGTCCAGATTGCATGCTTTCTTATTCCTCTTAATGTATTCTGAATTTGCGCTGGTGTATTCTTATTTAAAATTATATTGAGGTATAGCTTACATACACCACAGTGCACATATTTAAAGTGTGCACTTTGTTGAGTTTTGACTAAGTATATACCTTTAATACTACCACCCAATAAAGGGACCAAAAATTTCTATCATACCCCCAAATTCCCTGATGCATCTTGCAGTTTATCTTTTCCTCCCTGCTCTCACATCCCTGTCACACACTGATCTGCATTCTATCACTACAGCTCAGTTTTTGTTTTCTAAAATTTTATAAAAATGGGATAATACAATATATACTCTTGTGTCTGGTTTCTTTCTCTTTGCAGATTATTTTGAGATTCATCTGTGTTGTTATGTGTCCATAGTTTATTTTTTATTATTGAATGGTATTCAATTGCATGGATATTCCACAATTTATCCATTCACTTGTTGATGGGTGTTTGTGTTTTTTGTTTAGCTAGTTTTTGAACAATTACAATAGTCAAAAATGTAATCAAGCTTCTTTGCATGTTTTTATACAAGTCTTTCTGTAGACACATGTTTCCATTTCTCTTGTGTAAACATCTAAGAGTAGAATGGGTGAGTTGCGTGATAGATGAATGCTTGACTTTTTAAGAAATTGCCAAATTGTGTTCTAAAGTAGTTGTACCATTTTGCATTCCCACCATTGGCATATGAGAGTTCCAGTTGCTCCACATCCTTGCCAATCTTGATACTATGTCTAATTTTAACAGTTCTGTTGTTGTTTGGTGGTATATCATTGTTCTTATTTGCCTTTTCCTGATGACTAATGATGACTTTTCCTGTTTATTGGCTGTTTGTATTTCTTCATTTTGAAGCCTCTTGTGTTTTTTAGCTGTAAAAGTTCTTTATATATTTTAGAAATTCCTTTGTCTGCATGCACGTTGCAAATATATTCTCTCAGTGTGTGGCTTGCCTTTTTATTTTCCCGACAGTGGCCTTTAAAGAGCAGACGTTTTTATTTTTTATAAAGTTAGATGTATCAGTATTTTGTGCTATGATTCATGCTTTTTGTGTGATATTTAGATAATCTTTATTTCATGGTCACAAAGATTTCTCTTGTCATTTTTTTCCCCCTAGTTTTGTAGTTTTTGTTTTTATATTGAGGTCTATTATCAATTTTGAGTTCATTTTTATGTCTGAGAAGAGAAAACGCTTTTTTTTCTCATGTGGATATTTAGGCATTTCAGCATCATTTATTAAAAACAAACAGAACCACCTTTCTTTTGCCACTGACGTAACTTAGCACCTTTGTCAAATATCCGTGTACAGGTAGCTAATTTCTTGACTCTATATACTGTTCCATTATCTACAAGTCTATCTTTTTGACTGGGCCTTCAAAATAAGTCTTGAAATCAGCTGTAGTAAGTCCTTTAACTTTGTTCTTTTAAAAAAAAAATTGCTTTGGCTTTTCATAGTATTTAGCATTTCTATGTAAATTTTAGATGTCTTTATAAATGTCTGGTAAATTTTGATAGGAATTGCATTAAATCTGTAAATTGGGGAAATTAATCTCTTAACAATATGGAGTATTTTAGCCCATAAATATTGTATATATCCATGTATCTATATCTATATATATTCATTTAGGTCTTCCTTAAGGCCCAAATCACATGAAATTATAACTTTCAACTTTGGGATTTTGTATAACTTTTGATTAGTTTTATTCATATATACTTTTTCTTTTTTTAATACTACTACAGATGGAATTGTTTTTTATAGCTTCATTTTTGTTCTGCTCCTATATGGAAAAGTGATTTTTTTCATATAAACCTTGTATCCAATGACCTTGTCAAGTTTATTTATTCCTTTTAGAAATTGTTTTGTAGGTATCTTGTAAATGTCTATATAAACAAACCATCATCTGCAAATAAGGGATCATTTTACTTCTAAGATCTTTATATCTCCTTTTTTTTTCTTGTCTTATTGCAATGGTTAAGACCTATAGTACAGTGGTAAATGGAAGTGGTAACAGTGGGCATCTTTGCCTTGTTCCTAACTTTAGTGGGGAAGTGTTCAGTGAAAGACTGAACACTTCCCCACTAAAGTTAGGATGATGTTAGGATGATGTTAGATATAGGTCTTTCATATATAACAGTTTTTTATCAGACTGAGGAAATCACCCACTATTTCTAATTTGCTGAGAGATTTTACCGTGAATAGTTGTCAAACTGTGTCACATACTTTTTTCTGCAGTCATTGAAATAATCATAAGGATTCTCTACTTCATTTAGTTGAAATAGTGAATTATCTCTTTAAAAAGAATGTTGAACCAGGTTTGCATTCCTGGAGTCAACCCGACTGAGTCATGATGTATTATCCTTTTAATATGTTTCCGTAGATCACTGGTTTAATTCACTGATACTGCGATAAGGATTTTGACATCTTTGTTCACCGGAGTTATTAGTCTGGAGTTGTCTTTTCTTATAATTGCTTTGTCTGCCTTTTGGTCCATCTCATTCTTGAACACGAAGTAACAGGGCTGTGCAAGAATCCTGGTGAGCCTTCTGCCCCCGAGTCTGCCCCATCAGTGGTTGTGGGGAAGGAGGGACAAATGGTCTGAATGTGGCTGAGAAGGTATCAAAGCACTTCCCTGACAGACGTTGCATGCGTCTTTACATCATCATCTTAGGCATAGATGACTCTGTTTTACTCGTGAAGAGCCTTGAAAAACTAAGAGATGGACAGTCTGCACAATGGCTGGTAAAACCTCAGCCTCTTTAGTTCAGCTTTTTCACAGGTTCTGTGCCCCTTGCTCAGTCACAATCAGTCTGGACCCCATGGGTCTGTTCCCTCTTTTGCTGATGAGCCTGTTTGTGGCAGTGGCAGAGAGGGATGATTGCAGAAGGACCCGCAGACAGAGATGCTGCTGGATGTCTCCTATTTTTATCAATTCCCATTATGGTTCTGGCTGTGCGGCTTTATCGCTACCTGACCTGTGATCTGTCTGGACGTTGATTTCTTTGCCTGTAAAATGGGATGACGACACATTCCTTGAAAGGTTGTAAGAATCAAAGATGGGTGTGTGTGTGGACCCTGTGTGTGTGTGTGTGTGCACGCGTGTGTGTAAATGGTAAACATTACCATTTTAATATTTAAACTCTCTGATCCTTAGTTTACTCCTCAGTAAAATAAATATAATAATATTTAAGATGAGGATGATCCCACAGTATTATTTTCAAACTAAAAACAAATTAGCAGAGCCTGGTAAGAAGTAGATCTTCAAAAGCCTCTTTTTTTCTCTCTCCTCTCCTACTTCACATTTCAGCGCTGCGTGTGGCATCTTTTTTTTGCAGGTCAACAAATTTGTACTGAGAACGTATGAGGCAAAATAATACAGAATTTCAGAGGTTTTTCCTTCATCGATTTATTGTTCGTTTGTCAGCCGTTTGTAACAGCTCATCTCGGTATCAGTCAGCATGCATTGTAGGAAGCTTTTATTTTTATTTATTTATTTTTTCACTTTGTATTTCATTTATTTATTTATTTTTTGAGACGGAGTTTCGCTCTTGTTACCCAGGCTGGAGTGCAATGGCGTGATCTCGGCTCACCGCAACCTCCGCCTCCTGGGTTCAGGCAATTTTCCTGCCTCAGCCTCCTGAGTAGCTGGGATTACAGGCACGCACCACCATACCCAGCTAATTTTTTGTATTTTTAGTAGAGACGGGGTTTTACCATGTTGACCAGGATGGTCTCGATCTCTTGACCTCGTGATCCACCTGCCTCGGCCTCCCAAAGTGCTGGGATTACAGGCTGAGCCACCGCGCCCGGCCTATTTATTTATTTAACTTTGAGTTCTGGGGTACATGTGCAGAACGTGCAGGTTTGTTACATAGGCGTACACGTGCCGTGGCGGTTTGCTGCATCCATCCCCCTGCCACCTATATTAGGTATTTCTCCTACTGTTATCCCTCCCCAACCCCACCCCTGTTATCCCTCCCCTAGCCCCCCGCCCACTGACAGCCTGTGGTATATGATGTTCCCCTCACTGTGTCCACGTGTTCTCCTTGTTCATTACCCACTTATGAGTGAAAACATGTGGTGTCTAGTTTTTTGTTTTTCTGTATTTTTATCTTTTTTAAGAAATGGGGTCTCACTGTGTTGGCCAGGTGGTCTCAAACTCCTGCCTCAAGCAGTCCTCCTCCCTGAACCTCTCAAGTCGCTGGAATTATAGGTGTGTACCACCACGCCTGGCTACACATTTTAGGAATGTATTTTAAAGGAGTTTCATTATTTGGAGGTGTATATCTCTCATTAGCACCCAAATCCTTGGTTTTCAAGTTGGATTTGATTAGAAGTCAGCTTATCTTTTAGGTGTGAAAAGTTTAAACCACCCAATACCTAATTTTGACTTTGAGAAGTCTTCTGTTTTTGTTTTATTTTGAGACTGGGTCACACTCAGTAGCCCAGGCTGGAGTGCAGTCGCAGTCCAGCTCACTGCAACCTCAGACTCTCAGGGGCTCAACCATCCTCCTGCCTCAGCCTCCCGAGTAGTTGGAACTACAGGTATACACCACCGTGCCCAGCTAATTTTTGTATATTTTATAAGGCAGAGTCTTGCCACGTTGCCCATGCTGGTCTTAAACTCCTAGACTCATGAGATCCACCTGCTTTGGCCTCCCAAAGTGCTGGGATTACAGGCCTGAGTCACTGTGCCTGGCTGACTCTGTGAAATCATATTTATTGCTCAGCATCCTATTTAAAAGTCCCCATAAGTATGAGTTTCTGGTGCTTATTCTTCATTCGAATCTGTGGCAGAATATACCAAATAACTCTTCCGTCTCACTGAATGACTTTCCTCAAAAAATCTGGTTTCTTCGTTGTTTTCAAACTTTCATAAAGACATGGCAGTGAGAGACGGCTTACATTAGGCAGAGAATGACCCGGGAACCCCATCTCGGAGCTTAGAACGTAGGACTCTGTTTATTCGTGTGCCTGATGCTCTCTGTTCTCTGGAGGAAGGCAGGGGCAATGCTGCTGGGCCTCACAACCAGCTTGAAATTCCTGCGATGTTGACCAAGTGATGTAGAAATGGTCGTTTACGTCTTTCTCTTTCTGAAGATCATTTTGCTGGTTGAAGCTGCCTGCTCATCTGGGTGGCTTACAGAGGACCTTGGCATGATCGAACACTGAATGGTGACTGCTAGAACGGAAAGTGAAATGTTTTCTAAAGTAGCGTCAAAGTCATTAAGGCCATAAACAGACAAGAGAGTGGAACGAAATGCCAGCAAAAGAAAGTTAGCGGGGTAGCCAAGCATGATGGCGCACACCTGTGGTCTCTGCTGCTCGAAGGGTTGAGCCGGATCACATGAGGTTAGGAGTTCGAGATCAGCCTGGACACCATAGTGAAACTCTGTCTCTACAAAATGTAAAAAGTGTACGTATGTATGTGTGTGTGTGTGTGTATATATATATATATATATTTATGTGTATATACATACATAAATACATATATACATAAATATAAATATATATATATTAAAAAAAAAAATATATATATATATATATAGAGAGAGAGAGAGAGAGAGTGTGTGTGTTCCAGGCTGCAGTGAGATATGATTGTGCACCGTTGTACCGCAGCCTGGGTGACAGAGCGTGATCCTGTTTCTAAGAAGATAGATAACAATTAAAAAGCCTTAGAGGGAGAATGAGGGTATAAGCTAGAGGCAAGGTGGGTGGTGGCTCACGCCTATAATCTTAGCGCTTTGGGAGGCCAAGGTGGGCAGGTCACCTGAGGTTAGGAGTTGGAGACCAGCCTGGTCAACGTGGTGAAAGCCTGTCTTTACTAAAAATACAAAAATTAGCTGGGCATGGTGGTGGGTGCCTGTAGTCCCAGCTGCTCGGGAGGCTGAGGCAGGGGAATCACTCGAACCCAGGATGCAGAGGTTGTGGTGAGTCCTGATGGCATCACTGCACTCCAGCCTGGGTGGCAAGAGTGAAACTCTGTCTCGAAAGAAAGGAATAAGTAGACATCCTCGAGGTACTTTTCAGAAAGGGGACACAAAACTTAGTGCCATCAGACTGGCGGAGGAAGGGTAGTGTGGTAAATTGTATTGACAGCTTATTATAACAAATAAAATACTGATAATAAACTGAATTAGACGACACAGGAGTCAGAACGCTGTCTTCTACTGTTTTAGTTACAGTCTGTAAATCCACTTGTGAAAATATATTGGAAGAGACAGACGGGCACCGTACCCAGCTTCATGCAAACATGATAAATAAAACATTTCTTGTAATCCTTGGACGTTTGCTTGGTGCATTTTAAAAGATCCACATTTTAAAGTCCTGAGCAGTAGATTCATTAGAAAATATAATTTTACTGCAGATGCTGAACATAAATATGCATCCACGCAACTTTCTGCATCTTGAATAACGTTAAAAAAATGATTCACAGACTAGTTTGCAAGCACTCGACCTTTGATTCTCTGCCCTACAGATGAAAGACCTTCGGATCATCTACCTGAAGATTTCAGACTAAGATCCTCTTCCCAAGTAATGACCAAGTTGTTTGTTTGTTTATTTTTTCGCTTGTTTGCAGAAATAAGTATGCGTTGAGAAACTGTAAGTGAATGTTAATGCTAGCCTCAGGGGAGAAATAATTTTGAAGGGAAATTTCGCTGTTAGAGAAAACCCAAAACAAGCCATCACTGTATCTCTGAGTCAGAGTTAAACATCGTTTCTGGGCATTAACACAGATCGCGTAAATTTGACGACAAATTCACATCTTGCCCAGGCAGTAATTCCGTTATTAAGTTCACAGCTACTGTCCAAGCTTGTTGAGAGTGCTGAGGAAGGTGCCTTTATTAACAGAACTCTGTCTTCTGTGCCCCGCTTGGACGTTTTCTGCCAGGTCTTTGGAGCCTGAGATAATTAATTGCTGTTGCTCTCTTGACATGACTGTGATATCTCATAAATATGTGATGAATTGTTACAAATCCAGCCAAATTACTTCAGCCAAAGTAAATAGGTTGGAAATTAGGATGTTGGATGGTCAAATAACTCTCTCCAACATCTGCCTTTGAGGGAAGAGAAAACATCTCAGAGATATTAAGTGACAATATAAAGAAGAAGTATCAATATAAAGCAAGTGAAGATTTCTCAAGCTTCCTGATGAATCCATGGTCAGAATACCACAAACAAGATAAAAGCAAATAAACAAGAAGGAAAGGAGATAAAATATCAAGAAAGAAAAAACCTATACACAGCGAAGACAGAGAAAAAACTGGAGGAGGATGGGCTTCTAATCCAACATGACTAGTATCCTTTCAAGATGGCCATATGGGCCGGGCGTAGTGGCTCACACCTGTAATCCCAGCACTTCGGGAGGCTGAGGCTGGCGGATCACCTGAGGTCGGGAGTTTGAGACCAGCCTGGCCAACATGGCAAAATCTCATCTCTACTAAAAATACAAAAATTAGACAGGTGATCTTTGTTCACAAGTGGAAGGCAGAAAGAGCTCCTAGTAGCAAAGATGTAATTCATTCTTTCTCTGCCACAACATCAGTTACCTCTAGTCTAAGTTTGTGTCTCTTACAGAACGTTGTTGAAAACTTCTAGAAGGAACAGACACATACCCAAACCCTAATATATATATAAAACACATATATAATATTACATCCTTCAATTCCTTGATTTGTCCCTATGACATTACAAGAATCAGCAACTTAAAAAAATATATATGTGTGTGTGTGTATATATATCTATATATATATATAATTGCATTTTAGGTTTTGGGGTACATGTGAAGAACATGCAAGATTGTTGCATAGGTACACACATAGCAGTGTGATTTGCTGCCTTCCTCCCCATCACCTATATCTGGCATTTCCCCCCATGTTATCCCTCCCCAGCTCCCCACCCCCCACTGTCCCTCCCCTGTTTCCCCCAGACAGACCCCAGTGTGTGATGCTCCCCTCCCTGTGTCCATGTGTTCTCATTGTTCAACACCCACCCTATGAGTGAGAACATGTGGTGTTTGATTTTCTATTCTTGTGTCAGTTTGCTGAGAATGATGGTTTCCAGGTTTATCCATGTCCCTACAAAGGACACGAACTCATAGTTTTTGATGGCTGCACAGTATTCCATGGCGTATATGTGCCACATTTTCCCTGTCCAGTCTATCATTGATGGGCATTTGGGTTGGTTCCAGGTCTTTGCTATTGTAAACAGTGCTGCTCTGAACATACGTATGCATGTGTGTTTATACTAGAATGATTTATAATCCTTTGGATATATACCCAGTAATGGGATTGCTGGGTCAAATGGAATTTCTATTTCTAGGTCCTTGAGGAATCGCCACACTGTCTTCCACAATGGTTGAACTAATTTACACTCCCACCAATAGTCTAAAAGTGTTCCTATTTCTCCACATCCTCTCCAGCATCTGTTGTCTCCAGATTTTTTAATGATCGCCATTCTAACTGGCGTGAGATGGTATCTCAATGTGGTCTTGATTTGCATTTCTCTAATGACCAGTGATGCTGAGCATTTTTTCACGTTTGTTGGCCTCATGTATGTCTTCTTTTGTAAAGCGTCTGTTCATGTCCTTCACCCACTTTTGAATGGTTTTTTTTTTCTTGTAAATCTGTTTTAGTTCTTTGTAGAGAAGCAGCAACTTTTTATTTTTTTTCCTTCAAGTTCTGTTTTAAGTTCAGGGCTAATGTGCAGGGTGTGCGGGTTTGTTGCATAGGTGAGCGTGTGTTACGGTGGTTTGCGGCACCTAGTGTGAAGCCCAGCATCCCTCAGCTACTCTTCCCGACGCTCTCCCTCCGCCCACCCCCGCCTACCGCCCCCTACAGGCCCCCGTGTGTATTACTCCCCGCGATGTGTCCATGTGTTCTCATCAGTCAACTCCCACTTAAAAGTGAGAAGATGCGTACAAGAGTCACCAACTTGCCAGCTCAGAACAGTCGAGTCTTCTTTGCCCGGAATTCTACCTCCTTTGTGCCGAGAGTTCCACATTTTAGCGTCTGCTGCCTCAGGCCACCATTTTAGGTACCAAATTCTAGATAATTTAGGATATATTTAGTTGTGAGAAAACAAATCGAGTGCCTGAAGCAAATAGAATTCTTTTTTGTCATGGTTTTGTAAGAGAAGTCTGGGGAGGAAAGTCACTACCTGGATTCAACTGATTCATGATTCCATTTAGGCCTCTTTCCATCTTTCTCCACCTTATTCTTCTTCAGAAAGTGGAGTTGACAGGGCTTGGTGATTATCACTGCAGGAGAAAGAGATAGGTATTTCTAAAGTCTGTGACCACCAGCTCAACAGGTAGACCATGCATCGCTGTGTCAGGGAATACAGAAGGAAGGACAGATATGGACAATTTGGGGGTTCCCTTGAGATTTCCCAAGTGAAGGCAGGGAATCCTCCTTATGTCATCCTTTTGTTTATTGAGTTAGTTTTTTTTTTTCCTCATGATCACAAAGTGGCTGTTGAAGCTCCTGCCATGGTGACCTGACTCTACAGAAGGAGGAGAGGGGAGAAGGGTCATGGAGACACCCAGCTCTGTCTGTCCTTTCCATCAGAAAAGCGCAAGGAATCCCAGCAGCTTCCTGCCAGCTTTTGTTCAACCTGGTTAGGTTTCATTGACCAAGATTCAGTTCCCTGGTTACCTCTTGAAAGAAGGAGGCTGGGAAATGTGACTTCTCCTGGCTTTCTGTCAAGTATGGAAGGAGGAAGTTGGATATGGTTACAGGGCTAGCCTGGTGACAGTGCTGCAGCAGCCCTGGTGCCGGTAACCTATCTCCACTCAGGGACTTGCCATCAGCGGCATGCCCCTCCCAGGCCTCAGAATCCCGGCTGGAGGGAAGTAAGTAGCTCATTATCACAGCAGAGCTTCGAGTTCATGGACTCACTGTTATTTATCAGGGTTGCTATGGAACCACAAATGTCCATGTCGTGCAACTGCTAAGCATTCAAGGTGTACCCTAGTGTTGCACAAAAATAAGGTGTTCCGGCTGGGCTTGGTGGCTCACGCCTGTCATCCCAGCACTTTGGGAGGCCGAGGTGGGCAGATCACCTAAGGTCAGGAGTTGGAGACCAGCCTGACCAACACGGAGAAACCCCATGTCTACTAAAAATATAAAAATTACCTGGGTGTGGTGGCGGGTGCCTGTAATCCCAGCTACTTGGGAGGCTGAGGCAGGAGAATCACTTGAACCTGGGAGGTGGAGGTTGTAGTGAGCCGAGATCACGCCATTGCCCTTCAGCCTGGGTGACAAGAGCACACCTGTCTCAAACAAACAAACAAACAAAAAAGCAAAAATAAAGTGTTCTGGCTGGGCACAGTGGCTCACGCCTGTAACCCCAGCACCTTGGGGGGTTGAGGTGGGTGGATCAGTTGAAGTCAAGAGTTCGAGACCAGCTTGGCCAACATGGTGAAACCCTGTCTCTACTAAAAATACAAAAATTAGCCAGGCATGGTTGCGCACGCCCGTCATCCCAGCTACTCGGAAGGCTGAGGCAGGAGAATCGCTTGAACCCGGGAGGCAGAGGTTGCAGTGGTGCCAGGTCCCGCCACTGCGCTCCAGCCTATGTGACAAGAGCGAGACTCTGTTTCAAAAATATAAAAAGAAAAAGAAAGTAAATAAAATGTTCTTTAATGTTGATGACTGTGACTGATGTCCCTTCCTTCCTGCAGCCGTCACGAGAACTCATCAGGGAGTAATACTTTATGGTGACCTCATCTCTCCCTGGCATCTCAGTAGAATAGCCATGCTGGTCTCTGTGTTACTGTGTAGCTTAGCGTGCAGACCGACAGGATAGGGGATGCCAGCTGGATGTGTTTGCATTGGCTGCCCAGACTGGCCCGTGCCCTTCTGTCTGTCCTCACCTGCCTTCACTTCGGGAATCCCAAGGGAACCTCCACGCTGTCCGCGTCCGCTCTTCTTCCTGTGCTCCCTGACTCGGTGATTAATGGTGTATCTGTTGGGCCGCAGACTTCAGAGAGATCTGTTTCTTCCACCGTCAGTGATAAACACCCGGCTCTGTCAATTCTTCTTTCTAAATATTTCTTGCCCCTAGCCATTATTTATTTTATTTTTTAAGATGGAGTCTCACTCTGCCACCCAGGCTGGAGTGCAGTGGAAGTCATCTCAGCTCACTGCAACCTCTGCCTCCCAGGTTCAAGCGATTCTCTTGACCCAGCCTCCCTAGTAGCTGGAATCACGGGCAGCCACCACCACGCCTGGCTAAGTTTTGTATTTTAATAGAGATGGGGTTTCACCATGTTGGTCCAGCTGGTCTCGAACTCCTGATCTCAGGTGATCTACCTGCCTTGGCCTCCCAAAGTGCTGGGATTACAGGCGTGAGTCACTATGCCTGGGTATTTTATTTTATTTTAGAGACAGGGTCTTGCTCTGCTGCCCCGGCTGGAGTATAGTGGCATGGTCTTAGTTCCCTGCAGCCTCAACCTCCTGGGTTCAAGTGATCCTTCCCGCCTCAGCCTCCCACGTAGCTGGACTACAAGCACACACCACATGACTGGCTAATGTTTAAAAAAATGTTTTTGACATGGGGTCTTGCTATATTGCCCAGGCTCTAGTTCTTTACTTCTCTACTGCAAGTGTTCTGGCATTGCACAGCATATCACTGAAGCCATTTTTAATCGCGTGAGCAGAATACCCAACCAAAAATGACTTCATCCGTGAGAGGCTTTTCGTTTGTTTCTTTCAGAGTCTCACATAATAACAGCCGGGTGCGGTGGCTCACGCCTGGAATCCCAGCACTTAGGGAGGGCCAGGTGGGCGGATCACCTGAGGTCAAGAGTTCAAGACCAGACCGGCCAACCCCGTCTCCACTAAAAAGCCAAAAATTAGCCAAGCGTGGTGGCTTATGCCTGTAATTCCAGCTACTCGGGGAGGCTGAGGCACGAGAATCACTTAAGTGTGGGAGGCGGGGGTTGTAGTGAGCCTAGATGTCACCACTGCACTGCAGCCTAAAAATAAATAAATAAGTAAATAAACGAGTCTCACATAAGAAGAGGTAAGAGATAGGACAGCTACAGGGCTAATTTAGTGAGTCAAAAACGGTATCAACACTTGGCCAGTCAAACTATTCACTCCACGACCCGTCATGCTTCCGTCCTTAGAGTTACGAGATGCCCCCAACGGTTCTCAGCACGACCCATCAGGCAAAGAAGAGGGACGTGTCTTGCTGTGTCACTCCTTGCGGGGAGGGAAAACCTACCCACGAAGTCCCTCTGCAGTCTTCCTGTCCGGTCCCAGGGGCCGCGATTGGGTCACTTCCGCATGCTCTAGCTAAAGAAGGCTGGGAAGACGAGTTTGTGGCGTTTACAGCCGTTGGAGGGGGAGGTGGGTTCCACTGGCCAGGAGGAAGGCTGGGCTGGAGGGTTGGCGTGGGGGAGGAATATTTGGGGGGAGGCATTCCGTATGATCGGCCTCATGCAGACTCATCTCCTGCCTGGACTCTGGCCAGGACCTCCTCCTCTGTCTCCTCGTTTCTGGTCTTGCTTTCCTTTCAGTCCTCTCTCCCCACATTGCTGCTGCCAGGGGGATGTTTCCGTAGTGTTTAATGACGGGGTTAATTTACACGCTTAGTGTTCACTGTCAGCATCTCATGATCACGTAAGCGACAGGAGGGAAGAGGCCTTGTCTGCTCTGTCCCTGCCTTTCTCCCCTAGAGCAGGGCCTCTCACCCCAGAGGTTCGTATTAAATATATCTTGGCTGGCTGAATGAGTGAAATGGAAATCTGTTTCTGTCAGTCGTCCCTTAAAACCTTCAAATGGGCCAGGCGCGGTGGCTCACGCCTGGAATCCCAGCACTTTGGGAGGCCAGCGGGGGTGGATTCCCTGAGGTCAGGAGTTCGAGATCAGCCAGGCCAACATGGTGAAACCCTGTCTCTACTAAAAATATAAAAAATTAGCCCGGCGTGGTGGTGGGTGCCCTTAACCCAAGCTACTCTGGAGGCTGAGGCAGGAGAATCACCTGAATGTGGGAGGTGGAGGTTGCTGTGAGCTGAGATTGCGCCACTGCAGTCCAGCCTGGGCTACAAGAACAAAACTCTGTCTCAAAAACAACAAACACACTCACAAACGAACACACGTCAAGTGGTTTCCCTTTGCCCCTGAGGGGAGTTTGTATATTCTGGAAATTGGAAAGCCAGTTGAAATGGTCTGTCCTCCATATCCACTTCTCCTGCTTCCTCTCTTCTCCACCAGTTTTCTGGAACTTTCTTCCCTTGTTCAAACGTACTGTTTTTTTCCCCCTCTGAAACTGTTTTGTTTCTCGCTTTGCATGATTAAGTCCTTCTCTGGAAGCATATTTCAGTGGAAATGTCGCCTTTTCTGGGAAACTTTCCAGACCTTTCTGTCACTAGGCATCGTTGGAAGCCCCTGCGTCCTCCCATAGCACGCAGGACTTCCGTATCTAAGAAGTTATCACCTGTTGACCAGGCGCCATGGCTCACACCTGCAGTCTCAGTGCTTTGATGACTTCCGTATCTAAGAAGTTATCACCTGTTGACCAGGCGCCATGGCTCACACCTGCAGTCTCAGTGCTTTGGGAGGCCAAAGGTGTGAGGATTGCTTGAGTACAGGAGTTTGAGATGAGCCTGGGCAACATAGCAAGATCCCATCTCTACAAAAAATTAAAAAAACGTATCCAGGCATGGTGGAATATACCTGTAGTCCCAGCTACTTGGAAGGCTGAGGCAGGAGGATCGCTTGAGTCCAGGAATTGGAGGCTGCAGTGAGTTACGATCACGACGCTGTACTCCAGCCTGGGTGACACGAGTCCCTGCCTTAAAAAAAATGGAGATATAATGTACGTGTCACAAATTCACCCTTTAAAATGTACCACTTAATTGTTTTTAATGGTTAGTTGGTGCAAAAGTAACTGCAGGTTTTGCCATTGCTTTTTATGGCAAACTCCTTACTCCAAGTGATCCATTTGCCCCATCCTCCCAAAGCACTGGGATTACAGGTGTGAGCCTCTGGACTCAGCCTGTTTCTTCTAAAATCTCACATAATTAAAGGTAAGAGATAGGGCAGCTCCTGTGCTAATTTAGTCAAGAATGGCACCGAGACCGAGACTGGGGTACTTTCAAAGTACTCACTCTGCTACCCTTAATGCATCCACCCTTAGAGTTACAAGATGCTTGCGATAGTTCTCATTATGTTTTTTTTGAGACTGAGTTTTGCTCTTGTTGCACAGGCTGGAGTGCAATGGTGCAATCTCAGCTCACTGCAACCTCCACCTCCTGGGCTGAAGCGTTTCTCCTGCCTCAGCCTCCCAAGTAGCTGGGGTTACAGGCGTGCGCCACCATGCCCAGCTAATATTGTATTTTTAGTAGAGATGGGATTTCACCATGTTGGTCAGGCTGGTCTTGAACTCCTGACCTCAGGTGATCTGCCTGCCTCAGCCTCCCGAAGTGCTGGGATTACATACAGGCTTGGGCCACTGTGCCTGGCCAAGAGTTCTCACCACTGTTACTTTTGCACCAACCTAATATATTCACAGATTTTTGCAACCATCCCAACAGTCCATTTTAGGACATTCCCGTCACTCACTCACTAAATAAATACCCATGCCCACTGGCAGTTCACCCCGCAGGTTCCGCAAACCCCTCCAGCCCTAGGCAGCCAGTAATCTGCTTTCCATCCCTATGGATGTACCTATTCTGGACATTTCACATAAATGGAGGTTAACCTCTGTGTGGTCGGGGATGGTGTCGGTTCTGTTCATGCCGTATTCTCAGTGTACACAGAGGGACGGTGTTGGTTCTGTCCCTGCCGTATTCTCAGTGTACACAGAGGGACGGCGTCGGTTCTGTTCCTGCCGTGTTCTCAGTGTACACAGAGGGACGGCGTCGGTTCTGTCCCTGCCGTGTTCTCAGTGTACACAGAGGGACGGCGTCGGTTCTGTCCCCGCCGTGTTCTCAGTGTACACAGAGGGATGGCGTCGGTTCTGTCCCCGCCGTGTTCTCAGTGTACACAGAGGGACGGCGTCGGTTCTGTCCCTGCCGTGTTCTCAGTGTACACAGAGGGACGGCGTCGGTTCTGTCCCCGCCGTGTTCTCAGTGTACACAGAGGGACGGCGTCGGTTCTGTCCATGCCGTGTTCTCAGTGTGCAGCAGAGGGACGGCGTTGGTTCTGTCCCCGCCGTGTTCTCAGTGTACACAGAGGGACGGTGTCGGTTCTGTCCCTGCCGTGTTCTCAGTGTGCAGCAGAGGGACGGCGTCGGTTCTGTCCCTGCCGTGTTCTCAGTGTGCAGCAGAGGGACGGCGTCGGTTCTGTCCCTGCCGTGTTCTCAGTGTGCAGCAGAGGGACGGCGTCGGTTCTGTCCCTGCCGTGTTCTCAGTGTGCAGCAGAGGGACGGCGTCGGTTCTGTTCCTGCCGTGTTCTCAGTATACACAGAGGGACGGCGTCGGTTCTGTCCCTGCCGTGTTCTCAGTATACACAGAGGGACGGCGTCGGTTCTGTCCCTGCCGTGTTCTCAGTGTACACAGAGGGACGGCGTCGGTTCTGTCCCTGCCGTGTTCTCAGTGTACACAGAGGGACGGCGTCGGTTCTGTCCCTGCCGTGTTCTCAGTGTACACAGAGGGACGGCGTCGGTTCTGTCCCTGCCGTGTTCTCAGTGTACACAGAGGGACGGCGTCGGTTCTGTCCCTGCCGTGTTCTCAGTGTACACAGAGGGACGGCGTCGGTTCTGTCCCTGCCGTGTTCTCAGTGTACACAGAGGGACGGCGTCGGTTCTGTCCCTGCCGTGTTCTCAGTGTACACAGAGGGACGGCGTCGGTTCTGTCCCTGCCGTGTTCTCAGTGTACACAGAGGGACGGCGTCGGTTCTGTCCCTGCCGTGTTCTCAGTGTACACAGAGGGACGGCGTCGGTTCTGTCCCTGCCGTGTTCTCAGTGTACACAGAGGGACGGCGTCGGTTCTGTCCCTGCTTGTTCTCAGTGTGCAGCAGAGAGTCCGGCATATGGCTGGGGTCAAAACAAAATGTTTGTTGAATGACTGGCTGACTGAATAAATGAAAATGTAGACAGTCCAGACCTGATCATGCCCTTTTCTGTATGTTTACAGCTTTTCTGTATATTTGCTGGTTTACATCACCCTGCATTGACGATTTTTTCTCCTTCTTTCTTTCTTTCTTTCTTTCTTTCTTTCTTTCTTTCTTTCTTTCTTTCTTTCGAGACAAGGTGTCACTTTGTCACTCAGGCTGGAGTACTGTGTCGTGGTCATGCTCGTGTTTGTTAATGAATTCGTACCTTGTTTTATTCTTCCATCAGTTTGACTGGTGTTTATGTCATTTCATGAACAGCTGTCTCATCCGTGGCGATCACGGCTTCTGTAGGCAGAGGTTGCATCTTGCTCATAATCCTGGCGTCCCCTCAATGCCCAGCACCACCGCTCACAGAGACTTACAAGTGCATGAAGTGCCTTGTGATTTGAAGTCTGTGCCTCTGAGGATTTGGCAGGTGGGGTTGTGGTGTTTAGCCTCGTCATCCTGAAGCAGGTGTAGAAGGAACTGGTAGTTTCTGCCTCTCTGCTCCCCAGAGCCCTCCTGGCATGGGAGATGCATCCCTCAGAGTGAGGAGATCATGACACAGAGAGAACACTTTGCCCCAGTAGGGCACTTATGTCTGGATGGCGGTGGGCATGGCTCAGTGTGTTGGGACGGCCAGCTTGAGCTGCCCCAAGCTCTGCCTGTAGGTCCCTACGGTGGTGACACGGGGACTTAGGAGGCCCTTCCTTGAGAGATGTCTCTGTCGGCTTCCAGGCACAGAGACAGCGATGGAGTCTTGTCTTCAAGCAAGTCAGTGTGGGCATTAGCCAAGCTTTGTGCCTTGGGTCCTAGTGTTATGGGCCCAACTGCCTGCGGTCCGTTAGGCTGCCCACATCTGGGCAGATGCTGCTGGAGCGTGCCTCCCTGCAGCACGGTCTGAAGACACAGGGAGCCCTTCCCAGGATTCGATTCTGAATTCAGGGGTCCTGTCTGAGCAGCTGCTCCTACCTATCCAAGCAGTCTTGCCTGTAATCCCTCTACTCCTTGGTTTCCTGAGGAAAACAATCTTCCATCACTGGGTAAGCCCATGCCACGCTCTTGGCTTACACATTGAAGCCCATTGTTGGACCCCGATGGCATTCCAGGTTCTCCTTGGTTTGTCCCCTACTAGAGAATCTCAGTGGGTGATTCTGGACCAGCAGTTGCCTGCATTAGCTGAACGATGGCCCCTGCAAAGATGTTCGTGTCCTAACCTTGGAGCCTTGGAATACGTTACCTTATATGGCAAAAGGGACTTTGCAGACGTGATGAAGAGATTCTCCTGCAGTATCTGAGTGGGTCTAATGTAACCACAGGGGGCCTTATGAGAACAAGGCAGGAGGTTAGAGAGGAGAAAATGCATTTAGCTGGCTCTGAAGGCAGAGGGGGCCATGGTTGGTGCCTAGAAGCTGGAAGAGGCAAGGGATGGATTATTTGCTGGCCTTCCAGAGGGCACCGTTCCCGACACCACCTTGATTTCAGCCCTGTAAGACTCACTTTGGACCTCTGACATCAGAGCTAGAAGATAATACATCTGTGTGGTTTTAAGCCGTGGTGTTAGGGTACTTCGTTTCAGCAGAAATGGGGAACTAATATATTAGCCATCCCTCGTACACAGGGTCTGTGTCTGGGAAATCGGATCACTCACTTCTTGAATCCCCACTTGAAGCTCTGTTTGTCTGCTCAGGCGGCCATAACAAAGGACCACAGAACACCTGGCCGAAACAACACGTATTTGCTAACTGTTCTGGAGGCTGGAAGTCCAGGTTCAAACTGTTGGCAAGCTTGGTTTCTGGAGGGGCCTCTCTTTCTGCCCTGCAGGTGGTGACTTTCTCACCGTGCCCTCAAATTCCCTTTTCTCTGGGCATGCAGGGAGAGGGAGTGCGACCCCTGTGGTTTCTTCCTTTTCTTTTTAAAAATTTATTGATCTTCATTATTTTCTTTAGTGATTTAGAGTCATAGCTCACTGCAGCCTCCAACTCTTGGGCTAAGCGATCCTCCCATCTCAGCCTCCCAAGTAGCTGGGACTAAAAACACACACCACCACACCCAGCTAATTAAAGGAAAAAACTGTAGAGTCAGGATCTGATTATGTTGCCCTCATTATGTTGAGTTGGTCTCAAACCCCTGGGCTCAAGTAATCCTCTCTCCTCAGCCTCCTAAAGCATTGAGATTACGGGTGTGACCCCCTGGGCCTGGCTCTCGAGGACACCAGCCTTACCCTATGACCTTAGTTAAGCTCTATGATCTCCTTAAAAGCCTTATCTGGAGGTTAGGACTTCAACATCTGAGTTTTAGTAGGTAAGAGACCCTCTGTGGTTATATCAGGGCAAGGTAAAGCTTCCTCAGGCCATTTTCATCCTGGGAGTTCAGTGCCCTTTGCAAATAAGAGCGGTGTGTAGAGACACTGCTGGCACACTGGTGTCCCCCAGCCGGTACTCATGTGAGTTTACCTTCTGCTTCTGTAATCCAGAGCTTCAGAGGCTAATTCGGGATATTTGAGGATTTTTCATCAAGTGTGTTTGGCCAGTCCTTCACTGATGGCAAATGAGTTCTTCTGGGCCAGTCATCAGACATGCAGACGGTGAGCTTTGAGAGTTAAGTTCAAGTTCGGCTCGTCCAAGGCATTTTGTGAGATGCTAGACAAGGTGTCAGCAGTCCTGTAGTATGCCTCTTTTTTTTTTAATTTTCCTTCCCTCCTTATTAAAGGAGGCAGTTTGTCTGGCCCTAGGTCATGAGTTTATCTTTGTAGGACTTGGAGCCGTTTTCTGTTTTCCCAGCCCCGGCCTTCTGTGATCTAGCCCAAAGGTTTCCTGGCGAAGGGATGTTTCTGCACCACGGCAGGGACATGGCATCATGGGACCCGGTTTTAGAGACCATCCTCCTAGTGTCCAGTTCGCAAAGCAGTTTCTCTGGGCCGCTGTCCACACCACTGCACTGGAATGCAAATTGTCAGTGGTTCCAGCTGCTTTGGAAATGTGGAAGTCTCATGCCAAGAGCGCTGGGCACGCTGTGAAAGATCGTTCTCACACCACAGCCCAGCTTAGCAAGGACCAGCTCCCCGGCTGATACCAGGCAGAGCATCCTTCAGATGCCCAGTGGCAGAAACTACCCAGTGGACATCCTGAGATGAAAGGCCAGGGCACTGTGCAGACCTCCCCCTACCCAGAGAACCAGAGAGGGCCTTTTTCTAACAACTTTCTTATTTTTGAGACAGGTACTCACTCTGTTGGCTAGACCAGAGTACAGTTGAAATCATGGCTCACTGCAGCCTTGAACCCCTGAGCTCAAGTGATCTTCCTGCTTCAGCCTCCCGAGTAGTTGGGACTACAGGCACATGCCACCATCCTCGGCTATTTTTTTTTTTTTTTTGAGATGGAGTCTCACTCTGTTGCTGGGCTGGAGTGCAGTGGCGCGATCTCAGCTCACTACAACCTCCACTTCCCAGGTTCAGGCGATTCTCCTGCCTCAACCTCTAAGTAGCCGGAACTACAAAAGTGTGCTACCACACCCAGTTAATTTTTGTATTTTTAGTAGAGACAGGGTTTCACCATGTTGGCCAGGATGGTCTCGATCTCTTGACCTCATGATTCACCCACCTTGGCCTCCCAAAGTGCTGTAATTACAGGCGTGAGCCACCGCACCTGGCCGGCTATTTTTTTTTTCTTTAATTCTGCAGAGACAAGGTCTTACTATGTTGCCCAGGCTGGACTTGAACTCCTTGTCTGAAGCAATCCTCCCACCTCGACCTCGAAAAGTGCTGGGATTATGGGAGTGAGCCAGTGTGCCTGACTGTCTGTCAACTTTCCAGAAACCCAGTACTGGCAACAGACAGGTAATTTCTGACCAGGATCCTGCTGCCACGCCTACCCTAGAGGTTCCCCAAGGGCAGAGAGAGGCAGAGTCTCTCCCATTAAAACAGTGGGCGTATTTAGGGGAGCAGTCCACGCTTAGGTGCGGTCTCCCTGTAATAATGTCCCCTGGCAGGTGAGATTACCGCAGCCCAAGGGTGTCAGAGGAAGGTCCTTAAATACCCTTCTTGGAGGAGAATTCAGGTCTCTAGGCAAGAAGTGACAGTCTTAATATTCACCATTTGAGACTGATTTATAGGAAAAGTGGCTTGATTCTGGTGGCCTGGGGAGCCCAGTGTGAACACTGAGTTTCTACCCTGTTCTGGTGGTTGCCTTGACTGACACTTGGCCATGACAGGGACATAGCTCAGATACTGACAAAACAGCTGTGTATTTGAGTGTATTTGTCCCACTAGCCGGGAACAGTCTGGGGACAAGCAGTGCCTTCCTTATTTGGAGCGGTTTATTCCTCCCAGCCCTCTCCCCCATGCAGTGACCTGAGATCACCTTTCCAGCTTGGAAAGATGTGAATGAGATTTGCTGCAGCCTAGAGGAACAAGTCTGCAGTGTGGGGAATGGTTCCTGTCACATCGAGAACCTAAGAAAAACCAGGAAATACTCAAATCCTCTCTGGCCCCCCCTCTCAGCTGGTGGCTGGGAGTTGAGGTCTGAGGACCCAAATTTTCCTGGAGGGCAAATGTGTGACAGTGTTGTCCGGGAAGCGTCTCCCAAGTTCTGCTTCTAGGACCATCACCAGGGATTTCTCAGTGTTGTTCCTATGGCTAAGCTTCTGGCCTGCTGAGACCTGTGGCTCCTGGCAGGTGGATACGTTGTAGCAAAGCTTGTCACTGGTCACTGCATGCGAAGGGACTGAAGTGCCCCTAGGAAGATCTCTTTCGCGTGTGGCTCTCTTGCACCTCGCAAAGTCCAGCGGTGTGAAGATGGTGGCTCCCGCAGGACATCAGACACCAACAGGAATGGGGGCGGATGCGCGTGTGAGGGTTTTGAAGCCACAGTCATCTTGGCATAAACAGAACACCCTGTTTCATTTTGTTTTCACAGAGAACTCTGGTCTCCCCACAGGGGAGGCAGAGACCTATGAATTCTCTTCATAGCTTTGGGCTTGGAAATAATGTATAGACCAGGGATGGCGCCTCATGCCTGTAATGCAAGCACTTTGGGAGGCCGAGGTGGGTGGATTATTTGAGGTCAGGAGTTCGAGACCAACCTGGCCAACATGGTGAAAACCCATATCTACTAAAAATACAAAACTTAGCTGGGCGTGGTGACCTGTAACCCCAGCTACTTGGGAGGCTGAGGCAGGAGAATCACTTGAACAGGGGGGAGAGACAGAGGTTGCATTGAGCCGAAATGACACCACTGCACTCCAGCTCTGGGTGACAGAGCAAGACTCTGCCAAAAAAATAAAAAAAGAATAAAAATAAAAAATAGCCAGGCATGATGATGTGCACCTGTAGTTCCAGCTGCTCGGGAGGCTGAGATGAAAGGATCACTTGAGCTCAGGAGTTCAAGGCTGCAGTGAGCTAGGGTGGCGCTGCTGCCCTCCAGCCTGGGCCACAGAGTGACACCCTGTCTCTAACAACAGCAACAAAAATCTATCTGCTGAGCAGGCTCATGGGTGGAAGGTAGCAGGCGCATTCAGAGTGTTCCGTGGCTGAGAGCAGGCTGTGGGAGAAGGTAGCGCACGGGAAAGGGTCCCCGTGTGGGGGACGTTACTGACATCCAACTCCTGAACGTGACGTGTGGGTCTGTTACGGGGTTGAACTGTGTCCTGAGATAACTGATGTAGAATGAGATTATTAGGGTATCTCTCGTCTAATGCCAGTGTCCTTATAAAAGGGGAAATTGGGCCCAGCACTTTGGGAGGCCGAAGCGGGCGAATCACGAGGTCAGGAGATTGAGACCATCCTGGCTAACATGGCGAAACCTCGTCTCTACTAAAAATACAAAATAGTAGCTGGGTGTGGTGGTGTGTGCCTGTAGTCCCAGCTACTCGGGAGGCTGAGGCAGGAGAATCGCTTGAACATGGGAGGTGGAGGTTGTAGTGAGCAGAGATTGCACCACTGCACTACAGCCTGGGTAACAGCAAGACTCTGTCTCAAAAACAGAGCAAAGCCAAACAAAACAAACTAAAAGGAGAAATGGGGACAGAGACACACACACAGGAAGAACATTGTGTGAAGAGGAAGGCAGAGCTACAAGCCAAGCACCACTGAAGATTGCCAGCGAACTCCAGGAAGCCAGGGGAGAGAGGCGTGGAACAGATTCTTGCTCAAGGCTCTGGAGGGCACCAACCCTACAGATACCTTGGTGGCAAACTCTAGCCCCAGGACAGTGACAATAGACTTGTGCTGTTGAAGCCACCTGGCCTGTGGTCCTTTGTTATGACGTCCCTGACAGATGCATACGGGGTCATCTTACAGGCAATGATGAGCTTGTGAGAACCCAACCCGGGAGACACCAAGGACCTGAGGCAGACAGAAGGCAGCTACTATCTGTTCTGGTAACTGTCTTTTTTTTTTTTTTTTGAGATGGAGTTTCACTCTTGTTGCTCAGGCTGGAGTGCAGTGGCATGATCTTGGCTTACTGCAACCTCCGCCTCCTGGGTTCAAGCCATTCTCCTGCCTCAGCCTCCCCAGTAGCTGAGACTACAGGCACCTGCCACTGTATCTGGCTATTTGTGTGTGTGTGTGTGTGTGTGTGTGTGTGTGTGTGTGTGTTTGTAGCAGAGACTGGCTTTCACTATGTTGGCCAGACTGGTCTTGAACTTCTGACCTCAGGTGGTCTGCCCGCCTCCACCTCCCAAAGTGCTGGGATTACAGGTGTGAGCCACCGTGCCTGTCCTGTCCTGGTGAGTCTTATAACAGTGCCTGTTCTGCCCATGTGCAATGAGCCAATCACTGTGGTGATGGGTTTTGCAAAAGAGAAAAGATTTCACAGCACAGTCCTGTGTGAGGAGCTAGGAGAACAAACCTCAAATCTGCCTCCCTGAAATAGGGCACGGGGGTAATTATGGGATAGAAGAGAGCATGGTCTAAGTGTGGGGAACCGTTAGGGGTGGGCAGGAAAGGTGAGTGAATCAGGATTTCTCTGTGTTAGTCTGTTTTTGTGTGCGTTAAAGAAATATCGAAGGCTGGGTGATTTATAGAGAATAGAAGGGTTTTTAAATTTTTATTTATTTATTTATTTTTGATCCACAGTCTCACTCTGTCACCTGGCCTGGAGTGCCAGGAGCGTGATTTTGGCTCATTGCATCCTCCACCTCTGGGTTCAAATGATTCTCCTGTCTCAGCTTCCCTAGTAGCTTGGATGGGCCACTAAGCCTGGCTAATTTTTGTATTTTAGTAGAAACGGGGTTTCACCACCTTGTCCAGGCTGGTCTTGAACTCCTGACCTCTCAAGTGATCCACCCACGTTGGCCTCCCAAAGTGTTGAAATGACGGGGGTGGGAATGGCTGAGGTGCTTAGAAGAAGGTGGGCATGGCTGGGGTGTTTAGAAGAGGGTGGGTGTGACTGAGGTGCTCAGAAGAGGGTGGGCGTGGCTGAGGTGCTCATAAGAGTGTGTGACTGAGGTGCCTAAAAGGTGGGCGTGGCCGAGGTGGGTAGAAGAGCGTGGGCGTGGCTGAGGTGCCTATAATGTGGGCGTGGCTGAGGCAGGTAAAAGAAAGTGGGAGTGGCTGAGGTGGGTAGAAGAGGATGGGCGTGGCTGAGGTGCTCAGAAGAGGGTGGGCGTGGCTGAGGTGCCTAGAAGGTGGGCGTGGCCGAGGTGGGTAGAAGAGCGTGGGCGTGGCTGAGGTGCTCAGAAGAGGGTGGGCGTGGCTGAGGTTCTTAGAAGGTGTGGATGGCCCAGTTCTGGAAGAGCCTGGGACATCAAAGGGGATGAATCTGACCTTGCTCCATGTCCATGGGTGCGGAATAGCAGCCCTGTGCCCACTTGTTGAATGAATGACTGAATGGGAGCCAATGAGAAGTTTGAAGCTGAAGCAAAGTGTGTTGTCTTTGACACACCACTCTGGGTGCTGGAGGAACTATTGATAAGAAGGGGAGGAGTCAAGGATGAATTTTTGAGGTTGAACTCCGGGTGATGGCATGCAAACTTTAGAATAACCAGCAGAACGACCCCAGATTTTGTTTTTTATAGAAAGCATGGACAGCCTTGGTCCACTATTCTAGAGGTGAAATGTGTTCCAGCACGTTTATCCATGGACAGAGCTTCCTTTATCATGGTGGCAACAGTTACAAAAGAAAGGGTAATGAGGGACCGGGGGTGGGGGGGCCTGGGGGAGCGAGACCAGCCAGGGGTTCCTTTTGTGCCGTTTTATCAGGCGTATTGTTGTGAAACCAATTTTCATGTTGAAATGGCTTTTCTCCCCCTAAACAAATTGCTTTTTATGTTGTTGAATGGGATGGCAGGCAGCCTCTTTGAAGATTAGCTAACTCAGTTCTCAGCCGGTGCTAAAATACACACACCTTCCGAGCCCAGCTAAGGGCAGAGTCCCCGGCTTCTTTGCTCCTCACAGCTGAATTGGTTAATACAAGTAGGAGAAAAGAATTTCCCGAGGAATCAGGTGTAAGGACAGAGGCTTTGAATTTTGTGAAACAAGATTTCCAGTCGGAGGCTTCAGATGGCGTCAGGAAAATGCTCCCCCGCACGGAGAGGAAACTTGTAGTCAGGCCTTGGGTTTACTCATTGTCGTGTCGTTTTGTAGAATAACATTTTGCCCTTCTTAAAAGGGCCAGACACCTGGAGGCGCTTATTAAAAAAATCCAAAATAAAAATATACCTACCACCAAGAACTTCTGGCAATCATCTAGAAATATCACCATTCGATGATAATTCCATCTTTATCCTTCATAGATTTCTTTTATGTCTTTTTTTCTTAGGCACATGTTTGCTCAGGTTAAGCCATATTACACGTATAGCTTTATATACTGATTTCTTAAGAAAATGTATTCACTCATGTCATTTACCAAACGTGGTTTTTGAATGTGTGTAATATTTCACCACATGGATATAATTAAGTTCCCATCCCATAGTCTATTTTGGTTTTACTATTTTACTTAAAAAACATTTGAAACGTAGCGGAAAGTTGAATGAACAGTACAAATAAATCCTGAATACCTTTCACCGAGATTTCCTAACTGTAGACATTTGAGCACATTTCTTTATCATTCTCTCTCTCAAATAGATATGATATATTTACATCACGCAAACTAAAATTTGTTCTTTTTCTAAACTTTTGTACAGCAAGCAGCAGGCATGATGTCTGATACTATGGAATATGCTGGAGTGTATTTTTCACAAAGACACCACGTCGTAAGCAACTGCAATCATCAGAATGAGAAAACTGATATCATACACTACCACCGAATCCACAGACTCTATTCAGATTTCACCAGTTACCCAAATCATTTCTTTTACAGATAAATCATTCAATCCAGGGTCATACTGGCATACCAGCTTTTATACTTCACTGCACCTTGAAGATTTTTTTTTTTTTTTTTTTTTTTTTTTACAAAGTAAAGGTTTGTGGCAACCCTGTGGTTGGACAAGTCTGTCAGTATAATTTTTCCAACAGCATGTGCTCACTTTGGGCCTCTGGGTTCCCACCAACATTTCAAACTTTTTCATTATTATTGTATCTGTTAGGATGATCTGTGTGACAGAGCAGGAACATTGCCATCTTGAATGAGCACCACCTTTCTAAGTTTTTCTTGATTAAAAACCACCTAATCCAGCCTCAAAACGTCAGCCTAATGACTAATGTCAGCATAACCAGAAACATTCCAAGCCTAAGATAAACCCTTCTTTGACAAGAAACATGCCAACCCGGAGATAGCCTCCCCTACAACCAGAGACATTTCGATCGTACAATAAACTTTCCTTCAGATAGAAACATTCTGAACCTATGACAAGCCCCCCTTTCCAAAACCCTTAAATATCCTTAGTCTGTAAGAGAGAAGGGCTCTCTAATGTAACTTGGCCAGAAGCCCCTCTCAGGTTTGTTTTCTCTACAATAAACCCGTCCTTAACTGTTGAGCCACATTTTGTATTTCTTTCCTCTTTCCTTAATTCTTACATTGTGATCAGTGATCTTTGATGTTACTATTATGATTATTTTGAGGCCAGTGACTACATCTTTATAAAATGGTGAACTTAATAAATGTTGTGTATGTTCTGACTGCTCCACCGACCAGCCTTTCCCTGTTTCTCTCCCTCTCCTTGGGGCTCCCTCTTCCCTGAGATACAACAACATTGAAATTGGGCCAATTAGCCCGGGTGTGGTGGCTCAAGCCTGTAATCCCAGCACTTTGGGAGGCTGAGGTGGGTGAATCACAAGGTCAGGAGTTTAAGACCAGCCTTGCTGATGTGGTGAAACCACATCTCTACTAAAAATGCAAGAGATTAGCTGGGTGTAGTGGTAGGCACTTGTAATCCCAGCTACTCGGGAGGCTGAAGCAGGAGAATTGCTTGGACCTGGGAGGTGGAGGTTGTAGTGAGCCAAGAGCGCCACTGCATTTCAGCCTAGGTAACAGAGTGAGACTTTGTCTAAAAAAAAAAAAAGAAAAAGAAAAGAAAGAAATTAGACTAATTCTAATTGTTCAAGTGAAAAGAAGAGTCTGATGTCTCTCACTTTAAGTCAAAAGCTGGAATGATTTAGCATAGTGAAGAAGGCATGACCGAAGCTGAGAGAAGCTGAAAGCTGGCCTCCTGAGCCAGAGAGTTAGCCAAGATGCAAATGCAAAGGATACGCTCTTGAAGGAAATGTAAAGTGCTACTCCAGTGCGCGCATGAATGATGAGAAAGCAAAGCAGCCTTATTGCTGATATGGAGAAAGTTTTAGAGGTCTGGATAGAAGGTCAAACCAGCCACAACATTCCCTTAAGCCAAAACCTAATCCAGAGTGAGCAAGGCCCCAACTCTTTTAAATCCTGTGAAAGCTGAAAGAGGCGAGGAAACTGTAGAAGAGAAGTTTGACGGTAGCAGAGGTTGGTTCATGAGGTTTAAGAAGTCATCTCCAGCCGGGCGCGGTGGCTCATGCCTGTAATCCCAGCCCTTTGGGAGGCCGAGGCGGGTGGATCACGAGGTCAAGAGATCGAGACCATCCTGGTCAACATGGTGAAACCCAGTCTCTACTAAAAATACAAAAAATTACCTGGGCATGGTGGCACGTGCCTGTAATCCCAGCTACTCAGGAGGCTGAGGCAGGAGAATTGCCTGAACCCAGGAGGCGGAGGTTGCGGTGAGCTGAGATCGCACCATTGCACTCCAGCCTGGATAACAACAGCGAAATTCCATCTCAAAAAAAAAAAAAAAAAAAGTCATCTTCGTACATAAAAGTACAAGGTGAAGCGACAGGTGCTCAGGAGGTAGAAGCTGCAGCAGGTTACCAGGAAGATCCATTTAAGAAGACTGATGAACATGGCTACACTCAACAACAGATTTTTCAATATAGAAAAAAACAGCCTTTTTTTTTTTGAGCTGGAGTCTCGTTCTGTTGTCCAGACTGGAGTGCAGTGGTGAGATCTTGGCTCACTGCAACCTCCACCTCCTGGTTTCAAGCAATTCTCCCTGCCTCAGCCTCCCAAGTAGCTGAGATTACAGGTGTCCGCCACCATGCCTGGCTAATTTTTGTAGTTTTAGTAGAGATGGGGTTTCACCATGTTGGCCAGGCTGGTCTCAAAGTCTTGACCTCAGGCGATCTGTCCCCCTCAGGCTCCCAAAGTGCTGGGATTACAAGCATGAGCCTGGCCTAAAACAACCTTCTATTGGAAGAAGACGTCATCTAGGACTTTCATCGCTGGAGAGGAGAACTCCATGCCTGGTTTCAAAGCTTCAGAGGACAGGCTGACTCTTGTGAGGGGCCACCCCAGCTGGTGACTTTAAGTTGAAGCTGGTGTTCAATTACCATCCCCCAAATCTTAAGGACCTTCAGAATGATGGCAGATCTATTCTTCTTATGTTCTAGCCATGGAGCATCAAAGCCTGGATGACAGCACACCTGCTTTGATACTTAAAGTATTCAGTAAATACTTTAAGCCCACTGTGGAGAAATACTGCTCAGAAGAAAAGACTCCTTTCAAAACATGCCTGTCATTGACAAGGCACCTGGTCACCTAAGAGCTCTGATGGAGGTGTACGAGGAGATGGATGCTCTTTTCATGTCTTCTGATAGAACCTCCGTTCTGCAGCCCGTGGATGAAGGAGTAATTTAAACTTTTTTTTTTTGAGACGGAGTTTCGCTCTTGTTACCCAGGCTGGAGTGCAATGGCGCAACCTCGGCTCACCGCAACCTCCGCCTCCTGGGTTCAGGCAGTTCTCCTGCCTCAGCCTCCCGAGTAGCTGGGATTACAGGCATGCGCCACCATGCCCAGCTACTTTTTTGTATTTTTAGTAGAGACGGGGTTTCACCATGTTGACCAGGATGGTCTCGATCTCTTGACCTCGTGATCCACCCGCCTCAGCCTCCCAAAGTGCTGGGATTACAGGCTTGAGCCACCGCGCCCGGCCATTTAAACTTTTAAGTATTATTATTTAAGAAATGCATTTCATAAGGCTATAGCTGCCGTAGATATTGATTCCTCATAGATCAGGGGAAAGTAAATTGAAAACCTTCTGGAAAGGATTCACTATTCTCAATACCATTAAGAACATTTGTGATTCGTGGGAGGAGGCCAAAATATCAACATGAACAGGAGTTTGGAAGAAGTAGATTGCAGCCCCCACAGATGATATTGAGGGGTTCCAGACCTCAGTGGAGAAAGTCACTGCAGATGTGGTGGAAATAGCAAGAGAAAATGAGAGTTAAAAGTGGACCCTAAAGATGGGACTGATGTCTGCAATCTCATGATCAAACTGGAATGGATGCGGAGTTGCTTCTTCTGGAGGAGCCGAGAAAGTGTTTTCTGGAAATAGAATCTACTCCTGGTGAAGATGCTTGTGAACGCTTGAAATGGCATTGTGGACTATGCCATTAACATATTCTTTATATAATAAAGCGGTGGCAAGGCTTAAGAGGATTGGCTCCAATTCTGAAATAAGTTCTGTGGGTAAAATGCTGTCAAACAGCATTGCAGGCTACAGATTAATTCTTTTGTGAAATGAATAGTCCATCAATGCAGCCAAATTCATTGCCGTCTTATTTTAAGAAATTGCCACAGGCACCCCAAGCTTCAGCACCCACCACCCCAATCAGTCAGCAGCCATCAGCATTTAGACAAGACTTACTACCAGCAAAAGATTATGACCTGATAATTGTTTATATATTTTAGCAACAAAATATTTGTAAATAAAGGTCTGTATCTTTTTAAAGATATAATGCTGCACCTGTAATAGACAAAAGTACAATGTAGACGTAAGTTTCATATGCTCCGGGAAACCAAGAAATTGGTGTGACTTGCTTTCCTGTGGTAGCCCAGAGCCAGACCTGCAGTGTCCTTGAGCTGTGTCTGAATCTAGCCTCCATCTGTGGTGTCTCTTCAGTTTTCTTCAATCTGAAAAGGTGCCTTAGGTTTTGTGTTTTGGTTAGTGTCTCAGTCCATTGGAGCTGCTGTCACAAAATACCTCAGACTACTGGGTACTATGTAAAGAACATAAATTTATTTCCCACTGTTCTGGAAGCTGGGCAGTCTAAGATCAAGGTGCCAGCAGGAATGGTGTCTGGTGAGGGCTGTTCTCTGCTTCCAAGATGGCACCGTGTTGCTGCATTCCCTGGAGGGAAGCAATGCCATGTCCTCATGTGGCAGAGGAATAAAAGAGAAAAAGGGGCTAAGCTGACCCTTCACGAGGGCAGAGCCCTCATCACTTAGTCACTTCCCCAGAGGCGTCACCTTTCAATACCACCACAAAGGGGATTCAGTTTCAACATGAGTTTTGGAGAATTTTGAAGAGGACGCAGTCGATCAAACCATAGCATTTAGCTTTTCACTTCCATCTCTTGGATACTTTTTAAGGTTACAGGCCAGTTATTTTGTAACGTGTTTCTCATTTTGGATTTGTCTGGTGTTTCTTCATAGTTATTTTGTAACAAGTTATGCAGCTTTTGCAGAAATATCACAGAAGTGATAATGATGTGTCCTTGTCCTGGCACCCAGTCGGGTGATATGTGGGGGTGTTTGACCCGTTACTGGTCATGCTGACTTTGATCATTAGAGGCAGGTGGAGTCTGCCAGGCTTTTCCACTCTAAAGGGACTCTTTCCCTTTTTGTCATTAGTCTTCTGTGGGAAAATACTTTGAAGCTATGTGAATTCCATAATTGTCAAACTTTTACCCACTAGGTTGAGTGTCCATCAGTCATTTTTGCCTGAATCAATTATTAATAATGTGGTTAACGTATGTAACCAGTCTGATAATCATACGATGGTTTTTCTGTTCTTTTCTTTTTTTTTTTTGAGATGGAGTTTCCCTCTTGTTGCCCAGGCTGGAGTGCAGTGGTGCAATCTCCGCTCACCACAACCTCTGCCTCCCAGGTTCAAGCGATTCTCTTGCCTCAGCCTCCGAGTAGCTGAGATTACAGGCATGTGCCACCATCCCTGACCGATTTTGTATATATTTTTTTAGTAGAGACAGGGTTTCTCCATGTTGGTTAGGCTGGTCTCGAACTGCCGATCTCAGGTCATCCCCCCACCTTGGCCTCCCAGTGTGCTGGGAGCCACCAGGAGCCACCGTGCCCGGCCTCAGAGAATTATTTTCTTCAGCCTATATATCCATTAACTGGAGATGGAATGTTCTATAGTAATGAAAACAAACTAACTTCAAATGGTCCCCAGTGGCTTGAGTTATGAATTTTTGACTTTCCGATGGTGTGAGAGAGATGCATGTGCATAGAAACTGTACTTTCAGTACCCACAGAGCTAACGTTTTCCACTTTCAGTACGGTACTCAAGAAGTTACGTGAGCTATTCAATGCTTTATTTTAAAATTGCTTTATGTTAGTTGGTTTTGCCCAATGGTAGGCTAATGGAAATGTTCTAAGCATGTTTAAGGGAGGCTAGACAAAGCTGTGATCTTCGGTAGATTAGGTGTATTAAATGGATTTTGGATTTGTGTTGTTTTCAACTTATAATGCGCTTATTAGGACAACCTTATAAGCTCAGGAGCATCTGTAGATCTATATTGATCAATATGTATTTGTGTATATGGAGCGATTTGTGTATATTTATAAATATGTATTGCGTGTATATTAGTGATTGGAGGAGTTCATTATTCACTGAGTTTGGGATGGATTTGGGAAATGGGATTGAGGGTTTGAAGAGGATAGTGCAGCTCTTGAATAACAATAATTCAGGTTGGAGAAAGAATTGTGTCTGTCCACAGGAGTGGAAAAGCTCCTTGGAGGCACAGAACAGATTCACAGAGAGCTAGGAGGTCATGGAGGTAGGGTTTTGGAAAGACAGTGGTTCCAGGCAACTTCTCTAGTTGGGTTGAGTGGGAAGGAACAATGAGGGCTGACAGTCCAGAGCAACACTGCCACTCAAAGTCTTGGATGATTGATGAGCAGACGGTGAGAATGGCAGAGTCGGGCAATTATGAGGTCATGGGATGAGAGCGAAATTTCTAGAGTTAAAATTTTTACAGAGTGAACAACGCGAGGTCAGGGCGAGATCCAGAATTTGCCCATGTGTCGGGTCTCTCGAATGGAGTGGAGGAGCAGTTAGGGCATTGACTTCACTTACAACAGCAATCGGAATCTGGGAATGGAGCAAGGTTGTCATCCTGATACCAGGTAAAAGCTTAGAAGCATGAAGAGCAGCGATAAGTACATTTAGCCCAGCTCTGCACTGGAGGACCATGCCAATTATTAGGCACTATTTCAGTGCTGAAACGTCACGGGAGGTCAATTAACAAACGAGTCAGCCATTTTATCATTGACACTAAACGGAATCAGCACCACGGCCTCTGGAATCCACTTACGATTCATCTTTAAGGTTCTCGTACCTTCCTGCTGAAAAATCAGTTTCCTCCCATCACCCCCTCCCACCTCCCTCTTCAGATTTCTTCTGTTACGGATATTAGAGCACTTACCTCCTCACATTGTCATGGCCTGCTGGCTTCTCTGCCTCTCTCTGTCCTTTGCCCCTTCACGAGTTCTTTAAGGGCAAAAACAGATCTCACTCAGCCTCATGTCCTCACCCTACGCCATCCTGATGACCCATGGTTAGTCCACCAAGAGGTGTATTTCTCAAAGGAACAGGGCTGTGACAATGCCCTGAACCTGGGAGTCAGTGGGTTGCCTTGTGTTTGCTGATCGAGACAAGCTCTTTGATCAAGCCATTTCCTGATTTTTGCCTCTTCGAAAATAACCTTCTGTGTATTACCTAAGCAACATGTTCTTTGTAGAATATTGGGAAAATAATAATAATCACCCACAATCTCATCCTTCAGCCATCACCACTTTTAATGATTTAGTGTATATTTTTACAATCATAAATTTTTTTTTTTTTCGAGACGGAGTTTCGCTCTTGTTACCCAGGCTGGAGTGCAATGGCGCGATCTCGGCTCAACGCAACCTCCGCCTCCTGGGTTCAGGCAATTCTCCTGCCTCAGCCTCCTGAGTAGCTGGGATTACAGGCACGCGCCACCATGCCCAGCTAATTTTTTGTATTTTTAGTAGAGACGGGGTTTCACCATGTTGACCAGGATGGTCTCGATCTCTTGACCTCGTGCTCCACCTGCCTCGGCCTCCCAAAGTGCTGGGATTACAGGCTTGAGCCACTGCACCCAGCCTACAATCATAAATGTTACTTGTTTGAATAGATAATGCATTAATGGTATGAATTTCATCAGGTAGAAAAATGTCTACTGAAAGTGTCCCTCATGACACCTGTTCCTCCTCCATCCCATCACCACCACCTGCTTTCCCTCTGCAGAGGCAGCCAGGAATGTCTGTTTCTTATGTATTATCAGACATGCTCTACATGTTATGTTGGTGCAAAAGCAATTGCTGTTTTGCTTGTACTTTTAACGGCAAAAATCACAATTACTTTTGCACCAACCTAATATTTACAAGTACATTGGAAGGCAGCTGTGCTCTCCACTATGCCACCAACACATCTTACAAGCACATTGCTCTAGTCTTTCTTCTTTTTTTTTTTTTTCAAAAGTAAATGGTAAGCATTTGACGCACACTGTTCTGTGTCTGGCTTCATTTAACGATACATCTTGCAGGTCACTCCACAGCAGGTTATAAAAACTCTTAGTCTTTTAATAGCTCTATGGTTGTCTTAGTCCATTTTGTGTTGCTCTAGCAAAATGCCTGAGACTGGGTAGCTTATAAAGAAAACAGGTTTGGGCCGGGCGCATCACGCCTGTAATCCCAGCACTTTGGGAGGCCGAGGCAGGTGGATCACGAGGTCAAGAGATCGAGACCATCCCGGTCAACATGGTGAAACCCTGTCTGTACTAAAAATAGAAAAAATTAGCTGGGCATGGTGGTGCATGCCTATAATCCCAGCTACTTGGGAGGCTGAGGCAGGAGAATTGCCTGAGCCCGGGAGGCGGAGGTTGTGGTGAGCCGAGATCGCGCCATTGCACTCCAGCTTGGGTAAGAAGAGCGAAACTCCGTCTCAAAAAAAAAAAAAAGAAAAAGAAAACAGGTTTGTATGGCTCGTGATTCCGGTGGCTGTGAAGTTCAAAACTGGGCTTCTGCCTCTGGGGAGAGCCTCGGGCTGCTTCAAATCAGGGCAACAAGCAGAAGGGGAGCTGATGTGTGCAAAGAGACCACATGGTGGGGAGTCCGGGATTGTTGCTGCCCAGTTCTTTTCAATAACCAGCTGTTGAGGAACTCATAGAGAACTAATGGAGCAAGAACTCACTCACCCCAGCGGGAGGGCATTAATCTATCCGTGAGGGATCTGCCCTCGTGACCAGACGCCTCCCACCAGGCCCCACCTTCTAATATTGACACACTGGGGATAAAGTTTCAACAGGAGGTTTGCAGGAGACAAACCATAAACCAGGTCCAGACCATAGCAATACTCTTCCATTGTTTGGCTGTATCATACTTTATTTAAGGGCTAGTTGAGTTGTTTCTGAGCTTTTAGTATTTGAGGTTTTATTATGGAAAACCATGAATGCTAAGAGGGCCATCACTAAGCTTTAACGTGAACCAAGCTTTTTAAACTTTACACTCCCACCTACCAGCCCTCCTTCTTCCTTTATTATTTTAAAGCAAATCCCAGACGGTATATCACTTCATCTGCAATTATTTTACCATATAGCTCCAAAAATATGAGGACTTAAGAAACCCCACAAAACCAGCATCATTCCTAACAGGGGTAACAGTAATTCCTTAGTATCATTAAATAAGATCTTTAAAATCAATCAATCTATCATCTATCTATCTATCTATCATCTATCTATCTATCTATAACAAACAGACACGCCCCCCCACCCCCACATAATTTACAACCACTAGCCTGGTTCATACATTATTCTACGTGTGTATATGCCTGAGAATACATTTCTAGAGGTGGAATTATTGTGTTAAAGTGTGCATTTGTAACCAATATAAATTGCCAAATGGCACGTCTGGGAGTTCGTGGTGACAGTCACAACACGAATGCTTGAGAGGGCCTGTTTTTGCACAGTCTTAGCCACACTGTTTTATCAAACCATTGCATCTTTATCTGCCTTCTAGGTGAAATATAAGTATACAAATGTACTTTTAATTTGCATTTCTCTGGTTATGAGTCGGGCTGAACTTGGTGTCATAGGTTTAAAAGCCATTTGTAATTCTGGCCTTGGGAACCGTCTGCTCATCGTTTTTGAACATTTTTATTTTGGCTTGTTGACCTTTTTTTTACTGATTCTATATACAGAAATTTTTTAATGTGAGGGAAATTAGTTCCTCTTTTGTAACATAAATTGCAAACATTTTTACTTTGTTTCTGATTTTTCACTTAGCTTATCCTGATTTTTGCCTGAAAAAGGTTTTAAGATTTTTTTTTTTTTTTTTTTTTTTTTTTGAAGCACAGTTTTGCTCTTGTTGCCCAGGCTGGAGTGCAGTGGGATGATAGCTCACTGCACCCTCTGCTTCCTGGGTTCAAGCGATTCTCCTGCCTCAGCCTCCCACGTGGGTGGGATTACAGATGCCCGCCGCCATGCTCCTTTATGCTTCTACTTTTGTTTCTCTGTAGCGCTTACCACCTTCCTACAGACCATGTTATTTACTTCACAAAGCGCCAGTTGGTTATCGTCTGTCTTTCCCCAGTGGATGGCAAGCTCGAGGGCCAGGGAGCCTTGCTTTGTTCAGTGCCACCGCCTGCTCCTAGAACAGCGCCTGGCTCACACGGGACACTCAGCAAGTTATCTATTGGCTGCGCATGAGTCTGATAGATAAAACATGGTGGGCTGGGCATGGTGGCTCACGCCTGTAATCCCAGCCCTTTGGGAGGCGGAGGCGGGCGGATCACTTGAGGTCGGGAGTTCGAGACCAGCCTGGCCAACATGGTGAAACCCAGTCTCTACTAAAAATATAAAAATTAGCTGGGTGTGGTGGCTCATGCCTGTAATCCCAGCCCTTTGGGAGGCGGAGGCGGGCAGATCACTTGAGGTCAGGAGTTCGAGACCAGCCTGGCCAACGTAGTGAATCCCCATCTCTACCAAAAGATACAAATATTAGCTGGGAGTAGTTCCAACCATTCAGGAGGCTGAGGCACAAGAATTGCTTGGACCTGGGAAGTGGAGGCTGCAGTGAGCTGAGGTCATGCTACTGTGCGGCAGCCTGGGTGACAAAGTGAGACTCCGTCTCAAAGCAAAAAACCCCAAAAACCATGGTATATTATGGTGATACTCACTTGCCCTGGAAAATTAATAGTACAAAAATTCCATGAGCTGAAAAAACTGAATAATGAGCTGAGATTCTTTTTTATGTAACTTTTGCATATCTGTGTTTTTTCTTTTGGGGAAACCTGTTTGTCTTTTGCATCGCTCTGGTGAGCATCCTGGTAAAACTTTTCACATACCCAAGACTGTTTCCTTGTCTGCCACCAGAGTTCATTTGTTTCTTTCTTCAGCTGGTCTTTTTGTCTTCATGTTTTTTAAATGTATCAATCCGCCTTCAATTCTTGTTTACAAAGATCTTTTGTATCTGATTATTGTTAGTATTATTATTTATAGAAAGGGACTTGCTCTCTCTCCCGGGTTGTAGTACAGTGGTGGGGTCGTACCTCACTGTAGCCTCAAACTTCTGGGCTTAAGCGATCCTCCCGCCTCAGCCTCCAAGTAGGAATAGGACTACAGACATGCCCAGTTAATATTTTAAATTTTTTATAGAAATGGGATCTGGCTATGTTGCCCAGGCTGGCCTCAAACTCCTGGCCTCTCCCACCTCGGCCTCCCAAAGTCATCTAATTATTATTGTTTTAATGCCCTCTGCTTTTTAATTTCCCAAAAGTCAATTTGGGTCACTGGTGCGATGCACAGTTGTAACGTCATTGTTTTGAAGCTCCTAACTGTTCATTGTAGTCTATGTATTGAGTAATTCTTGTTTCCTCAAGTAGATTGCAATGTTTCCTTTACCACACTATTTACCTTCAGAATCCCAAAACCCACGTGGCCGTGAGTCCCTCAGCTTCCTCCTGGACTCCGAGCCAGGTCACCATCTATTTAGGGAAAATATAGAATGGTGTGTGTGTGTGTGTGTATGTGTGTGTGTGTATGTGTGTGATTGTGTGTGTCTGTGTGTGTGTGTATGTGTGTGATTGTGTGTGTCTGTGTGTGTGTGCACGTGCGTGCACCTGTGTTCTGAAATAGTTGGCGTACTCTCTTGTAACTTGCTTAGGGTTACATTTCTGGGTAGACAGAATTCCTAAAGCAAGTTTCCCCCTTTTCTGAGCTGCCCTTTTAATATCAGAGGGCTGGAATGAGGTCATTCTGCCTTGGCTGATTTCAAATTTATTTTTTCAAGCCGGAGCCAGCGTGAGGCTTTGGAGATAGCCTTTTCAAAGGTGTAGGCTTATTTCGATAGAGAACAAGCGTGTTAAAACAAAATGAGAGAGTCGGCGATTTTAAGCAAGTCAATTGCTGTCTATTGATAATGGGATGTTTATGCAGCCTGCAGTGGAGAACGATTTCCTTCACACCCATCCCTTCATCAGCTATCAGGAAGGCCGAATGCACGGGGCAATCATGCAGCAGAGGACGAATGGGAGGGCCGAATGCACGGGGCAATCATGCGGCAGAGGACGAATGGGAGGGCCCAATGCACGGGGCAATCGTGCGGCAGAGGACGAATGGGAGGGCCCAATGCACGGGGCAATCGTGCGGCAGAGGACGAATGGGAGGGCCCAATGCACGGGGCAATCGTGCAGCAGAGGACGAATAGGAGGGCCCAATGCACGGGGGAATCATGCGGCAGAGGACGAATGGGAGGGCCCAATGCACGGGGCAATCGTGCGGCAGAGGACGAATGGGAGGGCCCAATGCATGGGGGAATCATGCGGCAGAGGACGAATGGGAGGGCCCAATGCACGGGGCAATCGTGCGGCAGAGGACGAATGGGAGGGCCCAATGCACGGGGCAATCGTGCAGCAGAGGACGAATAGGAGGGCCCAATGCACGGGGCAATCGTGCGGCAGAGGACGAATGGGAGGGCCCAATGCACGGGGCAATCGTGCGGCAGAGGACGAATAGGAGGGCCCAATGCATGGGGGAATCATGCGGCAGAGGACGAATGGGAGGGCCCAATGCACGGGGAATCATGCGGCAGAGGACGAATGGGAGGGCCCAATGCACGGGGCAATCGTGCGGCAGAGGACGAATGGGAGGGGTGGTGTGCAGGGATTTGCTGAGCTGCGGGAGGGAGGGGTTCCCTGGGCTTCCCCCTGTGAGCCAGTCTGAATCCTGTCTGCGATTTACCCTCGAGTTGTCTTGCATTCTATCTGGTTATGTTTTTTACAGGTAGAGACTCCTGAGCCTCTTGTATTAGAAAATTAAGAACAAGACAGGGCTCGATGTTTATGTGTGCGCCTGCACGTGATGACAGGCAGGACAAGGTTGATATGAGTTAAAATGGGGAAAAAGCATCACACAGCAGAAGAGGAATTCTTGCCTAGATCAGAACCAGTTCCTCCAACTCCCACCATTTGTCGTTTTGTTCCACACTTCAGTGCCGGGAGTTAATTGACAGATGGCTTTCGGAGAATTTTTTGTTTCACGGGCTGAGCTACACGGGCAAAAAGCATCCTGCTCACCTCTAGCAGACAGCTAGACGTCTTTGGACCCTGTCATAGGCACCTGAGCTGTGTTGGTCTAACGTGACAAAATGCATGAATTAGGAGAGGTTAAGCAAATGTGTGACCATCACCGTCCTCTTGTTCTGATGGGGTCACTGCAACAGTGGTGAATAGCTGTGACCCCCAGCCCGCTCCCTGGCTCTGAATTCCCCTTCGGCTATGCAGTATTCAGAGTTGAGCCCAGTCTCTCTCCCCCACGTGGCAAAATCCCATGGCGGTGGTCTCTATTCCTATTGCATGAGGGGTGCTGAATCACGCCTGCCTCATTGTGCTTTCGCAGGTATCACTGAGCAGTTACTTTCCTTAGCACTGCTTAGATGTCTCGTTGCTCTTTGTACCTTGGTCTCCTGGGACCTGGTCCCAGCACCTAGAATGTTGCCTGGCATACAGTAGGTACTTAAGAAATATTTGTCGAATTGAGTTGAATGGAATGATCCAAAGATAAACTTAGCTTTGTTTGTTTGTTTTTTAGAGACAGCGTCTTGCTCTGTCATCCAGGCTGGAGTGCAGTGGCATGATCTTAGTTCGCTGCAGCCTCAAACTTCGGGGCTCAAGTGATCCCACCTCAGTCTCTCCAGTAGTTTGGACAATAGGCATGTACCACCATGCCCAAGTAACTTTTTAAATTTCTTGTAGAGGTGGGGTCTGGCTCTGTTACCCAGGCTAGTCTCGAACTCCTGGCCTCAAGGCATCCTCCCGTCTTGACCTTCTACAGCACTGGGATTACAGGTGTGAGACACTGCGCAGCCAAACTTAGCTAAGACTCCGAAGACCCTGGGGGAAGGGGAGGTGGTGGGAGCCACAGCTGAGAGACCTTCTCCCGTCTCTCCTTCCGCTTTTTCTCTAGCTTCTCTCTGGAACTTGGCTGTTGTTCTTCTGGCTTGCATATCTATGCTAAATACACAAAACGATTTTGGTTACTCAGATGCTGAGGATTCTCTAGTCTCCAGATAGTAACGTTTGCAGCTTAGGAACGGCGTGATCTAATGACAGATTAACTGTACTGACGATTACCATGTTGTTCACGGATACATTCCACTCAATTAGCCACTTGCCGACACATCCGCTACTGCTGTGTGGGCCAAATGATGCAGTTCATACTTTCTGTGTTCAGCAGGCATTGGCCTAATTTTCCCTGAGAAGGTGCCTATGGCCTTGTGACAAATGACCGGTTTGTGGAGCGGGTGCTGTGGAGTTTGCTGGACCGTGGGAGAAGGTTGATTTTTTTTTTTAGAACAAACTATTATATTTTATATGTAATATATATTTATGTATAAATACATATTTTACAGATAATGTATAATTAATATCATAATTATATATTATATATTACAATTATAATAATCACATTTATAATAATCAACCATGTTTACAATAATCAGAACACTTATTACTATTATAATATGCCAATTATAAAACGTTTATATTAATCAATACATTTTTGTTACAATTAACATTTGATGTTTATAATAATCAATCATGTTTTTGGGTAGATAGATAATTCTGTCTACCCGGAAATCTAACCCTAAGCACATCACGAGAGTAAGCCAGGCGCTCCAGAACACACGTGCACACACGTGCACATCATTTCGTATAAAGAGATGGTGACCTGCCTCAGGGTCCAGGAGGCCGGATCAGATATGCTGAGGAACCCATGTGTGAGTTGACTTTTGATTTCTAATTCTTATATATTAAACATAACATAATTATATACCTATATTATAATACTACATACTTATATGTAATTTGTATATTATACATAATATAGATAAATAATAGATTTATAATATAGATATATAATCTATTATATATCTATATTATATAACCTACAGCAGTCCACCCCCGAAACAGTCCTGGCTCTCAAGTTAGGAGACTAGCTTTTTCTCCCCAGCCAAACCTCTCCTCCTCCCTTATTGGGGAGCCCTTTTCCCCTTGCTGAGTTCTGGCCCCTCACCTGGATTCAGATGCTCATGTGTCTTTCTTGGGAACCCCTTAGGCCAGGCCCTATGCTGCAGGTGGGGTTCAGGCACCATCCCACCATCACCCTGCAGGTCTTTTCCTGACATAATCTGAACTGCCTCTTTCTGTGAAGCGTAGCCTTGTCATCTTCCGGATCTCGGACTTCAGGAACTAAAGCCTAAGAGACAGCAGGATGAAAGGTGTGTTTTGTAGGGGACTGTATTTCTGTGCCTGAAATCGATGGGAAGCAGAGGGTGGTGAATCGATACTGCCTTTTTGAGGGCAAGTTGGCAATGTGTGTTAAGTGCTGGAAAAGTGTTCCTGCCCCTGGACCCAGTGATTCTGTTCCCAGGAAGTCATATTAGGGAAATGGCCATGAAAATACATGACAGTTTATGTACAAGATTTCTACTGCAATGTTGTGTAAAACTGGGAATCATCTAAATGTCCCACCTCAGGAGTGTGAGTGAGATCAGTTTTGCTATTGTCGTAGGAGGGAATTCGAATCAACCGTCAAAAATGGTGTTTTGAAGACTAGTTAGAAATATGGAAGACTGAAAATTGAGTGTGTTAAGTGGGGAAAAATTTTGTAAAGCTGTATAGAGAGCATGATCCTAGTTAAGAATGTTTCCATATTAAAAAGTATGGAATAAAATGTGCTGATATGTTAGTAATGGTTATTGCTGACCAATGATACATAATTTTTTTTCTATATACATTTTGGGACATTTTTCATTGCACAATATGTGTTGTACATAAATATGGGAACAATGGACATTGGGGGGGCAAGGGCTGAAAAATTACCTATTAGGTGCTCTGCTCACGACATGGTGACAGCATCATTCTTGCCCCAAACCTCAGCATAACACAGTACACCTATGGAACAAACCTGCGCATGTGCCCCCTGCATCTAAAGTAAAAGTTGAAATTATTTTTTAAAAACGACACGAAATCTGGAAAAACGTAGCATATCTGATATGATTTGGCTGTGTCCTCCTCCAAATCTCATCTTGGATTCTAGCTTCCGTAACTCCCACATGTTGTGGGAGGGACCCAGTGGGAGGTAACTGAATCATAGGGAGGGGTCTTTCCCATGCTGCTCTTGTGGTACTGATTAAGTCTCACAAGATTTGATGGCTTTATGAAGAGGAGTTCCCCTACACAAGTTCTCTTTCCTGCCACCATGTAAGATGTGCCTTTCACCATCCACTGTGACCATAAGCTTCCCCAGCCACATGGAGCTGTGAGTCCTTTATACCTCTTTTCCTTTACAGATTACCCAATCTCAGATATGTCTTTATCAGCAGTGTGAAAATGGACTAATAGGATATTCTATGTAAGGTCAGCTCTGTTGTCTTTCTTTTAACACATAATGCAAGTGATAAGGTTTGGTTTTGTCCTCACCCAGATTTCATCTTGAATTCTCACGTGTTGTGGGAGGGACCTGGTGGAAGGTTAATGAATCATGAGGACAGGTCTTTCCTATACTGTTCTCATGATAGTGAATATGTCTCCTGAGATCTGATGATTTTTAAAAGAAGAGTTTCCCTGCACAAGCCATCTCTCTTCTCTTGTCTGCCACCGTGTAAGACATGCCTCTCACCTTCCACCATGATTGTGAGGCCTCCCCAGCCACAGGGAACTGTAAGTCCATTAAACCTCTTTCTTTCGTAAATTGCTCAGTCTTGGGTATGTCTTTATCAGCATGAAAGCATGAAAATGGACTAATACAGCAAGTTTACGATAGAGAGACTTTGAAAATGTCAATGATCAAAGAAAATAATCTTATCACACGGAAAATTCACTGTTAACATTTCGATGTCTATTCTTGCAGTATTCCAGAATATATATCATCTTGATTTTACTAAAAGAAGAGGCGGGTGCGGTGGCTCAAGCCTGTAATCCCAGCACTTTGGGAGGCCGAGGTGGGTGGATCACGAGGTCAAGAGATCAAGACCATCCAGGTCAACATGGTGAAACCCTGTCTCTACTAAAAATACAAAAAATTAGCTGGGCATGGTATCACGTGCCTGTAATCCCAGCTACTCAGGAGGCTGAGGCAGGAGAATTGCCTGAACCCAGGAGGCGGAGGTTGCGGTGAGCCAAGATCGCACCATTGTACTCCAGCCTGGGTAACAAGAGCGAAACTCCGTCTCAAAAAAAAAAAGAACACAGCACAGACGCTGCTTGAAATCTGTCTTTTGATTTTTAAAACCCACCCTGAACATTTTTCCATGGTTTTCTGGAGGGGCAGTTGCCATGTTGGTCCTCTGGAGCTGCAGCTGTCACTGACCTAGCAGTGCAGTCTAGAACCCCTCCAGACAGAAGGAACCTCTGTGTTCCAGCAATGCAAGAATGCTTCCTTCTGCACTCACCCCTCGTCTGCCCAGAGGGCTCAGCCCTGAGAGTTTTGTCATTTGTCATTTTGCATGGAGGCCCTCCAGTGATCCTCACTCTCATACATATTTAAATCTTCCATGCGTTTTCTTCTCAGCCCTGCCGGGAGCGTTCCATGTCTCTGGCTGGGCTGGGCTTTCCTTGTTGATTTCTGTTCTAATTTGCTTTGTTCTTTTACTGTTGGGGAATTTTCCATTAGCTTTAACCTACCTGGCATGCTAAAATCGATTTGGCTTCATCTGTCCGGGTGTAATGCTTGGGGACAGATGAACTCTCTGCTCTAGCTCTTAAACCCTTAGAAACGCCCCTAGCTTTCTGGCTACGTTGTGCCATTCTGGCTTAAGAAGGAAATGACTTTTCATGGCCCGAGATTCCTTAGTCAGTAGAATTTAACCACCTCATAAAGTTACTGAGATGCTCCGCTTTCAGAATGCTCGGTAGGGAAGTAGCTGGCTTAATTTTTCAAGTAAAGATGTGATTTTGGCCATGAAAGAAATTATTTTTTTCCATAACCCAAGATAGTCTTTGTCAGTATAATCTCACCACTTATTAAGTTACAGAAATGCCATTCTTTCAGAATGCTAGCTGGGGAAGGAGTCGGCTTTATGTTTTAATTAAAAAATGTGGTTTTGGCTATGAGGTAATGAGAAAGTCCAGGAGTGGGGCATGTGGGGACATCTGGGATGCACAGTAGGTTCATCCTATCAGTGACACACAGCCCTGAGCACAGGGTCTGTGTACCTTTTCCCCTGACACTGTGTCCTGCCTGTTCCCAGGGTCAACAGTGACTTTCTTTTTTTTTCTGAGACAGTGTCTTGCACTGTAGCCTGGGCTGGAGTGCAGTGGCACGACCTCGGCTCATTGCAACCTCTGCCTCCTGGGTTCAAGAGATTCTCCTGCCTCAGCCTCCCCAGTTGCTTGGATTACAGGTGCCCACTACCACGCCTGGCTAATTTTTGTGTTTTTAGTAGAGATGGAGTTTCGCCATGTTGGCCAGTCTGGTCTCGAACTCCTGACTTCAAGTGATCTGCCTGCCTTGGCCTCCCAAAGTGCTGGGATTACAGGTGTGAGCCACCATGCCTGGCCGACAGTGACTCATTCTTAAGCAGTGTAAACCGAAAATAAAATCCTAGGCCACCCAGCCAACCGAACAGACCCCAGTTTGGGCCAACGGGACCTCCCCGCCGAGAACCCTGAAAAACTGAATTCTGGCCATGATGGGAAGGGAGGTCAGACACACTTTGTTGTACCCCTTCCCTTTTGGAGTTTGGGCATAACTGACCGGCATTCAGATGAATATGCAGATACTAAGACTGACCAGACAGAGTCTTATAGAAATCAGACACCAAATCCAGCCTGACCGATACAGTGTCACATGTTCTCTGAGGGCTGCCACCTGTGAGGCTTCATTTACAAAACACCAATCCTGGCTTCCATAATCCCTTTATTTTAACTCAAGCATTCCTTTCTCCTTACTCCTTAAGTGTGGTATGATCATAGCTCACTGCAGCTTCAAACTCTTGGGTTCAAGCGATCCTCCCATCTCAGCCTCCTTAGTCACAGCTTGGTCCTTGGGACACAGCCGTGCACCACTACATCTGGTTAATTTGGTTTTTAAGTTTTTGTAGAGATAGGGTCTCACTATGTTGCCCAGTTTAGTCTTGAATTCCTGGTCTCAAACGATCCTCCTGTCTTGGCTTTCCCAAAGTGCTGGGATTACAGGTTTGGGCCACTGCCCTCAGCTGCAGAAAATCTTGGAATCCCCCTATGATGTGTGAGCAAACGCACTTCAAGATATCCGACTGAATTCATGTTCCCCTTCCATGTATTGATTTGTGTCTTTGCTTGTAATTCCCGTCGCCCTAAAATGTGTACAATTATGTAACTTGACCACCTTGGGCACTTTCTCAGGACCTCTTGAGACTGTCCCCCAGCCATGGTCATTCATATTGGCTCTGAATAAACCTCTTTAAATATGTACAGAATTTGGTTCTTTTGGTCAACAGCTGGGTGGTGGCTGGCCCAGGTGAATCTGGGCTGGGGAATTTACAGATTTACAGGAGAGCTGTTCGACACTGGATTCCCATGGCACAGCACAGATGCGGTGCCTAGTCCCAGGCGAATACCTGCTGCTGACTTGGAGGTGTGGCTGGCCACTAGAGCTATCTGTGCCCTTTTGCAGGGCGCCCCCTAGCAGGAGCCCAGAGCCCCAGCTCAGCCCCTCCTGCTCCCCTCCCTGTTGTGCCCCTTTGAAGCGCCCATCCAGGGTTCCTCCAAGCCTCAGCCTCTGTCAGCCTCTAAGTCTCACCTCCTCCCTATTTCCTCAGAGATTTCAGTTTATCTTTCTCTCCTCCAACTCCTGTGCATGTTTCTTCCCTTAGGTAAATTTAGGCCTTTTAAAAAACAGGGACAGGGTGTTGCTGTGTTGTCCAGGCTGGTCTCATTTAAGTCCTTGAAACTTCCTAAAATGCTTTGTGAAATAAGATTTCATTTCGACCGACAAAAGTGTGTAGTGCCTTCAGGACTGGGATCGGCCAAGGCGTGCCCCTGCTGTGTGTCACTTGATTGAGGCTCCTTCTCAGTCTGAGCCTGGAGCAGAAGCATGTTCAGTGAGTATTTATTGAGATGGATGCAGTCATACCTCAACAAATCACCTAAGGAGCCATAATCCCTTCTTAAAAGTGTGCCCAGAAAATAAAAACCAGGCTGTGGTCTGTAGACACAATGGACTATTATTCATCCATAAAAAAGAATACTATCCTGTCCTTTACAGCAACATGGATGGAGCTGGAGGTCATTGTGTTACGTGAGATAAGTCAAGCACAGAAATAAAGATATTGCATGTTCTCACTCATATGTGGGAGCTAAAAAAAGAGGATCTCATGAAAACAGCGAGTAGGCTGCTGGTTACCAGAGGCAAGGAAGGAAGGGAGAGAAGGTCTGGGACGGAAATAAAAGAGAATGTATATGGCCGGGTGCGGTGGCTCACACCTGTAACCCCAGCACTTTGGGAGGCTGAGGTGGGTGGATCGCCTGAGGTCAGGAGTTCGAGAGCAGCCTGGTCAACATGGTGAAACCCCATCTCTGCTAAAAATACAAACATTAGCCGGGTGTGGTGACTCACACCCGTAATCCCAGCTGTGGAGGTTGCAGTGAGCCACTGCACTCCAGCCTAGGCGACAGGCACTCTCTCAAAAAAACAAAAAGAATATGTATGTATAATACATTTATCATCACTGAACTGAACACTTGACAGTAGCAGAGATGGGAAATTACATTTTTGACCTTCATTAAAAATATTAAAATCTAAATTAAAATAGATCTTTCCATGAAAAAGTAAAAAAAAAAACCAAAAAACCCAGGAGGAGATGATGATGATAAAAAAGTGAATTCTACAAAGCAGCCGTGTATTCACCTTGCATCTCAGTGGCTTGCTTCTGTGTCCCACGTTATTATCCACCATATGTAATATAGGGCATTTAAGTTATATACTACACATTATTTATATATTATAATGTAGATATTATATACTATATAGTGTATAATAATTGGCACATTATGGACATTATACTATATATTTATATTATGCCATATTTAATGCTATATATATCTAGTATAATGTCCAGATATTAATGCTCATAATGTCCCACAATTACTCTAAATGCGAGCACTTCTGAGCTCCTGTCGCACGCCTAGCTCGCCCAGGCTGGAGAGCAGTGGCATGATCTTGGCTCACTGCAACCTCCATCTCCCAGGTTCAAGTGATTCTCCTGCCTCAGCCTCCCGAGTAGCTGGGATTACAGGCACTCGCCGCCACACCTGGCTAATTTTTATAGTTTTACTAGAGACAGGGTTTCACCATGTTGGCCAAGCTGGTCTCAAACTCCTGACCTCAGGTGATCCGCCTGCCTCAGCCTCCTGAGTAGTTGGGATTACCGGCGTGAGCCACCGCGCCCGGCCCCAGCCTCCTTTTTCTAGCACACTTCCCTCCGACTTCGGGGCCCTGTCCCTTTCACCTCTCTGTTTCCTGACTACTGAACTCAACTGGTTGTATTTGCAGACTGATAGGTTATAATTAAATTAGAACTCATTCACACTAAAACCCTCCCTGGGATTAAACCAGCATTTTATATGCAGTGGTCAACATTCCATCCCATTTTCCATTCTTCTCATATTTTCAGCATCATCTGTCTCCAAATTCCAGTATTTGCAGCTGCTCACTAGAAGCCACCACCTGGGTGTCACTCAGGCATCTGTCCTCAGTGTGGCCGAACCTCACTTCCCTCCAAGACAGCCTGCAGTCCCTCCTGGATTCTGTTTCTCAGTGCCGTCACTGTTCCCCACCGTGTAAACCACAGTGCTATCCTTCATTTTCCTCCCTCTCCCCCCACCCTTCTCTCCTTCCTTCTTCTCTTTCTTTTCTCTCTCTCTCTCTCTTCTTTTCTTTCTTTCTTTCTTTCTTTCTCTTTCTTTCTTTCTTTTCTTTCTTTCTCTTTTTCTTTTTCTTTCTCCTCTTTCTCTATTTCTTTCTCTTTCTTTCCTTCTTTCTGTCTGCCTGCCCACCATCCCTCCCTCCTCCCCCCCCCTTTTCTTTTCTTTTCTTCTCTTCTCTTTTCTTTCCAGGGTTTTACCATGTTGGCCAAGCTGGGCTCAAGCTCCTGCCCTCAGGATTACAGGCGCGAGCCCCCATGCCCCGCCCTCCAGCGCTGCCTTTCAAATCACCCCTCTCCCACGCTGTGACACCTGAGCTGTCCCTGAGCACCATCCGCTGTCAAACGCTTCTTTCCACAGCATCCTGTGCCACCGTGCTGGCTTAGCTCTGAGCTCATCGTCTTCCTTTAGAGTCTGTGGCAGCCTCTTATGTCTCGTCACTGCAGCCGTAGCCACCCTGGTGCCTGAGCATCAGGCATCTAAAGACCTCCCCCTTAAAAACACATGGTTTTTAAAACATGGGGAGCCCTCTGTGGCCCACGCGAGAGAGTCACAAACTTTAACTATAAAAGGCCAGAGCATAAATATTTAGTCCTTCTGCATCACACAGTTCCTGTTGCAATTACTCCATTCTGTTGGTGCAGCAAAAAGCCAGAAGAGAATAGACAGCCAGCGCAGATGTATAGAAACAAATGGGCATGCTTGTGTTCCAATAAAACTTTATTTGTAAAAAACGGTGGTGAGCTAGGCTTGGCTACAGGCCGTCCTTTGCCAACTCCAGGCCTGTGGGGTAGAGCCCAGGGGGCCATGGAAGGCCCATTGCAATATTGCCTTAGCCCGTTTAGTGTTGTTATAAAGGAGTACCTGAAGCTAGACACTTTATTTAAAAAAGAAGAGGTTTGCCGGGCGTGGCGGCTCACACCTGTAATCCCAACACTTTGGGAGGCCGAGGCGGGCAGATCACCAGGTCAGCAGTTTGAGATCAGCCTGACTAACATGGTGAAACTCTGTCTCTAAGGAAAAAAAAAAGAGGTTTATTTGGCTCATGGTTTTGCAGACTGCACAGGAAGCATGGCAGCAGCAACTGCTCGGCTTCTGGTGAGGGCCGCAGGCTGCTTCCACCCTTGAGAAAGGCAAAGGGGAGCCAGTGTGTGCCGAGATCCCACAGTAAGAGAGGAAGCAAGGCAGAGAAAAGCAGGTGCCGGGTTCTTCCCTTTTAACCAACTGAGAGCTCACGCGACCCCTCCCCCTCCTCCCAGAGAGAGTACCCATCTGTTCATGAAGGATCTGCCCTCATGGCCCACATGCCTCCCATCAGGCTCCACCTCCAACACTGGAGATCAAATTTCAACATGAGATTTTGGGGAAAAGACATGGAAACCGTAGCATCGCCCTCATGACATTCTCAGCTCTCATCTCTCCGTGCTTCTCGTTTCTCCACCCGCCGCGCGGCCAGAACTGCAGACGTGCCTTTGTCTTGCCGCATTTTTCCACCTCTGCGTGTTTGCCCTTCTCTTGGCAGACTTGAGGTTTACAAGATTCCAGCGTATCCCCAGAGTTACCCCAGCGTAATCCACAGAGTTGTCCCCTCGCCATGTGGACTTCTGTGGGATGGCGTGTAGACTTGTGCTGTGGCACTTGCCATTCTGGTTGCTGAACATCTGGCCGCTGCTCAGGCTCTTCAATGTACCATACATTTCTTGCAGCCTGGAAAGTTCCTTTGTCTTCTTTTGAGATGGAGTCTCTGTCGCCAGGCTGAAGTGCAGTGGTTTGGTCTCGGCTCACCGCAACCTTTGCCTTCCGAGTTCACGCAATGCTCCTGCCTCAGCCTCCCAAGTAGCTGGGACTACAGGCGCGTGCCACCTCACCCGGCTAATTTTTGTATTTTTAGTAGAGACGGGGTTTCGCCATGTTGACCAAGATGGTCTCGATCTCTTGACCTTGCGATCCGCCCGCCTCGGCCTCCCAAAGTGAGCCAGGAAGTTTCTTTTGCTACCTATGTATCCTAGCCCAGCACCTAACATGTAAGTAAACAGCAGCTCTTTGTAGAATGAATGGCTATGTTAATCATCCGTAAATATTCATTTTTTTTTTTTGCCTTTCTTAGGGAAGGTGAAGCCCTTCTAAATCTCTGTCACAGGCTTAGTTCCTGCCCAGTTTCTTCCGCTGCATAAATAACTCCAGGTTTGTGTCTCCCATTTTCCGGCTCATTTCCACTGCTTTTAAGTGGTTGCCCTGCCTATCTCTCCAGTGTTGCGACGTCTCCATGACGCGTATCAGCAGAACGCATCTTCCTCGTTAACGGAGCCTCCCTTTATGCGGCGAAGACCCACATTCTTCCTGAAGATCCATTTCTGTGGGGAATAAGCAGATTTTGCATCGTACCGATACTGAGATAGGAAAAATTGTTGTTCTTCATTACTGATTTGAGGTGGCAAATGGGTACTGTGAATTTCAGCTGATTCTTCGAAGCCAGAACGTCAGCCAGCGAGTATCGGTGCTGGCTGGTGTCTGTGAGAAACGAGTCTGCTCCCTGTGACAGCTCTGCTTTTGCCGTCGTTTCTTCCTGGAATCGGCCGTGTTGTTAGGAAGCGTCGTGGAGCCGAGGCCTGATTCTCAGAGGGCACTAGGTCCCAATGCAGGCGGTACCAGTGGTGGCTATAGACATTTTTTAAGAAAAAAGAGGGCCCAGCGTGGTGGTTCCTGCCGGTAATCCCAGCACTTTGGGAGGCCAAGGCGGGCAGATCACCTGAGGTCAGGAGTTCAAGACCAGCCTTGCCAGCATGGTGAAACCCCATCTCTACTAAAAATACAAAAAGTTAGCGTAGTGTGGTGGCGTGTGTCTGTAATCCCAGCTCCTCGTTAGGCTGAGGCAGAGAATTCACTTGAACCCGGGGGGTGGAGGTTGCAGTGAGCCAAGGTCATGCCACTGTACTCCAGCCTGGGTGACAGAGTGAGACTCCATCTTCCAAAAAAAAAAGAAAAGAAAAAAGAGTTACGAGCTCATACCTGTAATCCCCGCACTATGGGAGGCCGAGGCAGAAGGATTGCTTGAGGCTGGGAGTTTGAGACCAGCCTGGCCGAGGCTCCCTGGAGCCCGGGAGCTCAAGGCTACAGTGAGCTGTCATGGCGCCACTGCACTTCAGCCTGAGCAACAGAGCAAGACTGTCTCACACACACGAAAAAAGAGTTTTGCAGCAGAATGAGAAGTGAATCTCTGGGGCTGGAGAACAGGATCATTTCTTTCCAAGTCCTTGCTTGGCTCAAGACTCTCTCCTTTCCTTTAGGGAGGAGAGGCTCAGATCCCTGTGGGAACGCCGGCTTTGATTCTGGGCTATTCCATATGCATGCAGAGACTGGAGTCCCTCAGGTGACGCGTCTTACCATGTGTCCCTTCATGCTCCACACAATGATGGTTGGACAGGTTCCTACCTCCATTGCAGACAACATGGCGTGGCCTGCAGAGGCATCTTGGAGGTGGTTAAAATTGACATACTAGTGTCTCATGTGCACATGTTTCACGAGATGGAGGAGTCAAGTTTAATTAAAGACCAAAGGTACAGGTGCTCACGTAGTTCTGAGGCGCCAGAGACCGCAGCCCAAAGAGCGGATAAGTGTCACTGAAAAGCACACAGCGTTACCAGCCGTTCCTGAAAACCTGATCTGTGGTCCTCAGTTCCCAAGGGTGGGAAGGTGGCAAAGCCCACTCAGCACCGTGAGCCGTCCTCCTAGAGCCGGGGGATCCTGCCTGCTCCGTGTGTCTGTGGGTTTTATGGGCATATTTGTCTCACCCTGTTCTGCTCTTAAACATAAAATGAGGCACATATCACATGTCTCTCCCAGAACGCGAGACCTGTTTCCTTCTCACAAGTTCTGGTTCGCCTGGGCTTTTCTTACCCTAGAAAGATGCAGTCTCCAGAGCTCCCTGTTACAGATTTCTAGTTCTGTAATGTTTTTTCCACTATTTCTGCTATTTCTAAAAAAAAAAGAAGTTAGTGAGGTTTGTCCACTTCTGCAGATGGACATACACGCACATAGACATGCACACACAGATGCACAGACATACATACAGACATACACACACACACACATAGGCACGCAGACACGTATACACAGAAACGCACACACACCTACACAGACACACAGACATGCACATGCCCACTCAGGCACACACAGACATGCACATGCCCACTCACACAGACATACAGACATGCAGACGCACATGCACAGACACACATAGACACACAGACACATACACACAGGCACACAGAAACACACACCTGCACACATGCACATGCCTAGACATGCACACACAGACACACACATGCACACACACGCACACAGGCACAGACACACACACACATGCACACACAGACACATGCACAGACAGACACACATGCACACACAGACGCACACACACACATGCATATGCACACACTGACATGAATTCTCTACCTGGGAGCTAGGAACTCTCTGTGCAAATAGAGAATAAGAAGACCTGCATGCCACAGAAAAATAGAACCCTGAGCTGAAGTGTGGCCAGCCCTGTCCTGGGCTTGTTTGGAGGAGGCCAGCCTTGTTACAGGCTACAGAGAGTAAAGCACAGGCATGCAAGGCTTCGAAGGAGCAGATCCCTTTAGAGCAGGGAGGTACTAGAGTGGCCTCTGACCTCCGTCTATGGTCTGACTTGGTAAATACAGTAGCCCCAAAGGTGGGGCAACTCGGGGGTCCGGAGGCTCCGCTGTCGTGAGGCCTAGGGTCCTGGTGCACGGGCGGGCTTCTCGCAGCTGGAGCCCACAGCTGGTCACAGAAAGAATTCAGCATGCTGGACTGGTACTGATTTACCACTGATGTATGATCTTTACCCGCCAGACACATGAGTCCTTTGGTGGCTAGCTAAGTGCCTCCTACAGTGGGCAGGGAACTAAGGTGAAAGAAGGGCACAAGGTGCTTCCCTCTCAGAAAGAGGTCCTCATTTCCAGGCCATGTTCTCAAACACCCCCCAGCCGGGGCCCTCTGGGGTGTCGTCCAGTGTAAGGAGGTGGGGTCACGTTCAGCTGTAAGACCCAGGGCATACAGGGAGACCCCACAGGATCAGGACCAAGCCTGTCAGTGGAAGGCACCCACCCTGTCTAGCCATATCGGTGGCCCAGAGAGCTCAGGGTTGAGTTAGAAGTACTGGGAGATGGAGATGACGCCTCGGGAAGGGGTGTTCCGGAGAACGGAGAGCAAGGCCTGGCTTGCAGCTCTCCAGTGGCTGCAGCCGCAGACCTTGTCATCCTCTGATGTTCTCTCCTGTTGCATGGTGTGTCCCAGCCCCAGTGTAAACACCTGCTGCTTTAGAGGCTGGGAGGAGATCAGACCTAACCCACTTTTTCAGATGGGGAATTTGAGGCTGAGGGGGAAGCCTGCACCAGCTTGCAGGGCAGAGCTGGTGCTGACTCTCAGCTGGCTGAGAGGTGCTGACTGCCTCACGGGCTGACTCTCACCCTGGGAGGCCCGGCCTCTGCATCCTCCCATCCTTGGTAATGGGGGATCTGAGCTCAGGCCACAAGAGGCCATGTCCCCAGCGTCCTTGGGCCTGAAGCCGAGCAGTGGCTCCAAGCTCCGCCCAGGGCACTCAGGACTTGGTAGGAAAACATGCAGCTGTTTTAGGTAACCTTGGGCATAGTTCGTTGATGAGAAGAGCTCAAAACGCAGACAAGTGCCTTGATTCAGAATTTGGGTTGGACTGATGGAAAGAAAGGGGAGGAGGTGTTGGACGGCAGGTGAATAGGGTGAGAGAGACCACAAGCTTCTGTGCTTCACTTCGACACGTCAGTGATGTCTGCAGATCCACAGGAAGAAGGACTGGGGCACCCGAGGGGGCCTCGCTGCCCACACAGCTCATTTCACGCATGAACACACTGAGGCCTCCAGGGTTTGGCAGCAGACCTAATTAGCTGATACGCCTGGCTGGGAGCCGGGGGTCCTGGTGCACAGGCCGGGCTTCTCGCTGCCGGAGCCCACAGTGTGTCACGGAAGGAACCCAGCATGCTGCGTTCATGCTGATAACGACTTTACTTCTCATGTATGATCCTTGCCCATTCGGACACCTGAGTCCTTCAACGGCTCCCCGTCTAGGGCCTCCTACGGTGTGGGCAGGGAGCGCACTGAGATGAAGGAAGGCAGGAGGTGCTTACGCTCAGAAAAGAAGCCAGTCACAGTATTTCTAGGTGGAGTGAGCCGGGTGTCACAAGACAGGGATGAATGACCCGTGTGAACAGTCAGCAGAAAGGGACATAACTTGGCTGCGGTGAGCGAAGACAGTTTTGTGGAATCCATGACCCCTGCTTGTCCTTCACAGTGGGTAAGTCTATCCAGACTTACTCCCCAAGTCCGAGGAAGTTGAGAGGCTGAAGAAGGAGGCCGACGGATCTTGTTTCTCAGAAAGAAACATTTACTAGGAACACAGCTATGTCTGTGTCTTGTGGGGTGGTGAGACAAGACGGTGGATCCCCCGGCCATCACCTACCAGACCCAGAACTTATATACCCCAGGGAGGGAATGTGTGGGACGATTGTAGGGAAAGGCAGGAATCTACCTAAGGGCGGGATGTATGGTAAGTACATGCCCGCACACAAGGAACGGTAGATACATAGAAATCTAGGGCGCATTCCCAGAGCTAGTTTGTCAGAAGTCAGCATGGCAGATCAACACCCAAGATGGAGTCGCTTTAGCCTCCACGCTTGGCCTTGAAGCATGGTTATCATTTTGGGCAAGGAAGGAAGAAGGGAAGATGTTTCAGGCACAATCACTGTGTGGAATAGTGTAGCAATCCGAAAGGCAGCCCCCAAAGGTATCCTTGGAATTTATCAATGCTACCTTAGAGAGAGGTCTTGGAAGACGTGCTGAAGTTAAGGATATTGAGATGGGGAGATGATCTTGGATTATTTGAGTGGTCCCTAAATGTGAACACAAGTGTCCTTATAAGAGCAGGGCAGAGGGAGGTTTGCAGACAGAACAGGAGAAGGCAGAGATTGGCATGATGGGACCACAAGCCAAGGAACGCTAGCAGCCTCTGGCAGCTGGAAGAGACAAATGGATTTCCCCGGAGAGTCTTCCCAGGGAGCACAGCTCTGCTGAAATCGAATGATGCTGACTTTGGAATTCTGGCCTCCAGACTGTGAGACAATAGATTTCTATTGCCTTAAGTCACCAAGTCTGTGGTAATGACTGTGACAGGAGCATGGTCAGATATTCACTGAGGTAGTGAGTGAGTGAGTCAGAGCCAAGTGGCTCGTACGCGTTTGAAGAGTGATAGAAAGTTTCTGCATGCATCTTACCATCCTGAGTGGGGTCTGGGGCTGAGTGGGAGAACCCCAGCGCCGAGTGGATCATTTTTATTTCTCTGTATGTGTTAATGTTGCATTTCTCACGTGATAGAACGTCAATACTTACTACATGGCACGGTGAATAATGGCAGCTGACAGATCCGGGGTCGCACCGGGTTTACTGATGAGAAGTCAAAGCTGCCCGAGGTCTCGTATGCTCAGATACAATTAATGAACCTTTCATCTTCCAACTGTAACCCCCAGTTCCTTGTGTTGTAAATCCAGTCAGGACTGACAGCTGCAGTGTGTCTGGGTGGAATTTAGGGCAACTCAGGTTTAGGGGAGCAGGAGAGGAGATTGTCTGCCGAGTGAAACCGTCCTTACTGACCGCAGAGGCAGGTTCTCTCCTGGCCCGGGGACAAAGCGATTAAAGGTGTCTTTTGAGTTTTCATGGTGTTCTTATTGATCTGAGGTTGTTTATAGCCACAAAACACCTGTAAATTAGGAGAACGAAATAAAAACATCAGGATACTTAACTCTTCTCCTGTGAGGCTGAAAGAGCTTTCTGTACAGCTCGTACAGCTGCAGGGATGTGAAATACGTCTGCAGAGGGAACTGCATTCTCCTTTCCTCCCGAGGACTGCAGTTAAGAGGAGCTTTCTCCTCACAGCTGAAACAAAAGCCTCGTCTTTGCTCAGAAAGTGTCCTTGGTTAACATGATTCTCTGCTGGGACTACTATCGAATTGTGTGCCTCTTAGAGAGCTGGAGAATGCTCAGGCCCAGCTGTCTCCCTCCCTCCCTCCCTCCCTCCCTCCCTCCCTTCCTTCCTTTGGTTTTCTTCCTTCTTTTTCTCCTTCCTTCCTTTCTTCCTTCTTTCTTCCTTTCTCCCTCCCTCCCTCTCTCCCTCCCTCCCTTCCTCCCTTTCTTCCTTTCTTCCTTCCTCCCTTCCTTCCTCCCTCCCTCCCTCCCTCCCTCCCTTCCTTCCTTTGGTTTTCTTCCTTCTTTTTCTCCTTCCTTCCTTTCTTCCTTCTTTCTTCCTTTCTCCCTCCCTCCCTCTCTCCCTCTCTCCCTCCCTCCCTCCCTCCCTTTCTCCCTCCCTCCCTCCCTCCCTCCCTCCCTTTCTCCCTCTCTTCCTCCCTCCCTCCCTCTCTCCCTCCCTCCCTCCCTCCCTTCCTCCCTTTCTTCCTTTCTCCCTCCCTCCTTCCCTCTCCCTCCCTTTCTCCCTTTTCTTTTTCCTCCATCCCTTCCTTCCGCTCTCCCTCCCACCTTCCACTTTTCCTCTCTCCCTTTCCTTTTCTTTCCCTTCCTTTCTCTCCTCCCTTCTGTCTCCCTTTTCTCTTTCCCTTCTCTTCGCTTGCTTGCTTTTTCTGCATTCTCCTTCCGTCCTTCCTTTTATCTGGTTAGAGAGTTTTAACCATTCACTGTGAAGCGGTTAGGAGTTCCCGGAAGACCGTCGCCAGTAACTGCGGTGCCCCAAGCCAGCCGTGTGACCAGCGGCCTTTCTCTGCTTTTCCCCTGTAGAAATCCGAGAGGCCTTTCGGGTTCTGGACCGGGACGGGAATGGCTTCATCTCCAAGCAGGAGCTGGGCATGGCCATGCGCTCTCTGGGGTACATGCCGAGCGAGGTGGAGCTGGCCATCATCATGCAGCGCCTGGACATGGACGGTAAGACCCGGGGACGCCCCGTCTCGTCGCTGAGACCTTGGATTTATGCCGGGCCTGGCACTTTGAGTCCGGAGACTTGGGTTCCCGTCTTGGTTTCCGTTTGAGGAGCAGAAACTTGGACTAGAACAGGCCGTTTTAATGACTTTCTATAGAGCTCTAGGAGCCTGCAGAGATGGTTTCAGGACCACTCTAGGATGGGGTGAGGAACGGTCTGGCTGCTGGAGCACTTACAGCACTTTCCTCCTCCTCCCCCTCCCCCCCACTCCTTCTCCTTCCTCTTCTTCTCCTTCCTCCTCCCCCTCCCCCCCACTCCTTCTCCTTCCTCTTCTCCTTCCTCCTCCTCCCCCTTCCCCTCCCCCCACTCCTCCTTCCTTCTCCTCTCCTTCTCCTTCCTCCTCCTCCTCCTCCCCCTCCCCCCCACTCCTCCTTCCTCCTCCTCCTCCTCCTTTAAATAACAGTTTTATTGATACAGAATTCACACACTCTAAGATTCACACACTTCAAGTCCACAGTTAGGGATGTTTAGTGGATGCACAGACTTTTTGTTTCCTCCGTCTTTATCGGATGCTTGTAGATGTCGTGCAGATCTAAACGGTACCTTGCTGAGCTCCAAGCTAGAGGCAGAAAGGAATCGGGGCAAGGAGTTCACCAAAACCCCTCAAACAGGAACCCTAAGCTCTCGCCTGGACTAGAGCCGGGGCTTGTGCTCTTGGGTTAACCCTCAGTGCCTCTGGCTGCGTCACACTCAGGAAAAGTAAACCAGTGCAGGGCTGCAGGGGACAGCCAGTCAAGTCCAGGCAGACATGGGCAAGCACAGCCGGAAGGAGGACATGAAACAGACAGGCGACTGCCCCGAGGTAGAAAGGAGTGCAGCCGAGGCGGGGGGAAGGCGGGGAGAGGCGGGGGAGCAGTGCGGCACAGTGGGGGAGTGTGGCCCCAGTGTCGCCAGGTGAGACTCACAGATCCGTGAAATAAATACCGCAGTGGATTTAGCTGGAAGCCATCACCCTCGTCAGACTCACACAGGACCGGAAAGCCAAGCACCACGTGGTCTCACTTTTTTTTTTTTTTTTTGCCATGACAGGTCTATTCTAACATTTTTATCTTATTTTAATTTAATTTTTATTTTTTAAATTGTATTTTATTTGAGATTCTGAGATACCTGTGCACGTTCTCACTTGTAAGTGGGAGCTGCATGATGACAGCATATGAACACATGGTGGGGGACAGCACATACCGGGGCCTGTTGGGGTCGGAGTGGGGCGGGAGAGCATCAGGAGGAACAGCTAACGGGTGCTGGGCTCCATACCCAGGTGAGGGGTTGATGTGGCAGCAGACCACGCGGCCCACGTTTACCCACGTAACAAACCTACACATCTGCACGCAGACCACGGAACTTAAAAGTTGAAGGAAAAAAAACCATCTTCATCACTCCAAAAAGGAACCCCACGTCTCTTAGCCATCACTCCCCCGTTCCCCTGTCCTCCTAAGCCCTAGGCCCTCATGTTGTACGTCCCTTTGGTGAACTGCGGATTCTCATCCACCAGCTTGGCCTTGAGGTGTTTGCTGTTGGCCACGGAATCACCCAGTGATTCTCTGCTTCTCACACACCAGCATCTCCTATGCAGCCTACAAAACAAGTCCCGGACTTAACCTGGGCCGGTCCCTGTCCCCACTCCTGCCCAGCAGACTGATGGAAGGGGCTTCCAGAAAGAAAACCGCATTATCTTCCTGCCCTACCCCGCAAGCCCACATCCTGCACGCTGCCTCGCTTCCTCCACGTTCTTTGGGAAGGTCTAATCCGAGGACACCATAACCCGTAGGCTTTGGGGCCTTCTAAGCTGGAGGTGCCCGATGTCACTGCCTTTCGTCTGGACATTCCCATCGTCCAGATCTGCTCAGAGGCTTCACTCTCAGCGTCCTTTTTTTCTGGTTTTTCTCAACTTCCATCTTCTCCAAAGTTTCCGAGAGACGACCTTCCGCTTATTCTCCAGTGACCGGCGGCCCTCCGACGAGCCCACGCCCTTCTTGGTAGAATCCTGTCTTTGGATTGAAGAATCCAAAAACTTGAAGTCTCTTAAACCGAATCCCAGATGCCTGAGCCTCGGTGAGCTCTTTGAACAATGTCAGAAGGCCGGAAGGGACTCCAAGCTCTCATGGAATCAGGGAGGATTTGCAATAATCTAGACATTTCCCCATGAACTGCAGTCTGATGAGAGAATGTGAAAACAAGCAAAAACTTGGGGCTGAGGATGCTTAAATCTTTTAAAAAATTTTTTAAATTAAAATTAAAAAGCACCCCGTTTTCTACCCAACTCCCTCCCCCAATCGGCCCAGCAATCGTAGGTTGGCTCACATCTCCAAGTAGCTACTGAAGAAGTGAACTTTCAGTTAAGGCTTTCGAACGAGCTCCACAACTACAGTCCTGACATCTGGTCCTGGCCACCGGTGTCTACACTCTGAGCCTCTTGTCTTGATTCAGCAAACAAGTACGACGCCCCTCCAGAGGCCACGACTGCCCCACCCAGCCACCTAGACACTCTGCTGCACCTCACACGTGGCCACGACTGCCCCACCCAGCCACCTAGACACTCTGCTGCACCTCACACGTGGCCACGACTGCCCCACCCAGCCACCTAGACACTCTGCTGCACCTCACACGTGGCCACGACTGCCCCACCCAGCCACCTAGACACTCTGCTGCACCTCACACGTGGCCACGACTGCCCCACCCAGCCACCTAGACACTCTGCTGCACCTCACACGTGGCCACGACTGCCCCACCCAGCCACCTAGACACTCTGCTGCACCTCACACGTGGCCACGACTGCCCCACCCAGCCACCTAGACACTCTGCTGCACCTCACACGTGGCCACGACTGCCCCACCCAGCCACCTAGACACTCTGCTGCACCTCACACGTGGCCACGACTGCCCCACCCAGCCACCTAGACACTCTGCTGCACCTCACACGTGGCCAGGACCTCACCTGCTGAATGAGTTTGAAGTCATGGCCGACTAGCTTCATGCCACCCTCAAATGCTTTGACAGTGTCATCCAGGCTGTCAGTGGTCTCGGTAGCCGGGTGACTGGTGCGCTTCTGCAGGAGGAGTAGGTGGGGGTTCTGCTGGGTCAGCCAGGCCAGACTAGTTCACAGATGTGGGCAGTGCATGCCACAATCCACTTTGTAATATTTTCTTTTTCTTTTTTTTTTTTTTGTTTTGAGACAGAGTCTTGCTCTGTCACCCAGGCTGGAGAGCAATGGCACGATCTCGCCTCCTGGGTTCAAATGATTCTCCTGCCTCAGCCTCCTGAGTAGCTGGGACTAGAGGCATGCGCCACCACACCCAGCTAATTTTTTGTATTTTTAGTAGAGATGGGGTTTTACCGTGTTAGCCAGGATGGTCTCAATCTCTTGACCTTGTGATCCACCCGCCTCAGCCTCCCAAAGTGCTGGGATTACAGGCGTGAGCCACCGCGATCAGCAGATTTGGGAACATTTTCATTGCTTCAGAAAGAAACCTCGCACCTGTTAGCCATCGTCTCTCAATCCCCGTATTTCCCCGAGTCCCGTGCAAGCCCTTCTCTGCTTTCCGTCTCTAGCATTGCTTCTGCTGCACATTTCCTACACGTGGAATCATAGAATGTGCCTTCCTTTGTGACTAGCTTCTAGCACTTACTATCGTGTTTTCAAGGCTCACCCATGTGTGTGTGGCATTTATTGTGACTTCCTTTGTTTGGATGGCCATATTCCTCTTCTACTGTATGGACATCACAGCTTGCTTTCTGCCTGTTTCTATTTATTGAGTTCCTGCATGCAGCCTCACTGGAAAAAACATAACCTTATTGTGTTTATTTTTTTATTTGTGACAGATTCTCACTCTGTCTGTCACCCAGGCTGGAGGGCGGTGGCAGGATCTTGGCTCACTGCAACCTCCATCTCCCAGACTCAAGCGATTCTCCTGCCTCAGCCTCCTGAGTAGCTGGGATTACAGACGTGCACCACCACGCCCGACTAATTTTTGTATTTTTAGTAGAGACTGGGTTTCACCACGTTGACCAGGCTGATCTCGAACTTCTGAGCTCAAGTGATGTGCCTGCCTCGTCCTCCCAAAGTGCTGGGATTACAGGCGTGAGCCACCGCGCCCGGCCCTCATAGTGTCTGAAATCTTAGCAAAATGACTGCGTGTGATCATCCGTAAGCTTCTTTCCTACTCTAAAATTCCAAGTTTTATCCCAAACCAGCTAGATCCTGCCTTAGATCAAGGTCCAGGAAAGAGGCTTCCCATTCTGTTTTGTTAACACACTCTCTTCCCCTCTGAAAAGCAGCTTAATTCTAGGCATCGGGCACCAGAGGGTTGGGCTTTCGGCATGCCCAAACTGAGCATGAAGTAGAGACCAAGAAGCGATGCGATGCCAGAGGAGATGGGCAGAAAGTCTCTCTGGAGGGACGGAGCAGGGTCATGAGAAGGAGACGCTTGCTCGGCCCGTAAGCCACTTGCAGGAGCGTGGTTCCCGCCTGTCATCTCCCTGGACTTGTTGGGAGGATGATAATAAGGGTGACCATATGGTGAACGGACCCTCGGGCCACCCGCCAAGTGCAGCTGTGGACATTTATTTTCTGGTTCAGGATAGAGATGTTTTATCCAGGGTATTCAGTGGGGTGAGCGGTTCCTGGCTTGTCCTCCCAATTCTGATTGATGGTGACTCACCGTATCTTCGCAGGCCCGATTTGACCTTACTTTATATCTTAGAGGTATTTCTGAAAAGCTGGAGCAAAGTACAGCTTTTACAGCAAGATCTCACTTCCGGTGACTTCCGTCATTATTTCAGATGTACAATTGCAGGGAAAAAAGTTTCCTCCTTAAAATAAGGAGTCTGGATCTGCACCTCTGTTTCTGGAACTAAGAAGGCTTTGGGTCTTTGATTCTGCTCACACAACTCTTGTAATAAAACGTAGGCAATCACTGCTGTAATCCCAGCACTTTGGGAGGCCGCAGCGGGCTGATCATCTGAGGTTAGGAGTTCGAGACCAGCCTGACCAACATGGTGAAATCTTGTCTCTACTAAAAAAAAAGAAAAATTAGCCAGGTATGGAAGCATGTGCCTGTAATCTCAGCTATTCAGGAGGCTGAGGCCCAAGAATCACTTGAACCCAGGAGGCAGAGGTTGCAGTGAGCCGAGATCGCGCCACTACACTCCAGCCTGGGTGACAAAGCAAGACTCCATCTCAAAACAAGAGCAAAACACCTAGTCAAATGGTCTACATGTGAATGGAATTAGCAACTTCTTTATACATGGGCTGGGCTCATATTTCTTATGGAGAGTTATTCCGAGTTATGTCGAGAAGTTATTCTGATAATTGTGGGAGAGTTACTCCTATAAGATTTGAGGATCTTGCTGGGTGCCCTGGCCCACATTTGTAATCCCAGAACTTTGGGAGGCCAAGGTGGGATGATCGCGTAAGGCCAGAAATTTGAGACCAGTCTGGGCAAGTTAATAAGACCCCTGTCTCCACAAAAATAGAAAAAATTAGCTAGTCATGGTGGCGCACGTCTGTCATCCCAGCTACTTGGGAGGCTGAGGCAAGAGGATTGCTGGAGCCTAGGAGTTCAAGTCTATAGTGAGCTGTGATTACACCACTGCCCTCCAGCCCCGGTAACAGAGCTAGACCCTTATCTCTAAAAAAACAAAAACGAAAAAATAAAGAAAAAGATGTAAGCATCTTCTGCCCCAAGTTCATGCTTATTTTTATATCCTCTCATCAGACCCCAGTTCATGGGGAATTTTTAGATTATTGAAAATCCTCCCTGCTTCCATGAGAGCGTGGAGTCCCTCAGGGCTTTCTGGCGTTGTTCAAAGAGCTCATGGAGGTGCAGGCATCTGGGATGTGGTTTAAGAGACTTCAGGTCTCACCAGTTTATTTGGAAGTCATTATACTCAGCTGCCAACGCTGAGAGCAGAACTTAGGAGCAAATCTTGCAGCGAATTTCTATTCGTTCCCTTAACAAAAACTCAAGTCATCAACTATTTCATGGTGACCCATCAGGTAAAAGCACATTTATTTATTTCTGGAGCTCAGCTTCCTTGAAGTTTTGTTTTGTGGCCTACAAAAGATTTAGTACAAAATGCATGAAAATAACGCAGCCGTGTAGGCCGCAGGAATTGCCTCCACAAAAATGTATCCCACCCCTAAGTGTGAAAAGAGCTAAGCGAAAAATGCCCAGTCTGAGGTCGAAGTGCGCGTCTTGAAGGTGTTTTGCAAACGTCTCTCCGCCAGTGAGTGACGCTTCTCAGGTGCCGGGTTCTGGTTAGGGACGGAATGACCACATTTCATTATCCTTCTCCTAACGGGGCCTTTCGAGCTGTTCCGTGAAGAAAAAAAAACCCAGGTTCTAATTATATCCGTCCTTCCTCACTTCTGTATCTGGGGATCCTCCAGAGACTCCAGCCTACCTAATTAAGTTTCGCTCTGGTGTGGAACACGTGGAATGGCAGAGATTTTTATTAGGTTGGTGCAGAAGTAATCGCGCCAGACTAATGTGGATGACGCCAAGGAGGAAGAAATCAGGAGTGTTTGGGGCAGGGCTTAGCCCTCTTCACTAAGGGATGGTGCCTCGTATCCCATGCCAGCCTGTGTCAGGCAGCAGCGGGAGGGATGGCAGTGGTGCCTCCATCCATCCCAGCTGGCTGTGATTAGAAGCAGGTCTGGCCCACACACCAATCTTCTTTCTCTGGGGTCCCTGCCGCTTTGCCCAACGGTGAGGTCATACCTTGGGCACGAGGCCCAGCTGGAATTGGCCTGGGTTTGTCTGTGTAACCCAAGTTTACACATGAGGTTTTCATTTGGTGGTGCGGGGGGGGGGGAGTTGGGTGCCTCGCGGGCTGCGAGGAACCAGTCATCTCCCTGGATTAGGGGTCTCGCCTGGATTTCCTGGACACAGATCCAGCCAGACATTTCCAGAAGACAGAATGGAAGGCAGGCAGGAGGGTCTGGGACTGCACACCTGGCCTGTTGCCAGTTTGTCCGTAACGGTGGGACTGTGTGCGTGTATGCGTGTGCGTGTGTGTGTGCGTGTGCGTGCGTGCGCGCGCGTGTGTGCGTGTGTGTGTGCGCACGTGTGTGTGTGTGTGTCAAATGGGCTGAACTGCTCACAGTTATTTTATTTTTTATAGAGACAGGGTCTTGCTCTGTTACCCAAGCTGGAGGGCACTGTGTAATCAGTGCTCAGTGCAGCCTCCAACTCCTGCTTTCATGCTGTCCTCCCGCCTCAGCCTCCTAAATGACTGGGACTGCAGGCATGTGCCACCCCACCCAGCTAGGTTATTTATTATTCTTTGCAGAGATGAGGTCTCATTCTGTTGCCCAGGCTGGTCTCAAACTCTTGGCCTCAAGGGATCCTCCTGCCTTGGCCTCCCAAAGTGCTGGGATTACAGACGTGAGACATTGTGCCCGGCCTGGACTATTCAGAGTTAAATAAACAAAAAGCGCAAACTCTGCCCAGTGCCCGGGATCATTGCTGCGAAAGTTACTTCTTGGAACTGTAACTCAGTTCTTTGTTCCCCTGTGGTCAGTGCTCCATTGCTCTTTCATCAGCCTCTGCAGCTAAGGTGACTTTTACCAACTACCAGGTGAGGACCAAGATTCACCTTTCCTGGATCCTCTTTTTTTTTTTTTTTCCTTGCCAGGATTTCTCCATCAGCCCCGATTCTGGAAGCCTGGAGCTCTTTTCCACCGGGCTCCTTGAGACTGTTAAGCCCAATTCCCGAGGTGTCCTTTGCATGTCAGGAATCAACTTCTCTCCTGTGCCTCTTGTTAGTTATGTAACATCCTTGGATTAGTTGATAAAATAGTCACTCAAAGGCCAGGTACAGTGGCTCATGCCCGTAATCCCAGCACTTTGAGAGGCTGAGGCAGGCCGGTCACTTGAGGTCAGGAGTTTGAGACCAGCCTGGCCAATATGGTGAAACTCTGTCTCTACTAAAATATAAAAATTAGCCAGGCCTGGTGGTTCAAGCCTTTAATCCCAGATGCTCAGCAGGCTGAGGTAGGAGAGTCACTTGAACCTGGGAGTTTGAGGTGGCAGTGAGCCAAGATCATGCCATTGTACTCCAGCCTGTGCATCCCAGTGACACTCTGTCTCAAAAAAAAAAAAAGTTACTCAGAAAATTGTCTCCAAAGCTGTATTTTGTTTACTTACTTATTTATTTTTTTTGAGATGGAGTTTCGCTCTTGTTACCCAGGCTGGAGTGCAATGGCGCGATCTCGGCTCACTGCAACCTCTGCCTCCTGGGTTCAGGCAATTCTCCTGCCTCAGCCTCCTGAGTAGCTGGGATTACAGGCACGCGCCACCATGCCCAGCTAATTTTTTGTATTTTTAATAGAGACGGGGTTTCACCATGTTGACCAGGATGGTCTCGATCTGTTGACCTCGTGATCCACCCGCCTTGGCCTCCCAAAGTGTACTTATTTATTTTTTTGTAGACACAGTGAGTCTCACTTTGTTGCCCAGGCTGGTCTTAAACTTCTGGCTTCAAGTGATTCTCTCTTCACTTCCCAAAGTGCTGGGATTACAGGCATGAGCCATCACACCCAGCCAAAGCGGAATTATAGAAGCCAGTTGGGAAGATTGGCTTCTCGGAAGTCACTGTGGGCTGTGCTAGGCCCTATGTGCTCCCCCTTAGCTCTGTAGTCCTCAGAGCAGCTGTTGGGGTGACTTCAATGCTTCCTGCACCTCTTACTGGGGAGTAAAGGCTTGGTATCCTCGAGACCTAAGGGATGTGCTTGACTGCATTCTGCATTTTCAGTGGGTTCGACAACCACACTGCTGGGTCCTCTGGAGTGAATCCAGCTGGCTTTGCAAATGGTTTCCTGAAACGGACGAACCAGGAAACGTTCTTAGTAGCACAAGGGTCCTTGTACCAGTCCCACTCCTGTTTCCTAAGAAAATTCTCTCTTCTTCCAAGCCACGCTCACCTCTCCTCTGAGAGGAGAGCAAAGATCCTTCTTTAGAAAATGGAAGATCTTGCCCTCTTCCTCCTCCATTTACCTTCTGCTCCTCAAAGATGTGGAATCTGGCGCAATTCTAGCAAGTGTGCTGGAGTTTGCAAATTCGCTCTCATTTCTCAACACGTTTGTGATTTTTTTTCAAGGTTCGCCACCGCCTGGATAGGTGAATTTGATCCAGTTCAGTTCAGTTGAAAAAGGATTTTTTGGGGGCGATTATGTGTGAACTGGCTTATTTTTATGGTTGGCAAGATTCAGTCTTGGTGTGTTTTGAGACGGGCTGCTGAGCTGCGTAAGAACAAAATCATGGCCTGAATCTCATGAAACATAGTCGGCGGTGTCCTCATTGTCAGCCCTAGTGTCCCCTTTTCTTTTCTTTTCTCTTCTTTTTTTTTTGAGACGGAGTTTCACTCTTGGTACCCAGGCTGGAGTGCAATGGCGTGATCTCGGCTCACCGCAACCTCCGCCTCCTGGGTTCAGGCAATTCTCCTGCCTCAGCCTCCTGAGTAGCTGGGATTACAGGCACGCGCCACCATGTCCAGCTAATTTTTTGTATTTTTAGTAGAGACAGGGTTTCACCATGTTGACCAGGATGGTCTCGATCTATGTGTGAATGTTTTGGCTTCCAATTGCTTTCCAGAATTGTTTCTAGAAACACGGGGTCTTGATGAGGTTACGTTTGGTTGGAGGAAGGACCCTACCCTCTCTCCAGAATATCCTTGTATGAGAGCAGAGGATGTGAATTGAAGACAGTCTTTGGGGGTCTCATTGTTTTGGTGAAGGGAGAGTTCTTTAGACTTGCTTGGGACATGGAATGGTAGCGGAAGATCATGACGATTCCTCTCCACCATTCCCATCTCCGTAAGCAAGTCCGTCCTCTCCAGCACGTCCCGAAAGGGGTGCCATCTCAATCTTACTGACATTGACCATGTTGAATTCAAGTTTCAGCCAATGACCAGTAGGCTCTTTGAGTCCTTTCTAGCCATTCCAGCCAATATATTAAAATAAAAGTTCCGGTATGTGCAACTATTTCCGCAAGAGTAGCCTCATCCAGAATCACAGTCTGTCTTCTGTGGTGTCACACCCTAGTTACACCTGTTCCCCGGATGAATGCTGATATAAATGGGTATAAACCTCTCGCAACTCTGTGATCTTTCACATCAGACCTAGCATGTTTCCTCTTGGGATCTGATTCTAGCTGAGTAGCTGGAATGACAGGTGCACGCCACCATGCCCAGCTAATTTTTTTGTTTTTAGTAGAGATGGGGTTTTGCCACTTTGGCCAGGTTGGCCTTGAACTCCTGGCCTCAAGCGATCCTCCTGCCTTGGCCTCCCAAAGTGCTGGGATTACGAGTAGCTGGAATTACAGGTGCGCACCACCAAGCCTGGCTAATTTTTGTATTTTTAGTACAGACACGGATTTGCCATGTTGTCCAGGTTGGAGATGAGGAAACCAGGTAGGAGTAGGCCTTGAAGAAACACATCCTTTATGAAGGCAACCACCTTAGCTTGTTGATTGCAGGTCCTCACGGTCTTCGAGTTGATCCTGTCTGAGCTGTCGGAGAGGACGTAAGGGAGACTTGGGTAATCAGTTTTCCTAATCCACCTAAAAAATTCTTGTTCTGAATCTCAGGTCCCACTCCTTTTCAATCAGGACCTGAATTTTCACGTAAGAGATCTGATGAGTCTGTGATTTCAGCTCATAATTTCACAGAGCTCACAGTTAAATTTGGCATCTTCCCTGCAGGGTTATGAGAAAGAAGTGATTATTTTAGGTCCGCCGTGGAAGCACTCTAGATCTCTGTGACTCGAGCTGAGAGTTTAAAGGTCTGAGCTTGTATGTTCTTTCGAGGGTGTTCAGAAGCAGCCATCCCAGTTGGCAGTCCTGGCTGGCATCATCGTTACCATAAAGGTCAAACCATGGAGCTTTGTCTTAGGTCTTTCAAAGCCTTGCTTTCAATAATTATTTTATCCCAAGAAACCACAGATGACGTTTAATTAATCATGATGCTAACACATGCTGTAGATAGCAGTATCCTCTTCTCCACGGGCCAGGAGGTCAGCACTACATTTAAGGTTAGGGCCAAACAAACTGATCTCAGAATCCTGTGGAAGTTTGTTTTCTCCCTGGTACGAATGTACTGTGCCATCTCGAATGCAGAAACCTTGCTGGATTCCTAGATGTGAGACTACTATGTGAAATAGAGGCAGTTGCTGAAGTTCTTCATGCTGAATGACATTTTCTTAGGGTACGTTTGCCAAAGAACTGTGTGAGAATGCCTGTCTTAGAACGTCCTGACCGATACTGAGTATTATACTTTTTAAAAATCAGGAGTCGTAGGATGGTGAAAGGTGGCAACTCATTTTGCTTTCACTAGGATGTGAGAGGAAGAATTTTTTAACCTATCGATTGGTTATCCATTCTTTTCCCCTTTGCAGTTTGCCTACTTGGTTTTCAGATCTGTTTCAGGAAGGATAGGCGAAGCTGTGCTGCACTGACAAACATACCCCCAAACAGCAGTGGCGTAAAACCACAAAATCAAAGCTCTCACCCACACTGCGTGTTCACGTGAGTTGGTTGGGTCTTTTCTCCGCCTCATCCTCACTCAAGAGTTCTGGCAGAGAGAGACTCCGGCCCGTCTCTGCTTTGGTGTTAGCTGAGGAAGGGGAAAGAGAGCCAGGGCATCACACTGTGATTCTTAAGGGTTTTGTCACTTCTATTCACATTTCATTGGCTGAAGCAAGTCACATGGCCATGACTGTCATCAGAGGGCACTGAGAAGTACAACCAGCTGTATGCCCAGAAGGGAGTCAACTGGAAATCTGTGCGGAACAACACTCATGAGAACTTACAGTTTTAGGCTTCTCCCTTTTTTTTTTTTTTTGAGATGGAGTTTCGCTGTTGTTACCCAGGCTGGAGTGCAATGGCGCGATCTCGGCTCACCACAACCTCCGCCTCCTGGGTTCAGGCAATTCTCCTGCCTCAGCCTCCCGAGTAGCTGGGATTACAGGCACACACCACCATGTCCAGCTAATTTTTTGTATTTTTAGTAGAGACGGGGTTTCACCATGTTGACCGGGATGGTCTCGATCCCTTGACCTCGTGATCCACCCGCCTCGGCCTCCCAAAGTGCTGGGATTACAGGCGTGAGCCACCGTGCCCAGTCTGGCTTCTCCTTTTTTTTTCTTATTGGAATACCATATTTATTGCAAAAGTTTCATCTCAGGGAAAGTTCTTAGAAGTACCATGAAGAGGGGTACAACACAATGATGATGGGAGAATTTATATATTCCTTTCCATTTGATCAAGCGGACAAAAGGAAGTAGCAGGATCTGAATGACACTGTGTGTGTGCTAGTGTGTGTGCGCACGCATGCGCGTGATACAAATTTTTCACCCTTAGAAAAAGTGATTCTGGAACATTAAGTAAGACATGACTGTGTATTAGTGTACAAAGACAGCCTGATGAAGTCCCAGAGAACGAGTAGTATAGGCACATTCTTTGACTGCAAGACAAGCCAGAGGTTAATAACACAAGTTTCACTAAGAATCCCACCCACTTGGAAATTTAAAAACTAAAGCCTAAAAACCTTTCAGTCTCATGAAGAAAAGCAACAAATTCACAGAGACAGCATATTTAATTAAGAAGGAAGGCGTTACCACTAAAATAAACTAGACACGAAAGGTAAATACGGGCAACTTTAAAAAAGAATACTTGATACGGTTTCATATTAATGCACTTGAATATCTACATGAAAAGGAGATTGTTCTGGAAAAATGTAAATTACTGAAATTGGTTCAAGCTGGAGTCAGTAGTCTACATCAGAAGTTGCCGCGTATCAGCCAACTACAGCTTGTAGCCCTGTTATATCTGGCCCATACACCATTTTATAAAGCAGAAAATCTCACATTAAAAATATACATTTCTCCTTTTAAAATACCGGAGAATTTGGCAAGACTAACCCTACATTCCTTCATTGCGATAATTTGGTGACGTTGAGTGGCTGTCCCCTCTGGGTGAGGCCTACACCACAGCCTCCACTGTTCATTAGTGTTTTGTGCCTGTCTATACCCTTTTGATGGACTGGCTTGGTCTCTGTGGGCTTTGGAGTTTTCAACCCTAGCTATATGGACCAGTGATAAAGGAATCTTTTACCATTGTATTTTCATTCATCACTTCCCTTAATTACAGGGAATTAATTTTTCCAGTCTTTAATTTGTATTTATTATGAATGTGTATTAGTTGTACATATTTATGGGGTACACGTGAGATGTTGATACAAGCGTATGATGTGTGATCAAATCAGGGTAATCTGGGCATCCATCACCTAAAGCATTCAGGATTTCTTTGTGATAGGAACATGCCAGTTGCACTCTTTTAGTTATTTTGAAATATACAATAAGTTACTGGGTTTTTTTTGTTTGTTTGTTGTTTGAAATGGAGTCTCACTCTGTCGCCCAGGCTGGAGTGCAGTGGCGAAATCTCGGCTCACTGCAACCTCTGCCTCCTGGGTTCCAGCGATTCTCCCGCCTCAGCCTCCCGAGTAGCTGGGATTATAGATGTGTGCCATCACACCCAGCTAAGTTTTGTGGGTTTAGTGGAGACGGGGTCTCATCATGTTGACCAGGCTGGTCTCAAACTCCAGACCTCAGGTGATCTGCCCACCTTGGCTTCCAAAACTGCTGGGATTACCGGTGTGAGCCACCATGGTGGGCCAAGAAATTACTGTTAATAATAATCACCGTGTTGTGCTCCTGAACACCAGATCTTATTCCTTCTAAATAACTATTTTCTACCCATTAGCCTTCTCCTTTTATCCCCCACTTCCACTCCCCATCCCAGCCCCTGTAAGCATCATTCTACTCTCTTTCTCTGTGAGGTCAGGATGTTTTTTTTTTGAGGTGAGTTTCACTCTTGTTACCCAGGCTAGAGTGCAATGGCGCGATCTCGGCTCACTGCACCCTCCACCTCTTGGGTTCAGGCAATTCTTCTGCCTCAGCCTCCCGAGTAGCTGGGATTACAGGTGTGCGCCGCCATGCCCAGCTAATTTGCACTTGGCTTCTGCTGGACTCTTCCATACATCTTTGCAGATTTTTTTTTTGAGACGGAGTTTCGCTCTTGTTACCCAGGCTAGAGTGCAATGGTGCGATCTCTGCTCACCGCAACCTCCGCCTCCTGGGTTCAGGCAATTCTCCTGCCTCAGCCTCCTGAGTAGCTGGGATTACAGTCATGTGCCACCATGCCCAGCTAATTTTTTGTATTTTTAGTAGAGACGGGGTTTCACCATGTTGACCAGGATGGTCTCCTCTTGACCTCGTGATCCACCCGCCTCGGCCTCCCAAAGTGCTGGGATTACAGGCTTGAGCCACTGCGCCCAGCCCAGGATGTTTTTTTAAGCTTCCATAGGTCAGTGAGAACATGCGGTATTTGTCTTTCTGCACTTGGCTTCTTTCACTTGATGTAATGCCCTCCAGTTCGACCCACGTTGTTACAAGAAAAAGGATTTCCTTCCTTGTATGGCTGAATAGTATTCCATTGTGTAAATGTGCCACTTTTTATATTCATTACGGCACTGTTTACAATAGCAAAGACCTGGAACCAACCCAAATGCCCATCAGTGATAGCCTAGACAAGGAAATGCAGCACATATATACCATGGACTACTATGCAGCTGTGAAAAATGATGAGTTAGTGTCCTTTGTAGGGACATGGATGAATCTGGAAACCATTATTCTCAGCAAACTGACAAAAGAACAGAAAATCAAACACCGCACGTTCTCACTCATAGGCGGGTGTTGAACAACGAGAACATGTGGACACAGGGAGGGGAGCATCACACACTGGGGTCTGTTGTGGGGGCTATGGGAAGGACAGAGGGTGGGTGGGGAGGTCGGGGAGGGATAACCTGGGGAGAAATGCCAGATACAGGTGACGGGGGGATGGAGGCAGCAAACCACACTGCCATGTGTGTACCTATGCAACAATCCTGCATGATCTGCACATGTACTGCAGAACCTAAAGTACAATAAAAAAAAGAGGCAAAAAAATAGAAAACCGATTCATCCATTGATGGACGTTTGCATGGATTCCATGTCTTAGCTACTGTGAATAATGGTGATGGAAATGTGGGAGTGCAGATTGGAGAATTGATGTTTTGTGGGTTTTTGTTGTGTGTGTGTTACCATTACTAGCTCCTTCAATAGATTACTTATTTTATGTTGATGCTTTATTATTTAATAATGAAGGCAACCGGGATGGGAAATGAGACCCTGAGAAAAGCCTCAGTACTATCTCCCACATTTTGATAGTTGGTTTTGATGTTTACATTATAATATTTTATTGTATTTTAAAAATTCCCTCTGCTCCTTTATAAATTTCATAGGAAAGTATCTTATAATTTAATTTCTGAGTCACTGGAATTTTTAAGTTCCTAGTTTATATTTTAATTTTCTTCTTTTTTTTTTTTTTTGAGATGGAGTCTTGCTCTGTCACCCAGGCTTGAGTGCAGTGGCAGAATCTCAGCTCACTGCAACCTCCACCTCCCGGGTTCAAGCGATTCTCCTGCCTCGGCTTCCCCAGTAGCTGGGACTGTATGCACATGCCACCACCCCTGGCTAAGTTTTGTATTTTTTTAGTGGAGACGGGGTTTTGCCATGTTGGCCGGGCTGGTCTCGAACTCCTGACCTCAAGTGATCCACTTGCCTCAGCCTCCCAAAGTGTTGGGATTACGGGCGTGAGCCAGTTTTCTATCTTCATTGCATTGTGGAAAGTAAGTATAACCTGATATTTGCCAAGACTTTTCTCTGCAACCAAAAATAAGATGAACTTTTATCGCGGTGTTGGCTCCGTGCTCCGAGGCTTTGTGTGTGTGTATAGAAGTTACCTTCCATTCCCCAAGTGCTCCGTAGCCCTGTTTTTGGTTCCTTTGTCCGAGATAAATGATTGTGATGTACTGATGTCGTTACTTCCTGGATATACGTCCAACAGTTTTTATTTTAATTTTCCGTGCTCTGCCCTCAGAGTAGATGTCACCTTGTATCAGTGCAAACGTCCTTTTGAGTTACGCTTTTGAGTCCGGTTGATTTTTGCCCCATAACCTTTTTGCTTGTGGTGGCATAACGCTTATCGTTCTGTGCGGTGGTCCCCGGGGCTGATCACACTTACTCCGCTTCTTCTCCCTCCGGGAATACCCTACGTGCTGCCCTGCCTTTCACTGTGGTTCTGTTAGGGGTGAAACCTTTGCCCAGTACGTGTCATTGTGTCATCATTTCTAAGTATTCCGAGAGCCTGCTTATCGGTTTCCTTAGCCTGTTTGTATTATTTTTACAGCATTAAGGCTGAGATTTAATTCCGTCATTCTGTTTTGTGGGGTTCTCCTGTGAACCTACTATTCTTTTGTGACTACGGTCTTCTTTCTCTTTCTGATATTATCCGCTCAGCTGCTTGGAAGGGAGATATCCTACTTTTCCTCTGTTTAGTATGGCCACGAAGCTTTCTGCGAGCTTCCCTCTTAGAGCTGACATCGGTTACAAACGAATAATGCCTTTTTTATGGAAGATAATAAATCGAATGTTATCTCTGTCTCTTTTCTATTCCTTGCTCATTTTAATATATGGTGGTTATAAATGTGCTCCTCCCATTTTTTACAACTTTTATTATTTTCAGTTTAAAAAATACTACCAGTTTTAGAACAATGTTGGAAGCACGTGTCTTGCCTGTATATTTACCTGTCTATAGTGCTCACACATAGCCATATTTTACTCGTTTTCTCTTTCTTATTCTTGATTAATACATGTTTGTTCCTGCGTAAACATCCCCAAATTTCGTCATGTTTTTTCAGGAACTTTACTTCAAGCTTTAATCCTCTTAGTATTACAAATCTGAGAATATCTTTCACACATATTCACACAGATTTGAGGATATCTTAGCACACAGAAACAACTGGATTAGTACAAAATTTACGGACTATAACCCTTTCTTTCCCTCCCTCCCTCCCTCCCTCCTTCCCTCCCTTCCTCCTCCCCTCCCTCCCTCCCTCCCTCCCTCCCTCCCTTCCTTCCTTCCTTCCTTCCTTCCTTCCTTCCCTCCCTCCCTCCCTTCCCTTCTCTCTCCTTTCCTTCTTTCTTCCTCTTTCTTTCTTTCTCTTCTTTCTCCTCCCTTCCTCCCTCCCCTTCCTTCCTTCCTTCCTCCCTCCCCTCCCCTCCCCTCCCTTTCCCTTCCCTTCCTTCTCTTTCTTTCTTTTCTCTTTCTCTTTTTTTTCTTTCTTTCTGATAGAGTCTCACTCTGTCTCCCAGGCTGGTGTGCAGAGGCATGATCTCGGCTCGTTGCAACCTACACCTCCCGGGTTCAAGCAGTTTTTGTGCCTCAGCCTCTCGAGTACCTGGGATTACATACGAGCACCACCACACCCAGCTAATTTTTGTATTTTCAGTAGAGATGGGGTTTCAACATGTTGGCCAGGCTGGTCTCGAACTCCCGATGTCAGGTGATCTACCTGCCTGGACCTCCCCAAGTGCTGGGATTACATATGTGAGCCACCGTGCTTGGCCTGGAACCCTTTTCTTTTAAAGGTCTGTGATTGCTCCTTCATTATTGCTGGGGTTGAATATTGCTGTCCGTGATAACCCGCTCTTCCTTCCTTGTGAATAATCTAATTTGGCTCAGGGTGTAATCATGATCCAGAAAGTTTGAAAATGTCACCAGTTCGTTTTCATCTCCGTGCTGGAGTTGTGGTGGTGTTTGTGTTATTGTTGTGGTTCCTTGGAATATGACTCACACTCCCAGTTTTTATTCATTTACTTATTTATTTTTAGAGACAGGGTCTGACTCTGTGACCCAGGCTGCAGTGCAGTGGTGCAGTCACAGCTCACTGCACCCTCAAGCTCCTGGGCTCAAGCGATCTTCCTGCCTCAGCCTCCGGAGTAGCTGGGACTACGGATGCGTGCAACAACACCTGGCAAAGTTTCTGAAAATGTTTTGTAGCGGTGGGGTCTCACTGTGTTGCCCAGGCTGTTTGCAAACTCCTGGTTCCAAGCGGTCCTCCTGTCTCTGCCTCCCAAGGTGCTGGGATTACAAGCCTGTGCCATGACGCCCAGCCTACACTCTCAATGTTTCTTCCTGGAAAACATTTGTTTAACCCTGTTTTGTTTTCTGCTTTTGCTGTCGTGGCAAGATGGTTAGCGGGAGTACCCCTCCTGCAGCCCAGGAAGTCAGCATTTCGTTGCTGGGAGATCTTTTGTCTCAGTGCTAATTTTTCTTTGCGGGACCGAGCACCTGTTTCTCATACTCTGTATGTGTCAGTCTGTCCACTGGCCTCATCCACAGCTTAGATCCTGGGCTGTGGCCTCCAGTAGCCCCACGGCTGTTCTTTCTCCATGCTTTTCCTCAGCCTTCTGTATTCTCTGCTTCACTAGTGACTGTCTGCTGATCCCTGGACTTCATTTCTGCACCAATGCTTTCTCCTCTCTGTGGAATTCTTTCTTGTCCCTTTTCTTTCTTTCTTTGAGACGGAGTTTCGCTCTTGTCGCCCAGGCTGGAGTGCAATGGCGCGATCTCGGCTCACCGCAACCTCCGCCTCCTGGGTTCAGGCAATTCTCCTGCCTCAGCCTCCTGAGTAGCTGGGATTACAGGCACGCGCCACCGTGCCCAGCTAAGTTTTTGTATTTTTGGTAGAGACGGGGTCTCACCATGTTGACCAGGATGGTCTTGAGGTCTTGTCCCTTTTCTGACTTGATTGAGTGACATCTTTCCATTGCTGTGGAGGACATAAATGAGACACTTTTCTAACACTCTTCGGTGGATCAGCTTCAGAGCTGGGCGGTTGCTGAGTCAGACGACTGACTGGTGGTGGCTTTCGAACTGCGATACCTTTTCCCCAAGTCTCCCGCCTCTCCTGGGAGGGGGACCCAGCTTGTCTAGAGTCGGCTTAGGTCAGGTGATGCTGGGCTGTGGCACAGATGGGCCGAGGGCATCCGCTGAATCCCCTTCCAGTCCCTCATCCTCCCAAAGTGCTGGGATTACATGGTGGCTTATGTGTGTAATCCCAGCACTTTGGGAGGATGAGGCAGGCGGATCACTTGTGGTCAGGAGTTTGAGACCAGCCTGACCAACGTGGTGAAACCGTATCTCTACCAAAAAATACAAGATAGTCGGGTGTGGTGGCAAGCACCTGTAGCCCCGGCTACTTGGGCGGCTGAGGTGGGAGAATCACTTGAACCCAGGAGGTGGAGGCTGTAGTGAGCTGAGATAGCACCATTGCACTCCAGCCTGGAGAACAGAGCGAGACTCCTCTCAAAGAGTAATATAATCATAACAATAACTGACCCATTTCATTTTCTTTCCATTTTCAGGCTTTTAATACTGGAGTTAGGCTAAATGTACAGGATATTTTGCACTTTTCCATCTTTTGTAGCACTGGAAAAGGTAACATCGTAACCATTTTTGAGTATTTGAACACATATTTCTGTGAGATCATGTAAAATTTAAAACAGTTGAGGGCAGTTCGTTAACAATATTTAGTTTCTGTCATGTTTATTAATTGACCTAAGTGATTATTTTCTTCAGTGATTCAGTTATTCATTTCAGAAATCTCTCATTTCTTTGGATTTCAAACGTATTAACATAAATGCGTACCTGCTGCTCTTTCATATTTTAGCCCCTTTAATTCTGTAAATACACAGTCTTTGAGATTCCGACTTTATGTATTTTTATCTCTCTTTCCTTAACCTGACATTCTGATGATTTTGCTGATACATGTATTTTCACCCAGAGAATGGCGTCACTGTCTTGATTAACAGGGGCATGAGGTCAATTTCCGGAGGGAGGATTTGCGCTGAGGATTCTCATTCTGCTGGGACTTACTGTAGTTTGTCGTGTTTTTTTCTTTATTTTCTTCAGCCTCCTTTTCATCTCAGCCTGAACCACCTGATTTTCTACCTTTCGAGTGAGACAGAATTCAAATCCTGTAAAACGTAAAGCTCTTGAGTGTTCAGTTTGATGAATTTTGACAATTATAGGCAGCAGTACAACGTATAAACATTTCTATCAGCTCAGGTAGTCCGCTGACAAATAACTTTTCCCACTCTGTGGCATACATTTCATTTCTTAATGCAATAACCCCTCCTTATCCGAGGGGCATATGTCTGGTGACCTTCAGGAGGTGCCTTAAACTGTGCATAGGACCAAACCCTGTTTATACTATGCTTTTTCCAGGACATAATAAATAACATTATAATAAAGTTAAATTTATAAATTAGGTGCAGTAAGAGATGACAATAACTAGTGACAAAATAGATCAATCTTAACAATATACTCTTAAAAAATTTGGGTGAATTTGATTTCCCTTTCCATCAACATATCTTCTTATACTATACTCCCCCTTTAAATTTTTTTAAAAAAATTATGTAGAGATGGGGTCTTGCTATGTTGCCCAGGCCGGTCTCAAACTCTTGGTCTCAAGCAATCCTTGCTCCTCAGCTTCCCAAAGTGCTGGGACCACAGGCTTGAGCTGCCATGTTCTTCTTGTGATACCATTAGATGGTGAAATACCTGTGTGATGAGATCGAGCTGAATGGCACCGGCATCCTGATGTAGCGTTTGGCCGCCACTGACCTTCTGACCATATGTCGGAAAGAGGGTCATGTGCTTCAGGTGATCCTGGTCATCCTGGAGCCATGACAATGTCAAGAGTAGATGGCAGCAGGTGGTGTAGATGGCTTGGACATGCTGGACAAGGGGTGATTCATGTCTCTGGCACGATGGAGTGGGATGGCGTGAGATTTTATCACACTACTTGGAACAGCGTGGAATTGAATAATTATGAATCACTTATCTCTGGAATTTTCCACTGAGTATTTTCCAGCTGCAGTTGACCGGTTAACCAAGGGTAACGGAAGCTGCAGCGGGTGAAACCACAGATAAGGAGGAGCCACTGTAGTGTCTTTTGAGGAGCAGACATCTGAAGCTTTGATTAAATCCAGTTTAGCACTTTTTTCTTTCATGTTCAATGCTCTTTGGTTCCTGTTGAAAAAGATCTTTCCCTGCATCACTGTTATAAAAAGATTGCAATCCCGGCACATTGGGAGGCCGAGGCGGGTGGATCACTTGAGGTCAGAAGTTCGAGACCAGCCTGGCCAACATGGTGAAACCCCATGTCTACTAAAAATATGAAAATTAGCTGGGTGTGGTGGTGTGTGCCTGTAATCCCAGCTACTCGGCAGGCTGAGGCAAGAGAATAGCTTGAACCCAGGAGGCAGAGGTCACAACGAGCTGAGATCAGGCCACGACATTCCAAAAAAATAGAAGAGAAAAATATTTGACTACGTTTTCTTCCGGAAGATTTATGGTTTTAGCTTTTACATTTATGCCTGTGAACCATGAGAAATTAGTGTTCGTGTGCGGAGCGTGGTGGTGGTGACGTCTGGTTTGCCCTGTACGCATCTGTAGTTACTCTAAGCATGGTCTGTTTAAGCTGCTTTTGTTTCCTCCCTGAATTCACGGAGAACCCTGATCGCCCATCAGCTGAACATGAACGTGGCAGGCTCCTTTGGAGTATCTGGTCTACGTGCCGGATGCCCTTGCTCTCTTTATACACTCCTGGTGCTAAGTCCTGAAATCAGGCAGCACAGGTCCTGAAGTTTTGTTAATCTTTTCCGAAATTGTGAATAACTATAATGAACCTGGGTATCCCAGTGTCTCTTAAAGAAAATGTCTTTTGCCCTTATTTTTTAAGGTGCAGATGGAAGAGTCCAGGGTAACAGATTTTTCTTTGGGTAATACCTTAAACATATTTTATCTTCTGGCCTTCCTTAATTCTGATGAGACACTCACAAACACTTTTAACGTGACTTTTAATTATGTTGTGTGTCGTTTAATTTTTTTTTTTTTTTTCTTGAGACTGAGGTGTGCTCTGTCCCCCAGGCTGGAGTGCAGTGGCATGCTCTCGGCTCACTGCAACCTCTGCGTCCCAGGTTAAAACGATTCTCCTGCCTCAGCCTCCTGAGTAGCTGGGACTGCAGGTGCCCGTCATCACACCTGGCTAATTTTTTTTGTATTTTTAGTAGAGATGGGGTTTCGCCATGTTGGCAAGGCCGATCTCAATCTCCAGACCTCAGATGATCCACCCACCTCGGCCTCCCAAAGTGCTGGGATTGCAGGTGTGAGCCCCTGTGCCCGGCCGGCATTATGCAGCGTCTTTCCACTGACCATCTCTGAGATTTTTCTTGCAAGTTTTTGGCAGTTTGTGCCCGACTTAGGGATGGTCTTCTTTGCATTCACAATGTTCGACGTGTGCCAACCTTCTTGGGTCTGTGGGTCAACGGCTTTCATTGATTTTGACAAGGCTTAGCTTTGATGTCTTCCAGGGTTTCTTCTTCCTTTCCCCTCCCCTCTTCTTCTGGTCCTCCAGTTACACGCTCGTTAGGCCGCCTGATCCTGTCCCTCAGCTCTTACCTGCTGTGTTCTGCTTCTTCTTCCCCTGCTTCCCTTTTACTTTTTTCTGTGGATACATTTCATTGGCCTTTTATCAGCTCCATCCGGGCTGTTCTAAGTCCATCTAATGAGTTCTCCGCTTCTACATTATATATATTTTTTATTCCTTGCATTGTCATTTATTTGTTTTTTATTTTTTTTAGAGCTGAGGTCTTACTCAGCTGCTCAAGCTGAAGTGCAGTGGCATGATGGTAGCTCGATGCAGCCCCAAGCTCCTGGGCTCAAGTGGTCCTCCTGCCTCAGCCTTCCAAAGCCCTGGGGTTACAGGAACATGCCCTTCACCTGGCTGATTTAAACAATTTTTGTAAAGATGGGGAGGGGGGTCTCACTGTTTCTTTTTAAGTAATTCCCATATCTCTGCTGAAACCTCCATTTGTTCACATTTTCTATTTTCACCAGGAGATCCCTGGACACATTTATCAAACTTATTTTAAACTGTGATCGTGACAACATCCGGACCCTCTTTTAAGTCTCATTCTGTGACATTTTCTCTTGTATATCAGTCACACTTTCTTGCATCTTTTTTTGAGGCAGAGTGTCACTCTGCTGCCCAGGCTGGAGTGCAGTGGTGCGATCTTGGCTCACTGCAACCTCCGCCTCCCAGGCTCAAGTGATTCTCCCGCCTCAGTCTCCCAAGTACCTGGGATTACAGGCGTCTGCCACCATGCCCGGGTAATTTTTGTATTTTTAGTAGAGACGGGGTTTCGCTCTGTTGGCCAGGCTGGTCTTGAACTTCTGACCTCAGGTGATCCACCTGCCTCAGCCTCCCAGTGTGCTGGGATTACAGGCATGAGCCTCCATGCCCAGCCTGTTTTCTTGCATCTTCTTATAATTCCCAATTGAATGCCAGATATTACTTGTAAAAAAAAAAAAAATCCTGCAAGTCTAAAATAAATAAAATTTACCCACCTAAGAATGGCAGGACCCTCCTGGGAGGAAGGAGCTGAAAGCTGTTCTCTGTACGTTTCTTAGCAGGGCTCACACCTGTAATCCCAGCACTTTAGGAGGCTGAGGCAGGAGGGTCACTTGAGCCCAGGAATTTGAGCGCGGGCACTAGAGCCAGGCTGCCATGCAGTGTCGTCTGTAGTTGAGCTGGATGGAGATCCGTTACAGCTTTAGTTGCAGCTGGCTCACAGCAGCTTCAAAGGTTTCGAGGGTAGCACCAGGACTTTGTGTGTGGCAGAGCTTGCGATGGGAGCAGCAAGACTCTGCAGATGTCTTTCGCTTTGCAGTGGAGCTGCCAAGCTTTCTGAACCACGCTGGCTTTTTGCCGCCTGTCATTTCCGTCCAGTTCCACCATGGTTTTCTGGTTCTTCAGGAGGTCTCCTTCCATTCTAGTTCTAGTCCTCAAAGAGCAGGTGCAGCAGGGACCTCAGCCATGGAGGGAGGGTCTCAGAGGGGTGTCCTCAGCTCCCCTGCCTGTCTTCACCCTACTAACTGCCTGCACCCAGTTAATGTCCAAGGACGAAAGCAGTGGTGGGTACAGAGTGCTCTTCAGCTGGGGCTTTTTGGAATGTGAATCTGTCACAGCAGCTGTTAAAAGTTTGTTCCGGCTGGGCAAGGTGGCTCATGTCTGTAATCCCAGCACTTTGCGACAGTGAGGTGGGCAGACCACCTGAGGTCATGGTTCGAGACCAGGCTGGCAAACACGGTGAAACCCTGTCTCTACTAAAAATACAAAAAGTAGCTGGGTGTGGTGGCACATGCCTGTAATCCCAGCTACTCGGGAGGCTGAGGCAGGAGAAATGCTTGAACCCAGGAGATGGAGGTTGTAGTGAGCTGAGATCACACTATTGCCCTCCAGCCTGGGAACACAGTGAGACTATCTCAAAACAACAGTTACTTCCAGATTAGGCAGCCTCCTCCTGAAGCTCATGTCGGCCATGGACGAAAGCCCCTGGGAGCTACTTCTCTCCTGGAAAGGCCTCCTCACTTTGTAGAATTTATCTCTTTTAGATTCCTTTGATTTCTTAGCTCTTTGGTGGATGAGAAAGATAAAGGAGGCTGGGCAGAGGTATCTGGGGTATGCGAGATGCCCACACCAATTAGGAGAACATCTGGGGGAGTTCCGGCTAGTCTAGGAAGGAGCTGAAAGCTGTTCTCCATAGGTTTCTTAGCAGGGCTCACACCTGTAATCCCAGCACTTTAGGAGGCTCAGGCAGGAGGGTCACTTGAGCCCAGGAATTTGAGACCAGCCTGGGCAACATGGTGAGACTTTGTCTCTACAAAAAGATAAAAAACTAGCTGGTCATGGTGGGGCACACCTGTAGTCCCAGCTACTCTGGAGGCTGAGGCGGGAGGATTGCTTGATCCCAGGGGAGGCTGTAGTGAGCTATGATCAAATTTGGGCAATAGAGCAAGACTCGTCTCAAAACACACACACACACACACACACACACACACACACACACACACACCCCAAACCAAAATAACCCCCAAACTATAATTTTGTGTCTTCTGCCAACTGTCCTCATTGTTGGGGCGAGGAAATAGCATCTTGTGACTTTCTGCAATTCTAACCAGAATTGAATTTCTCCTAGTTTCTTTAGGCTTTTCTTTCACAGCTCATGTTTTCTAGAAGTTTCTGCAAACATAACCTAGACCCTTCCTACATGTTTCTTGTGATTTCTGTTACACAGTTTGTGTCGAGTATGTAGTTTCTGAAGATTATTTTTCCCATCGCAAAACCCTCACGCACCGCATGGATGGTGCGCTAACTGCCGTACGTCAGTCCTGAAGTGAGGAACCGATGACGGGGCCTGACCTGATCAGTTGCCAAAGGAGAGGGGATGTCGCTTGTCCTCAGCTGTTCCTTGGGGAGTTCTCATTTGCAAATCTGAAGCCAATTCCAGATTGGGCAGAGGGGCTTTGAGAAGGTCGCTGAATTGGGCCAAGATACTAGACCAGCTGCGAATAGGGACAAGTTGAAAAGGCACCTCTGAGCGTCTCCAGTGACCTTTCTCTAAGACGCACACTCCTGTGATCCAAACCTGCTGAGAACAGCCGTCAGCTCCTCCCTGTACTAGCCAGACAGTGGTCTGCTGATTTTAGCGGACGTCTTTCCCGTTCCAGGTGCCTCTGTCCAGCCCTCTGACCCATCCGAGCATACAGGGTGCGTGGCGCCTCCCTGCCCGGAGCCTGTGTGGAAACCCACCCTCCGGGCACGCCTGGTTCAGCAGGCGTTTCCTCACTCTTGTGCTGACATATTTCCTTTTGTGCCAGATACCTCAGGGCACAGTACCCCACGGCCACTGTTATCCTACTTCCACCTCCTACACCCGCATGCACAATTAACATCCAGCTCGTTCATTCCACAGACGTTAATTGAACACCCTCCACGTGCCATTCCAGTCACCTGGCATAGGCCCAGAAACGAAACTAACAAACAAAATCTCTGGGTCTGTTCTGCCTGCATGTAGCAAATCAATCGCTGTGACACGGGTTTTGCAAAAGAGAAAAGATTTATTTGCAAGGGCACTGAGTGAGGAGGCGGGAAAGCAGCTCTCAAATCCGCCTCCCCGAAGATAAGGCTGAGGGATATTTGTGAGTTAGGAAAATGGAATGGTTCCAGACATGGGGAGAGGTGGTGGGGAAAAAATGAAGTAACAAGTTCATTCTGCACAGGCATAGTTGGGTTCACAGTATTTCATAGGACATATGTACAGAAAAGCTGGCATTAGCATGATCTGAGGGTGGAGCTTTTCACCCACTGATATCAAAAGGCGACCTCCTGGGCCAGGTGCGGTGGCTCACACGTGTAATCCTAGCACTTTGAGAGGCTGAGGTGGGCAGAGCACCTGAGGTTAGGAGTTCAAGACCAGCACGGCCAGCATGGCGAAACCCCATCTCTACTAAAAATACAAAAATTAGCCGGGTGTGGTGATGTGTGCTGCCTGTAATCCCAGCTACTCAGAAGGCTGAGGCAGGAGAAGCATTTTAACTCGGGAGGCGGAGGCTACAGTGAGCCGAGATAGCGCCACTGCACTCCAGCCTGGGCAACAGAGTGAGACTCTGTCTCAAAAAAAAAGGTGGACTTGCTAATCTGGGCAACAGAGCGAAGCCTCTTCTCAAAAAAAAAAAAAAAAAAAAAAAAAAAAAAAAAAAAAAAAAGGCAACCTCTTGGCACTTGCACAGGCTTAGTTGAAGGGCTGGTGGTCTCCGTGGGTCTGAATTGGTCAGGAGCTGGCCTGAGTTCCTAAAAAGCAGTGGAAGCGATCATTACCATGTGAAATGTTACCTACAGAGTAGCCAGTCTTCACTGAAGCTTTGTTAAGTCTCAGCGTGCATTAGGTTGGTGCAAGAGTAATTGTGGTTTTCGCCATGACATTCTTTCTTTCTGTCTCAGCCTCCCGAGTAGCTGGAATTACAGGTGCCCGCCCCCCTGCCTGGCTAATTTTTGTATTTTTAGTAGAGACAGGGTTTCACCACGTTGGCCAGGCTGGTCTCAAACTCCTGACCTCAGGTGATCCTCCCGCTTTGGCCTCCCAAAGTGCTGGGATGACAGGCGTGAGCCACTGCGCCCTCCCTGACAGTACTCTTAGAGGACGGAGGGGTCCTTCTCAGCCCCTCTTGGGCGGTAGAGTTTCTTGAGAATCGGGGCATCTGGGCTCCAGTTTTTGCTTGTCTCCACTATCAGTTACTGCTGCCAGTTTTTGTCTGTTTATGGGTTTTCATGGGGCATTTTAATTAGGAATCAGGGGAGGAGAAGTCATATACTGCCCATCTGCTGCCAGGGACAGCTTGGGAGTCTCTGAGGCCTTACTTAAGACTCCAGCTACCCAAGAGGACCAACAATCTGGGCTCACTGCTAGGGAAGTGACGGCTGCCGTTTTCCCAGCGGGGCCCAGCATACAGGTTGGACCGACGTGTGGGTTTTGGTTTCATTCCCCCTTTCTCAGGGTAGCTGCAGAGTAAACTCCTCTGTGAGGATACCACCCAAAATAATCATTTCTCATGGGGAGCTCTGAAAGCGAACATTTATCCAAAAACTTATCTAAACATATGCTTTTCCAGCACACCACTCCTCACTCCCCCAAGCTTCCGGAAGGGCAAACACTTAGAACAACTGGCAAATGATGAATAGATTCTTCCCTCATTTACATACCTATTCATTAGCTGGATTGCCATGGCAACTGTACCTTCCAGACAGAGACCTGTGGGCCCAGCACAACTTCGTTTTGGAAACTGTCTAGAACACTTATGCTCTCTCGCTCAGCATTTGACAGGTGAGGAGGATTTCAGGGGGCAGGAGGAGCCTCCATGTTTCCGATAGTCTGTAAGTTTCCAATAGTCTATAAGGTACCCGGCCTAGGACGGAAGGAAGGAAAGGATCTTGCTGGGAAACGGTCTGGTTTCCTGACTGCCTGTCTCTGGGAGCATGGTGATCAAACACAATGGGTGTGGTCTCACTTCACCAGTGTCATTTGTCCCCTGGACGCACACCTGTCTGTGTGAAATCCTGATCTGCAAACACGTATACACACGTCCCTACAGGTGTTTTCCCGGGAAACCAAGACTCCTTCGAAGAGAGACGAGTTGGGAAGAGGGAGAGAGTGAAAAAGAGAGAAAAGGGCTGGGGGCAGTGTCTCACGCCTGTAATCCCAGCACTTTGGGAGGCCGAGGCGGGCGGATCATGAGGTTGGGAGTTCGAAAGCAGCCTGGCCAACATGGCGAAATCCCGTCTCTACTAAAAATACAAAAATTAGCTGGAGGTGGTGGCACGCGCCTGTGATCCCAGCTATTCAGGCTGAGGCAGGAGAATTGCTTAAACCTAGGAGGCAGAGGTTACAGTCAGCTGAGATCACACCACCGCACTCCAACCAGGGCGACAGAGCAAGACTGTCTAAAAAAAAAAGAGAGAAAGGACACTGGAGATACTTGGAAAGATGTGTTTTCAACTTGTTTCTGTTCCTTGCTGGTCTAGTATCTTGTCCCAATCCAGCGACCTTCTCAAAGCTGCCTTCACCCCACCTGGGATTGGTTTCATATTTGCAAATGAGAACGTTCCAAGGGACAGGAGATAGCCTCTGAGGAGCAGCGGCCACTGCTGCTTTCATTCTGGAGAAGTGGGTGCCGACTGGACAGGCACAGCATGGAGCAAATGTCTTCCCATCTTTTTTTAATTTTTGATTTTTTAAGTGCCAGGGTCTGTGTGCAGGACGTGCAGGTTTGTTGTGTAGGTAAACGTGTGCCATGGTGGTTGGCTGCACCTGACAACCTGTCACCTGGGGATTCGGCCCCGCATGCATTAGCTCTTTTCAGCTGCTGCGGTTTCACATTTTGAAGTGAGGTCGGCCACTGTGAGCTTTGGAGCCCTGAAGGTTTTCGCTGAGCTTGCTTCTCTGTTAGCCTACAACAGAGCCTGGCTTGTCGTAGCTGCTCAGGAAGTATTTATGGAGTGAACGAATCGGCCTCATCTGTGCTGGGCTTTATCCTTCCTCTCCTCCCGACCCCTCGTCTCCCATGCCTGTAAGTGCCTATGCCCTGTGCCCCAGAGAGACGCCTGCTCCGAGATCCTTGAGAACTACCAGTCTTCCTCCCTCACGTTTGTTCTGTCTGCTATTTAGCTTCCCCTGGCACCCAGATGTCTCTGTTTGCTGAGACCTAACCTCCCATGGCCTGAGCAAACTTGACAGTGAGACTCCACCAGTGTCCCAGGGAATCTGAATACATTGGTGCAGGGACGGAGCTGGGCAGGGCTGGGGTTGGCCTTGAGCAGCGTCACCCAGGCCAAGACAGGGACAAAGCCGGTCAACACAGGGCCGGAAGAGGAACGCTCATTTCCCACCAGGTGTTTACTGAGCACTTTCTCTGTAGCCATCACCCTTCAAGGTGGGCTGTAGAGTAAGGCACAGGCTCAACCAGCAGACAGAAAGCTTCAGTAAAATAGGTGAGCTCCAAAGTTCCCCAGAGGTAGAGATTTTGTTTCAGCTGAACTAAGAGGTGAGATGTTCCAGCCTCTGCATTTCAACGTGCAGCCCGATTGTCCTTATTCCTCCTTGAGATAGTTGATTTTATGTGTAAACTTGACTGGGCCACAGGGTTCCCAGACATTTGGTTACATATCTGCTCAAACCTAGGTGTTGCTACGAGGGCACTTTAGGATGAGATTAGCAGTTAAATAAGTAGACTGTGTAAAGCAGATTATCTTCCCCCAAGTGGGTGGGCCTCATCTGACCAGTTGAAGGCCTGAATAGAACAAAGGGCCGACCATCTCCTGACTTAGAGCGAACGCCTCCTGTCCAACTGCTTGAGCTGGGACCTCAGACTTGTCTTTACTTCGGACTCAAGTTGAAATCTTGGCTTTTCTTGGCCCTCAACCCCCCTGAGACTTTTGGACTTGAATGACGCCGTCGGCTCTTCTGGGTCTCCAGTGTGGCTGCAAGTAACGCTTTCCATCTTCATTTTCGTACCATGTAACTCATAAGTCTTTGACTTCTGTATATTTGCAGATCTTATCTCACGAGACTGTTCACGTCTTTGAGGTATGATCTACTCCAATTCATGTTTGGCTCCGCAGGCTCCCAGCCTAGTGCCCTACACATGGTAGACATTGCGTAAGTATTTGTTGATTGGTGGAATAAGTGAACGTTTGTGGGCTTGGCAAGTAGATTGTCTGGGCACTGAATCTGATGCCAGGTTTCGTGTAAAAAGGGTAGATTTGGGGCCAGGTGCATCACACCTGTAATCCCAAGGTGCTGTGGGAGGCCAAGGTGGGTGGATCACCTGAGGTCAGGAGTTCAAGACCAGCCTGGACAACATGAGGAAACCCCCATCTCTACTAAAAATACAAAAATTAGCTGGGAGTGATGGTGGGTGCCTGTAGTTCCATCTACTCAGGAGGCTGAGGCAGGAGAATTACTTGAGCCTGGGAGGCAGAGGTTACACTGAGCCAAGATTGTGCCACTGCGCTCCAGCCTGGGCAACAGAGTGAGACTCTGTCTCAAAAAAAAGGTGGATTTGCTAATCTGTTATTGACAGAGGGAATTGGACACAAAGAGTCGTTGAGGTGGCCCTGAGAGGCCCTGCCCCCGTGACCAGGGCACTGTGTTTCCTCCGAGACCTGTATCAGACTGCATCTTCTCTCTGGAAACATTCTCATTCCTGAGTCCAATGTGATATTTTGCTTCTGTGAACCCTCAGCATGGTCTTTCATGTCTCCCCACTGGTTCGCCTTCTCAATTAACCAACTAAAGGCTGGTTTTGACTGTCTCATCTAAAAAGACTAACACAGTAGTTGTGTTCACGTTTTCACCCGCTGTGTGATGGTTGGTTTCTTCAGGGAAGGGACCAGGCACTTGATTCTCCCCAGTTCTTCACTGACTCCTTTCACCTCGTAGGTGCTCATCAAATATTTATTGAAAGAGCGACTGGGCTGGGCATGGCGGCTCTTGCCTGTAATCCCAGCACTTTGTGAGGCCAAGGCAGGAGGATTGCTTGAGCCCAGGAATTCAAGACCAGTCTGGACAGCATGGCAAGACCTTATCTCTGGAAAAAAATTAGAAAATGAGCCAGGCATGGTGGTGCACACAAGTAGTGCCAGCTACTCAGGAGGGTGAGGGGGGAGGATCACTTGAGTCCAGGAAGTTGAGGCTGCAGTGAGCCATGTTTGTGCCACTGCACTCCAGCCCAGGTGAGACAGTGAGATCTTGTCCCAAAAGGAAAAGAAAAGAGAGAAGAGAAGAGGAAAAGGAAAAGAAAGAAGGAAAGAAGGAGAGGGAGAGGAGGAAGGAAGGAAGGAAGGAAGGAAGGAAGGAAGGAAGGAAGGAAGGAAGGAAGGAAGGAAGGAAGACGAAATGCAGCCCTAATTTTACACACATGAACACTCCCCTCCACCTCCAGGCCTGTGTTTAATAACCACACTTGTAGTCTGGAATTGTAGGTTCTTGAAGCTACAAAAAGAAAGCAAGCAGATCTTATTGGAACTGCTACATCTGTGTGTGTTTTTTCCCAATATTTTTGTTGCATAAAATAAAAATAATATAAATTTTACCATTAGCGTATAGTTCAGTGGTGATAAGCAAGTAAATATTGTTTTATAAGCATCACTACTATTTTTTCTCCTTGCAAAACTGAAACTCTATACCCATTAAGCAATGACTCCTTGTTCTCCTTTCCCTCCAGTTCCTGTCAGCCATAGACATTTCCTGTCTCTATGCGTTTGACTGCTCTATAAGAATCTCATATAAGTGGAATTATGCAATATTTGTCTTTTTATGACCAGCTTATAAAATCCTCAAGTTTCTCCCTTATTATAGCATATGTCAGAATTTCCTTCCTTTTTTAGATTGACCGATAAGGAGGTAATTATTTCTGTCATTCACCTGTTTGTTTCCTATGTGCCTTAAAGCTTTTTGTCCATCATTTCCTGAATTGCTGTCTTCTTTTGTGTGTAGTGATCCTTTCGTAGTGAAATACTTAAATTACTTTCTCATTTCCTTTTTGTATATAGTTTGTGAATACCTTCTTAATAGTTACCATGGGGATTACATTTAGCATACTAAAGTTACACATTCTAATTTGGATTTATGCCAGCTTAACTGCAATAGCATGTAAAAATAGTGCTGCTTTGTAACTGCATTCCCACTTCTTTTACTTGTTGATGTCACAAAATTACCTCTTTATATATTATATGGCCAAAACCACAAACCAATATATACATATATATATATGTATATATATATATTTTTTTGAGATGGAGTTTCGCTCTTGTTACCCAGGCTGGAGTGCAATGGTGTGATCTCGGCTCACTGCAACCTCCACTTCCTGAGTTCAAACAATTCTCCTGCCTCAGCCTCCTAAGTAGCTGGGACTACAGGCATGCGCCACCATGCCCGGCTAATTTTTTTTTTTGTATTTTTAGTAGAGACAGGGTTTCACCATGTTGACCAGGATGGTGTCGATCTCTTGACTTCGTGATCCACCCGCCTTGGCCTCCCAAAGTGCTGGGATTACAGGCTTGAGCCACCGTGCCTGGCCCACCAATATATTTTTTAAAATTATTAACCTCTTAAACTTTGTAGAAAACAAAATGTAGCGTTACGAACCATTGTTACAATAATACTAGATTTCACGATTGCCCACATAATTGCACATTTTTTGTGATCTTTATTTCTTCATATAGCTCCAAGTCACTGTCTAGTGTCCTTCACTTTCACCCTGAAGGATTCCCCTGTAGCCTGTGCTGCAGGGAAAGCCTAGTGATAATAGACTGCCTCAGCTCTTGTTTATGCAGGAATGTCTTAATTTTCCCCTCACTTTCAAAGGACAGTTTTGCTGGATATTGGATTTTTGGTTGACAGGTTTTTCTTTTAGCACTTTGACTATATCAGCCCACTGCCTTCTGGCCTCCAACGTTTTTGGTAAGAAGTCTGCTCATAATCATATTGGGGAACTTGTGTAGAAATTTGCTGTCACTACTTTTGAGCTTTTCTCTTTGTCTTTTGAAAGTTTGACGATGATGTGTCTTGATGTGGGTGTTTTTGAGTTCATCTCAGATGAAGTTCAGTGAGCTTCGCGGATGTTGATATGAATATCTTTCATCAGATTGGGGAAGTTTTAAGCCATTATATCTTCAGATACTCCCCTATCCCTTTCTCTGTCTCTTCTCCTTTTGAGACTTCCATACACATTATGGAAATCTGTTGGTCCACTTGATGGTGTCCCACACATACTTTATGTTCTGTTTATTTTTTATCAGTCTTTTTTTCTTCTGCTCTGAAGATGTGATAATTTCCTCTAGGCTATCTTCAAGTTTACAGATTTCTTTTCTTCTGTCTGCTCAAATCACCCATCATCTTCATACATTGTCTTTTTGACTTTTTCTTTTTCTTTCCTTTTTTTAACTTCAACTGTTCTTTATCCTACTTGATAACATTTTTCATGTTTAGCAATATGATACGCTTCCCTCTTTAAACATTTAAAATAACGAAAACATTTTAGCGTTATCTCGGGTTTTCAAGCTGATGTAGAAGTCAGTTTATACACCTTTGTATCTTACAAATAGTGAATAATACAAAATACATTCTATATAATGTCTAATGTTAATGTAATGAGAAGTACACCTACAGCAGTGACTTAGCCGTCTTTACCATTTGTTCCATGATATAGGAGGCAAACAAACAATTCCAATACTTACATACTGCTAAAGATGACACGTGGCCCTCGGGGTGTATGTATGTGTGTGAATGCATACACCTGACACACATTTACATAGGTGTATATGTACTTACGTATGCACTGCTATAACTAGAGAGAGCACACGCAGCCATAAAAAATAATAAAATTAGTGGAATATTAAATGAGTAGAAAGACAAATCATAGAAGATTTCAGAGGAGGAGTAGGCCCATGCATGTAAAAAGGGTAGATTAAGACTTCAAGGGGAAGTCAGATTTGTTCTGAGAATTAAAATAGAGTTGTAATTGTGGTAAGCTAGGAGAGGAAGGCAAGGTATTCCTGCCTCAGGAGGATTGTAAATCAGGGTTTCTGAAGACCCATGCTCACTGAAGCAGTTCGGTGAGACAGTGGGAGATCACGCGGAAGTCCGTCATAGGGATCCTACATGTCTTCAGATTTGAGCTCAATTCTAGAATTCACAACGAACAGTTAATGGAGTTTTAAGTCTTCCTGACTTTTCTCTGTCTTCCTTTGCTTCTCTGAGCATGTCTAAGACAGTCGTATTATAAAGTATTTGTCTTTCACTTTCACAGGTAGGTCTTTTTGAAAGACGATTTCTGTTTGTTTGTTTTTCCTTTGAATGGACCACACTTTCCTCTTTCTTTGTATGTCTTGTGACTTTTTGTTAGAAAACCGGACGTTTGACTCTAATAATGTAGTACCTGTGGAAATTCATTTCTCCCCATTCTCTGAGATTTATTCATTTTTTTTTGTTATTGTTTTTGTTCTTTAATTGCCATAGGCTGTCTCTGGGCCAATGATCAGTTTGAAGTGTAGATGTAAGGTCTTCGCAGGTCTTTTCTGAGCCTGCACCTTTTCATGGGTCTACATTTTTTTTTTCTAATTTCTCCTATATATGTGAGTACTTTTAAGTATCTTAGTCTTTGGTGTCTGACTTCTAAAAGAGGGAATGAGAAAAATGAAAGGGGAAAATGAGTGCTGACTCTGAATTCTCTGGAAATCGTTTTAACTGCTAGGCAGGGTTGGGGGTTGGGGGTGGGGTGGGGGTTACACAATGGGTAGAGGAGTAGCAGCAGTGGCCCCTGCCTCTCTGTCTGCGCCTCTCTGATCAGAGCACAGGACCCCTCTATTTGGAAGACAGGGTATTTTTTTACCCAACCTGATTCCCGCTGGCTGCTCCAGGAACATGTGCACAGCTCCCTGCCATGGGATTGGGAGTAAGGGACTGATAGCGGCTAGGGTGCTAAGAGCCGGAATTGATGAAAATTAACTGCAATTTGCCAACCAAGCCTTTCCCTGGAAGCTGCAAGCCTTCAACAGCCTGGAGTTTCAAGGTAGTCATGCAGGACAAACTCTGCCAACGTGATTGTCGTCCCAGTGGGGAGACAGATTCCTAGTGTCTGTGCTTTGCCGTCTTCCCCATCCAGTTTGGTTTTGACTTCCTGGGTGAGCTCAGTTAAGCCTTTGCATTGGAAGCTCTTCTAGTTTATCTCACGCAGGCTTCATGAACCAAGTGTCCAACAGAACTTAAAAAATCGAATCATAGATGCGGGGGGAGACCTTTCAAAAACTGCGAAGTCTGGTCCCTTCAGATGGAAGAGGTAAAGTCTAACGGGGCCCACATTAAAATCTGTGATGTTGTAACTACAGAGCATGAGCCCAGGATTATATGTCAGACTTGAAAATTGGCATCTTGTGGTCCCTTTCGCCTCGGATGAGAAGTTTTGGATACAAAATTAAATCCTAATTCATACAGCCACAGTACACTCGGGGAACTCTTTCTATCCCTTGAAGAAGAAAGAAGTGGGAGAAATAAATAAATTACAGAAGGATCCAGGCAGATTCATGAATCACCATAATTATGAAGAGCAGGTGGAATACATTTAACATCGGAGGTTACCATCAGGGAGGAGAATCCAGCTGAGTCTCTGAGGTTTCCGGGAATAGCAGAATGCTGGGCCAGGCAGAGCCTCGTGGACCTGCAGGAGCTGAATGAAGTCTCTGTCTCAGAACACACCTCTTATGTTCTGGCCTGGGCTCCCGAGGAAGCCACGCAAACACGAGGACCTAGCGCAAGTTTTCTTCTGGTGCAAGTTTTGAAGTTTTGGGGGCGAGAAAGATGAGAATGCCATAACAATTCCACACTCCCAAAGCGTTTCACCTTCCTCTGCCCCCGCTTTCACGTGCGCTGTGATAGTTGACTGACCTAACTAGTTCTGGCAGAGGCTGTTTTCTTTGCAGTGGCAAGGATTTTTTCCTAAAGCAGTCAGAAAATATCAGGTAGAAGAGAGAATCGGGTGGATCAAGGCTAGAGGCAGTTGCCTGGAGACTGTCAGGCGCTGGGACTCTCTCTCTTCTGTGCCCCTTAGGGTTTGGGGACAGCTGTGTTCTTGGGAAGGGACACTCGTGGTGAGGACCTGGGGACATCCCCAAGAGGTCTTAGTTGGGCTCGCCCTCCCTTTTCTGATGCTTTTGCCTGCATTATGCCACTTACATAATAATACCCTGCTTTATTTTTACTGAACACTGTTGCTTACGCATAAACCACGGGATCCTAGAATCTCAGGAGACAGGGAGACTGGGGAGGCACGCGGTAGGCTGAAACATGGCCTCCCAAAGATATCAGTTTCTCCCTCTTTGAACTTGTAAACGTCACCTGATTTGGAAAAGAAGCCTTTGCAATCCTTTGTAAGTTAGGAATTTGCAGGTGAGATGATCCTGGATAATCGGGTTCTAATCGCCATCACATGTATCCCAATAGAAGGGAGGCCCAGGGAGACATGACACGCAGAGAAAAGAATTCTTTGTGACGATGGAGCAGAGACTGCAGTGATGTGGCCACAGACCGAAGGATACTGCAGACACCACGGGCCGCAAGAGGCAAGGAACGGATGCCCTCTGGACCCTCCAGAGAGAGTGCTCTAGATTTGGCCCCAGTGAGGCAGATTCCAGACTTCTGGCCTCAAGAACTGTGAGATAATTCACTCAGGTCGTGTTTTTTTTTTTTTTTTTTAAGTTACCTGGTGGATAATAGTTGGCTACGCCTGCCTCAGGAAGCTAATCCCAGATGTCACCTCATTACACCCATCCACCCAGGCCAGTGTCCCATTAGGTTGGTCCCTGACAGGTGTCTACCTGAGCGGCGGGGACCCGTTACCTGGCTGTGACGGCCCGTCCCAAGGTCAGCGTTCTCACAGTTGCCATGCTTCTCCTGAAGCCTGCAGGACTTCCGGCCACTCCACAGTGTCACTTGCCCTCTCTGTGTGCACTGACCTCTGCTCCTCTGGCTGACCAGCCAAATTGTGTTCTTGATGGGAAAGGGATTTCCGTTATACTCAGAGACAGTTTTGAATTCTCCTGCAACTTAGAACCAGTCCACATCTACTTCCAGAGGTTTCCATTCTGCCTTCTTCCTGCAGCTTCTTCACCATCAATCAGTAAGATAATCACCATCATGAAAATAGCGTTATTTTCATGATGGTGATTATCTTATTGCGAATTATATACATACACTATTTATATATATAAACCGTCATATATAAAATCTACATGATGGTTTCGCCATTGGGAGATTTTTTCCATAACCATCTTGTGTGAGGTAGCCGTAGCTAAGTGAATATTATTAACCCAACCAAAAATATGCAAAATGAGGCCCAGGCCCAGCACAGTGGCTCACGCCTGTAATCCCAGCACTTCGGGAGACCAAGGCAGGCGAATGACTTGAGGCCAGGAGTTCGAGACCACCCTGGCTAATGGGGTGAAACCACATCTTGACTAAAAATCCAAAAAACACATTAGCTGGGCTTGGTGGCGGGCATCTGTTATCCCAGCTATTTGAGAGGCTGAGGCAGGAGAATCTCCCGAACATGGGAGGTGGAGGTTGCAGTGAGCTAAGATCATGCCACTGCACTCCAGCTTGGGTAACAGTAAGACTCTATCTCAAAACAAAACAGGAGGCCCCAAAAGAGGAGGAATGACTTGATGTAGGTCAGTAAGCCATGGTTATCATCCAGGACCCCCTTAACTTCATCATGGCTGACACCACTGGGATTCAGAGTGGCGAGCGTGTAGTTAGAGGTTGTGGGGAAAATCCACTGGGGTATAAAAAGAAAATATTAGAACCTTCTCGTATACATTTCTCATCTAAAATTAAAAATAATTGATCTTTGTTAATATTTGATGAGGAAATAGTGTATGTATGTAATTCGCAAGTAAATGAATGTCATATGTACTTTAAAATATTTTGCTGGTGGAGGCGCATGCATTTAAAAAGGGGGGAAATTGCTCTCCCCCAACCCTGCCCCATCATTGTTGGTTTTAGCCAAGATTGACGATTCAAGCTTTAATTGAGGATGATCTTTATGCATGAACACGTGGACACAAATTGGTTGGTGATAATGAGATTACTGAATTAGTTAGTTTAACTCATTATCTGGTAGGGAAGCCAGTCATTGTAAACAGTGACTAAGGCACAAAGCACACGGAAGCAGAGAGTGAGGGAATAACTCTCGAAAAATGAAAATATTCTGCAACGTCGCAAGGCAGCATAGAATCAGCTGACCTTCCTTGCCCTTGACTGCTTCCTGGTCTGTATCTGCCACTAAATGCAGATGAAGAGGACAGCAGAAGGTGGTCTGTGGTCAGCCCTTGCTGGACCCAGGGCCCAAGCATACCAAGTGCCTCTGCCCAGGTACATGACAGACGCAGTCAGCTCACTGGACTCCTCCTTAGCAGAGCAATTCATTGTCACTTATTGACCAATTCCCCCATACCTTTTTTATTGAGAGATACCTAATATAATTAAAAAATTTTTCTTTATAAGATACTGCTTTCCAGAGTGCTCTGGAGGCTTGAGAGAGTCATAGAAAAATGATGGAATGGCCAGGTGCCGTGGCTTATGCCTGTAATGCCAACACTTCTGGAGGCTGAGGCAGAAGGATCACTTGAGGCCAGGAGTTTGAGACCAGCCTGGGCAATATAGCAAGATCTCATCTGTATTACAAACAATAATAATAAAAAAACATTATCCGGGCATGGTAACGTGCACCTGTCGTCCAGCTGCTCTGGAGGCTGAAGCAGGAGGACTGCCTGAGCCTGGATGGTAGAGGCTGCATGAGCTGTGATCGCTCCACTGCATTCCAGCAGGGCGACAGAACGAGACCTTGTCTCTAAGAACAGGTATGGAGAGAGCCGTTCTGGCTCTGTGGATGTCAGGCTCTACCTACATTTCTGCCTCTGTTTCCCCATCTCTGCGTCACTGACCAAAACACAGAAGAAGCCTCTCCTTCGGTTTCAGAGCAGTCCTACTTGGGGAATAAGTACTTAAGAATTAGAGTTCCTTACTCAGGGGCTTCTAACTGCTCTATTCCTCTTTTGTTATCTGTAAAATGGTGGGTGGAAATAGTAATTAAAAACCCTAATGCTGGAGGCCGGGCGCAGTGGCTCACGCCAGTAATCCCAGCACTTTGGGAGGCCGAGGCAGGTGGATCACGAGGTCAAGAGATCGAGACCATCCTGGTCAACATGGTGAAACCCCGTCTCTACTAAAAATACAAAAAATTAGCTGGGCATGGTGGCACATGCCTGTAATCCCAGCTACTCAGGAGGCTGAGGCAGGAGAATTGCCTGAACCCAGGAGGCGGAGGTTGCGGTGAGCCGAGATCCCGCCATTGCACTCCAGCCTGGGTAACGAGCAAAACTCCGTCTCAAAACAAAAAACCCCTAATGCTGCTAAAAATATAATAAAACAGTGTATGAGGCAATAAATAAATAATAAATTGTTGAAGAAAACACTTCCTCCCTTATAGGGCTGCCCCGAGGATTCAGTGAATTGTGTGTTTAAATTTCTCTGAGTAGTGTCTGCCACATAATCAGTGGTGAACGCGTGTAAGCCCATGCTACTACTGCTGCCGTCAGCAGGACTGATAAAGATGCAGACTTAAGGCTGACATGCTCCCGAATTCTTCTATCTGTGGGGAGCCCTCTTCTGAAATGGGTACCTGGACTACCCTGACTCTGAACTCCTCAGATACTGAGTCTCCCTTTCCTGTCCACCAATATGTGCAATGTCCATCATGACACCCGTGATTCTGTAAGAAAAGCTCTTATAAATCGTCAGGCTCCCAGGACAAACCAGTGTCCAAGAGCAGAGGATTCTCAGAGGTGGGTCCTCACTGACTTACCGGCACCTCCAGCGGAGTGTGCAGGGCTCAGATCACTGAATCCTAACATAATTTTAGTATTGATGTTATTGAGGATTTGAATCCTTGTTAAACAGCACAGATATAGGTTGGGTACAGTGACTTATGGCTGTAATCCCAGTGCTTTGGGAGGCCTGGGCAGTGGGATCCCTTGAGGCCAGGAGTTTGAGACCAGCCTGGGCAACCTAGCGAGACCCTGTCTCTATAAAAAATTAAAAATTTAAAAATTAGCTGCGGTCAGGTGTGGTGGTTCACGCCTATAATCCCAGCACTTTGGGAGGCTGAGATGGGTAGATTGCCTGAGTTCAGGAATTGGAAAACACCCTGAGCAACGTGGTAAAACTCTTGTCTCTACTAAAATACGAAAAAAAAAAAATTATCCGGGCACGGTGGCACGTGCCTGTAATCCCAGCTACTGGGGAGACTGAGGCAACAGAATATCTTGAGCCCAGGAGGTGGAGGTTGCAGCGAGCCAAGATCGTGCCACTGCCTGGATGCAGCGTGAGACTGCATCTGAACGAAGAATAATACTCATGCGTGTAGTAGCCGTTACAAAGGCAGGTCAGGGCAGGTGCGGTTGCATTTGGTTGTAAATTAGTAAGCAGACAGGGCCAGTTGGTTCCCGAAAACATCCACTTTTATAAAAAAAAAAAAAAGTACTGAAAAATAAGGGAAATGAGTGTCTTAGACAGAGTGTATCTGCATTTCACCAAAGCATTTGACAAGTTTGCTCTGATGAATTTAGTCTGTGTGTGGTTAATATAGAAAAATACGAGCCAGATGCTACTACAATTAGGTGGAATTAGAACTGGGTGAATAACTGTGCCCAGTGGAAGACTCCCAGGAACACACCCCAGGGTTTTGCCCCCCACTTCACCGTGTTGAAAATGTTGGCAGTGCTTCCCCGAGGCCAGTGCATGATGGAATTAAGATCCAAAAAGGTCTTGACAGGCTGGGACAATTAGGCCGAATCCAACACGATGAGATTTAGCAGAAACGATGGTAAGGTCCTGCACTCTCATCCCAGCAACCAACTATACAAAAACAAGAGGAGAAAAGGGTGACACGGGAGGGACCGGTTTCCAGCACAGGTGCAGGTGATGGCCGTGATCTTGGACGTGGACCTGCAGAATGACAGGACTGTCAACAATGCGGATTTTACTTGGAGGCTGCACTGTTAGAGTATTGCGTCCCATCGAGAAAAGTAATCCTCCTCCTAACCTTGCTGTTTCATCCTCCCCTCCCCTCCTCCCCTCTTTTTTTGAGATGGAGTTTCTCTCTTGTTGCCCAGGCTGGAGTGCAGTGGCAAGATCTTGGCTCACTGCGACCTCCACCTCCTGGGTTCAAGCGATTCTCCTGCCTCAGTCTCCTGAGTAGCTGGGACTACAGGCACCCGCCTCCACGTCCAGCTAACTTTTGTGTTTTTAGTAGAGATGGGGTTTCACCATGTTGGCCAGGCTGGTCTCGAACTCCTAACCTTCACACAGGTGAAGCATGGGGGTCAGTCCCGCTGTTTTCACTTTGAGATCCCACAGAGGACATTTGGAGGCAAGAACCGGGATCTCCACGGGACTCTAGAACATGCTCTATAATGAATCCAAGATGGGATTGGGAACACTGGCTTTATCTAGAATGGGTGAGGATGTGGCAGTTGTCTTTAAATAGTTTACGTTGGCCACTTGGTATTTGAAGGGTTGTCATGCAAAAGAAGAACAGATCTGTTTCTGGGGTGCCTCTCAAGGCTGTAACAGGGACCAGTGGGTGGGGGACGGGGAAGCCGGTGCGTTGAAGGCAGAGTTTGATGCACAGTAGAATTATGCGGCTAATGAAACTTCCAGCAGTGAGCAGATTGGGCTGTAGTGTGAACAATACAATGAATACAGTTAGTTTTATTAGTAAAACCAATCAGGGTTGCTGGCCATGATGCATTGTGGATTTGAAGCGCGCCCATGTTTTGTTAGATTTCGAGTGTCTAGGTGACAGAGGTCATTAAAATATGAATGGCCTGGTGTCTGCTCGTGCTCAAGTGTGCCGCAGCTATGTGTCTGCACAGAAGTGGTCCCAGAACCACATAATAACTCAGATTTTTTTTTGAAAGATGAACCTGTGATCAGCCTACAGGCCTGAGCAAGCACCAGTACAGCCATGAAGGTTATGCAGGCTGAGCACCCCTTATCTGAAAGGCCTGGGACCAGAGTATTTTGGATTTTTTTTGGTGGGGGGGTGGATTTTGGAATATTTGTATTATACTTACCGGTTGTGCATCTCTAATCCAAAACTCTAAAATCTGAAATCTGGAAGGTGAGGAGTCTTGCGTCCTGGATCGTGAAAGAGATGACCTTGAGTTAGAAGATTCTGTGTCAGGATTTACCAACCGTCCCTGTCTATGGTAAAGCAGTAGTGTTGTAAAATATCTGATTTTGACTGGGGTTATATCAGGATAGCGTGTGAGGGTTTGCTGGCCGCAGAGCTCTTCCCCACCTGACTGGATCAGTTACCCAGTGTAATAGAGCTGTTTACAATTGTCCATCTGGCTGGGAAGAGTACCTGCCAAAAGTCATTAGTTTGGCATTACCTTAATTGATTTTGAGTAATTTTCTCCTCAGAAAGTTCAATTGCACCTGGATGGGTCATAGAATCTTAATAGAGAAAAACAAGTTTTTATTTTTATTTAAGTTTTTAATTTTTTTTTTTAGACAGAGTCTCACTCTGTCACCCAGGCTGGAGTGCAGTGGTGCAATCTCGGCTCACGGCACCCTCCGCCTCCCGGGTTCAAGTGATTCTCCTGCCTCAGCCTCCCGAGTAGCTGGGATGATAGGTGTGCATCCCCACGCCTGGCTAATTTTTGTGTTTTTAGTGGAGGTGTTGCGCAGGCTGGTCTTGAACTCCTGATCTCGTGATCCGCCTGCCTTGGCCTTCCAAAGTGCTGGGATTACAGGCGTGAGCCACCACCGCGCCTGGCCAGAAAAGCAAGTTTTTAAATTTGCTGTTACAAGAACGCACGTGTCCGGTTCATCCATAAAAAGTGAGCAGGTTGAGTGTCCCTTATCTGAAATTCCTGGGACCAGAAGCGTTTTAGATTTTGGATCTTTTTAGGCGGGTTGGGGGATTTGAGAGTATTTGGATTGTACTTACTGATTGAGCATCCACACTCCGAAAATCCAGAATCTGAAATGCCCCTGAGAGTTTCCCTTCAGTGTCACGTTGTCACGCAAAATGTGACAAATCAGGGTTGCTGGCCTTTCAGATAAGGGATGCTCAGCCTGCATAACCTTCATGGATGTACTGGTGCTTGCTCAGGCCTGTAGGCTGATCACAGGTTCATCTTTCAAAAAAAAAATCTGAGTTATTATGTGGTTCTGGGACCACTTCTGTGCAGACACATAGCTGCGGCACACTTGAGCACGAGCAGACACCAGGCCATTCATATTTGATGACCTCTGTCACCTAGACACTCGAAATCTAACAAAACGTGGGCGAACTTCAAATCCACAATGCATCATGGCCGGCAACCCTGAGATTTTTTAGCATTTCTGATTCCAGATTTTAGGATTAGGAATACCCAACCCGTGTAAAGTGATTCAAATATACATTCAGGATTACTTGTGGCAAATCTGCAGATACGGTGAGCTCTTGGCTGGCGAACGCTGCCGCTCAAGATGCCAGGCCTCTGGCGCAGCAGCCGTGCGGTCCTCTCGGCTTCCCCGCGTGGATACAGGATGGCTGCTACGCATTGCATCTTCACTGGACAATATGCAAAGCCAGGGCCGTCCCCTTTCAAGTGAGAGGAAAACTTTCCCTAGAGACCTGCAGCTCCTTTCCTTAGCACAGCACCGCGTGCCACACCGTTTTGTAAGACGAGCGTGTGGCTTTGCAGATGTTGAAACTGGCTACTTAATGCAGTCTGAGAGTGACGGCCCTAGAAAAAGCCTTATTTTTAAGATTTCAATTTTGAATGAATATACAGTTGACATTTGGGATGTACAGTTCTGTGACTTTTAACACGTGTAGATTCCTATACAGGTACACGTCAACACACTCAAGATACAGCTCAAGAACAGCTTGGTCACACCAGAAAACTCTTTTTTTTTTTTTTTGAGACGGAGTTTCGCTCTTGTTACCCAGGCTGGAGTGCAATGGCGCGATCTCGGCTCACCGCAACCTCCGCCTCCTGGGTTCAGGCAATTCTCCTGCCTCAGCCTCCTGAGTAGCTGGGATTACAGGCACGTGCCACCATGCCCGGCTAATTTTTTGTATTTTTAGTAGAGACGGGGTTTCACCATGTTGACCAGGATGGTCTCGATTTCTTGACCTCATGATCCGCCCGCCTCGGCCTCCCAAAGTGCTGGGATTACAGGCGTGAGCCACCGCGCCCGACCCAGAAAAACCTTCTTATGTGACGTCTTTGTGTCTAAGTTCACGAGAGACATTGGGCTCAAGTTGTTTGTTGGTTTTTCTTGTAATGTTTTGGTATTAGGACTTTAGGCTCATCAAGTAAACTGAGACGTGTTCCTTCCTCTTTTGTTTTCTGGAAGAGATTGTGTAGAATTGGCATTATTTAGCCGCAAAGAAAACAGTTCTTTACATGTTTTGGTAGAATTTGCCAATGAAGCCATCTGGGCTTTAAGATTTCTTTTTTGGGAAAGTTTTAAACTATGAATGCAATTTTTTTAAATAAGACTTTTTAGGAAGTGTCTTTCTTCATTGGTGAGTTTTGTGTTATCTGAAGAATGAGTCCATTTTTTTTTTGTCATTCTTGCAAGTGGTTTAGATATTGTATCAACCTACATTGAAAACCACACCGACAATGTGACAATTTTTGTTTTCAACCATAGAACATTTTGTAAGAACGCAACAGGATAAGAATAGGCTTATATTTACCCATGTATTTGCCATTTCTTATGTTCCAAGTTCCCTTCTGGTATTTATTTATTTACTTATTTACTGACTTATTTTTGAGATGAAATCTCATTCTGTCACCCAGGCTAAAGTGCAGTGGCGTGATCTTGGCTCGCTGCAACCTCCACCTCCTGGGTTCAAGAGATTCTCCTGCCTCAGCCTCCTGAGTAGCTGGGATTCCAAGCGCCTGCCACCACACCCGGCTAATTTTTGTATATATTTTTTTAGTGGAGGTGAGGTTTTACCATGTTTGCCAGGCTGGTCTCAAACTCCCAAAGTGCTGGAATGACAGGCCTGAGCCACAGTTCCTGGCCCTGGTATCATTTAATTTCTTTCTGAAGAAGATTTTTATTTTTTAATTGCATTTTGGGTTTTGGGGTACATGTGAAGAACATGCAAGATTGTTGCATACGTACACACATGGCATTTCTCCCCATGTTCTCACTCCCCAACTCCCCACCCACTGCTGTCCCTCCCCTAGTTCCCCCCGACACACCCCATTGTGTGGTGTTTCCCTCCCTGTGTCCATGTGTTCTCATTGTTCAACACCCACATGTGAGTGAGAACATGAGGTGTTTGATTTTCTGTTCTTGTGTCAGTTTGCTGAGAATGATGTTTTCCAGGTTCATCCATGTCCCTAAAAGGACACAAACTCATCATTTTTTATGGCTGCGTAGTATTCCATGGTGTATATGTGCCACATTTTTCCTGTCCAATCTATCATCAATGGGCATTTGGGTTGGTTCCAGGTCTTTGCTATTATAAACAGTGCTGCAATGAACATTCATGTGCATGTGTCCTTATAGTAGAACGATTTATAATCCTTTGGATATATACCCAGTAATGGGATTGCTGGGTCAAATGGGATTTCTATTTCTAGGTCCTTGAGGAATCGCCACACTGTCTTCCATGATGGTTGAACTAATTTACACTCCCACCAGCAGTGTAAAAGTGTTTCTATTTTCTCCACATCCTCTCCAGCAGCTGTTGTCTCCAGATTTTTTAATGATCGCCATTCTAACTGGTGTGAGATGGTATCTCAATGTAGTCTTGATTTGCATTTCTCTAATGACCAGTGATGCTGAGCATTTTTCATGTTTGTTGGCTTATGTATGTCTTCTTTCGTAAAGTTTCTGTTCATATCCTTTGCCCACATTTGCATGGGGTTGTTTGTTTTTTTCTTGTAAATCTGTTTTAGTTCTTTGTAGATTCTGGATATCAGCCCTTTGTCAGATGGGTAAACTGCAAACATTTTTTCCCATTCTGTTGGTTGCCGATTCACTCTAGTGACTGTTTCTTTTGCCGTGCAGAAGCTGTGGAGTTTGATTAGGTCTCATTTGTCTATTTTGGCTTTTGTTGCCAATTCTTTTAGTGTTTTGGTCATGAAGTCCTTGCCTACGCCTATGTTCTGAATGGTTTTGCCTAGGTTTTCTTCTAGGGTTTTTATGGTATTAGGCCTTATGTCTGTCTTTAATCCATCTGGAGTTAATTTATTGTAAGTTATTAGGAAGGGGTCCAGTTTCTGCTTTCTGCACATGGCTAGCCAGTTTTCCCAACACCATTTATTAAACAGGACTCCTTTCTCCACTGCTTGTTTTTATCAGGTTTGTCAAAGATTGGATGGTTGGAGACATGTTGTGTTGCCTCTGAGGCCTCTATTCTGTTCCATTGGTCTATATCTCTGTTTTGGTATTAGTACCATGCTGTTTTGATTACCGTAGCCTTGTAGTATAGTTTGAAGTCTGGTAGTGTGATGCCTCCCACTGTTCTTTTTACTTAGAATTGACTTGGCTATGTGGGCTCTCTTTTGGTTCCATATGAAGTTTAAGGTAGTTTTTAACAGTTCTGTGAAGAAAGTCATTGGTAGCTTGATGGGGATAGCGTTGAATCTGTAAATTACTTTGGGCAGTATGGCCATTTTCACAATATTAATTCTTCCTAACCATGAACATGGAATGTTTCTCCAACTGTTTGTGGCCTCTCTTATTTCATTGAGCAGTGGTTTGTAGTTTTCCTTGAAGAGGTCCTTTACATTCCTTGTTAGTTGTATTCCTAGGTATTTTATCCTATTTGTAGCAATTGTGAATGGCAGTTCATTCTTGATTTGGCTCTCTTTAAGTCTGTTATTGGTGTATAGAAATGCTTGTGATTTTTGCACATTGATTTTGAATCCTGAGACTTTGCTGAAGTTGCTTATCAGTTTCAGGAGATTTTGGGTTGAGATGATGGGATCTTCAGGATACACAATCATGTCGTCTGCAAATAGAGACAATTTGGCTTCTACCTTTTCTATTTGAACACCTTTTATTTCTTTTTCTTGCCTGATTGCTCTGGCTAGAACCTCCAATACTATATTGAATAGGAGTGGTGAGAGAGGACATCCTTGTCTAGTGTCAGATTTCAAAGGGAATGCTTCCAGTTTTTGCTCATTTGGTATGATATTGGCTGTTGGTTTGTCATAAATAGCTTTTATTAGTTTGAGATATAGTCCATCAATACCTAGTTGATTGAGGGATTTTAGCATAAAGTGCTGTTGAATTCTGTCAAAAGCCTTCTCTGCATCTGTTGAGATAATCATGTTGTTTTTGTCTTTGGTTCTGTTTATGTGGTGAATTATGTTTATAGACTTGCATATGTTGAACCAGCCTTGTATCCCTGGGATGAAGCATACTTGATGGTGATGGATAAGCTTTTTGATGGGCTGTTGCAGTTGGTTTGCCAGTATTTTATTGAAGATTTTTGCATCTATGTTCATCATGGATATTGGCCTGAAGTTTTCTTTTCTTGCTGAGTCTCTGCCATGTTTTGGTATCAGGATGATGTTGGTCTCATAAAATGATTTGGGAAGGATTCCCTCTTTTTGTATTGTTTGGAATAGTTTCAGAAGGAATGGTACCAGCTCCTCTTTGTATGTCTGGTAGAATTCAGCTGTGAACCCATCTTGACCTGGGCTTTTTTGGGTCATAGGCTCTTAATTGCTGCCTCAACTTTAGACCTTGTTATTGGTCTATTCAGGGTTTCAACTTCTTCCTGGTTTAGGCTTGGGAGGATGCAAGTGTTCAGGAATTTATCCGTTTCTTCCAGATTCACTAGTTTATGTGCACAGAGTTGTTTGTAATAATCTCCGATGATGGTTTGTATTTCTGTGGAATCTGTGGTGACATCCCCTTTATCGTTTTTTATTTCATCTATTTGATTATTCTCTCTTTTCTTTTTTATTAATCTGGCTAGTGGTCTGTCTATTTTGTTGATCTTTTCGAAAAACCAGCTCCTGGATTTATTGATTTTTTGAAGGGTTTTTTGTGACCCTATCCCCTTCAGTTCTGCTCTGATCTTAATTAGTTTTTGTCTTCTGCCAGGTTTTAAGTTTTTTTGATTTGCTCCTCTAGCTCTTTCAATTTTGATGATAGGGTGTCGATATTAGATCTTTCCTTGCTTCTCATGTGGGCATTTATTGCTATATATTTTCCTCTAGACACTGCTGTAAATGTGTCCCAGAGATTCTGGTATGTTGTATCTTTGTTCTTGTTGGTTTCGAAGAACTTCTTTATTTCTGCCTTCATTTCATTGTTTATCCCGTCAACATTCAAGAGCCAGTTGTTCAGTTTCCATGAAGCTGTGCGGTTCTGAGTTCGTTTCTGAATTCTGAGTTCTAACTTTATTGCACTGTGGTCTGAGAGACTGTTTGTTATGATTTCTATTCTTTTGCATTTGCTGAGGAGTGATTTGCTTCCAATTATGTGGTCAATTTTAGAGAACATGTGATGTGGTGCTGAGAAGAATGTATATTCTGTGGATTTGGGGTGGAGAGTTCTGTAAATGTCTATTATGTTTACTTGGTCCAGGTCTGAGTTCAAGTCCTGGATATCCTTGTTAATTTTCTGTCTTGTTGATCTGTCTAATATTGACAATGGGGTGTTAAAGTCTCCCACTATTATTGTGTGGGAGTCTAAGTCTCTTTGTAAGTCATTAAGAACTTGCCTTATGTATCTGGGTGCTCCTGTATTGGGTCCATATATATTTAGAATCGTTAGTTCTTCTTGTTGCATTGATCCTTTTACCATTATGTAATGCCCTTCTTTGTCTCTTTTGATCTTTGTTGCTTTAAAGTCTATTTTATCAGAGATGAGAATTGCAACTCCTGCTTTTTTTGCTCTCCATTTGCTTGGCAAATCTTCCTCCATTCCTTTATTTTGAGCCTTTGTGTATCCTTGCATGTGAGATGTGTTTCCTGGATACAGCACACCAATGGGTTTTGGCTTTTTATCCAATTTGCCAGTCTGTGTCTTTTGATTGGTGCATTTAGCCCATTTACATTTAGGGTTAATATTGTTGTGTGTGAATATGATCCTGCCATTTTGATGCTAGCTGGCTGTTTTGCCCATTAGTTGATGCAGATTCTTCATTTTGTTGATGCTCTTTACCATTTGGTATGTTTTTGGAATGGCTGGTACTGGTTGTTCCTTTCTATGTTTAGCGCCTCTTTCAGGAGCTCTTATAAAGCAGGCCTGGTGGTGACAAAATCTCTGACTACTTGCTTGTTTGCAAAGGATTTTATTTGTCCTTCACTTATGAAGCTTAGTTTGGCTGGATATGAAATTCTGGGTTGAAAGTTCTTTTCTTTATGGATGTTGAATATTGGCCCCCAGTCTCTTCTGGGTTATAGGGTTTCTGCTGAGAGATCTGCTGTGAGTCTGATGGGCTTCCCTTTGTGGGTAACCCGACCTTTCTCTCTGGCTGCCCTTAGCCTTTTCTCTTTCATTTCAACCCTGGTGAATCTGACGGTTATGTGCCTTGGAGTTGCTCTTCTTGAAGAATATCTTTGTGGTGTTCTCTGTATTTCCTGGACTTGAATATTGACCTGCCTTGCTAGGTTGTAGAAATTTTCCTGGATAGTATCCTGAAGAGTGTTTTCCAGCTTGGTTTCATTCTCTCTGTCACATTCGGGTACACCTATCAAATGTAGATTAGGTCTTTTCACATAGTCCTATATTTCTTGGAGACTTTGTTCATTCCTTTTTACCCCTTTTTCTCTAATCTTGCCTTCTTGTTTTATTTCATTTAGTTGATCTTCATCCTCTGATATCCTTTCTTCTGCTTGGTCAGTTCGGTTGTTGAAACTTGTGTATGCTTTGTGAAGTTTTCGTGTTTTTCAGCTCCATCAATTCACTTATTTTCCTCTCCAAGTTGTTTATTCTCATTAGCTTTTCATCATATCTTTTTTCAAGGTTCTCAGTTTCTTTGCTTTGGGTTAGAACATGTTCTTTTAGCTCAGAGAAGTTTCTTATTACCTACCTTCTGAAGCCTGATTCTGTCAATTCATCACACTCATTCTCCATCCAGCCTTGTTCCCTTACTGGTGAGGAGTTGTGATCCTTTATAGGAGGAGAGGTGTTCTGATTTCGGGTGTTTTCATCCTTTTTGTGCTGGTTTCTATTCACCTGTCGTCTTTGCAGTTGTTGACTTTCAGATTGGGTCTCTGAGTGGATGTCCAGTTTGTTGATGATGAAGTTATTTCTTTCTGTTTCTTTGTTTTCCTTCTAATAGTCTGGCCCCTCTGCTGTAGGACTGCTGAGGTCCACTCCAGGCCCTGCTTGCCTGGGGATAACCTGCAGCGGCTGTAGAACAGTAAGGGTTGCTGCCTGTTTCTTCTGCTATCTTTATCTCTGAAGGATACCCACCAGATGTCAGTGTGAACTCTCTTCTATGAGGTGACTCTTTGGATATACGGGGGTCAGGGAGCTGCTTGAGGAGACATTCTGTTCTTTATAGGAGCTGAAGTGCTGAGCTCTGAGCTCTGTTGTTCATTCAGAGCTGCTGGGCAGGTACATTTAAGTCTATTGCAGCAGAACTCATAAACCTCCTCCCTTTTTTTCCCAAGTGCTCTGTCCCAGGGAGTTAAGGCTTTGTTTACAAGTTTCTGTTGTGCTGCTGGCTTTTTTCAGGGCTGCCCTGCTGAGCGAGGAGGCAGCCTAGTCACTGTCTGCCTGCAGAGGCTTTGCTGAGCTGCTGTGGGCTCTGCCAAGCTGCTGTGTGAACCTTTCTGCAGTCCTGTTTATACAGGTGTGGTAAGAACTGCCTCAGCAATGGCAGCCCACCTCTGTAATGGTGGACTCTCTCTGTAATGGTGTGCTGCCTCAGCAGTGGCGGGCTGCCTCCGTAGTGGTGGACTGCCTCGGCAATGGCGGCCCACCTCTGTAATGGTGGACTCTGTCTCTAATGGGTTGCCTCGGCAACTGCAGGCTGCCTCAGCAATGGTGGACTACCTCCGTACTGGTGGACTGCCTCGATAATGGTAGTCACCCCTCCCCCATGGAGCTGAACCATCTTGGGTTCAGCTGTGCTTGCTGTGAAACTCTCAATCCAGAGCATTTCAGATTGCTGTTTTTTGTGGGGGTGGGACCAGCCGAGCCTGATCACCTGGCTCCCTGCCTCAGAGCCCTTTTTTTTTTTTCTTTAGTTGAACGGTCACTTCTGTCTCCCAGGTGTTTCAGTCGCCTGTTGAAAAGGTGCCAGGATATGTGTGATTTCCTGTGTGGCGACTCACTGTGCCAGCTGAAACAGCCGTGCTGAGATTTGTGGCACTTTTTTGCCCGGGAATCTCCTGTCCTGGCTCCCTGTTTCAGTCTGCTTTTTAATCAGATGAATGGGTGCTTCCCAGGAGCTCCAATCGCCAGGTAAAACAATGCCCAGACCCGTGTATTTTGTATGGAGAACCGCTGTGCCGGGGTGCCAGCCAAAACAACCCAGGGGCCAAACCAGCCATGCTGGTGACCCGTGGGGCTCCTCTGCCTGGGAAAATCCTTGTCCGGGCAGTAAAATTCATCTGGAAATGCGGCGTGCACTCACCCTTCGCGCTTTCACTCGCAATCCTGAGCTGCTCCTAATCAGCCATCTTGGATCCCTCCCTGAAGAAGATCCTTTAAAATTTTTTTTAGAGCAGGTCTGTTGACAATGAATTTCTTAACTTTCCTTCATTGGAAAATGTCTTCATGTTGACAGTATTCCTGAGGGTGTCTCCACTGGATGCAGAATCCTGGGAAAATGTCTTCGTGTTGACAGTATTCCTGAGGGTGTCTCCCTGGATGCAGAATCCTGGGAAAATGTCTTCGTGTTGACAGTATTCCTGAGGGTGTCTCCCTGGATGCAGAATCCTGGGAAAATGTCTTCGTGTTGACAGTATTCCTGAGGGTGTCTCCCTGGATGCAGAATCCTGGGAAAATGTCTTCGTGTTGACAGTGTTCCTGAGGGTGTCTCCCTGGATGCAGAATCCTGGGAAAATGTCTTCATGTTGACAGTATTCCTGAGGGTGTCTCCACTGGATGCAGAATCCTGGGAAAATGTCTTCGTGTTGACAGTATTCCTGACGGTGTCTCCCTGGATGCAGAATCCTGGGAAAATGTCTTCGTGTTGACAGTATTCCTGAGGGTGTCTCCACTGGATGCAGAATCCTGGGAAAATGTCTTCATGTTGACAGTATTCCTGAGGGTGTCTCCACTGGATGCAGAATCCTGGGAAAATGTCTTCGTGTTGACAGTATTCCTGAGGGTGTCTCCACTGGATGCAGAATCCTGGGAAAATGTCTTCGTGTTGACAGTATTCCTGAGGGTGTCTCCCTGGATGCAGAATCCTGGGAAAATGTCTTCATGTTGACAGTATTCCTGAGGGTGTCTCCCTGGATGCAGAATCCTGGGAAAATGTCTTCATGTTGACAGTATTCCTGAGGGTGTCTCCACTGGATGCAGAATCCTGGGAAAATGTCTTCGTGTTGACAGTATTCCTGAGGGTGTCTCCCTGGATGCAGAATCCTGGGAAAATGTCTTCGTGTTGACAGTATTCCTGAGGGTGTCTCCCTGGATGCAGAATCCTGGGAAAATGTCTTCATGTTGACAGTATTCCTGAGGGTGTCTCCACTGGAGGCAGAATCCTGGGAAAATGTCTTCGTGTTGACAGTATTCCTGATGGTGTTTCCACTGGATGCAGAATCCTGGGAAAATGTCTTCATGTTGACAGTATTCCTGAGGGTGTCTCCCTGGATGCAGAATCCTGGGAAAATGTCTTCATGTTGACAGTATTCCTGAGGGTGTCTCCCTGGATGCAGAATCCTGGGAAAATGTCTTCATGTTGACAGTATTCCTGAGGGTGTCTCCACTGGATGCAGAATCCTGGGAAAATGTCTTCATGTTGACAGTATTCCTGACGGTGTTTCCACTGGATGCAGAATCCTGGGAAAATGTCTTCATGTTGACAGTATTCCTGAGGGTGTTTCCACTGGATGCAGAATCCTGGGAAAATGTCTTCGTGTTGACAGTATTCCTGAGGGTGTTTCCACTGGATACAGAATCCTGGGAAAATGTCTTCATGTTGACAGTATTCCTGAGGGTGTCTCCCTGGATGCAGAATCCTGGGAAAATGTCTTCGTGTTGACAGTATTCCTGAGGGTGTCTCCACTGGATGCAGAATCCTGGGAAAATGTCTTCGTGTTGACAGTATTCCTGAGGGTGTCTCCCTGGATGCAGAATCCTGGGAAAATGTCTTCGTGTTGACAGTATTCCTGAGGGTGTCTCCACTGGATGCAGAATCCTGGGAAAATGTCTTCGTGTTGACAGTATTCCTGAGGGTGTCTCCACTGGATGCAGAATCCTGGGAAAATGTCTTCATGTTGACAGTATTCCTGAGGGTGTCTCCACTGGATGCAGAATCCTGGGAAAATGTCTTCATGTTGACAGTATTCCTGAGGGTGTTTCCACTGGATGCAGAATCCTGGGAAAATGTCTTCGTGTTGACAGTATTCCTGAGGGTGTTTCCACTGGATGCAGAATCCTGGGAAAATGTCTTCGTGTTGACAGTATTCCTGAGGGTGTCTCCACTGGATGCAGAATCCTGGGAAAATGTCTTCGTGTTGACAGTATTCCTGAGGGTGTCTCCACTGGATGCAGAATCCTGGGAAAATGTCTTCATGTTGACAGTATTCCTGACGGTGTTTCCACTGGATGCAGAATCCTGGGAAAATGTCTTCATGTTGACAGTATTCCTGAGGGTGTTTCCACTGGATGCAGAATCCTGGGAAAATGTCTTCGTGTTGACAGTATTCCTGAGGGTGTTTCCACTGGATACAGAATCCTGGGAAAATGTCTTCGTGTTGACAGTATTCCTGAGGGTGTCTCCCTGGATGCAGAATCCTGGGAAAATGTCTTCGTGTTGACAGTATTCCTGAGGGTGTCTCCACTGGATGCAGAATCCTGGGAAAATGTCTTCGTGTTGACAGTATTCCTGAGGGTGTCTCCACTGGATGCAGAATCCTGGGAAAATGTCTTCATGTTGACAGTATTCCTGAGGGTGTCTCCACTGGATGCAGAATCCTGGGAAAATGTCTTCATGTTGACAGTATTCCTGAGGGTGTTTCCACTGGATGCAGAATCCTGGGAAAATGTCTTCGTGTTGACAGTATTCCTGAGGGTGTTTCCACTGGATGCAGAATCCTGGGAAAATGTCTTCGTGTTGACAGTATTCCTGAGGGTGTCTCCACTGGATGCAGAATCCTGGGAAAATGTCTTCGTGTTGACAGTATTCCTGAGGGTGTCTCCACTGGATGCAGAATCCTGGGAAAATGTCTTCATGTTGACAGTATTCCTGAGGGTGTCTCCACTGGATGCAGAATCCTGGGAAAATGTCTTCATGTTGACAGTATTCCTGAGGGTGTTTCCACTGGATGCAGAATCCTGGGAAAATGTCTTCGTGTTGACAGTATTCCTGAGGGTGTTTCCACTGGATGCAGAATCCTGGGAAAATGTCTTCGTGTTGACAGTATTCCTGAGGGTGTCTCCCTGGATGCAGAATCCTGGGAAAATGTCTTCGTGTTGACAGTATTCCTGAGGGTGTCTCTCTGGATGCAGAATCCTGGGAAAATGTCTTCGTGTTGACAGTATTCCTGAGGGTGTCTCCACTGGAGGCAGAATCCTGGGTTGACGGTTTTGTCTCCTTGCTCTTTAACAATGTTGTTCTACTTCCTTTTGGTCTCAGTGTTTTACAAGGAGTAATCTACAGTCATCGGAATTATTACCTTCTGTAGCTCATGTGTCATTTATTTCTGTGTAATGTAAGATGTTTTCCTTTGTCTTTATTCTTCAGCAATTTGTTTATGATATGTCTGAAGATGTATTCTTTTAGGTTTAGTCCATTTGGGGCTTTAGGGGCTTGGTGAATCTGTTGGTTTATTTCTGTTGACAAATTTAGAAAGTTTTTGGGTATTATTTCTTTGGATAGTTTTTCTTCTCTACAGCCCTTTTCATCTCCTTTCATGACCCTGATAGTAGGAACATTAATTGTGGAAGAAAAGGAGAAAGACTCACACGTTTTATTGCTCTGTCTTCAAATTCACTAGCTCTTCTGTCACCCGCATTTCTGCACTGAGCCCATCTATAGAGCCTCTTTGCTATTACTGTTTTTTTTTCAGTTCTGAAATTTTAATTGTAGTCTTGTTTACATCATTTATTTCTTTGTCAAGACTTTCTACTTCCCCATTCCTCTCGGGAGAATTTGCAGATGAGAGGAGTGGAAAGATAGAAAAAGATTAAAACCTTCAACAAATAAATAAATGGTATAAATGAGAACACAGTGTTAAAGGTTTCATTCACATCTTTTTAGGTAGTTCCAGCAACTGTGTCACTAGCATCTGTTGGTTGTGTTTTCTTATACAGATCACATTTTCCTGTTTCTTCATACGCTGATTAATTTTGTATGTAGTCTGGACATTTCGAATATTATGAGACCCTGGGTCTTCTTTTAAATCCTGTGGAGAATGTGGACATTTTAGCAGGCAAATCGAGTTGGTCGGGTGGAGGCTGAAAATTCTGGCCAGCATTCTTGTTCAGTTTTTTAAGGCTTTGCAAGGCTATTCAGATCTGTTCTGCTTGTGCTCCACTCCTTGGCCATTCTGGAAGCTGTGGAGTACTTTGTTCTATTGTGTTGCTACAGAGGCGTGTGCCTTGCTGTGGAGAAATACCTGAAAATGGGTAATTTATAGAGAAAACAGATTTATCTGGCTCACAGTTCTGCAGGCTCTACAAGAAGCATGGTGCCCACATCTGCTTGGCTTCAGGTGAGGCCTCAGGAAGCTTCCGGTCATAGCAGAAGGGAAGGAAAGAGAGGGAGCAAGAGAGCGGGGAGATCCGAGACTTCTAAACAACCAGACCTTGCATGAACTTATCACCATGCATTACACTGGGGAGGGCACCAAGCCGTTTACGAAGGATCTATTGTCATGGATCACCATCCCCCACCTACCCCGGGCTCACTGGGCTCGCGTTTCAAATGAGATTTGAAGGGGACAAGTATCCAGACCATCTCACATTATTTGTTACTCTAAGTTCTGGGGTACATGTGCAAACATGCCGTGGTGGCTTGCTGTCTCCACCCCCCTGTCACCTACATCCAGCATTTCTCCCAGTGTTATCCCTCCCCAACCTCTTCATCCCCCTCTGTCCCTCCCCTGGCCCCCACCCCCCAACAGACCCCGGTGTGTGATGCTCCCCTCCCTGTGTTCTCATTGTTCAACACCCACCTATGAGTGCAAACATGCAGTGTTTGCTTTTCTATTCTTTTGTCAGTTTGCTGAGAATGACCATCTTATATGTTTTCTAGTTTTCAGAGTCTAGGCCATGCTGTTTAGGGTTAGACAGGCATGACCAACTAACAGGGGAGCTCAGGATTTCATACACAAAATGACGGGGTAGCTTTGCCAGCCTCTTCACTCTCCAAAACCTCCGCGGTACTTCCCATTTCTTTAGGGCTCTACTTTTCATTCCCATGTCCAGCAAGCTGAGGCTTTATTCGTGCCGCTCGTACGCGTACTTTACTTGGCTGTATCGGCTTCCTGATCCAAGCTACAAGAGAAAAGAAAGACAGAAAAGCATCAGGCATTTGTTCCTACTCAAGACAATGGTTCCACTGATGAGAAGAGAAGGTTCTCTTCCTTCAGAGCTTGCGAGCACCTGCAGGTTACCATGGGTCAAGGCATGAAGGAATGGTGAAATGAAGGGCATTAAGTCTTTCCCCGCTCTCTCTGAATGTTAGAGACCGTCTTCCTACCCCTCAAGCCAGAACTAGAGGCTTCCTGGAGCTCTTGCCGTCCACACCAGTGCGCGCTGCCAGGGTTCTTTAGCACTGCATCTAGCTGGGGGTACTCGAGGAAGAAAATAGAGTAAACTCTTCGCTGGTTTGGTGGCGCTTTAAATTCAGATCTTCTTCTCCAAATCACCTGCTACCACCGCTTACTTCTCCGAATCCCCAAATAGCTGACCCATGCATTTCTCTGCACCTTCTGCAGCTGCAGGCAGCGGAGGGAACAGGGTGGAACGTTCATCTTCCCATCAGCAGAAACGCTTGGAAATTTTTCACAGTTTTTTTCAACCTAAGTGGTTAATCGAATGTTTTATCATAAATGAGGTCACTATCACTAAGTTATGGCGAATTACAGGGGGCCTGGGATTATAAAATACTGAGCACATGCCACAAGGACTCACCAGAAATAGGGATATCCGCTGTCATGAGTCCTTCGCCGCTGATACCCCGAGTTCACAGCTGACATTTGTTCTCAACCTTAATAGCTAAGCTCCGAAACCTATTATAGTGCAGTTTCTTTTTGGAAATACTGTGCTTTTAACAAGATTTCAGAGCAAAGTAATTTCCAGGTAGTTTCCTTTACATTTAGCCTGAAGCATTGACCTACTGACTTTTTCTTTCAGGAAAGTTTTGCCAAGGCAAGAGTGCGGGTTAGGAGTTCCTAAGGACGAGGGGTTGTCGGGCTCTGGGACCATCTGCCCACATGTTCTCGGGCTGGGTTATTGAAGGCAGCTTCACTCCTACTATGGTCATTTGAGGGTTCCTTTGCCACACCATCCCTATGATGCCGTCGCTACAGGAGACCAGGGAAGTGAGGAGAAAGGAACCCCTCTGACCTGCTTTTGACCTTGGAAAGAGATAAATGGAGATTTTGAAGACCAGAGTTTGAATGCCATTCCTAAGAGTGATTTGTTCATTTTCCTTGGTAAAGGTTTTTGAAAGTGAGTATCATTTTGCACATCCCTTGTCAATTCAAGAAGTTTTTTTTCTTTTCTTTTCTTTTGAGATGGAGTTTCACTCTTGTTGTCAAGGCTGGGTGCAATGGCAAGGTCTCAGCTCACTGCAACCTTCACCTCCCGGGTTCAAGTGATTCTCCTGCCTCAGCCTCCTGAGTAGCTGGGATTACAAGTGCCTGCCACCAGACCCGGCGAATTTTTGTATTTTTAGTAGAGACAGGGTTTCACCATGTAGGCCTGGCTGGTTTCGAACTCTTGACCTGAATTCAGGAGTTCTCAGGTGATCCACCCACCTCAGCCTCCCAAAGTGCTGGAATTACAGGCATGAGCCACTGTGTCCGGCTGAATCCCAGAGGTTTCCAACTGCTTAATCCACTTCTAAAGTTTTAGTTTAAAAATACAAATGAAATCGGATATTCACAATCCAGGAAGCATAGCATTTAGGTTTAAGTCCCAGTTTAAAACTGGGATCACACTTCCTCCTGTTGACAGCTGGGTTTTTAAGGCCAGTCAGAGTTCTTTATTTTCTAGAAACACTTAATGCAGGCAACATGGCTCTTCTGCACATCGCTGTCCCTTTGCACTGCATTGCAACTCGGCATACCCAGTGCCTACGATGTGTCTGGGGCAAAGGTGTATTTTTCATAGAGAGCTCGGGGAAGTTGTTGTTCTCCACTATTTCAGTTCGGAGCTTACCATCTTCCAAAGTCCCGCCCCCTTGGCCCTCTGCCCAGGGTGTGGACAGACACTCTTGGGTGTTCCCTGAAGATTCCAGCTTGTTGCAGCCTCCAGCAGCCCCCAGCAGCCACTCGGAAATATCGACTCCTACTCTTTACTCAAGGGAGTTGATTGCTGGAGGTAAACAGTTGAACGATCATCCAGGGTCTCGTCTGGATAAGACTGGTAGCACATACAGGTGTTTAATGTGGCGTGATGATTTAATATGCGGTATAGTGGTAGGACCCCAGAAGAGCAGTTTTCTTTTCTTTTTTTTTTTTTTTTTTTGAGACGGAGTTTCGCTCTTGTTACCCAGGCTGGAGTGCAGTGGCGTGATCTCGGCTCACCGCAACCTCCGCCTCCTGGGTTCAGGCAATTCTCCTCCCTCAGCCTCCTGAGTAGCTGGGATTACAGGCACGCACCACCATGCCCAGCTAATTTTTTGTATTTTTAGTAGAGACGGGGTTTCACCATGTTGACCAGGATGGTCTCGATCTAGAAGAGCAGTTTTCTATACACTTCTAATTCTATGTGAAATGACCTGGATGGTGGTTCTATAATATTCTGTGTGATATGGGTTGGTGCCGAGTGACATCTTAACTTCTGCACACCTTGGAAAACGGTGCCACGTGTTTCATAGAGGAAATCATCAGCAACCAGCTGCAGTCTTAGCTGTACAGAAGCATTACGCCTCAAGAACGCTTTCATGTAGACACTTGAAGGCATGAAAAACAGAAGCAACTTCCTGTTCTATTACAAACGTATTTCATGCCAATACAGAAATGATAAGGCCACACCAAAATAGGGGCTCAATGGAGAAATCTCCGGCTTTCTGTGAGATGTCATCCAACCGGGTTTATTATGAAGAGTGTTTTTTTTTCCCAGTAAGTGTTTTGCACTCATTATTGTAAAGAGTTTTAACGACAGGGGTAATGTTGACAATACAATGTCAAGTGAAAAGGACTGGAAGACATAATTTCAATTATTTTGTCTATTTGCTTAGAAGAAAATGAGGGGAAAATCCACATAGGTTATTTCTGGGTGGTGGGTTCATTTTTCGTTTCCTATTTATATTACTCCTCCTCTTTTTTTTTTTTTTTTGAGATGGAGTTTCGCTCTTGTTACCCAGGCTGGAGTGCAATGGCACGATCTCGGCTCACCGCAACCTCCGCCTCCTGGGTTCAGGCAATTCTCCTGCCTCAGCCTCCCGAGTAGCTGGGATTACAGGCACGTGCCACCATGCCCAGCTAATTTTTTGCATTTTTAGTAGAGACGGGGTTTTACCATGTTGACCAGGATGGTCTCAATCTCTTGACCTCGTGATCCACCCGCCTCGGCCTCCCAAAGTGCTGGGATTACAGGCGTGAGACACCGCGCCCAGCCATATTCCTTATTCTTTACCATTTTTCACTGTTACAAATTATGTTATAATAGACAGCATGCTGCAGAGATCTTTGTCCAAATGTCTGATCACTTCCTTGGGACGGATTCCAGAAAAGGAATTACTAAATCCAAAGAAAAGAACATTAAAAAGGAAATTTTTACCTAAATGCTATTGCCAAATTAGTATCCAGAAAGTCCCTGCCAGTATCTGTTACCATCAGCATCAGTGAGGAGACTCAGCAAACTGTACTCTCAGACTCTTCACTTCAAAATAAAAGCTGGCCAGGCTCCACGGCTCAAGCTTGTAATACCAGCATTTTGGGAGGCCAAAATGGGAGGATTATTTCAGGCCGGGAATTCAAGACCAGACTGGGCAGTATAGTGAGACCCCATCTCTACAAACATTTTATTTATTTACTAACTTATTCATTTTTGTCGTTTTTTTTTTTTTTTTGAGATGGAGTTTCGCTCTTGTTACCCAGGCTAGAGTGCAATGGCGCTATCTCGGCTCACCGCAACCTCTGCCTTCTGGGTTCAAGCAATTCTCCTGCCTCAGCCTCCCGAGTAGCTGGGACTACAGGCACGTACCACCAGGCCCAGCTAATTTTTGTGTTTTTAGTAGAGACGGGGTTTCACCATGTTAACCAGGATGGTCTCGATCTCTTGACCTCGTGATCCAGCTGGCTTGGTGGCATGTGCTTGTAATCCCACCTACGGGGGAGGCTGAGGCAGGATGGGCGCTTGAGGCCTGGAGTCTGAGGCCGCAGTGATCTATGATCGTGCCATCGTACTCAGGCCTAAGCGGCAGAGTGAGACCTCATCTTTAAAACAAACAAAATAACAACAACAGCGAAAACGAAGCCACACTGCACACTGGGCCTGTGCAAACGCCGGCCCCCCATTGCTTTCATTTGCATTTATTTTCATGTTATTGAAGTTGAACGTTTCTTACATGTTTAATATTTGTGTTTGTGTTTTGTGCACTATCTGTTCGTATCTTTCATCCTTCAGCGAATTTCTTTATATTTGAAGAATGCTCTTCCCTTGCCATAGTCATTGCATAAAGGTTCCCTAGGTTATTGCTAAGCGTGTGATTTCGTCTCCGATGGTTTTAACAGGTACAGTGTGTCAGCAAGTCCGTGAATCTTTATTTGTTGGTTTTCTTTCTTTACTGATTTTAAGCTTAGATAGGGTTTCTTCATTTTACCTGTAAATTTCTCTAATTTTTATCCTCTAATTTATGCTCTAGAGTAAAAATGCCAAGTGAGGAATAAAATTGATTTTTTCTTCAAATTCTTAGCCCGTCCTCAGCACCAATTGTCAGCTAAGCCTCTTTCGTTCCATTCGATTGTTTCTGTTTATTATCTTCAGTTACCAGGGCTCATTTCTGGATTGTCCTGTTTTGTTTATATCCTTTTTAGCCTTCCCAGTACTTTTTAATTGTGGTTTTATAATAGATTTCATTGCTGGATTTAGCATCACTGTCCTTAATTACATTCAGAGGTTTCCTTTCCTGGTCATTCTTCCAAATGACTGATTCACTGGGACATTTTCAAAAAAATTCCATAGGGATTTTTCCGGAAATTGCATTAAGCATATCCATTAGTTTAGGAAGAATAAAAACTGTGAGAATAATCCTTCTACCAGGAAGCATGGTATTCTTTTATATTTTCTTTAGATGTTTTAAAAGTATCTCACTAAAGTTGTATAGGTTTCTTCATATGGGTCCTAAAAATGCTCATCATCACTGGTCATTAGAGAAATGCAAATCAAAACCACATTGAGATACCACCTTACACCAGTTAGAATGGCGATCATTAAAAAATCTGGAGACAACAGATGCTGGAGAGGATGTAGAGAAATAGGAAGACTTTTACACTGTTGGTGGGAGTGTAAATTAGTTCAACCATTGTGGAAGACAGTGTGGCAATTCCTCAAGGCCTTAGAAATAGAAATTCCATTTGACCCAGCAATCCCATTACTGGGTATATATCCAAAGGACTATAAATCATTCTACTATAAGGATACATGCACACGAATGTTCATTGCAGCACTGTTTACAATAGCAGAGACCTGGAACCAACCCAAATGCCCATCGATGATAGACTGGACAGGGAAAATGTGGCACATATACACCATGGAGTACTATGCAGCCATCAAAAACAATGAGTTTGTGTCCTTTGTAGGGACATGGAGGAACCTGGAAACCATCATTCTCAGCAAACTGACCCAAGAACAGAAAATCAAACACTGCATGTTCTCACTCATTGGTGGGTGTTGAACAATGAGAACACAGGGACCCAGGGAGGGGAGCATCACACACTGGGGTCTGTCAGGGGGAACTAGGGGAGGGACAGTGAGGGGTGGGGAGCAGGGGAGGGGTAACATGGGGAGAAATGCCAGCTATAGGTGATGGGGAGGAAGGCAGCAAACCAAACTGTCATGTGTGTACCTATGCAACAATCTTGCATGTTCTTCACATGTACCCCAAAACCTAAAACGCAATAAAATATATATTTTAAAAAAAACAGAGACAAGGTCTTGCTCTGTTGCCCAGGCTGGAGTGCAGTGATGCAGGAGGCTGAGTAGCTGAGACTAAGGGTCTGTGCCATCAAGACTGGCTAGTTTTTTATTTTTTGTGGAAATGAGGTCTTGCTATGTTTCCTAGGCTGGTTCCAAACTCCTTGCCTCAAGCAATCCTCCTGCCTCGGCCCCACCAAAGCATTAGCATTATAGATGTGAGCCACTGAGCTTGGTTCTAAATGTCATAAACTAGTAATTTTTTGGCAAGGGTTTTAAAGTATGTTTGCTTTCAGTTATATAAAGTACAGTATTTTATTTTTATCTCTTCTGTATTTGTTGCTACATGGTTTTTCTCAGTTGTAGTTTTATTTGAATCTTTCCGGATTAGATTCGTTAATTATTCATATGTTTTATAGTTTTCTCGAAGAATCCTCTTTTTTTGGAATGGCGATTACACAAATGTCTATTTGTGTATTTCCCAATTAACGAATTCTGCCATGCCCCTCATTCTATCGTTACGTCATCACCATATTTATGTTTAACTTTTCTAAGCTTTAATTTCCTGACTATTTATATCTTTCTTTGCATCGGGGTCACTAATCAGCCTCTGTTCATGTTTACCAGCTTGGTTCAAATGATGGACCCTGGACTTAGACTGCCCGCGTCCAGAACCCCAACCACACCCTGCCCCAGCCAGCCCCATGTCCTCAGTCAGGAAGTGGAAATCAGAAATAATAATGACATCTACCTCATTAGTGTGTGGGTTAAATGAGTTGATTCGTGTGCTATGACGCCTGGCAGATAGAACAGGCTCCGTAGATGTCAGGTGTCATGAAGAGCATTTCTCCTCCTTCTGCTCTTTTGTGCTTCTGTGGAATTCCTGTCGTCGTCAGCCTAGACCTCAGGAATCGGTCTCCAGGTCTCTCCAGCTTTTACCTCCCAATCTCTAGCTCTGCAGTTTTTGTTTTGTTTTGCTGAATTTTCATTTTAGGTTTGGGAGCACACGTGCAGGTTTGTTGTAATAGGTGAACTTGTATCACAGGGGTTTGTTGTACAGAGTATTTTGTCACCTGTGTAGTAAGCCTAGTGCTCAGTAGTTATCTGGGGTACTTTCCCTCCTTCACCTCCAAGCCCCAGTGTGTGTTGTTTCCCCTCTTTCTGTCCATGTGTTCTCATCATTTAGCTCCCACTTGTGAGTAAGAACATGCGGTATTTGGTTTTCTATTCCTGCATGAGTTTGCTAAGGATAATGGCTGCCAGCTTCATTCATGGTCCTGCAGTAGACATGAGCTCATTCTTTATAATGGCTCTATAGTATTCCACGATATATACATGTACATACACGCAGCCAACAAGCATGTGAACAAAGCTTAGTGTCACTGACCTTTAGAACAATGTAAATCAAAACCACAATGAGATACCGTCTCGTTCTGACACCAGCCAGAATGGCTATTAAGAAAAAGCAAAAAACAACTACGCTGCTGGTGGGAATGTAGACTGGCACAGCTGCCACAGAGAACACTGGAGATTCCTTAAAGAACTAAAAGTAGAACTGCCCTGTGCTCCGGCCATCCCCCTACTGGGCATCCACCCAGAGGAACAGAAGACATTATTTGAAAGAGATACTTGCACATACATGTTTATTTGCAATAGCAGAATCATGGAACCAACCCAAATGCCCATCAATCAATGAATGGCTAAACAAACCGTAGTATATATATGATGGAATACTACACAGCCATAAAAAGGAATGAATTAACAGCATTGTGATGACCTGGATGGGACTGGAGACTATTATTCTAAGTGGAGCAACTCAGAAATGGAAAACCAAACATCGTATGTTCTCGCCGATATGTGGGAGCTAAGCGATGAGGACACAAAGGCATAAGAATGACACAATGGACTTTGCGGACCTGGGGGAAGAGTGGGAGGGGGAGAGGGATGAAAGACAATAACTACGGCGCAGTGTACACTGCTCGGGTGATGGGGGCACCAGGGTCTCTCAAATCTCCACTGAAGAACTTACGCATGTAACCAAACACCGCCTGTACCCCAATAACTAAGGAAAAATAAAATTAAAAAATACGTACACTTTGATAAAGGTTGCAGAAGAAAACTAATGTTGCTGCATAGTTCTAAAAAAAAAACCTACCAATGCTGGTAAGGTTGGGGAGAAAAGGGAAGACTCATGTGCTGCTGGTGGGAGTGGAAATTAGTTCAGCCCTTGTGGAAACAGTGTGGTGATTCCTCAGAGAGCTAAAAAGAGACTGCCGTGCAGCCCAGCGCTCCACTACGGAGGATACACTGAGTTTTTACTCGGCGCAGTGGTTCCAGGCCACCGCCTCAGTTCCTGACACCCACCAGCCGGTAATTTCAGAGTGTCTGTGAATCTGCATATTTGAAAACCACGCTCTTTAGTTCCTGGGAGTCTTTGGTGTACTCCGATTCCACTCTTTGGGAGCACGTTTTTTTTTTTTTTTTAATCTCATTCTGTCGCCTAGGCTGGGGTGCAGTGACACCATCTTGGCTCACTGTAACCTCCACCTCCAGGGTTCAAGCGATTCTCCCACTTCAGCTTCCCGAGTAGCTGGGATTTCAGGCACCTGCCGTCACGTCTGGCTAATTTTTGTGTTTTTGTAGAGATGAGGTCTTGCCGTGTTGGCCAGGTTGGTTTTGAACTCCTGACCTCCGGTCATCCACCTGCCTCAGCCTCCCAAGTGCTGGGATTACAGGCGGGTAACCACATGTTCCTTTTTTCTTCTTCTTCCTCCCCCCAAGTTCTTTTTTTTTTCTTTTTTCTTTTTTTTCCCCATTTTATCTTCTCACCCAGGCTGAAGTGCAGTGGCGTGATCTTGGCTCACTGCAAACTCTGCCTCCGGGTTCAAATGACTCACCTGCCTCAGCCTCCAGAGTAGCTAGAATTACAGGTGCCCGCCACCACACCTGGCTAATTTTTGTATTTTTAGTAGAGATGGGGTTTCACCATGTTGACCAGGCTGGTTTCGAACTCCTGACCTCAAGTGATCCTCCTGCCTTGGCCTCCCAAAGTGCTGGGATTACAGGCATGAGCCATCGCTCCCGGCCCCCTCTGGGTTCTTACCTGGGTCTTCTTCTTTTAGTTGTAGTTTGTGGGAACGAAGTGCTTGGAAGGCTCTTTGGGTCACCCTGTCTCTGGTCATGGCATACCCGGAAGCAAGTTGTCGTTTCTCTGCCTGGCTGTAGCTTTCCATCCTCCTCCCCTGCCACGTCAAGGCAAAGGCAGATCAACTGGCTGGGGAAAGCCCGGTGGTTTTCATGTTACCCCTGACTAGAAACAAGGGCAGGAAGGAGGAAGCGCCTCTCTCTTTAGGGGACATTCCATCCAGGAGCAGGAGACACAGGCTATAGAGCAGATTTTCTTTGGGAACCGGTGAGGTCAAGACCGTCACCCTGAATCCCAATCCCCGCAGAGCCTGCTGGAGTCAACAGGTGGCCCTTTCTCGGGGGGGCTTTCTGGGGAAGGTTAGACCCTCTGTGTCTTCTCTCTCCCTTCCCTCCAGAGACCTGCCTGCCTTGGCCGGGGTCCACTCCAGAGGCGACTTGCTGGGAGGCTGGGAGGGAGAACAAGGCGGGAGTTCTTGCTGTTGTGTCCTCACATTTGCTCCAGTTTCTGAATGGTTATTGCTGCCACACAAGAAAACAATTGATTTTTAGAATGTTTGTCCAGGCCCCAGCCACCGTTAGTAAATTCCCAGAATGATGATGGAGTCCTTTCTTTTGTTCTAGATAGACAATCAGACTGTCCCCCCGAACAGCGATCATCTTGTCTCCTGAATTCCGGTAGTCATCGTTCTCACTGGTATCTCGAGTCATAATATTAGCCGGCACGCGGAGAACAACATTGAATAAAAATGATAGCAAGTGTCCTTGGGGCGCCGCTGCTCTTAGTGGCAACTCCTCTGGTGTGGGAGAATATGCTTCTGCCTTGAAATGGATCACTCTCACTTTGTCGAGAAAGGATTACTCTTGTGCTCCTTCTACAAACTCCGGAAGGAATCTTCTATTTCCCCCAGCACCGTTGGCAGCTTCCGTAGAGCTCACGGCACTTTTTACTGTGTCTGTTGATTTGATTTAATATATGGATTGATTTTTCTAATATTAAATTGTACCCGAGTCCTGGAATGATCTGTACTTTGCCGTGGTCAGCTACGTTTTGAGCACATTTTAACTTAGATTTTCCAGCTGCGGCTTTAGGACTTTTGCATGTGAGATGTGTCGGTTGGGTTTGTGTGTGTGTGTGTACTTTGTATGAGAGTTACATTGACTTTTCTACTTTTTCTTCAACAATGGGAAAAAACTCAAATATAATTTTTCCTAATTTGAGAAGCTTTCCAGGTATTTTTAAAAAATAGTTTATCAGTTTTATAAATCTGATTTCATCATTTTTCTACATTTTCTTAAATCAGTACTAATGAATGAATCTCTTTCAATAAAATCACTATTAAAAAAATTTAAAATAGATTAGCTTTTGGTGATACAAAGTACAGTATTTCATCATTTTTAATCCCTTCTATATTTGTGGCTGCGTAGCTTTTCTCAGTTGTAATTATACTTTCATCTTTCTGGATTAGATTTGTCAGTCATTCATATATTTTATAGTTTTCTCAAATGATTCTCTTTTTTTGATACAAGGCATATATCTATTTTTGAATTTCTCAGTTAACTGATTCTACCCGAACCCTAAGTATATAATTATCCCTATTACTTTTACGTCTGACTTTTCCAAATTTCAAAAAAATGTTTTCTTTTCCTCTTTTCAAATTATTTATTTATTTATTTATTTTTTGAGACAGAGTCTCGCTCTTGTTACCCAGGCTGGAGTGCAATGGCGCGATCTCGGCTCACCGCAACCCTACGCCTCCTGGGTTCAGGCAATTCGCCTGCCTCAGCCTCCTGAGTAGCTGGGATTACAGGCACGTGCCACCATGCCCAGCTAATTTTTGTATTTTTAGTAGAGACGGGGTTTCACCTTGTTGACCAGGATGGTCTCAATCTCTTGACCTTGTAATCCACGCGCCTCGGCCTCCCAAAGGGCTGGGATTACAGGCGTGAGCCACTGCGCCCGGCCGATTTTTATATTTTTAGTAGAGATGGGATTTCACCATGTTGGCCAGGATGGTCTCGATCTCCTGACCTCGTGATCCACACGCCTCGGCCTCCCAAAGGGCTGGGATTACAGGCGTGAGCCACTGCGCCCAGCTTTACTTACTTACTTACTTACTTATTTATTGTGATGCAGTCTTGCTCTGCTGCCCAGGCTGGAGTGCAGTGGTGCAATCTCAGCTCACTGCAACCTCCACCTCCTGGGTTCATGCGATTCTCCTGTCTCAGCCTCCCAAGTAGCTGGGATGACACCATGCTTGTCTAATTTTTGCATTTTTTTAGTAGAAACAAGGTTGCACCATGTCAACCCCACTGGTCTCGAACTCCTGATCTCAAATGATCCTCCTGCCTTGGCCTTTCAAAGTGCTGGGATTACAGACGTGAGCCACCAAACCTGGCCCAAAATAATGAAATTATTTTAATGCTGCTAATCACCTCTGAGAACAACTTTCATTAATCTCTGCATGTTTGAGTTATGTAATCTTCTCAGTCATTTACTTTCACATACATGATCTTGCATTTGTATTCATTGATCAGGGGCGTTTGCAGTTTCAGAGTGATCAGGGCTCTGTGCTCCACTGTTGACTGTAATATGAAATCCTAGTTTCTCTGGGTGTGAGTTCCTACTAAGATCTGCTTATTTCAGCTTTGAAAGGTTCATTTTCTCGTGATCTAGCATATAATCCTATTTTTATAACTGTTTCTGGAATGTTTTAAGAGGTGTAGTCTTTTTTCCTACGGCAGTCTGTATATTACCTCTTCTTTTTCCTATGTGTAGCTAATCATCTAATAATTACAATCATATTGCTGAAATTCTCATCTTGAAAGACAACATGGCTTAATGGAAAGAAAAGAATGTTTTAGAGTGAAGGTAAATCACGGTTCAAATCTGAATTTTATTATGATTAGTGGCATAATCTTATTCAGGTCACCTAATATCTGAACCTCCCTTATGCCTTAGTGAAACAAGGACATCAATGAATACCTACCTTTAGCCAGGCGAGGGGGCTCACACCTGCAATCCCAGCACTCTGGGAGACGGGGGCCGGTGGCTCACCTGAGGTCAGGAGTTCGAGATCAGCCTGACCAACATGATGAAACCCCATCTCTACTGAAAATATATAAAACATATATACAAAAAAACCCCCAAAAACAAACAAACAAAAAACATACACACACACACACACACACAGCTGGGAGTGGTAGCGCTGAGGCAGGAGAATCACTTGAACCTGGGAGGTGGAGATTGCAGTGAACTGAGATTGCACCACTGCACTCCAGCCTGGGTGACATAGTGAGACTCCATCTCAATAGAAAATAAGGGCTGGGCATGGGGGCTCATGCCTGTAATCCCAGCACTTTGGGAGGCTGAGACGAGTGGATCACCTGAGGTCAGCAGTTCTAGGCCAGCCTGACCAACATGGTAAAACCCAGACTCTAATAATATACAAAAATTAGTAGGGTGTGGTGGTGGGCACCTGTACTCCTGGCTACTTGGGAGGCTGAGGCAGGAGAATCACTTGAACCTGGGAGGCAGAGATTGCAGTGAGCCAAGATCATGCCACTGGACTCCAACCTCGGTGACAGAGCAAGACTCTGTCTCAAAAAAATAAAAGCAGCAGCAATATGAATGAATGAAGGCGCTGCTCTCTGAGCCCACACTGTGGTAGGTGCCTGTGAGCAATATGAATGAATGAAGGCGCTGCTCTCTGAGCCCACACTGTGGTAGGTGTGTGTGAGCAATAGGAATGAATGAAGGCACTGCTGTCTGAGCCCACACTGGTAGGTGTGTGTGAGCAATATGAATGAATGAAGGCACTGCTGTCTGAGCCCACACTGTGGTAGGTGCGTGTGAGCAATATGAATGAATGAATGAAGGCACTGCTGTCTGAGCCCACACTGTGGTAGGTGCCTGTGAGCAATATGAATGAATGAAGGCACTGCTCTCTGAGCCCACACTGTGGTAGGTGTGTGAGCAATATGAATGAATGAAGGCACTGCTGTCTGAGCCCACACTGTGGCAGGTGCGTGTGAGCAATATGAATGAATGAAGGCGCTGCTCTCTGAGCCCATACTGTCGTAGGTGTGTGAGCAATATGAATGAATGAATGAAGGCGCTGCTCTCTGAGCCCACACTGTGGTAGGTGCGTGTGAGCAATATGAATGAATGAATGAAGGCGCTGCTCTCTGAGCCCACACTGTGGTAGGTGTGTGAGCAATATGAATGAATGAAGGCACTGCTCTCTGAGCCCACACTGTGGTAGGTGCGTGTGAGCAATAGGAATGAATGAATGAATGAAGGCGCTGCTCTCTGAGCCCACACTGTGGTAGGTGCGTGTGAGCAATATGAATGAATGAAGGCGCTGCTCTCTGAGCCCACACTGTGGTAGGTGCGTGTGAGCAATAGGAATGAATGAATGAAGGCACTGCTCTCTGAGCCCACACTGTGGTAGGTGTGTGTGAGCAATATGAATGACTGAATGAAGGCACTGCTCTCTGAGTCCACACTGTGGTAGGTGCGTGTGAGCAATATGAATGAATGAATGAAGGCGCTGCTCTCTGACCCCACACTGTGGTAGGTGTGTGTGAGCAATATGAATGAATGAATGAAGGCACTGCTGTCTGAGCCCACACTGTGGTAGGTGCGTGTGAGCAATATGAATGAATGAAGGCGCTGCTGTCTGAGCCCACACTGTGGTAGGTGCGTGTGAGCAATATGAATGAATGAATGAAGGCGCTGCTGTCTGAGCCCACACTGTGGTAGGTGTGTGTGAGCAATATGAATGAATGAAGGCGCTGCTCTCTGAGCCCACACTGTGGTAGGTGCGTGTGAGCAATAGGAATGAATGAAGGCACTGCTCTCTGAGCCCACACTGTGGTAGGTGCGTGTGAGCAATAGGAATGAATGAAGGCACTGCTCTCTGAGCCCACACTGTGGTAGGTGCGTGTGAGCAATAGGAATGAATGAAGGCACTGCTCTCTGAGCCCACACTGTGGTAGGTGTGTGAGCAATATGAATGAATGAAGGCACTGCTGTCTGAGCCCACACTGTGGTAGGTGCGTGTGAGCAATAGGAATGAATGAAGGCACTGCTCTCTGAGCCCACACTGTGGTAGGTGTGTGTGAGCAATATGAATGAATGAAGGCACTGCTCTCTGAGCCCACACTGTGGTAGGTGCGTGTGAGCAATATGAATGAATGAAGGCACTGCTCTCTGAGCCCACACTGTGGTAGGTGCGTGTGAGCAATATGAATGAATGAAGGCACTGCTCTCTGAGCCCACACTGTGGTAGGTGCGTGTGAGCAATATGAATGAATGAATGAAGGCGCTGCTCTCTGAGCCCACACTGTGGTAGGTGTGTGTGAGCAATATGAATGAATGAAGGCGCTGCTCTCTGAGCAGTGTGGGCTCAGAAAGCAGAGCCTTCATTCATTCATTCATATTGCTCACTCGCACCTACCACAGTGTGGGCTCAGGTTTCTATATGTAGGTCAGGCTGGTCTCAAACTCCTGACCTCAGGTGAGCCTCCTGCCTCGGCCTCCCAAAGTGCTGGGATTATAGGCATGAGCCACTGCACTGGGCCTATCTTCAAGTTTTTTTTTTAGTTTTACTTTAGGTGCATAGTATATCTGGCATTTCTCCCCATGTTATCACTCCCCACTTTCCCTCACCCACTGTTGTCTCTCCCCTATCCCCTGCAACTGTCCCCTGTGTGTGATGCTTCTTTCCCTGAGTCCATGTGTTCACATTATTTAACACCCACCTATGAGTGAGAACATGTGGTGCTTGGCTTTCTGCCATTGGGTCAGTTTGCTGAGAACGATGGTTTCCAGATTCATCCAAGTCCCTACAAAGGACACAAACTCATCATTTTTTGTGGCTGCATAGTATTCCATGGTGTATATGTACCACATTTTCTTTGTCCAGTCTATCATTGATGGGCATTTGGGTTGGTTCCAGGTCTTTGCTATTGTACACAGGGCTGCAATGAACATTCATGTGCATGTGTCTTTATAATAGAATAATGTATAGTTCTTTGAGTATATACCCAATAGTGGGATTGCTGGGTCAAATGGAATTTCTATTTCTAGGTCCTGAGGAATTGCCACACTGTCTTCCACAATGGTTGAACTAATTTACACTCCCACCAACAGTGTAAAAGTGTTCCTATTTCTCCACATCCTCTCCAGCATCTGTTGTCTCCAGATTTTTTAATGATCGCCATTCTAACTGGCGTGAGATGGTATCTCAATGTGGTTTTGATTTGCATTTCTCTAATGACCAGTGATGATGAGCATTTTTTCATATGTTTGTTGGCCTCATGTATGTCTTCTTTTGAAACTTGTCTGTTCGTATCCTTTGCCCACTTCTTAATGGGGTTGTTTGTTTTTTTCTTGTAAATCTGTCTTAGTTCTTTGTAGATTCTGGATATCAGGCCTTTGTCAGATGGGTAGACTGCAAAAATTTTTTCCCATTCTGTTGGTTGCCAGTTCACTCTAATGACTGTTTCTTTTGCCGTGCAGAAGCTGTGGAGTTTAATTAGATCCCGTTTGTCTATCTTGGCTTTTGTTGCCAATGCTTTTGGTGTTTTAGTCATGAAGTCCTTGCCTATGCCTATGTCCTGGATGGTTTTGCCTACATTTTCTTCTAGTGTTTTTATGGTGTTAGGTTTTATGTTTAAGTCTTTAATCCATCTGGAGTTAATTTTAGTGTAAGGTGACAGGTAGGGGTCCAGTTTCTGCTTTCTGCACATGGCTAGCCAGTTTTCCCAACATCATTGATTAAACATGGAGTTCTTTCCCCATTGCTTGTTTTTGCTGGGTTTGTCAAAGGTCAGATGGTTGTAGATGTGTGGTGTTTCCTCTGGGGTCTCTGTTCTGTTCCATTGGTCTATGTCTGTTAAGACTGCTGTGACTTCGTGTCTTTTTCTAGTTTCAGGGAGATTTCCATGAGAACTTGAGAAAAACACATCAGAAATTGGTGTCTCCATGCCTCTTAATCCGGAAGTCAAGATTATCCTACAGTCATTGCATTCATATTCTCAAAACGCCTAACATGTTTCAGATCAGAAGTTTTAGGCTTTGGCTGGGTGCAGTGGCTCACGCCTCTAATCCCATTGCTTTGGGAGGCTGAGGTAGGAGGATAGCTGAGGCTAGGAGTTCAAGATTGTCATGGGAAATGTAGTGAGACCCCATCTCTTCAAAAAATTGAATACATAAAAAATCAGCCAGGCATGGTGGCACACATGTGTTGTACTGGCTACTCAGGAACCTGAAGCAGGAGGTTCACTTGAGCCCAGGAGTTTGAGCCTGCAGTGAGCTGTGATTGTACCACTGCATTCTAGCCTGGGTGACAGAGCAATGTTCTATCTCAAAATAAATAAATAAAAAGTTTTAAGATGAAATTATTCTCTGAAGATTAAAAAATACCCTGCAACGTTTGGAGTAGATAGAAGACAAGGTTTGATGCAATTGATTTGCTCCTGCTCTTCTTTGGAGGAAAGAAGAGGGGACAACAGCAGCACTAGGAAGTGCCATCAGCCCACCCCAACTCTCATATTCACCCCTGACATGGTTTGGCTGTGTCCCCACCCAAATCTCATCTTGAATTCCCACGTGTTGTGGGAGGGACCCAGTGGGAGGTACCTTTATAACGGGGCAGGTCTTTCCCGTACTGTTCTCGTGATGGTGAATAAGTCTCATGAGATCTGATGGTTTTGAAAAGAGGTTGTCTGCTGCACAAGCCCTCTCCCCTGCCTTCCGCCATGATTGTGAGGCCTCCTCAGACATGCGGAAGTGTGAGTTCAGTTAAACCTCTTTCTCATGTAAATTGCCCAGTCTCAGGTATGTCATTATCAGCAGCATCCAAAGAAACTAATACAACCCCGTTACCTCTTTTTTATTTAAGAGACAGGGTCTCACTCTCTTGTCCAGGCTGGAGGGCAGTGGCACAATCATAGCTCACTGCAGCCTCAAACTCCTGGGCTCAAACAATCCTTCTGCCTTGACCTCCAGAGTGGCTGGGACCAAAGCATAGTGCCATCGCACCTGGCTAAGTTTTTAAATTTTTTGTAAAGATAGGGTCTGGCTATGTTGTCCAGGCTGGTTTCAAACTCCTGGCCTCAAGCAGTTCTCCCGCCTCAGCCTCCCACAGTATTGGGATTGTAGGCATTAGCCGCCGTGCCAGGCCTGGCTTTCGTCCTTTGCTGTGGTTAGCTGATATTTTCCATTCTAATGTAAAGTGTGCATAAAAGCATTTTTCCCTATTTTTATTGTTCTGCGTTATGTAACGTGTATAAAAACTCTTTGCTTGTTGTTCAGCTCCCCTGGGAAATGGGCTTCCCAGGGGTGCCGGATTGCTGGAGGCAACGAACCTCGCTGGGTTGTCTAGACCTTTCTTTTGCTTTTACCAACCGTGTGAGGATAAGGTGGTTGAGGAACGAGGAGAGCCTGCAGAGTGTAAAATTCCATGAGCAGGAGCAGAGAATGAGGAGGCTGTGCTGGCTGGTCCTGCCCGAATAGCAGCAGCACCCTTGCACCGCACAGAGTTAAACATCCCAGATCCGGAGGACCCTACCTTGTGTCTCCAGCAGCTGCAAGAGCTATATTAGGGCCTCTGAACCACGAGAAGCCATGCGTCTATTCCTGCTCTAGGTCGAAATGTTTGTTTCTATAAATTTTTGTGGCCTTGGCTTGATGACTCAGGAACTAGGAGAGTGGGGGTGTGCGCGGAAGTGCTGGCCTGGCGAGGTATCCTTAGCATGGCACACTTACAGGGTTGGCCCTTAGCTGGTTTCTGGAAAATCGGATTTCTGGAGGGGTCTCACCATTCCTAAAACTTCTAAGAGTGGTTCTTCATGGTTAAATTGTTTGTTCAAACATCAGGGTTTATGCTAAGCACCTGTTTTCCTTTTGGGAGTCTCATTTATTCATTTTTAAGAGGTAGGATCTTACTCTCTTGCCCAGGCTGGAGTGCAGCGGCACAACCAGAGTTCACTGCAGCCTCAACCTCCTGGCCTCAAGCAATGCTGCAGCCTCAGCCTCCCAAAGTGCTGGGATTATACACGTGATCCACTGCTCCTGCCCCTGTTTGAGAGTCTTGAATTTTAGCATGTGCTAGGCAGAGAGTGCCTGCATGACCAGTCCCCAGTGAAAACCCTGGACATTCATTCAGGAAGGAACTTTCCTCCTGAGCAGCATTTCGCATCTATTGCCACTACTCATTATTAGGGGAGTGAAGCACGTCCTGCTTATGCCACTGGGGGAGGATTGTGAAATCTTGAGCCTGGTTTCCTCTGCATTTTGCCCCACATTCTGGTTCCTTTTGATGACTGCATGTTGTATTCTTTCTCCATAGTAAATTATGGCTATGCATACAGCTGTATGCTCGGTCTTGGGAGGATTTTACCCAGCTCCTACTGAAGATGGTGTTGCTCAGGTTCAAGCGTCTCTGACACTAGCACTCTGGGAGGCCCATGTGGGAGGGTGGCTTGAGGTCAGGGGTTTGAAGTTACAGTGAGCTGTGATGACACCACTTGCCCGGGTGACAGAGCAAGGCCCTATTTCAAAAAAGAAAAAAAAATAGATTATTAGGTTGGTGCAAAAGTAGTAGCAGTTTTTGCCATGCTGGTAGAGTGAGAGCCGTCGGGAATCTGTCTCCCCACCTGGACAAGGATCACACTGGCAGGGTCTGTCTGCCGTAAGTGGAGTCCATGGAAGGCCTGAAACTTCCAGAAGAATGCTTGGTGGTGGGGGCAAAGGCGGCTCCCCATTCCCCACCCACAACATCGTCCTTGTGTCTCAGGAAGCTGTGCGTGTTTGCACATAGTTTGCGGTAACGCGGTTAAATGAAAACCTCCTGTCCTCCAACTATTAGGGACCTGTGTTCTGATCACTGATCGATGCTTCTGATTACAGAGGTGCAGGCAGAGAGGCTGGTATCCATTGCTGGTGCACCTGGCCCCTGCTGCAAGCCCCTCACCCTCTGGTTGAAGTTGCTTTGAGGGGATTTAAAGGTCCCGTGTCCTGTTTCTCCATCTCCCCTCCCCTCACTTCCCCACTTCCGGTTTCCCCCTTTGGGGAGACAGACGTTAAAGAGTAGGACATTCAAAAGCAATTGCATATAGAAGGAACCCTAGAAGGTGACTACACATGCCCAGGGAAAGGTACGGGCACAGAAAAGGCCTGAGAAGACGTTCAGTTTAATCAGATGGATCATTGGCATAGACACAAGGCGCTCAGGCTCGGGTGGTAAGGGCAGCTCCCCGTCCCCCGCCCACGGCCCCGTGCTAGTGCTACGGGAAGCTGTGTCGGCATTCCAGGAGTACCTTGCACACCATTTGTGGGAACTCGGTTAAGTGAAAACATTCCATCCTCCAAATATCAGAGATCTGTGTTCTGATCACTGATCAGTGCAGTGTTTCCTTCCTCTGAACCTTGATGAGTTCATCTGGCTGGATACAAACAACTGAATCCATTATTTAGTCTTTACATTTTATTTATTTTTTTGAACAGGTAATAAATGATATGGTTAAAATGTCAAAAATGATGAAAAGACATTTAAGGGTAGGCAGGGTGGCTCACATCTGTAGTCCTAGCTCCCAGCACTTTGGAATGCTGAGGCGGGAGGATGGCTTGAGGCCGGAAGGTTGCAGTTATTGTGAGCTGTGATCACACCACTGCACTCCAGCCTGGGCGGCAACAGAAACAGGAAACAAAGACAAAAACAATATAAGTAATTCAAAGCAAGTTAAAAAACGACAAACACAATAGCAAAAAATAAATCCTGGGAGAGCAGAGAATCGGATTTCCAGAGATACCACTTATTACATCAACACATCCAGTTTTCAGCAAAAAAAAATCACAAAGCATAAAAGAAATAAGAATGGCCCATTCCAAGAAAAAGAAACACAAAAAACAGAAATTGTTCCTGAAAAAGACCTGAGAGCAGATCTAATAAACGAGGACTGAAGAAAGACATTGAGAAAGTCAGGAAAATACTTTTGAAGCAAATTGAAATATCAGCAAAAAGACAGAAAACCTAAAATGAAAAATAAGAGAAATTCTAAAGCCAGGAAGTATAACAATGGAAATGAAAAATTCACTAGAGGGGTTCAAATAGGCAGAAGGAAGAATCAGCAAACTTGAAGATAGGACAAAGAAAATTACCAGGACTGAGGAAATGAATGAAAAAAGATAGAAGGAACAGGCACTAAACCTCAGGGATCTGAGGCACCGTCAAGTGGACTGATTGACCTGTCGTGGGAGTCCCAGAGGAGGAGGAGATAGAGGAGGGGACAGGGAGTATTTGAAGAAAAAATGGTTGAAAACTTCCTAAATTTGATGAAAAACATTAAACATTCAAGGAGCTTACCAGTCTCCAGGTAAGATTAACTCAAGGGGACCCACAATTAGACGTATTATAATCAAACTTTCAAAAGACGAAGAATCTTGACAGCAGTAAGAGAGGCGTCTCATCACACATGAGAATGTCAATAAGATTGTCAGCACGTTTCTCACCAGAAACTTTGGATGCCAGAAGGCAGTGGGCTGATATTTTCAAAATGATAAAAGAAAAAATCCCTGCCAATCAATCAAGAATCCAATATTCACCAAAATTTGTCCTTCAAAAGTCAGGGAGAAATTAAGACATTCTTAGATAAACAAAAGCTGAGGGAGTTTGTTATGACAACACTTGCCCTGCAACAGATGCTAAGGGGAGTCCTTCAAGGTGAAATTTAAGGACACCGGAATGTACCTTGAAGCTGTACGAAGAAATAAAGGTCGCAGTAGAGGTGCAATGTATGGGCGATTGTGAAATCTAGTATTATCGTAACATTGGTTTGTAACTCTGCATTTTGTTTTCTACATAATGTAAGACATTAATGTATTTTTAAAAATTGCTAGTTATGGTTTTGGCCATGTAATGTATAAAGAAGGAATTTTGTGACATCAACGAGTGAAAGGAGTGGGAATGGAGGTGTGAAGGAGTAGGATTTTTGTATGTTACTGCAGTTAGGCTGGTGCAGATCCAAATGAGAGTGTATAACTTTAGTATATTAAATGTAATCCCCATGGTAACGAAAAAGAAAATAGATACAAAATATACAAAAAAGGAAATGAGAAAGGAATTTAAATATTTCACTACAAAAAGATCAGCTACACACGAAAGAAGACAGCAATGCAGGAAATGAGGGACCAAAAGCTGTACGGTGTGTGAGAAATAAATAGGAAAATGACAGAAGTAGGTTCCTCCTTAGGAGGCCGTCTAAAAACGGAAGGATATTCTGGCACATGCCACAACGTGGATGAACCTTGAGGACTTCATGCAGCATGAAATAAGTCAGACACAAAAAAGACATGATTCTACTTGCATGAGATACTTGGAGTAGTCACTGTCCGGGAGAGAAAGTAGAAAGGTGGTCGTCAGGGGCTGGAGGGTAGGGAGAATGAGGAGCTGTTGTTTCATGGGTGGGGTTTCAGTTTTGCAGGAAGAACAGAATTCGGAAGCTGGATGGTGGTGGTGGTCACACAACATGGTGATTGCATTTAATACTGTACCTGTACACCTAAAGGTGATTGTCATGGTACAGTTTATGTTATGTATATTTTACCAAAAGAAAAAAAGTAGTTGTCATGAGAGCATGCTCTACCACTCGTGCGCCCCACCTGCCAGACATGCTGAAGAATAAATTGCTATTATTAGTTTTTTGGGAGTGAGTATGTGTCTGGATATTTTTATATGAGTATTCGTGCCAAGAAATCAGATTATATATTCTCCTTGACCTCCCGTTTTTTTTTTTTTTTGTTTTTTTTGAGATAGTTTAGCTCTTATTACCCAGGCTGGAGTGCAATGGCGCAATCTCGGCTCACCGCAACCTCCGCCTCCTGGGTTCAGGCAATTCTCCTGCCTCAGCCTCCTCAGTAGCTGGGATTACAGGCACGCGCCACCATGCCCAGCTAATTTTTTGTATTTTTAGTAGAGACGGGGTTTCACCGTGTTGACCAGGATGGTCTCAATCTCTTGACCTTGTGATCCACCCGCCTCGGCCTCCCAAAGTGCTGGGATTACAGGCGTGAGCCACCGCGCCCGGCCGACTTCCCGTTTTTTAAACCAGATCGTAGCATACTAAAATACAGTTGTATACCTTACTTCTTCAACTTGAGAAGCTATCTGGAAGATCTTAGAGATCCTCCCATAGATCCATAGATCCTGGAGACTTTTTTTTTCTTTTTTGAGACAGAGTTTCACTCTGTCGCTCTGTCACCCAAGCTGAAGTACAGTGGCGTGATCTCAGCTCACCGCAACCTCCAGGTTCAAGTGATTCTCCTGCCTCAGCCTCCCGAATAGCTGGAATTACAGGCATGGCTAATCTTTGTGTTTTTAGTAGAGATGGGGTTTGCCATCTTGGCCAGGCTGGTCTTGAACTCCTAGCCTCAAGTGATCTGCCTGATTGGACTCTCAAAGTGCTGGGATTACAGGCGTGAGCCATGGTGCTTGGGTGCATCTAGGAGATTTCTAAATCCACATTTTTTTTTAGCTGTTAGGCACTCCCTGACACCGTCCTGCCTGCACCTCAAAAGCAGCCTTTCCCCAGTATGTTCTCCTGGCTTCTAATTAGTTTCATAGTCCCTTCAGTATCGCAAACTAGACACCTCCGCGTCACTCTTGCCTCCTACCTTTCCTGCCCATCCGGTCAGTTCCATCTGAAATGCCCTTTTCTTGTATCTAGTCTTCTCCAATCTCCATCCTCTACCTTGGCTGCCTTTCAGTTGTCCTACCTAAGACCCCTTCCCCAGCCAGCTCTGCCCCATCCAGTCTAGCCTTCATACTGTCCGTAGATTGATCTTTGGTGAGCAAAGGTCTGCTGCACTCATACCCAAGCCTGGGCGGGTTCTACTGACTCTGTATGGAAGATGAGCCCCCAGCCCACCTTGACCTTCTGGGTCCAGCTTGTCTTGCTCTTTTCCCATAGGGATCCTCAATCCAGCATGAAGGGTGGTCAGTCGCTGTTCCCAGGCACCCTGCCTCCTTCCTAGCATCCTCACCGTTGCTCAGGCCGCTCAGCTCATCTCATCTCCCTTGCAGATCATTAGAATCCTTTCCTCCTTTAAAGGGTCATTGCAAAACCCGTGGAGAATGACCTCCCTGGACCCTGCGTCCCCGACGTTGTCCTGCCTTAGCACAATGCTTTTAGGTCAATTACGGTACTCACTTGATTCTGCCTGGGGTAATGGATTGCAAGCCCCTGGAAGCCAAGCTGTGCCTTATGCTTCGGGGATTTAGTCAACCGATTTGAATGGAGTCTCAGGTAGACATTTCTTCCTATCTCCTTGTTACCCTTTGACGCCCACCTACTTTTCCTGTAGATTGCTCTCCTCCCTTTGATTTTGCAGTGATTTTTTTTTAAGGATTATTTTACCTCCTTGTGAAAATTTCAGCTGGTTGGTCTTGATGAATGTTGTGCAGTCGTGGCACTCCTGCAGCTTCTTGCCCTGGTTCAAGTTCATTACTTCCACTCACACAGCAGTGGGAAACCACGGACGCGGTCCTTCACAGGTTCACTTTCTGCGCTTCTTGCTGAGTGGATCGTGATGTGTGGAAGCTGGAGCAGGGAAAATGAGGCCTGGTCAGAGTGAATTACACTCTTTCTCTCTGCAGCTACTTGTTCATTCAAGATCCATGACAGAATTTAACCAAAGCTTCTGCATCCAGAACCTCCTGCATTCCATGTAAGGTTGCAGATCCAGGAAGAGGGAGGGTCACCTTTGTCTTTGGGGGCATGTGAGTCTGTAATGGCAGTTTCCTGGGACCCCGCAGGGTCTGAACAGGTTTTGTTCATCAGACCAGTTCTTTTCTGGTGGAAGAGATTTCAGACATGTGCGGGGTTCTGTGTGAAAGGCGTGGATGCCCTCGCTGGAAATGGAGCACCCATGGAGAATTCCTGCGATTCTGACAAAGAGGAGACTTGAGGAACATCTGTTTCGGCAATTGCCGTTTGCATTAAAGCTCTGGAAAGCCATCGCTCCCAGTTTCCCACCAAATTCCTGCCTGAATTCCCAGATAGGAAACACTATAACTCTCAAGCTTTGAAAAGAGCTTGGGATCCTGGGATCCTGTGCCAGGACCAAGAGCTGGGGTTTCCACTGTCAGGGGAAGGCAGTACAAGATAGGGGTGAATATCAGGGTTCTGGCCAGGTGTGGTGGCTCACGCCTGTAATTCCAGCACTTTGGGAGGCTGAGGGGGTGGATCACCTGAGGTCAAGAGTTTGAGACCTGTCTAACCAATGTGGCAAAACCCTGTCTCTACTAAAAATGCAAAAATTAGCCAGGCATGGTGGCAGGTGTCTTTAATCCCAGCTACTCAGGAGGATGAGGCAGAAGAATCGCTTGAACCCGGGGGGTGGAGGTTGCAATAAGCTGAGATCACACCATTGCACTCCAACCTCGGTGACAGAGAAAGACTCCATCTAAAAAAAAAAAAGAATTAGCCAGGTGTCGTGACACGCAACTGTGGTCCTAGCTACTTGGGAGGCTGAGACGGGAGGATCACTGGAACCCAGGCATTCAAGGCTGCAGTGAGCTGTGATCGCGCCACTGCACTCCTGGGTGTCAGAGCGAGATCCTGTCTTGAGAAAAACAAAACAAGAAACAATTATGGTTCTGAGCTGAGCCCCGCTCTGCCTCGTGGCAGCTGCATGGCCTTGATACAGTTATTTTTAACCCCTTCTTGCCTACGTTTTCTCATTGGTAAAATGCGGAAAGGGAGAACCCATTTATAGCGGTGGCATGGAATTAAACAAGGTGATACATGTGAGGCCCTGAGCTCAGTGCCTGGCACATAGCACGTGTTGAGTAAGTATCTCCTATTAACTTACCACTCCCTGAAATGATTAAGAATGGCCTCTGGTGGCTGGCCTGAGGTGCAAGAGTGAGGCCACACAGAGCCATTTAGATTTCAGGTGGACTCTATGTACCTGGAAGCCATAAATGCATTCCCATGGTAGGAAAAGCTGGGATCAGGGGACAGTAATCCAGACAGACCATGTCGGTGAATGACCTTCCAACAGGCCATGAAAAGCACAGGCAGACTGCTGGGGCTGGGATCTCAGCTCTGCTCCCTGCATAAGCGTCTGCAAGCTACTGGCCCTCTTTGAGCCTCAGTTTTCCCATCTGTCAAATGGGCTTCAGGAAGACTTAAATGAATCAGTATGTGTCCCAGCACTTTGGGAGGCTGTGGCAGGTAGATTGCTTGAGGTCAGGAGTTGGAGACCAGCCTGGGCAACACAGCAGGACCTCGTCTCTGAAAACATTTTAAAAGATTGGCTGAGCGTGGTGGCATGCATGCTCCTGTAGTTCGAGTTAATCCCGAAGCTGAGGTGGAAGGATCGCTTGAGCTCAGGAGTTTGAGGCTGCGGTGAGCTATGATTGCGCCACTGCACTCCAGCCTGGGTGAGAGCAAGAGCCGGTCTCTCAGAAAAAAAAATTCATATGCGGACATTTTTAAAAACCATGTTGTCCACTCCATGTGTACCCAGTAGGTGCTGGGTATTATGATGGTCATCAGGTTTCCTGGGCCTGGCTTCAGCCTGGCAGCTGGGAAATGCTTTTTTAGGGACTTGGTGTAAAACCTACCTCAGAGATTCCATTTGTCTCCATTCCCCTAAGATTGAGGGTATGGGGGCATAGGGACTAGACTTCTGGGTACAATGCTGATAACTTTTGGGGGTTTTCCCAGCCCTCTTTGTTTGTTAAATTAAGATCTGCTAAAGTGATCATTTCCATAGTCTGAATCTGAATAGAACCTTTATGTCACAGTAGGGTTGGTATAAAGTTATAGATTAGAAAGAAGAGTCTTGATTTGCTGAAGGTCTGTAGAAAACGTGCTGTGTCCTTACATACTTAGGAACCAGAGCTGAGAAATATCTGGAGAGAGCTAGAGATATGGGGGCCTAACCTGACTGTTCCTCCAAGCCTGAGCCTGAACAAATCCCTTTTGCTAAATGACAAGGAAAAAGAGAGTGTATGTGAAAAGAAGACTATTTTCCCAATACTCTCATGCTCAGGACCAAATATACCAAAGCGTGGGGTTTTCTCCAATTATCTGCAAGCATTGGACTGGATGTCCTACAGTTAAGTCGAATTCCGTTACTCTCTACCTGGAGTTAGCATTAGGTCCCGCAGGTCAAGGGCTCTGTTCCACAAGATTGCTCCCACTTAGGACACCATTTCAAAGTCCATGTGGTCACCTGTGCTTCCGACCACAAATCAGACGTTCTCTCTCATTTATTTTCTAGAGCCATTCAAGGATCTCAGGAAAGCACTTTACTAATTATTACCAGTTTATTAGACAAGAACACAACTCAGGGTAAGCCAGAGAGGCATCAGGTAATGGGAGTGCTCCCTGCAGCTTCCACGCCCTCTCTGGGAGCACTGCCTTCCCAGCATCTCCGTGTGTTCACCAACCTGAAAACCCTCTGAACCTCATACGTTAGGGATTTTTATGGAGGTTTCGTCCTGTAGGCGTGATTGATTATTGACCAATCTTCAGCTCTTCTTCACTCTCTGGAGGTCGGGGAGACAGGGCTGAGGTGCCCAAGGTTCTTATTGTGGTTTGGTGTTTCTGGTGATCATCTCCCACCAGAAACCCACCAGAAAGTGCTTCATTAGAACAAAAGACTTTCCTATCACCCAGGAAATGCCAAAGGATTCAGGAGTTCTGGCTAGGAACCGAGGCCAAAGACCAAATATTAGAACAAAAAATGCTCTGTGCCCCTATCACTTGGGGAATTCTAAGTGTTTTAGGAGCTGTGTGCCAGGAAACAGAGATGAGGATTTTATATATATATATATATATATGTTTGGGATGGAGTCTTGCTGTCACCCAGGCTGGAGGCCAGTGACATCATCTCAGCTCACTGCAACCTCCACCTCCTGGACTCAAGTGAGTCTCCTGCCTCAGCCTCCCGAATAGCTGGGATTACAGGTGTGCACCACCACACCCAGCTAATTTTTGTATTTTTAGTAGACACGGGTTTCACCATGTTGCCCAGGCTGGTCTCAAACTCCTGACCTCAAGTCATTCACCCACTTTGGCCTCCCAAAGTGATTGGGATTACAGGCATGAGCCACCGTGCCCAGCCAGTATGTATTTCTTATTATAAATCACAGTATCACAGGGGAAAAACATATCTCGACCAATCTGGGATTCCAAATGTCCTCTCCTAAATGACTAGAAGCAAATACTTCCATGATCTGGACCTCTTCTGCCAAGTCACGTGTACTCCACACTATAGTTTCCCTGCCCATAGGATCCTGAGTGCCCTTCCCCATCGCTTCTTCTCTGGCCAACAATTTGGAATAGCAAATGAGCTGCTCCCTTTGCCAGGGCCAAGATGTGTTTCAGAAGCATCCTTTCTGCTTGTCAGCTTTTGGTCTGTCGTTCCCAGCCAAGAGCACCATCTGTGAGCACTGCCTGGTGCTGCGACGACTTGGCCCAGAGCTCCATGTGGACCTGGGAAATGCACCAGTTCCATACTGCTACGCTCCCTGCTCCCTGAGCTGAGGTTTCGGAGAGGTGAGTGGTCTCGCTCCTCCTCCCACCTTCAAGCTATATTGTTCGAAGGCGTCCTCCTCCTCCTGGTGCTGGCAAGCATGGATTTTTGCCACATCCTGTAGACTATGAGGTTCCCAAGTAGGAGAGAATGGTGCCCATTATACCATGGCCTGGCCAGAAGCTCAAGTGGCCCAGCCCAGTGGACATGTCTTAGTTAAGGTCTCATGTGGTGTTTTTCTTTGTTTATTTTTATTTTTGTTGTTACTGTTTTGACACAGGGTCTTACTCTGTCAACCAGGCTGGAGTGCAGTGGTGCCATCTTGGCTCACTGTGACCTCTGCCTCCCAGGCTCAAGCTATTCTCCTGCCTCCACTTCCCACGTAGCTGGGACTACAGGTGCCTGTATTTGGGACAGAATGCACCAAACTCAGCTAATTTTTGTATTTTAGTGGAGAAGGGATTTCACCGTATTGCCCAAGCTGCCCTCGAACTCCTGGCCTTAAAAGATTCGCCCTCCTTGGCCTGCCAAAGTGCTGGGATTACAGGTGCGAACCACCACACCTGGCTCTTATGACGTCTTTGCAAAAATAGTTCCACATCTTTCAGCTTCTAAGCTACTATGAACAGTTAGACCTCACCAGGGGTGGCAGGTAGTGTACGATGCCCACTGCTAATAGACCAACATTCCAGAGGGAGCACCTAGGAACAAGAACCACAGTGGTCGGGCTGTTTGCCAGTCCAGTGATCTCAGTCTTCTTTTTTTCAGTAAGTACCCCGAAGAGCCTTTTAAGATGTGCATTTCTGTCGTTGTCCTTCCCACTTGAAATTTTGCACAGATGCACTCGATATTATTGTAGCTCTGCAAGAGCCACGGGTAATTTCTAACAATGGCCAACGTTATTTTGTTCTCTAATGTGGGAAGCAGGAAAGTGCCTTTTTAAAGTTTCCTTTCTTTTTAAAGAGTAAGTGCGCTAATAACTTTGTTAAGCCCCATCCTATGTAGCTGTGAGACACGCCAAGCTTACAGGCAGATGGTACATTCTATGTCCTTGTACTTTAACCAGGATATCTGTGCTGGACGTGCTCACAGGCATGGCCCAGCTCTCCACTGCTTTCACCTGTTTAGAAAAGTTTTAAGTTATTAGCCAATTGGGTTTTAGTTTAGATTGTGAGGTCTGGCTCCAACGAATGGAGATCAGACACAGCAGTAAGGACAACCCCAAATGCATAAGGGATGAATTTGTATGTGTTTTCCTTTGTTTGTTGTGTTCTCATGGCAAGATGCTAGTGTGGGTGCCCTTCCTGCAGTCCAGGAAGCAAAAATTGTGTTGCCGGAAGATCCTTTGTCTCCATGCTTACTTTTCTTCACAGCACCGAGCACCTATTTCCAACACTAAGAATCCATTTTCACCCCATTGTGGGTGACACTGTCTCTCTTGAGAATGTAGTTTTGTCTGAGACTATTTAGCCATCCAGCCCCACCTGTGACCAGGGGAGGTGATCTGGGTGAGCTGAGGGTAGCAAGCATGTCTGTCTGAGACTTGGAGCCCCATGGAGTTGGCTTTCAGAGGTGTCAGATTCTAGGCGGACTGGGCCATTCTCCCTTCCCTCTAGCTTTCCACTTCCACTTTCACAAGTACCGGCGGAACGTCTGTCTCTAGGCAAATATCTTGTTCTATATTCAAGATACTATTGTTTTGTTTCGTTTCTTTAAAAATGAAGTTATTAAGGTCAGGTGCAGTGGTTCTCACCTGTAATCCCAGCACTTTAGGAGGCTGAGGAAGGAGGATCACTTGAATCCGGGAGTTCGAGACCAGCCTGGGCGACATAGCAAGACCCCATCTCTATTTTTTAAAGGAACCAGCACTTTGCAGGGTCTCGACTGGTACTTGCAGTCTGTACTTGGGACAAGTATACCAGGAATGCATTATAGAGCCTGTCTCTCTGTATTTCTGGCAGCATGGACAGCAGCGTGCTTTTTGGGAGTCTTTGTTAACTTTGAAGGCAAGATGGTAACTCATTTGTCGCTTGAATTCACTTTCTTAACGATTACCAGAGAGAGTGAAATTTTAGATTTATCTTGTTGAATGATGAGATAAATCGATTTCGTCTCCAGAAGCCACTCACCGCCCCCCATCATTTGGTGGTTAAATCCTCCATTTCCCATTGACTTGCCTCACCTCCCTAATCCTTCAGGAAGTTTTCCCTCTGCTGGGATCTGTTCCTGGACACGCTGCTCTGAATTACTGGCATCTCGTTGCTAACATCTGCTCGGTGTTGTGAAATCGGTGTGAATGAATATTCTTTGAAGGTGAATGCACTCTGCGAGTAGATTGATTGATGTGTGGGCATTTGGGCAAACTCGTGTGCGCAGACACCTGGCTGTCTGCACTGGCTGGAGCCAAGATAGGGGTGCGATGAACTCGTCATGGAGTTGCCCTTTCGAACAGCTCTCTGGGCGCAGAATGCCACACTGATGACCCACAGAGGACCGTGAGGCTTGAAGGCTCACGGTTGTCTGTTGGGTTGGCTCAAGTCCACCTTCTGGCTACTGTCAGCTCTCGCATGAAAGATCCAGCAGATGCTGCACTGAACAGAGAAGGAGTGAGCAGGAGACATCATTCATTCACTGTGAGAGTACATACTGAATGCCTGCTTTGGTGTTCAACATGCACAGATGTTTCAGACCAAGTCCTTGACCTTGCAGAACTCACAGTCTTTCGCTTGTGAGATAGGCATGCAAATCAATGACTGGAATATGAGGGTTTATTTTATTTTATTTTTTTGAGACAGAGTCTTGCTCTTGTTGCCCAGGCTGGAGTGCAGTGGTGTGATCTCGGCTCACCGCAACCTCCGCCTCCCGGTTCAAGTGATTCTCCTGCCTCAGCCTCTCCAGTAGCTGGGATTATAGGCACGCGCCACCACGCCTGGCTAATTTTGTATTTTTAATAGAGACAGAATTTCACTATGTTGGCCAGACTGGTCTTGAACTCCTGACCTCAGGTGATTCACCCACCTTGGCCTCCCAAAGTGCTGGGATTACAGGCATGAGCCACCGCACCCAGCCAGGATACATGGTTTCAAATTCCACAATAGGTACACATGAAGTTAGTAGGAGAGCTAGAAAAAAGTTCCAGTTCTGCCTGATGAGATCAGGAACAAAACAAAAAGAGAACATCAGCTCTGTCTTAGAGAAAGAGACACTCCCCAGATAGACAAGGGACGGAAGGCATCCCGGACAGAGGGACCGGCACACACCTGCATGCAGAGCTGTGAGGGAGCGTGCATTCTATGCCAAGTCTGGGGATGAATACATACAAAAGAAATAGGCATATAAAAAATGATGGGTTTGTGTCCTTTGTAGGGATATGGATGAACCTGGAAACCATCATTCTCAGCAAACTGACACAAGAACAGAAAATCAAACACCGCATGTTCTCACTCATAGGCGGGTGTTGAACAATGAGAACACATGGAAACAGGGAGGGGAGCATCACACACTAGGGTCTGTTGGGGGGAACTAGGGGAGGGACAGCAGGGGGTGAGAAGTTGGGGAGGGATAGCATGGGGAGAAATGCCAGATATAGGTGATGGGGAGGAAGGCAGCAAACCACACTGCCATGTATGTACCTATGCAACTATCCTGCATGTTCTTCACATGTACCCCAGAACCTAAAATGCAGTAAAATATATATTTTTTAAAAAGTATTCATTCAGTAAAAAAAAAAAAAAATAGCTAGTGAGGCTTGAAGGTGTGCTGAGGGGGTATCCCTATATTCAGTTAAAGGTACTGTTCAGGCCGGGTGCAGTAGCTCACACCTGTAATCCCAGCACTTTGGGAGGCCGAGATGGGCGGATCACTTGAGGTCAGGAGTTTGAGGCTAGCCTGGGCAACATGGTGAAACCCCGTGTCTACTGAAAATACAAAAATTAGGCGGCATGGTGGTGGGTGCCTGTAATCCCAGCTACTCAGGAGGCTGAGGCAGGAGAATCACTTAAACCTGGGAGGCAGAGGTTGCAGTGAGCCGAGATCGCGCCACTGCACTCCAGGCTGGGCGACAGAGCAAGACTCTGTCTCAAAAAATAAAAAGAAAAGATGCTGTTCAAAGGTATAAAGCATGATCAGATTTGGGTTGGGGGAATTAAACTCAGAACGGCATAAAGAGAGTGTGATGGTAAGAGTGGAACAGCCACGCTACTCACAGCAGAATCGTAGCTAGGAACGTTCATTCTCGGAAGGATTTTCTCACCTTCGTCATTGAAAAGAGGACTAGCCCTTGGAGTGATGAGGAAGACAGAGCAGCCACAGATACCTAAGAGGTGAAATCCAGAAGGCTTGATAACTAAATGTCTGTGTGGGTGACAAGGATGGCGGAAGAGATGGGGCGAAGCTGCCCCTTCTGTCATGCCCAACTGGGCAATGTGGAGTAAAAGGAAAGCTAAGGGTGAGGTATGGCCACGTTAAGCGGGAAGTGGTGGTTGGGTATTTCGCTAGAAATCCTGTGAAATGTTTAGGATTCTGTGGTGCTGTTTGTACTAATAATTGCCAGTTTCCTGTGGGACTTTGGGTCATTGAAGAACATCGAACGGTTTTAAGTGATGTTACCAGGTCTTCAGCGCATGAAGTCAGGCCAGGAAGGAAAGCGTAGAGGTGCGCACTGCAGCAGGTACCGTGCGTCAGCTTCAGCTTCCTTGAATCTCATATTTACGTCTTCTCCTCCCAGGGGATGGCCAGGTGGATTTCGATGAATTCATGACCATCCTTGGCCCCAAGCTGGTGTCTTCAGAAGGTCGCGATGGTTTTCTTGGAAACACGATAGACAGCATATTCTGGCAGGTGAGTAAGAATTCTTTTTTTTTTTCAGACTAAGTTTGACAGTAAATGTGTCTGAGACTGAGTTTTGTCTCTGAATTCTTGAGCTTCTGTTTGGCATGTGAAAATCTCTTCTGGGCTGAGTGACCTGTGTTCGTGGACACAGAATCAGAACTATGAGTTATTTAGGGTTTGGAGGAGGGAAATATCTTCCCACGTTTTTCTCATAGCACTTTGTTTCTGCATTTGGGAAAAATGAAATTATTCCACTGCTCATTCAGAAAAGTCTTTTTCCTGGGGACACTTCAAGGGGGCGCACTGGTATTATCTGAGCCCATATTGTCTTTGCCCTCAGTTCTGGGGTGTCTTTGCTGAGAGAATGGTGTGGTTGCCGGGACCTCTGGGGTCCCGTCAATATCCTTGCACGTCATAGGAGAGAGTGACTTCCTCTAAGAATGTATATCCACTGCCTCTCAATTAGCTCCTGTTTTTATCTTGTAAAATCTCTTAGGAAATTCCAAACATCTAACGTCCTAGTTATTAAAGTATAATGAAATCATTTTTCTATTAGTTCTCTACTCTTAAAATGTGACAATTATTTTCTGATTATAAAATTTAGGGAGTGGGTTATCAGCCATTGTTTTTAAAAATTTGAATCAAATAAGTTGTCTGTCAAATTAAATTAAGTTAAATTACTGATTAGACACGTAAAACGTCATTCAAACACAGCATGGTTTTTAAAAAATGTCTTGATACTGTTTTTCCCCTTCAGTGAGAGTGTTCTCTAACCTAGATCGGGGCTGCGTTTGGCATGTCTTTCTAGTCTTATTCAGGTACCCATCTTGCATAGAACCAACGAGTATTTGGTAAGAACTTACGTATTCTATAATCTATCAGTCTTTGTGGGTTTTACCAAAGGCATTTAAGACTCAGACCTAGCTATTTGAGAATTTGGCTGACGAAGCTGAATTTGGTGGCTCATGCCTGTAATTTTAGCACTTAGGGAGACCGAGGCAGGAGGATCGCTTGAGGCCAGGAGTTCAAGACTGGCCTGGGCAACATAGCAAGATCCCGCCTCTGCAAACAATTTTAAACATTAGCCGAACATGATGGTGCCTGCCTGTAGTCCCAGCCACTCTTGAGGCTGAGGCAGGAGGAGCGCTTGAGCCTGGGAGTTGAAAGCTGCAGTGAGCTGTGATCACACCACCACACTGCAGCCTGCCTTAGTCTCCTGAAGTGTTGAGTTTACAGGCATGAACCACGGCGCCTGACCCCGAATGCTTTCCACTCTTTGTCTCCATCCTCACGGCTTCCTGTAGCCTAGGAGAATGTTCCAAAGTGTTGCAGGCTCTAAGCATTCTTCCTGGCCCTCATCCGGACGGGAAGGAGCTATGGCTGCTTCGTTTCCAGCTCTTAAGCAGAGGCCTCCTGTCTTCCAGCTTCATAACGGTAGAGCGTCTACACCGCAGGGAAATATTTCTCTTAATATGCGGACTGCCTCTAGCTTAATTCAGACATGCTGTCACTCTCACAAAGTCTCCGTGTTTTTTGTCTTAAGATTTTCTTCCACACCCAGGGTGAAAAGAGAGGTTGGAGAAAGGAGAGTAAAGGGGGAAAATTCCATCTTGAAATATTTAAACCAATGCTGGAAGGCACAGACTTAGTGGCTGTGGTTTTCCCCTCCTGCTGCTGCTCACCCAGCTCAGGATTTTACAACTAGCGAGCAAGAGCAAAAGCATCCATCATTTCTCAGTGATCAGCCTCCCCGTTTCCCCCTGCGACTGCCTGCCCCTTCAGAGACAGCGTGAAAAAATGGTACTTAAAATTTCCACAGCTTCGGCTTGTTTCTGGAGAAGAGTTCAGGTTCCCAGTGCTTGAGTAGTTTTTCAGGTGTAGAAGAAAGCTGAGAGAGTGTGTGTGTGTGTGTTTGTGCACGTGTGTCCTTCCTCGTAGTGATTGAAGATAATGGACGAAAAAGAAGCAGAAAGGTTGCTTTCCCAACAGCCTGTCTCTAAAGACCCTGCCTCTAAAAGCAAACTTAAAAATTAGCTGGGCTTGGTGGCGTGCAGCTGTAGTCCCAGCTACTCTGGAGCTGAGGCAGGAGGATCGCTTGAGGCCAGAGGTTTGAGGCTGCAGTGAGCTGTGCTTGTGCCACTGCACTCCAGCTTGGGTGACAGAGTAAGACCCTGTTTCGAGACAAAAAAGTAAGAAAGGTAGCTTTTCATCTCCAAATATCCAGGCAGAAGATACTGATCATAGGAGGTACTGATGTTCCTGAAAGACCATCCTCCTTTAGAGACTCTAGCAAGACTTCCCATCAGTGACAAAGTCAGTTTTCCATAGAAACAGACATGAGACTACCTCTGGAAAGGTATATATCCACGACCTATGGCTGCACAACGCGTTACACCAAAATCTAGGGACAGAAAACCACAGTAAATACTTTCTATCTCATGTAACTTCTGTGGGTTGGGAATTTGAAGGCGGGCTAAGCCGGGTGGTTCGAGCTCAGGGTCTCTAATGCAGTTGCAGCCAAGAGGCCGGCTGGAGCTGTGACCAGCCTTGGGCTTGGGGGGGCTGGAAGATGTGCTTCCTGGTGGCTCAGTCACCTGGCTGGCAAGGTGATGCTGGTGGTTGCCGGGAGCCCTCAGGTCCCTACTGCACAGACCTTGCCACGGTGCTTCTTGAGTGTCCTCCTGACATGGCAGCCAGCTTCCCTCAAAGCCAGTGATCCAGGACAGTGCTAGGCAAGAGCTATGATGTCTTTTATGCCTTAGCTATGGAAGTTGGACACTGTCATTTCTACAGTAGCTTCTTGGTTACACAGGTCATCCCTATTCAGTGTGGGAGAGAACAACCTCCCGGTGAATGCCAGGAGGCAGGAGCCACTGTGGGTCACTTTGGAGGCTAGCTACCACAGAAGGGTAAAGACTCTGTCATTGGACTTCAACTTCTGATCTGACATTGCTGCCCCAGCCTTCTGTTTTCCCCAGGCTTACGTTTCTTCCTACCTTAGAGGAGACCCATGACCAAGGTTATTCTCTGTACCACTGAGGAGCAATCCTCCCAAGCACTAGGTGCCTCTTCCTAATAAAATCCTTTTTTCCAGGCCACACAGGGTGACTTATGCCTGTAATCCCAGCACTTTGGGGGGCCAAGGTGGGCAGATAACTTGAAGGCAGTAGTTTGAAACCAGCCTAACTAACATAGTGAAATCTTGCTCTACTGAAAAGAAAAATTAGGTGGATGTCATGGCACATGCCTGTAATCCCAGCTACTCAGGAGGCTGAGGAATGAGAATCATCTGAACCTGGGAGGTGGATGTTGCAGTGAGCCAAGACCGAGCCACTGCACTCCACCTTGGATGACAGAGCAAAACCCTGGCTCAATAAATAAATAAAAATATTTTTTTCCAGTGCTCTCCTTACTGGCGTTCTAGCCTATACTGCCAACAGTAGAATAAAATCAAATGGGATTCTGCAAAAGCAACTATTTATTGGTTGGCCCTGGTCCCAAAAGTTATAAGCCCCTGGCTCTTTACAGGAAATTGGCTGTGAGTGAAGGGGGAATACACTTGGCTACAAATGCACCTTCCTTCCCAGGGAGGATGGTCTGAGAGTCGTGCCCCAGAGTCTCCAGTCCCTGCAGGGTATGCCGAGCCCTCTGGGTGTGAGACTCTTGGCAGCTGGTTCAGAACTGCTTTTCTGCACATAACTTATGAAGCTGTTATGGTGTTCTCTGTCTTCATTCATCAAGCTTCTGTGTGTCTGCCGTTACTGCAGCGATATATTTGCAGAGGAAATGTGAAATTGGGTTTGGAGTCAGCCTTAGGATATGGTATGCGGAGAGAGGAGGGAAAGAAGGGACTGAGCGGGGCTGAGACGCAGGACTCAGGGAGCCATTCTGCCAGCTGGTCTTTAGAAGAGCTAGTTTTATCCCACAGCTGTGTGCAGTGTTCAGGACACTGTCAATTACCCTCGCCTAAAAGTGCGTAGGGCACTCAGCCTTCCCGCATGCTGCAGGTTAACTGCCGAGGAGTCAAGCGCGGTCCTCAGGGTCCCTGCTTCTCCAACATTTATTTGTCACACGTCGTGTGCCTGCTTGTATCCAGGCATAAGAGGCTTACGATACAGTAGCTGTCCTCAAGTGGCAGAGGCGAGAGCCTTGCTATTTTGTCACGGTGTTTTCACGAAGCCACCCCAGCAGCCTTTTTCATTTTCTCCTCCTTGACCTCCAGCCCCGTGCCACGGTGTGCTGCCATGACTTTGCAGACAGCAAACTACAGCAAGCAGACGGGGAAGGATGGCAGGAGGTTAAACGGGTCTGCCGGTCCCAGGGGCCGGCCAACGCTCCCATTAAACTCTTTTCCCTCTGAAGAAACAGAGAAATGTGTCCCGCGCTTGGTGAGGAGAGCTGAGCTGCTTGTGTGTCTTATTTTTGCCACCGTGAGGTTCAAGAACAGCCCGGCCAGAGTGCTGCTGGAAACATCTAACGCGTGCTGTAGAACTGGGACCCTTCACCACATTTTAACCTTACTCACAGTCGAACCTCGTTCAGGAAGACTTCACTAGTTTAGAGCTTCTGCTTTCAGAAAAGACACATTCATAGCTTGTGAGCAGACAGATCTGCTCACTGGATGGTGCAGGCCGTGCTGGAACGAGTCGGGGCTAGAGGTCGGGAGACAAGAAGCCTGTGATAGCTCGCTACTCCTGAGCACACGTGAAGTCCAGGGAGCCATTCTGCCCGCTAGTCTCTGGAATAGCTAGTTCATCCCACCGCCGTGTGCAGACACGTGGAAGGCATTGTCAATTACCCTAGCCTAAAAGTGCATGGGGCACTCACCCCCAGGTCTGGTAGGGGGATCAAAGTCTGTTTGCCACGCTGCCTTGCCTTGCCCCTCCCTGGTTATCAGTGGCAGGTCTGCTGCCCTCCAGTCCTCACTCGTCTGGTGGGAGAATATACAGCAGGTGCAATGGAACACCTGCATCTGCTCCGCAGAAACCTTCTGTCTTACCTTCTGTCTCTCCATCCCAGATTCTTGCTGTGGTCTCATGTCTCCTGGGGCTTTCCATTTCTGCTTTGGTCCTGGACTCTTTTTTTTCTCTTTTGAGACATAGTCTTGCTCTGTTGCCCAGGCTGGAGTGCAGTGGTGCCATCTCGGCTGACTGCAGCCTCCACCTCCTGGGTTCAAGTGATTCTCATGTTTCAGCCTCCCAAGTAGATGAGACTACAGGTGTGTGCCACCGTACCTGGATAACTTTTTGCATTTTTAGTAGACATGGGGTCTTGCCACATTGGCCCGGCTAATCTCAAGCTCCTGGCCCAAGTGACCCACCCACCTTGACCTCCCAAAGTGTTGGGATTATAGGTGTGAAGCACAGCTTCACTTCAAGGTCCTGGATTCTTGATCTCTGTCTCAGGTTCTGATACAAAACCCAGTTCTTCCCAGCCCAGGGTCCAGACTTTTGTCTGGGACATCTTATAAGCTGGTCCTAGGGTGAGGGAAGAGATGGGCAGGTGGTTTGGTTTAAAATTCTTGACTTACGCCTAGCACATTGGTTTATACCCATAATCCCAGCACTCTGGGAGACCAAGGCAGGAATTTGAGAGCACCCTAGGCAATGAGCAACACCTCTTCTGTACAAAAAAATAAAAAAATTAGCCAGGCATGGTGGTATGTACCTGTAGTCCCAGCTACTTGGGAGGCTGAGGCAGGAGGATTGTCTGAGGCCAGGAGGTTGAGGCTGCAGTGAGCTGTAATCATGCCACTGCACTCCCACCTGTTCAACAGAGTGAGATTTCATCTCAAAAAATAATAATAATAAAATAAATAAAGTTCTTGACTCGTAGACAGTTGAGAGCCCTTTGCGTTCCTGGTCATGGCATACTACATACAAATAGCTACAATACAATGTGACTTCAAATCCGTTATGCATAAAAAGACTGGGAGGAAATATATCCAACCACTGACAATAACTTTTTTTTTGGAGACAGAGTGTCACTCTGTCGCCCAGGCTGGAGTGCAGTGGCGCCATCTCAGCTCACCGCAACCTCCGCCTCCTGGGTTCAAGCAATTCTCCTGCCTCAGCCACCCGAGTAGCTGGGATTATAGGTGCCTGCCACCATGCCCAGCTAATTTTTGTATTCTTCTTCGAGACGGGGTTTCGCCACGTTGGCCAGACTGGTCTGGAACTCCTGACCTCAGGTGATCCGCCCGCCTCGGCCTCCCAAAGTGCTGGGGTTACAGGCGTGAGCCGCCGCGCCCGGCCTTCCATTCTTACTCCTCTAATGGAACCGTGATAGTTTTCAGCGGTGATGCTCGTACCCGGGCCTGCTAGACTGACCCCAAGCCTTGAGTCCTCACAGGAATCTTGCCAAGTGTGGACAAATGGGATACGAAACGCATTCACGCCAGCAGTGATTCCTGAAGGGTGGTTCCCGGACCAGCAGCGTCAGTAGCACCTGGATGTTGGAAATACATGCTCAGTGCTGCAAAGAAAAATCAGCGCTGAGACAAAGGATCTTTCAGCAACGCAAGTTTTACGTCCGGCCCGCAGGAAGGGCACTCTCATAGCACCATCCAACATCTATTTCCAGCACTGGAATTCATTAGAAATGTCAATTCTGGCCCGGCAAATTGCTCACACCTGTAATCCTAGCATTTTAGGAGGCAGAGGTGGGAGGCTCTCTTGAGTCCAGGGGTTCAAGACCAGTCTAGGCAACATAGCAAAAACCCATCTCTAAAAATAATAATAAAGTGTTAGCCTGGCGTGATGGCACAGGCCTGCAGTCCCAGTTACTCTGGAAGTTGAGGCAGTCGAGGCTGCAGTGAGCCGTGATCACACTTCAGTCCAGCCTGGGGAATAGAGCGAGACCTGCCTCAAAAAGGAAAAAAAAAAAAAAAGAAATGCAAATTCCTGGGTCTCCCCCATTGAATTGAATATTCGGTATGGACTTATTAAATGAGAAGCTCTAGGGCTGCGGCCCAGCGGTCTGCTCCAACAGGCCCTCTGCGTGACTTCCACACTCACTTCAGTTTGAGAGCCGCTTAGTTACAGGATTTTAATGAGCCTGACACTTGGGACAGGGCAGTGGGTTAGGTTTACCCATCTGCTTCTGCCCCTGGCTTCCTTCCAGGTTTGGTAATTTGGGTTCTTTTACTTATCCTTATTCATGAGTATAACTGATCTTAAATGACACTATAGTTTTAAACTGTTTTGAAAAGGTGGAAAAATTATGTATCATTATGTTGCTAATTTCTAAGTAGGAAATAACTCTCTAAGTATTGGAAGCAATGGAAGAATCAAATAATACTAGTAACTTAAACTATTCAATTATAAGAATATTTAAAAAGCTAACAAAGGACAGACACAGTGTCTCAGGCCTGTAATCCCAGCACTTTGGGAGGCCAAGGTAGGAGGATCGCTTCAGCCCAGGAGTTTGAGACCAGTTTGAAACCAACAAAGCAAGACCCTGACTCTACAAACAAATACAAAAACTAGCTAGACATGGTGGCGTGTGCCTGTAGTCCAGCTGCTGGGGAGGCTGAGGTGAGAGGATCCGTTTAGCCTGGGAGGTCCAGGCTGCGGGGAGCCACAATCATGCCCCTGCACTCCAGCCTAAGCAACAGAGCAAGACCCTGTCTCAAAAAGCAAACAAAAAAGCCAGCAAACTGGCAAAAGCGTGGCAATTGATACAATAAAGCACACGTAGAGAGCATTTCTAAAGCTTTGTGAAACCTCTTGACAATAAATGAGATAAAGAGCAATAGACAGCTGATCGACCTTTGAAATAAACATTAAAACAGCTCAACCTCACCAGAAATCTTAGAAATGTTTATTAAAATAGGGATTGGATAACAATTATCTTCTCAGAATGGAAATCAAATCACATAATACTCAACGTTGTCGAGAGAGAGATAAAATAGGCAAACTCAGCTAGGCGTGGTGGCTCACACCTGTAATCCCAACACTTTGGGAGGCCAAGGCGGGTAGATCACCTAAGGTCTGGAGTTCAAGACCAGCCTGGCCGACATGGTGAAATCCTGTCTCTACTAAAAATATAGAAGTTAGCCAGATGTGGTGGCGTGCGCCTGTAATCCCAGCTACTTGGGAGGCTGAGGCAGGAGGAACACTGGAAACCAGGAGGTGGAGGCTGCAATGAGCTGAGACCATGACTCTGCACTCCAGCCTGGGTGACAGAGTGAGACTCTATCAAAAATAAAAAATAAAAAAAATAAAAGACTAACACTGATAGAAATGTAAATTGTACAACTTTTCAGAAAACTGTTTGGTGATACTTAGCTATAATTTTTAAAGCCCTATAATTTAGAATTTGTTCAAACACTGTGATTTAAAATAATTCTACATTTAGTAATCTATCATATTAAATCAGTCAGACGTGTAGAAAAAGGCAGTTATGGAGATAAAATATTGTATAATTATTACAAATAATATTTTCACTTTATACTAAATGAAGAAGCCAAGGTAGAGATTGAATTTACAGTGAAATGGCATCACCATTCTATATGTATTATGTGCTATTTATATCCATCTATTATGGATCCGTTTATGGTCAGAGAGAGAAAAATGGAGAAAATTCTCACGGTACTTACCTTGACTGGCATAAAGGTGAATGTAATGTATTCTTTATTCTTGTGTGTGTTAGGCTGTAAGGTCTATTCTGTTATTATTCAGTAAAGTTAACAAAATTTCAAGTTAGTCCGGGTGCGGTAGCTCATGTCTGTAATTCCAGCACTTGGGGAGGCTGAGGCAGGAGGATCACTTGAGCCCAGGAGGTTGAGGCTTCTGTACACCATGATTGTCACTGCACTCCAGCCTGGGTGACAGTGAGATTTTGTCTCAAAAAAAAGAAAAAATCTCAAATTAGCAAAATCACATTATCCAAGAATTGTTTTCAGTGGCAAAAAAAAAAAAAAAAAAAAAGTGGGGTGGGAGGAGCAGTGATTAGAGTGTGGAGTGTTTCTAGTGCACATCCCCATGGTTACGGCACAAGGAGCACAAAGTCGGCATGAGAGTCTGAAGGCCGGCCGGACCTGGTGGCTCACACCTGTCATCCCAGCACTGTGGGAGGCCGACGTGGGTGGATCACCTGAGGTCAGGACATCGAGACCAGCCTGACCAACATGGTGAAACCCCCATCTCTACTAAAAATAGACAAAAATTAGCCAGGCATGGTGGCATGCAACTGTAATCCCAACAACTCAGGAGGCTGAGACAGGAGAATTGCTTGAACCTAGGAGGAGGAGGTTGCGGTGAGCCGAGATCGTGCCATTACACTCCAGCCTGGGTGACAGAACAGGGCTCTTTTAGTGAAGCCTAAAATCAAAATGAATGCAGCTGCCAGCTGCCAGGAGGAAAAGAACTCACTGGAGACCACTGAGTGGCATCTGTCACCCAAAGCCACTGTATGACCCTCTCCTGCAGAGGCTGCAGGAGGCCCAAGGCAGGACTCACAGACACTGCTCTCCACATATCAGCTGGATATGCGGTCAGTATGCTGAAAACTCATATTTTAGGAGAAAGCCTGAAATGATTTTATAATCACAAAAAATACATTGATGGAAAGTAATGTTTAAAGTCCCTTCAAAATAACCTCATGGCCAGTACTTCAGCCTGTAGCTGAGATGAGCTGACCAGTGGCCTGCGGAGGGAGGGGGAGGAAAATCACTGCTCACGTTACTGGCCAAGTCCTGGCACCAGTGGTTTCGTATTTCTATCAAATAGAATCTCCCCAAATTTTATTTAAACGTATTTTCTTGTATTCCATCCACTTATCCTAAAGAGTTTAACACATAAGGCAGGATGGGAACCGTAGGCGCTCAGGGAGGCGCAGAATTTTCATTGAAAGTTGTCTAAATGGGCTGAATATGGTGGCTCATGCCTGTAATCCCAGCACTTTGAGAGGCCGAGGCAGGAGGACTGCTTGAGTACAAGAGTTCAAGACCAGCCTGGGCAACATACAGAGCACCCATCTCTACAAAAAAATTAAAAATTAGCTGGGTCTGGTGGTGCATACCTGTGGTCCCAGCTCCTTGGGAGGCCGAGGTGGGAGGATCTCTTGAGCTCAGGACTTCGAGGCTGCAGTGAGCTCGGATCGTGCCACTGCCTCCAGCCTGGGTGTCAGAGTGAGACTCTGTAAATGAAGCGAACACGAGAGAAAGGAAAGATGATTAGGATGGATGCTATCAGAGGTAGAATGTTGGCCCTGAACTTGTTCAATTTCAGAGGAAGCAGAGAAAGGAGCGAGACAGGTATGGATGCTGATGGGGACCTCTTGAGGTCAATCAGGTCAGTCCCCTCAAACCAACAAACAAGAAGCAACCAAAGGCATGTTCAGGAGAGTGAGTAAGTGTCTTCCTGTGATTTGGAGATGTTGTCCTGGAGGTGACTCTGAGCATGGCTCCGATGCTCTTGACCCACAGGATAGAGTTCTGAGGTTCACGAAGGCAGCCAGGGAGACCAGGGAGGCGCCTACAGCCACCTGACCCTCTGGTCAGTGAGCCCTGATCCCCACGCTCCTGACCCCTTCCCAGCCAGACACTGGGGAGCAGGCCCCCACTGTCTCATCGAAGGCAGCCAGGGAGACCAGGGAGGCGCCTACAGCCACCTGACCCTCTGGTCAGTGAGCCCTGATCCCCAAGCTCCTGACCCCTTCCCAGGCAGACACTGGGGAGCAGGCCCCCACTGTCTCGTCGATGTGCTACTGTTGTTTTTTTTTTTTTTCTATTTGCCATGGTGAAAAGGATTTTAATTTCCTTTTCTTTTCTTTTTTTTAAACAGAGTCTCGCTCTTTGGCCCAGGCTGGAGTGCAGGGACAATGATCTTGGCCCACTGCAACCTCCTCCTCCTGGGTTCAAGAGATTCTCCTGCCTCAGCCTCCTGAGTAGCTGGATTCCAGGCACATGCCACCAGAGGCTGGCTAATTTGTGCATTTTTAGTAGAGATGGAGTTTCACCATATTGGTCAGGCTGGTCTTGAACTCCCGAACGCAGGGGATCAGCCCACTTTGGCCTCCCAAAGTACTGAGATTACAGGCGTGAGCCCCCGTGCCTGATTTTAACTTTTCATTAAATGTTTCTAACTCCTTTCTGCCAGGAGGGTGGAAAATGGCTTTGAAATGTTGTCATTCATCCAGCTACCTTACTGAATTGTCTCATTAGCAAGGGTCTAGGCAGTGGAGGCTGCAGTAACTAAATACTACAGAGCAGACTGCTCATTAACAGACACGTACTGCTCAGTTCTCTGGCAAAGGCCCGCTCCCAGATAGCAGAGTATCAGCTGATTTCCTTGGATCCTTTTATCCCTGTTTAACCCTTTTTATGGGTCTCTACCTTCATGATCTAATCACCTCGCAAAGGCCCCACTTTCCAATTCCATCACAACGGGAGTTAGGATTTTAGTATATGAATTTTGGAAAAACACGAACAGCAGTCATGGATTTTTTTTCCATTGATTTTCGTAGGTTCTTTATCCCACAGCGACTTTGTCTACAAATTGCAGCAATTTTGTTTCCTTCTTTCTGGCAGTGTGTATTTTATCCCATTTGTGTTAACGGAAACCTATTTATCATGAATAAACCATAGGGATGATATTTGATCTTAGGAAATTAACCTCTTACTGTTTTAGTCTGTTTTCACCCGAGACTGGGTAATTTATAAAGAAAAAGAGGTGTAATGGACTCTCACAGTTCCACGTGACTGGGGAGGCCTCACAATCATGGTGGAAAGTGAAAGGCACATCTTACATGGCAACAGACAAGAGAGAATAAGAACCAAGTGAAAGGGGGTTCCCCTCATAAAACCATCAGATCTTGTGAGACTTATTCACTACCATGAGAACAATATTGGGGAAACCTCTGCCATGATTCAATTCTCTCCCACTGGGTCCCTCCCACAACACATGGGAATTATGGGAGCTACAATTCAAGATGAGATTTGGGTGGGGACACAGCCAACGCATATCTTACCAACAGGTTTTTAAAACCATGAATATATGATAGCTTTTTCTGAAATTTCTTTGACTGTCTATTAATAGGATCATGTGATTATTCTTGTTTACTGACATGATGTCATAATTAATAAATTTCCTACTATTAAATCATTTTTGAATTCTTAGAGTTAATAGTACTTGTCACGGTAGTCCATTTTCTTAATGCAATTTGAATTTGTAGTGTAAGTTTTGAATTTGATTTGCCATTAATTTTGATTTTTTTATTCCTATTTATAAATAAAAGTGCCGGCTGGGCGCGGTGGCTCACGCCTGTAATCCCAGCACTTTGGGAGGCCAAGGCGGGTGGATCACGAGGTCAAGAGATCGAGACCATCCTGGTCAACATGGTGAAACCCGTCCCTTCTAAAAATATAAAAAATTAGCTGGGCATGGTGGTGCGTGCCTGTAATCCCAGCTACTCAGGAGGCTGAGGCAGGAGAATTGCCTGAACCCAGGAGGTGGAGGTTGCGGTGAGCTGAGATCGCGCCATTGCACTCCAGCCTGGGTAACAAGAGCGAAACTCCGTCTCAAAAAATAAATAAATAAATAAATAAATAAATAAAATAAAAGTGCCCTATAATTTATACAAAACTACAAGTGTCATTGTTAGATCTAGAAGCAGAGTTAAAGCTAGCATGCTAAAATTCATTGGTTTGCATTCTGTGATTTTCTCTGATATGCAGTAACTTCTCTACAGTACGGAATTGATTTATGACTTTGACTCTGAGCTTGCCAGTTCATTAACTCCTTGATCTAGTGGTAGTGCTTTTTTGCTTTGTTTTCATTTTTTTGAGGTAATTATTTGATAAATATTAGATGTTAGTTGTCTTTTAGCCTATTTTGAAAACTTATATTGTCTTCAGGTTACCAGTTCCTCAAAATTGCTTAGCTTATTAGCATTACTTGCATATTAACATTACTTAAAGATTTATTTGAGGCCAGGCGCAGTGGCTCATGCCTATAATCTTAGCACTTAGGGAGGCTGATATGAGAGTCTAAAAGCCAGCTGGACGTGGTGGCTCTCGCCTGTAATCCCAGCATTTTGCGAGGCTGAGGCAGGTGGATCACCTGAGGTCAGGAGTTTGAGACCAGCCTGGCCAACATGGCGAAATCCCATCTCCGCTAAAAATACAAAAATTAGCCAGGCTTGGTGGCGGGCATCTGTAATCCCAGCGACATTGGAGGCTGAGGCAGGAGAATCACTTGAACCCAGGAGGCAGAGGTTGCAGTGAGCCAAGATCACACCACTTCACTCCAGCCTGGGCAAGAGTGGAACTCTGTCTCAAAAAAAAAAATATTTGAATGTCTTCTCATACCATTGTTTTAGCTTCTTCTTATTGTTTTTTTTCTCATTTTTTATTATTTTGATATGCCAGATGGTTGTCTATTTTAGTGATTTTTGGGGAAAATCTATTCTATTTAGTGAATAATCTTCTTTTCTGTTTTCATTCTGGTATTTTCAGCTTTCCTCTTCATTTCTTTTCTCTTTCTCTTCTTCTTGTTCTGATCATTTATTATGATATATAATAACAATTTGTGTTGTTATTTTAATTTTATTTAGGTTTTTCTTTTTATTATTAGGATAATTTAGATATGAATTTTCTTTGTATAGCTTTGTTACATTCTGAAGATTTTGATATGTATTATGATGACTTATTATATGGTCTGTAATTGTAGATAATATTGCTGTTCACTCCATAGTTAGTGGGAGAATATTACTGAATACCTTATTTAAAGACTTGTTATGGATTTCTCTCTTTGTTTGCATAATACTCATAGGATGCCAGGTATATAATACCCTCTTCATACTACTTACTGTTTCCATTTATTGTGTCTCAATATGTGTTCGATTTCTGCAAACGTAATATGGTAATTGAATAGACTGCTTGCACAATTTATAAAAAATAGAGCTATTGACCCATGACCCCTTTCCACTAAAAATTACATTAAAACCATGAACTTCCTCATTCACTTTCTATCTACTCACTGTCTTAGACTGACAGCATTAACATTTGTCTCAATTCTGTTTCTGACATTTTTTCCTTGTGTGTGTCTGTGTGTATGTGATGTTGCCACCCATTATTTGATTGATTCATTCATTCAATAGAGGCTTATTGAAAGTCTTTTGAGGTTGGGCCCAGTGACTCTTGCCTATAATCTCAGCACTTTGGGGGGCCCAGGCAGTAGGATCACTCGAGGCCAGGAGTTCAAGACCAGCTTGGGCAACATAGTGAAACCCATCTGTATTTCTTTTTAATAAAACAATTTTTGAAAGTCTGTTGGATAGAGCACAGATGTAGTGGTGATTAGTAAAGAAGGCTCTTGCTCTCATAGAATTCACATTTTAGTGTAAGAAAGGCATTAAATAAATGGTTAATGAATAAGGAAATTTCAGATAATATTAAGTTGTTTTGTTCTGTGTGTGTGTGTGTGTGTGTGTGTGTGTGTGTTCTGAGACAGAGTCTCACTCTCTTGCCCAGGCTACAGTGCAGTGGCGTGATCTAGGCTCATTGCAGTCTCTGCCTCTGGGTTCAAGAGATTCTCTTGCCTCAGCCTCCCAAGTAGCTGGGAATACAGGTGCCCTTCACCATGCCTGGCTAATTTTTGTGTGTTTAGTAGAGATGGGGTTTCTCCATGTTGGCCAAGCTGGCCTCGAACTTCTGACCTTAGGTGATCTGCCTGCCTCGGCCTCCCAAAGTGCTGGGGCTGCAGGTGTGAGCCACTTCACCTGGCCACAATTCCTTTAAGGAGCTGCAGACATCACTTCTACTTGTGTTCTCCAGCCAGATGCCAGTCACGTGTCTGGTGGAAGTCGGTCACATGGCCACACCTGGCAGCAAGGGAAGCTGGGAAATGCCATCTTTATTCTGAACAGCTGTGGTCTAAGAGTTTTAAAATTTGGGGATTTGGTTGCTATTAAGAAAGAGTGAATTGACACTGGGGGAAGAACTGTCTCTCATCTCATCAAGGTGTGGAGTTTGGCTATGATTTCATGTACAAGCAGTACTCCTTGGAGTGTTTGAAGAACTTGAGTGGACTGATGTAATTTATATGCAAAGTACGTGATTGGCTGCTGTGTGAAGAAGGAGGGTAGGAGCTAGAATGCAAATGAGGACCCAGTTATGAAGTTATTTTGGGAGTCTGGGAGGCATGCGGATGGCTCGGACTGGGGTTGAAGGAGCCGAGATGGTGCGTAAGGAGCAGACGTGAGCTTTATATTGGAATTACAGCTATTCGTGAAGCTAATATGTGACATTTCCGTTCTGTATCCATGATTATGGTTCATACCTATAAAGAGGCTCTGCAGCCCATCCATAGCTTTTGCCTTGAGTATTCCTTTTCTAATATTAATACCAGCCTCATCTCACTTTCTTTAATTTGTTTTGACTGGGTATAACCTTTTCCTTTAAACAATTCTACTTTTCTAGATGCCCCTCTCTTTGTAAGAACTGTGTCAGATTCATTTTGATAAGCCAGGCTGGGAGAATTTGTCTTTTAGCAGAGCGGTTCAATCCACTGGCCACCCTGTTACAGCTGGTGCTCCCTCGTAGTTCTGTGGACCCTAGTTCCGTGGCCCCATCTCACTCTTTTTGCTTTTAAGCTATTTTTTTCCATTTTCCATCTTTTGCTTTATTGATTTTTTTTGTATATTTTGTCTCCTAAATTAACTAGAACAACAGCTCTTCTTGTTAGAAGCCTTTCACTGATTCTCTTTAGCTTCATGAACTCTCTATATCTGTATATCGAGATATGTAAAATTACATTTGTCCGAACATTAAATTCAAATGGAAAAACTAACCTCTTCCTTTTCCCGGAAGAAAATTTGGCTTTTGTTTACTTCTTTCCCCATTCACTTCCAATGTCTGTTAAATTAACCCGGCACTATGCACACTGGGCTTTTTTTAAAGTTATTGAAATAGTTGTAGATTGACATGCAGTTGTAGGAAATAGTTCCAGAAAGATCCCAGGTACACTCCACCCAATTTTCTCCTAATGGTAACATTTTGCAACACCATAATTCGATATCATAACTGAGATTTTGATATTGATACAAACCGGGAACAGTCTTCAGAGTTCCCCAGTTTTGCTTGTACTCACATGAGAAAGTGTTTACTTGTATATAATTTGATCGCCTGTGTGTAGAGTTCTGTGTCTTCTACCAGTCAAGATACTGAACAATTCCATCACCGTCACCCCAAGGGTTCTGCATGTTACCCCTAACGATGATATCCCCATCCCCACCCCTAACTGTCAACCACGACTTGGTTTTCCAAGTCTAAAATGTTGCCATTTCAAAAACTGTATATAAAGGGAGTCATACTATGTAATTTTGGAGTGGGCTTTGTTCCCTCCATCGTAATATGCCTGAGATTCATTCAAATTGTTGTATTAATAGTTTGCTCTGGGCCAGGCATGGTGGCTCATGCCTATAAGCCTAGCACTTAGGAGGCTGAGGTGGGAGGATTGCTTGAGCCCAGGAGTTCAAGACCAGCCTGGACGACATGGTCGAAAATCCATCTCTATAAAAAAAATGAATGAGTTAGCTGGGCATGGTGATGTGTGCCTGTAGTCCCAGGCTACCTAGAAAGCTGAGGTGGGAGGGTGGCTTCCGCCTGGGAGCCCCAGGCTGTAGTGAGCTGTGATCGCACCCTGAACTCCAGCCTGGGTGAAAGAGCAAGACTCTGTCTGAAAAACAAAAAAAGTTTACTTCTTTTTATTGCTGAGTAGTATTTTGCAGGATGAAATATTTCATGGTGTGAAATTTATTTAGCCCGTTCACCTGTTGATGGATACCTAGGCTGTCTCAAGTTTTTGGCTTTTATGAATAAAGCTACTTCCATTTGTATGCAGGTTTTTGTGTAAACCTGTTTTCATCTCTCCAGGATAAAAGAGCTCAAATGCACTTGCAGGGCAGGATTGTAACTGTGTGTTTTGTTTTATAAGAGACTGCTATTTTTTTTCCCCAGAGTGATGGTAACATCTTCCATTCCCACCAGCAACGTGAGAGTAATTCAGTTTTTCTGTACTCTCACCAGCTTTGGGATATCGCTATTTTGTGTTTTAAGCCATTCCGGTAGCTGTGGAGTGATCTCTCAACTATGATTTTGCATTTCTCTGGTGGCTAATCTTTAACAGCGATCATTTACCTCTGTATGTCCTCTTCTGTGAAATGTCTGTCGATGTCTTTTGCCCATATTCTAATTGGTTGGTCGTTTTTGTTTTTGTTCAGCTCTTGAGTTTTGAGAATTCTTTATATATTTTGTATACTACTCCTTGGCCAGATACGTTGTTTGCAAATGTCTTCTGCAGTTGTGTACTTTATCTCTTTATTCTCTTCATATGACCTTTGGCAGAACAACAGCTTTTAAGTTTGATGCAGTCTAGCTTATCAGTTTTCCCACCATGGACTGCAATTTTCGTGTCAAGTCCAAGAGCTCTGCCTAGCCCTAGATGCTGAAGATTTCCTCCAATTTTTTTTTCTTCTAAAAGTTTCATAGTTCTATGTTTTACATGTAAGTCCCTGATCCAGAATTGTGTTAATTTTTGGATAAGGGTCACACCTCGTCACACCTTTAGGTCAAGATTCATTTTCTTGCTTGTGAATATCCACTCACTCCAGCATCATTTGCTGAAAGAGCCGTCCTTTCTCCATTGAATTACTTTGATGACTTTGGCACAAATCAATTGGGTATATTCATATGGGTCTATTTCTGGATTCTCTGTTCTGTTTCATTGATCCATGAGTCTTGCCTGCTGCCAATTCTACACTATTTTGATTACCGTAACTATATAGTGAGACTTAATATCAGGAAAGTGATTTCTTATACTTTATTCTTTCCTGTCAAGATTGTTTTAGCTCTTCTAAGATCTGCATTATTTCCATATAAATTATAGAATAAGCTCGTCTGTGCCTACTAAAATTTCACTGGGATATTGATAAGAATTGCATTAAACCTATAAGTCATCTTGGGAGAAATGTCACCTTTATTATGCTGAGTCTTCTAGTCCAGCAGTCTAGGGATTCCATCATCGACCTTTTCGGCACCAGAGATTGGTTTCGTGGAAGACAGTTTTTCCATGGACCAAGGTAGGGGCTGGTTTGGGGATGATTCAAGCACATTACATTGATGATGCACTTTATTTCTATTATTATTATACTGTACTGTACAATGAAATAGTCCTATAACTCACCATCACATGGAATCAGTGGGAGCCCTGAGCTTGTTTTCCTGCAACTAGACGGTCCCATCTGGGGGTGATGGGAGACAGTGACAGGTTATCAGGCATTAGGTTCTCATCAGGAGCCCACAGCGTAGATCCCTCAGGTGTGCAGTTCACCATAGCGTTCACATTCCTGTGAGAATCTAATGCCACTGCTGATCTGCGGGAGGCAGAGCTCAGGGGATAATGCAGGCGATGAGGAGCAGCTGTAAATACAGCGAAGCTTCTCGTGCTGGCCTGCCCTTCACCTCCTGCTGTGCAGTCCAGTTCCTAACCACGTCTCACCTCCTCCTGCTCTCTGGTACTGGCCCATGGCCTGGGGGTTGGGGACACCTGTGCTAGTGCATGAAAGCCATATGTCTCTCCTTGAATCAAGTCACTGATTTCTTTCATCCATATTTTGTAATTTTAAGAATTAAGATTCTATACTTGTCTTGACAAGGCTATGCCTAAGTGTTTCATCTTCTTCGGAGTGAATGTAACATGTTTATTGTCAGTAAATAGAAATACGATTGATTTCTTTGTGTTCATCTTTTAAAATTTTATTGATCAGTTTTTCAAATGGGCAAATAAAAATTGCATAGATTTATGGTGTACATGATGTTTTGCTATCTGTATACATTGTGGAATGGCTAAATCAAGCTCATTAACATATCAATTACTTCACATGCTTGCTGAGATCATTTGAAATCTAATCTCTTAGGAATTTCAAGTATGCAACACTGTTATTAACTCTAGCGGCCGTGCTATGTAATAGATCTCCCGAACTTGCTCCTACTGCAGAACTGAAATTGCGTGTCCTTTGACCAGAATCTGCAGCCCCACAACGCCTCAGCCCCTGATAACCACAATTTATTCTCTGTTTCTGTTATTTTCAGTTTCTTAGATTCCACATATAAATGAGATCATGGATTGCTCGCCTTTCGGTGCCCGGTTTATTTTTCACTTACCATAATGTCCTCCAAGCTCATCCATATTGTCACAGACGACAGGGTTTCCTTCTTTGTAAAGGCTGAATATAATAGTGTCTCGTAACCTTGCTGAGCTCACTCAGTTGTTCTAGTAGGGGTTTCTTTGTAGATTTCTTGGGATTTTTTTATATCAGAGTTGATGTCATCTTAGACAATTTAATTCCTGCTTTTCCAATCTGTTTACTTTTTGTTAGTTTTTTCTTATCTTATTGAGCTGGCTAGCACTTCCGTACAAACATTCCCTGACTTACAGTGGTTCAACTTGGAATTTTTCAACTTTATGATGAAGCAAAAGTGACACGTATTCACCAGAAACTGTACTTCAATTACTCATATATCTACTTTGTGTTTTACTTTTAGTGCAGTATTTAATACATTACATGAGATAGTCAATGCTTTATTATAAAATAGACTTTAAGTTAGATGATTTTTGTCCAACCGTATGCTAACATAAACATTCTGAGCGTGCCTAAGGTAGGTTAGGCTAGACTAAGATGCTCAGTAGGTTGTGTATTAAATGCATTTTCCACTTAACCATATTTGCCATGTACAATGCTTTATCAGGATGGAATCCCATCACACTTCAAGGAGCATCTGTACTGTGTTGACTAGCGGCAGTGAGAGTAAATATTCTTGGCTTGTTCCCAGTCTTACAGGGAAAGCGATCAGTTTTTTGTCCTTCACGTTAGCTGTAGGGTTTTTGTAGTCATTCTTTACCAAGTTCAGTTACTTCTTCTCTTCTTAAATTTCTGAAAGTTTTTATCATGAATGGGTGTTGGATTTTGTCAAATGTTTTTTTTGATTCACTTGATGTGGTTATATGATTTTCTTCTTTCATTTGTTGATCTGGTGGATTATGTTGATTGAGTTTTAAATATTAAACATGACTCAACTGATTGATCTTTGGTTGTTGAACCACACATGTTCATCTGACATGAATCTGACTTGGTCATGTCACCAGTGGCCAATCTGTAGGTCTGCAGCAACCACAGTTCTTGCCTTCTCAGAAGAAAGAATTCAGCCAAGGGACATGAGGCAGAGTGAGAGACTGAGACAGATTTTAAGGCAGGAATGAGAGTTTACTGAGCAAAAGGAAGTAAGTGCACTTGGAAGAGGGCCAGGCGGGCAGTGTGAGCTTTGACCTTGGACTTACGGTTTTATATGTTGGCATACTTCTGGGGGCTTGTGTCCCTTCTCCCCTGATTCTTCCCTTGGGGTGGGCTGTCCACATGCACAGTGTCCTGCCAGCACCTAGGAGAGACCACATGTGTATACGGTGTGTGTACTGGAGTTGCACTCAGGCTCTCTTGAGTTGGATGTTTCTAGAAGGTCATGTACCAGTTAAACTCTGCCACTTTGCCACTTAGAGCACATACTTGAGCCCATTCACCCAACTCCTGAGACCTTACTGAGAAGCCGATCACCAGTGTCAGGTTCTTCTACCTATTGGGAGACTGCCTTTCCCTGGTGCTGGCCATGACCAATTACTATTTTGGAGAAACAGCTTAACAAGTACCTGCCCATCACCTGATGGTCGCCTGACATTCCTGGTGGAAGGGGAACCTCTCCTGCCCTACTGATGTCTGCCTGACTCCTACTGTGACAGTCATGGCGTATGATGCTTTCTATACCTTACCGGATTCAGTTTGCTGGTATTTTCTTAGGACTCTTACATCTAAGTTCGTGAGAGAGATGGTCTGCAGTTTTCTCCTGTGCTGTCTGTCTGGCTTTCTTATGAGGTCTTGGAAAATGCATTAGTAAGTGTTCCTATCTCTTTTATTTTTGGGGGAGTTGTATAAAACTGTTTATGGAAGAGACGGTATAAAATGGCTTTTAATTCATGTTTAAATGGTAGAATTTTCCAATGAAACTATCTGGGCTTGGAGATTTCTTTTTTTTTTTTCAAAAGCTTTTAAATTATGAAATCACCATCTTTAATGGCCGCACCGTCATTCAAATTATCTTTTTCATCTGTTTCAGTGGTTCGTGGTCTTCCAGGAATCGGTCCAATTCTTCTAAGTTGTTGAATTTATGAGTGTGAACTTATTGTAGTATTCCCCTTTTCTCTTCTTAATGGTTGCAGGATATATAATAATATTCCCTGTTTCACTTCTGATATTGGTGATTTGTGTTTTCTCTTTCTGTTTTCTGTCGCTCTTGCCAGAGGCGTATCAATTTTATTCACATTTTTTGAAAAATGTGCTTTTGTTTCACTGATTTTTCTTTGAGTTGTCTATATCCAGTTCATTGCTTCCTGTTCTTAGCTTCCTGTTTTCTTCCGACTGCTTTGTGCTTTTCTGTTTTGTGTCATTCTTGTTTTAGTTTCTTGAGGTAGGAACCTCAGTTACCGATGGCCAGTCCATGCTCAATTTCTTTCAGTTCTCTGTATTTTTATTTACACCGAGACTTCTTTGAGCCTTGAGTTGAGCGGCATGTTGTTAATTTTCCAGGCATGCAGAGATTTTCCTTGTGTCTTTCTGTACTGGTTTCTAGTTTGATTTCATTATGGCCAGAAAACATATTCTGTATGACTCCACTTATTTATATATTTGTGGTTTGTTTTATAGACTTAACGTTATCTGTCTTGGTGAATGTTCCACAAACATTTTTAAAAATGCATATGGCCGGGCACGCTGGCTCACACCTGTAATCCCAGCTCTTTGGGAGGCTGAGGTGGGCGGGTCACTTTGAGGTCAGGAGTTCGAGACCAGCCTCACCAACATGGCAAAAGCCGTCTCTACTAAAAATGCAAACATCAGCCAGGTGTGGTGGCACATACCTGTAGTCCCAGCTACTTGGGAGGCTGAGGCAGGAGAATCACTTGAACCCAGGAGGCAGAGGCTGCAGTGAGCAGAGATTGTGCCATTGCACTCCAGCCTGGGTGACACAGGAAGACTTCAATTCAAAAAAAAAAACAAAAACAAAAACCAGCATATGCTGCTGCTGGATGGAGTGTTCTGTGTATGTCAATTAGCTGCTGCTGGTTGATTCTGCCGTGTCGTTCTCTGTATCCACATTAGGATTGTTCTCTCTAATAGTTCTGTCTTTTGCTGAGAGGAGGCTGTTCAGGTTTCCAACTTTGATTGCGGATTTGTCTGTTTTTCCTGTTAACTCTGTTTTTGCTTCATATATTTTGAAGCTTTTTGATGCGTTCGTATTTAGGATAGCATATCCTCCTGGTGGATTGATCCTTTGACTGTTATATAATGTCCCTCTTTGCTTCTATTAAATAGTAAATTTTTGCTCTGAAGTTGACTTTATTGGTATTATAGCGACTGCTGCTTTTTAAAATTAATATTTTCAGGTTACATAATGTTCCATTCTGCCTGTGTTGTTGAATTTGAAGTGAGTTTCTTGTAAACAGCATAAAATTGGAGTGTGTTTCTGTCCACTTTACCAATCTGTTCTTCTTTTTTTTGAGACAGAGTTTTGCTCTTGTTACCCAGGCTGGAATGCAATGGCGCGATCTCAGCTCACCGCAACCTCCGCCTCCTGGGTTCAGGCAACTCTCCTGCCTCAGCCTCCCGAGTAGCTGGGATTACAGGCACACGCCACCATGCCCAGCTAATTTTTTATATTTTTAGAAGGGACGGGTTTCACCATATTGACCAGGATGGTCTCGATCTCTTGACCTCGTGATTCACCTGCCTCGGCCTCCCACAGTGCTGGGATTACAGGCGTGAGCCACCGCGCCTGGCCGTCAATCTGTTCTTTTATTGGTGTACTTAGACCATTGACATTTAAGTTAACTATCTATGCAAGTCTACCACTTTTTTTTTTTATTGCTCTCAATGTAGGTTATATTTATATATTTATTTTTTAATTTTTTATTGGATTTTAGGTTTTGGGGTACATGAGCAGAGCATGCAAGACAGTTGCGTAGGTACGCACATGGCAGTGTGCTTTGCTTTCCTTCTCCCCTTCACCCACATTTGGCATTTCTCCCCAGGCTATCCCTCCCCACCTCCCCCTCCCACTGGCCCTGACTTTATTAATTTTTTTCTATTTGGTTCCTCGGATTCCTGTTACTGTTTTTCTTTTCTCGTGGGGGACTTGGACAGTTTTTAGAATTCCATCTTGATTTTTCATTGCATTTTAAAGTATATCCCTTTGGCTGGGCTCAGTGGCTCACACCTGTAATCCCAGCACTTTGGGAGACTGAGGCAGGCTATTGCCTGAGGCCAGGAATTCGAGATCAGCCTGGGCCACATGGTGAAACCCCGTCCGTACTAAAAATATGAAAATTAGCTGGACATGATGGCGCGCGGTACTCAGGAAGCTGAAGCACAAGAATGGTTTCAACTGGGGAGGTGGAGGTTGCGAGGAGCCAGGATCACGCCACGGCACTCCAGTCTGGGGAGTACTGTGAGACTGTCTCAAAACAGAGAAAAAAGTTTATCTCTTTGCATAGCTTTAGTACTGGTTGCTGTGTGAGGTCACACTTGACCAGTATCAACGCTTCGCCTCTTCAAGTGGAACATGGAAACAGCATCACCTTTTAGGTCCTTTCCTGCCTGCTCTTACATGTCACTGTCTGGAGTACCAGAGGTCGTTATAATTTGTGTCTCAATCCCTAAATGTGATTGACGCCACTTAGAAGGAAAAGGATATCTATTGTATATTCCCAGATTGCTGCTCTTTCTCTTGTTTCTTTTTCCTGCTTGATGCTCCAAGCTTGATTCTCTTCCCATCCTTTTCTGTTGGAAGAACTTCCTTTAGGGCAGTTTTTAAAGGTAAATCATGATCATGGCAATTTTTATTTTTATTTTTGTTTTTCTTTGTCCTGGAATGTTTTTATGTCCTCTCATTTCTAGAGAATAATTTCGCCAGATATACAGTTCACAGTGGCTCATGCCTAAAATCCCAGCACCTTGGGAGGCCGAGGCAGGTGGATCAGGAGTTTGAGACCAGCCTGGTCAAGATGGTGAAACCCCGTCTCTACTAAAAATACAAGAATTAGCTGGGTGTGGCGGCAGGTGCCTGTAATCCCAGCTACATGGGAGGCTGAGGCACCAGAATCACGTGAACCCAGGAGGCAGAGGTTGCAGTGAGCTGAGATTGGGCCACTGCACTCCAGCCTGGGCGACAAGAGTGAAACTCCACCTCAAAAGTAAATAATAAAATTAAGTTCATAAATGAAAATTATTTTTATTTTTTAGAACTTGAAGAAAGTCGTGCACTTACCTCTAGGCGCCATGATTTCAGACGGGGACACTGTCGTCATTTGAGTTGTTTTTTGCATGTAGGTCATGCGTCATTTCTCTCTGGATGCTTTCTAGGATCTTTCTGAGTTTTTGGTTTTCAGGAGTTTAGCTGTAGATTGCTTTTGCACGAGCTTATTTGTGTTTTATCTGTATGAGGTTTGATTAGATGGTTGCGTCTTTGGTTTGTGGTTCTCACCGAATTGGGAAACTTTTGGATGTCACTTCTTTGAACACACTTTAGCCCCACTTTGTGACTCCTCTCCTTCTGGGACTCTGATGAGCGTTGGATTTTTTTAATTGTCCCTGAGGACCTGTTAATATCATTTCATCAGTTTTCTTTCTGGTGCTCATAATGAGAGAATTTTGTTGATCTGTCCTCCCAGCCACTGATTTTGACATCTGTCACCTGTCCTCTACTCTCCTATCCAGCACGTTTTTATTATATTATTTTTATTTTTATTTTTTTTTGAGACGGAGTTTCGCTGTTGTTACCCAGGCTGGAGTGCAATGGCGCGATCTCGGCTCACCGCAACCTCCGCCTCCTGGGTTCAGGCAATTCTCCTGCCTCAGCCTCCTGAGTAGCTGGGATTACAGGCACGCACCACCATGCCCAGCTAATTTTTTGTATTTTTAGTAGGGACGGGGTTTCACCATGTTGACCAGGATGGTCTCGATCTCTTGACCTCGTGATCCACCCGCCTCGGCCTCCCAAAGTGCTGGGATTACAGGCTTGAGCCACCGCGCCCAGCCAAGTTTTTATTTTATCAGTTTTGTAATTTCCATTTGGTTCAGTTTGATTATTTCTTTCTTCTTATTTTTTAGGACAGGATCTCCCTCTGTTGCCAGCCCATAGAGCAGTGGTGCAGTCATAGCTCACTGCAACTCCCAAATTCCGGGCTCAAGTGATCCTCCTGCCTCAGCCTCTCGAGTGAGTAGCTGGGACTATCAGTGCATGCCACCACACCCAACTAATTAATTTTTTTTTTTTTGTAGAAACAGTCTCACTATGCTTTCCAGGCTGCTCTTGAACTCCTGGCCTCAAGCAATCCTCCCAACTTGGCCTCCCCAAACTGCTGGGATTCTAGATGATGTGAACCACCGAGCCCAGCTGGTTCTTTTTTAGAACTTTCAGGAGACTTTTTAGTTGATTGTTGAGACATCTTCATGATGACTTCTTTTTTTTTAATTTAATTTGATTTAATTTAATTTTAAGTTCCAGGATACATGTGCAGGACAGTGCAGGTTTGTTATGTAGGTAAACGTGTGCCATGGTGGTTTGCTGCACCTATTAACCCGTCACCTACACATTAAGCCCCACACGCATTAGCTGTTTATCCTGATGCTCTCCTTCCCTCTCCCCCCTGACAGACTGGATAAAGAAAATGTGTGTATATACACCATGGAATACTATGCAGCCATAAAAAGGAATGAGATCATGTCCTTTGCAGAGACATAGATGGGGCTGGAAGCCATTATTTTCAGCTAACTAGCCCAGGAACAGAACACCAAACACCAAATGTTCTCGCTTATAAGTGGAAGCTAAACAATGAGAACACGTGGACAGAGGGAGGGGAACAACACTCACTGGGGCACGATGGTTTCTTTAAAGTCCTTTGTGGACCATTTCAATGTCTGATTCATCTCAGTATTGATGTCAGTTCAGTGTCTTTCTTCATTCAAGTTGTGAGTCCCTGGTTCTTGATGTGATGAGGGGTTTTCTGTTACCGCAGATACTTCATCTAGGAGCTGTGTGGACTCTGGGTTCTATTTAAGGCTTCCGTTGAGTAGGCAGTGGGCCGCCTTGTTCAGCTCAGCCATGCTTAGGTCTCGTCACCTTGTTGAGGTTTAGATTCTGGTGTAGGTTTGTGGACTACGGTTGCAGTGCAGCTTCTCTGCAGAGCCTTCGTGGTGACTTATCATCATTTATACAGGGCTGCTGGGCTCCCATCGGTTCCTCCTGGTGCTGCTTGACAGGGCAGAAAAGATTTTCTTAGGCCAGGATGGCAAGTGTGTCTCTTTGCAGGAGGAGATTCTCCAGCAGGAACAAGGAGGCTTCCTAAGCCAAGTGCTTTTTAGGATGAGATTCCCCTCTGCTGTGGGGGGCAGAGAATATTCCCCAGGCCAGGCACTTGTGGTAGAATCTGCTATGCTGTTACCTCCAGTGTCTGGGTGCCTGCAGAGGCTGGGACCCATGGGATCAGACCGTTTATTTTGGTGGCGGTCCACCTTGCAATTCTCCTGCCTCAGCCCCCCGAGTAGCTGGGACTGCAGGCTTGTGCCACCATACCCAGCTAATTGTTTTATTTTACTAGAGATGGGGCTTTGCCATGTTGGCCAGGCTGGTCTCGAACTCCTGACCTCAGGTGATCCGCCTGCCTCAGCTTCCCAAAGTGCTGGGATTACAGGCATGAGCCACCACACCTGGCCCAATTTTACTGTCTCTCAACAGTTTTTATTTATGTTAAATTTCCTATATCTGAATTGTTAATTATAATTCATCTCTCATAACATTTTAAAAATTTAAATATTTCTTAAAATTTTTCATAGTGGGGTTGGGTATTACTCAAGAGATATATTTTTCAAGGCCTTGGCAGATCTGAAAATATTATTCTATTAGCTTTACTGATAAAATTAAAATCGGACTGAATAGAGAGAGTTTGGGGTCACAAAAATTAAATTTCAGTCTTATAATTTAACATTTTTATAGTAAGAATGCTTCATATTAATTCATCTCTGGCAGATTCACAGTGCACATCAGTTTAAGGCTTCATTTGAGAAACTTGTTTAAGTCTGTTTAGCGTCTCACGTCTCAAGTGGTGAAATGCTGATGGTGGAGTTTTTGTGTGGTCTGCTTTTCCCTCCAATATTGACAGCCTCAGACTGGGCACAGCGGCTCACGCCTGTAATCCCAGCACTTTGGGAGGCCAAGGCAGGTGGATCACTTGAGCCCAGAAGTTCAAGACCAGCCTGGTCAACCTGTTGAAACCCCATGTCTACTAAAAATATAAACGTTAGCTGGATGTGGTGGCACACACCTCCAATCCCAGTATTCAGGAGGCTGACGCAGGAGAATCACTTGAACCCAGGAGGTGGAAGTTGCTGTGAGCCAAGATCACACCACTGCCCTCCAGCCTGGGTGACAGAACGAGACTCTTCACATCCTCAGAGCCTCACTGTTGCCCAGGCCGGGTTGCAGCAATGCAATCATAGCTCACTGCAGCCTCAAACTTTTTGGCTTGAGTGATCCTCCCACCTCAGCCTCCCGAGTAGCTAGGACTACAGGCACACGCCATCCACTAAGAGATGTAAGTGGGCGCTTACTTATATCTGAAAGAGAACCTGATAATGACTTAAATATCAAAGACATGGACGTAACGAAAATGGGCAGTCAAGGTGGCAGCCGAGGCTGGTGGTGTCTCCCCAGACCTCTGCGCCTCCGTCTTCCACTTTACACCCTCAGCCTGTAGGAAAAACATCCTTGTCCATGTGGCCTTCTGGCTACAGAAGAGCTGCTACAGCCTCAGACACCAGAACTATATTTGGAGTGGGGTAGGGGTGGTAGCCAAAAAGCCTTTTTTCTACAATGTTCTTTTTCTCATGAGCGAAGGGGATTCTTTCTCAGAGGTTTCCTAGCAGGTTTTCCCTTTAAGTCTCATCAGCCAGATCAGAATCATATGCCTACTCTCGGCGGCAAGACAGGCTGAGAAAATAGGAAAAGGGGCACGTGATAACAGGACTGGCTTACATCTGCTGTGATGTGCCCTTGGGGCTGGAGTGTGTCAACCTCAAGTAACGAGATTTCAAAAATATGATTAAGTGTAGAGTTTACTGCAGCCCAAAGCAGAGAATAGCCATTCAGGGAACACAGATGCCAGATAAATAGGGGCAGTGCCCTGAAGTTAAAAGTTAAGGTCTTTGCCAGGTGTGATGGCTCATGTGTATAATCCCAACGCTTTGCAACTTTGAGGCTGGAGGATTGCTTGAACCCAGGAGTTTGAGGCCAGTCTGGGCAGCATAGGGAGACCCTGTCTCTACAAAAAAATTAAAAACTTAGCTGGCCATGGTGGTGTGCACCTGTCGTCCCAGCTACTCAGGAGGCTGAGGTGGGAGGATCTCTCGAGCCAAGGAGTTTGAGGCTGAGTGAGCCATGATTGCACCACTGCACCCCAGCCTGGGCAACAATGAGTCTCTGTCGCTGCAAAAAGTAATAGTAAAAAAATGACAAAGTCTTGCTTATCTAGGCAGCAAACAAAGAAACTTAGTAGAATGATAACGTTTTCTTATGCAAGGCTAGGTATGAACGACAGCAGTTTATAGTTTACGTTCTTTGCTGTTCAGCTTCTCTTCATTTCCTTTCTGATTTAAAAGCGTGTCTTCAGCAGTTCCTCTTAGACGATGCAGAGTTATGATGTCTTTGAATGTCTGTGTATTAGAAAGGTCAGAGCGAGGTTAATCCATAATGAAGATCGACAGTGACTAGGGACGGGGTCTTCCCTGGTGTGCTCTCCTCATTTCCAACAAATTCCAAACAATGTATCAGCTTTGGTAAGGACGAAGAAGAGTCTATGATCAGACAAAGGAAGGTCACAGCTACCTGTCTGTGTGACTCAGTGCCCATAATCACATGCCCTTAGGGCTCCAAGTATGTTAAAGTGCCAACAGCTTAGATTTTGAACTACTTACTTTTATAACTCATTATTACCAAATCAAATCAGGGTTTTTGTTTTTTGTTTTAAGAAAGGAAGAGGGGAAGTGAGTGGCGTCTGGCCATACCACAAAAGGCACCAGCTACAACCTTCCTCTGAGTAAAACTGTAGGCAGGATGTCTCACGGGAAATACTTTTAAGTGTCTGTCCCTTGCTTTCTTGTTCTTTGTAGAAAAGAAGTTTGAACGTGACTTGATTATATTCCTTGTGGAGAACATGCTTTGTACAGCCTCCCTGGTGCTTGTTAGTTTAGAATCATGCTGTAGATGGCTCGGAATGGTTCATCTTTATTACTTTGCCTGGCTCTCAGAGAGCAGTTCTGAAATGTAGATCCAGGCCTTCCATCCAGGGCAGTGTTCTGCTTCCCCCCACCCCCCTTTTTTTTTTTGAGGTGGAGTCTCACTCTGTTGTCCAGACTGCGGTGCAGTGGCGGTGCTCTCCAGGCTCACGGCAACCTCTGCTTCCCGGGTTCAACCGATTCTCTGCCTCAGCCTCCCAAGTAGCTGGGACTACAGGCACCCACCACCCTGTCTGGTTGATTTTTGTATTTTTAGTAGATGTGGGGTTTCACTGTGTTGGCCAGGCTGGTCTGGAGCTCCTGACCTCAGGTGATCCACCCACCTCAGCCTAAGTGCTGGGATTGCAGTTGTGAGCGACAGCGCCTGGCTTATTGTTTCCTCTTTAAATTCCTGCTTTTGAGAGCATTTTGTTCTCATTCAGCCTTACGGCTTTCTCCTGTGCAACATGTCAAATTCTTACCTTGTACTTCTGTTCCCTTCCTTCCCATTTGTCGAGCTCTCTCTCTCTCTCTCGTTTCATACGTTTTCTGTGTGAATTCAGAGAAACTCTGATATGGGTCCTCTTTGTGAATACTCCTGATTTCTGGACTGTATGTTGTGCTGTGTGCGGCTGGTACCAGGAGCGGGTCCAGATCCAGGCCCCAAAGGGAGGTTCCTGGACCTTGCACAATAAGGAATTCGGGGCGAGTCCTTAAAGTTTATTAACAAGGTAAAAGAATGTTATTAAGAAAGTAAAGGAATAGGCCGGGTCGGGTGGCTCACGCCTGTGATCCCAGCACTTTGGGAGGCCAAGGCGGGAGGATCACTTGAGGCCAGGAGTTCGAGAGCAGCCTGGCCAACATAGCAAAACCCCATCTCCACTAAAAATACAAAACTCATCCGGAGGTGGTGACACATACCTGTAATCCCAGCGACTCAGGAAGCTGAGGCAGGAGAACTGCTTGAACACAGGAGGCAGAGGTTGCAGTGAGCTGAGATTGTGCCCCGGCACTCCAGCCTGGGCAACAGAGTGAGACTCTGTCTCAAAAAAAAAAAAAAAAAAAAGGTAAGTAAATGAATAAAAAACCAGCTGCTCCACAGGCAGAGTAATGGCCTGGGCTGCTGGACTGAGTATTCTGGTAGTTATTTCTTGATTATATGCTAAATAAGAGATGGATTATTCATGAGCATTCCAGGAAAGGGGTGGACAATTCCCAGGACTGAGGGTTTCTCCCCTTTTTAGGCCAGGTAGGGTCACTTCCTGACGTTGCCGTGGCATTTCTGAACAGTCGTAGCGCTGGTGGGAGTGCCCTTTAGCATGCTAATTATAATTAGCGTATAATGAGCAGGGAGGACCACCAGAGGTCACTGTCCTCGCCATGTTGGTTTCAGTGGGTTCTGGCTGGCTTCTTGACCACATCCTGTTTCATCAGCAACCTCTCTGTGACCTGTATTTTGTGCCAAACTCCTATCTCGTCCTGTGACTTAGAATCATGCCTTCACCTCCTGGGAATGCAGCACAACAGGTCTCAGCCTCATTTTATCCAGCTCCTATTCAAGATGGCGTCACTCTGGCTCAAATGCCTGCACAGCATACAATGTAATTTTTATTTCGCTCTTGCTTTTTTCATTTTCCTGTCATCCTCTTCTGTCTTATTTCAGTCCCTTTCAGCTTCGTCCCCTTCTGCTTCTGTTCAATAGTGCGCCTGGCTTTTTTTTTAGACACGAAACTGGGTTAACGCGCCATCTTGGTTTGAGAACAGTGATTTTCAGAGTTGTTTTTTCTCCTCTGATCAGGATCATGTTTATTTGACTTCATTACCTTTTCAGAAGTATTTCGTTAACTCCCCTCCACCCCTTCGCTCCGGACCCACGTTTTCCCAGTGTGCTGGGATTTGTTGCAAAGTACGAAGTTATCTGTCCTGCTTTCCCATCTTCTCTGGGGTTGTTTGTCTTCTTGTGGCTCAGAGAGTGTACTTGGTGGTTTCTTTCTATGTCGTTTCTCAGGCACACAGCTGAATTAGTGGAAATTCCTCCCAGATACTGGCCTGTGGTCACCTCTTATCTACAGTTCACGGTTGGCACTGACTATCCTTTTTATTTATTTCTGTGTGTATTCTTCTGGGAAATTAACAAGGAAATCTGGTTTGACTCTGGGCCAGCATGCAGTCAGCTGATACTTGCAAAATTCCCTGTGAGGAGTAATGGAAGGAAGCACAGGGCTTTGAGGCAAATAATCTTACTCCCAGCTGTGCCTCTTGTTTGCCGCGCGGCTGTCAGCCTGTGACCGTGGCCCTCTGAGCCTCTGCATCCTCGGCTCTCATAGGAATGTCTGCATGACAAGGTCACGGCGAGGATGAGATGGGAGGCCGCATCTGAGATGCTGGATGACCCATTGTTAAAGTGCGTACTCTAAGGGAAGAGATGTCCCCAACAGGCTTCATGTGAGCAATAAGGCTTTTTATTCACCTGAGTGCCAGTGGGTTGAGTCTGAGAAGAGAGTCGGTGCAACGTGATGGGGTGGGAGTTGGTTTTATAGGTTTGGGGTAGACAGTGCAAAGTTATGGGAGTTACAGTTCAGGGCAGTTTTTGCAAGCTAGGAGGGAGGTCGTAGGATCTGGAGTCACGAGGTTGACCAAGGTTAGTTACAAAGTCCAGTTGTTGCCTTATCAGTTGAGGCAGGAATAAGGAACAATAGAGAATGTCTCAAGTTAATTCAGAGACACGGGGGTTGATCATTCTTCCCCTTTTCATGGTCTTCCAGTTACTTCAGATTTTCCCAGAACTCATCTGGAGTGTCTGTGCAGGTCACAGAGGTTACCATGGTATAGTCTGTGGTGCTGTCAGTCTACCTAAAAGAGTTTCACCTGTCACTCACTGTGCGCCCAGTCCCCGCCCCCTATTCCAGTGCTCAAGAGGAGGCAGCAAGCATCAGGCTTCTTATGGACCAGCTCTCATCCATGGCCTGGGTCAGAGGTCTGTCCCCGGATCTCATTCTCATGATAGGGCCCTGCTTTTAGCGCCTCACATATAGAGACTTCTGCTAATTTCCCAGAAGAATACATGCAGAAATAAATTAAAAAGATAGTCAGTGCCGATTGCAAACTGAAGATAAGAGATAATCAATCACAGCTGAAATCTGGGAGGAATTTCCATGAATTCAGCTGTGTGTCTGAGAAAGGGTTTAGAAAGAAACCCCCAAGTGTGCTCTCTGAGTCTCTTCCATGTGGACCGAGGGCTTGGGGCAGTGACTGTGCCTTCCTGAGAGCGTTCTCTGCCTGGCAGGATACAGGCACACACCTTTAGAGACACATGATGGTGTGGTCAGGCTCATAGACGCTGGAGCTGACGGGCTGCTTCTGAGTGCCAAATCTGCCCCTTACAAGCTGTGGAACCACAGTCAACTTCTTCTCCTTGTTTTTGCTTCATTTCCTTCATCTTTTTTTTTTTTGAGATGGAGTTTCTCTCTTGTTACCCAGGCTGGAGTGCAATGGCGCGATCTTGGCTCACCACAACCTCCGCTTCCTGGGTTCAGGCAATTCTCCTGCCTCAGCCTCCTGAGTAGCTGGGATTACAGGCACGTGCCACCATGCCCAGCTAATTTTTGTATTTTTAGTAGAGACGGGGTTTCACCATGTTGAGCAGGTTGGTCTCGATCTCTTGACCTCGTGATCCACCCGCCTCGGCCAACCAAAGTGCTGGGATTACAGGTGTGAGCCACCACGCCTGGCCTCATTTCCTTCATCTTTAAAGTGGAGATGTGATGTACCCAGCTCCTAGGGTGCATGGGACTGTGTAAAGCATTAGAACACTTCTGACACATGACGATACTGTATCAGTGTCTGCTGTGATGATGGTGATGATGATGGTGATGAAGACGACCCTCCTCATCATTGTCGTCAGACATTGTCTCCCGCTGCAGACTGTTTGCTGACGCCTGTAGTCACACCTGGACACGCTATGCCCTGCTGCCTGATGTGGCCTCCCTTCCCCCACTGCTCTCCAGGCTGTGTCCCTGGACCCGCTGGATTCCAGGAGTGAGGTCTCATCCCCTCCCCCATCTGTCCTGCCCTGTGCAGTCGCCTTCCTCACTCCCAGCTGTGTTTGCCCGACACTAGAAAAGATGAAGGATGGAGACTCTAGAGCCCGCACTTAGAGACGGTAAAAAAGAGACGAGCCTGCTGTCCCGAAAGGTTTAGACATTTATCTGCCTGCGGGCAAGAGACTGAACTGGATGATCCTTCAAGGTCACACCTCTGCTCAGATGCTTTCAAAGACTCCACTTCTCCCTCAGGACAGTCCAGATTCCAGAACCCTTCACGATCTGCCTTCTAAGCCCAGTCCTCTCTCCTGGGGGTTGTGTAACAGTTTCACAAGTTTTTCCAAGTGACTCGTGGTCCCAACACACCTCCTTACACCTCCACACTCTCCCAGTGGCTCTTCCCTTTGCCCGTGGCCTCTCCCTTTCTGCTCTCCTCCCTGAAGCTATGATGCGGTCATAGGCTGCTTGGAAGTCAAGGCTCACTGGGGAAGCTGACTGCCCGGACCACCCCAGGGCCTGCTCCCGTGTCCTCACGGCATCCCGCGTAGACTTATGCAATAGCACACGGCCCCCTCTCCTGAGGCCAGTGTTTCCTCGTGTTCACAGATGCTGAGTAAGCACAACTCATGACACAATGAAAGCAGAACTTTTATTTTTGTCCTTCTGCTGTCCCTTTAAAATGTATCCCATCAGACAAATGTCACTTTTTCCCTGGGTGAAAACTCTGGCGGGCCTGTGACTTGCGTGTGTAGGAGACTTATTTCATTTTATTTGTTTTGAGATGAAGTCTCGCTCTTGTTGCCTGGGCTGGAGTGCAGTAGCTGGATCTCTGCTCCCTGCAACCTCTGCCTCCCAGGTTCAAGCGATTCTCCTGCCTCAGTCTCCCAAGTAGCTGGGATTACAGGCATGCGCCACCACGCCTGGCTAATTTTTCTATTTTTAGTAGAGATGGGGTTTCACCATGTTGGCCAGTGTGGGAAGTAGAAAAGTTCCTTTTTAAAGTTTCCTTTCTTGTTAAAGAATAAGTGTGCTAATAACTTTGTTAAGCCCTATCCTATGTAGCTGTGAGACACACCATGCTTACAGGCACATAGTACATTCTATGTCCTTGTACTTTAACCAAGCTGTCTGTGCTGGACATGCTCACAGGCATGTCCCAGCTCTCCATTGCTTCCAATTTTCTAAAAATTTGGAAGCAATCTAAATTATACATCTAAGTGAGATTGGACGTATCTATGACGGTATAATGAAATATTTTGCAGCATTTAAAATAATCTATATTAATACACATCAACATGAATAAATTTTTTTTTTTTTGAGATAGAGTCTTTCTAAACACCATTGCTGTTTAGAAAAGTTTTAAGTTATTAGCCAATCGGGTTTTAGTTTAGATTGTGAGGTCTGGCTCCAGCCAGCGGAGATCAGACACAGTAGGAAGGACGACCCCAAATGCGTAAGGGATAAATGTGTGTGTTTTCCTTTGTTCATTGTACTCTCAGGGCACGATGGCTGGCGAGGGTGCCCTTCCTGCAGCCCAGGAGGTAGAAATTGCATTGCTGAAAGACTCTTTGTCTCAGTGCTGATTTTTCTTTGTGGCATCAAGCTTCTGTTTCCAACACCAGGATGGTCTCGAACTCCTGGGCTCTAGTGATCTGCCCGCCTCGGCCTCCCAAAGTGCTGGGATTACAGGCGTGAGCCATTGTGCCTGGCCCCACAAGACTTTTAAGAATTAAATGTTTTACTCCTACAGCAAAGCATAGAGCAAATATAAGAAACACCATGTTACATAACAAATCACCTGTATCGAACAAACGTTAAACTATGCAGTATTTGCTTCAGAATTTCTGAAGCAGTGAAATGTTGTCGATCTGCGTCCTCTTAGCTTTATTCCTCGGTTTTAAGTTCTTCTCTTTTTCCCACTGGGCTACATGGGCGTTTATCTTTTCTAACCACGTTTTTCTGTTTTTACCGTGTAGGCATGTAGTGTAAGCAGTAATGTGTTTTACATAAGAGGCATCAGTGAAAGGTCATGTCTGCAGCTGAGGATGAGGACCTGTATTCCGCTCAGCCGGTGTCTGTTCACCCACATTGCGTGTTGAGAATATCTTGTGTGATTTTATCTAAATGGGGTAAGAATGCAATGAGCTGGGTTTACGTTTTTAAGCATCAAGATGCTTTTTAAGATTTGTCTGGCCAGGTGCAGTGGCTCACGCCTGTAATCCCAGCACTTTGGGAGGCCAAGGCTGGTGGATCACCTGAGATCAGGAGTTCAAGACCAGCCTGGCCAACATGGTGAAACCCTCGTTGACTAAAATACAAAAATTAGTTAGGCATGGTGGCACATGCCTATGGTCTGAGCTACGTAGGCTATGGCAGAAGAATTGCTTGAACCTGGGAGGAGGAGGTTGCACTCTAGCCTAGGTGCAGAGCAAGACTCCATCTCAAAGAAAGAAAGATTTATCCATGTTGATGTGTATTAATATAGGTTATCTTAAATGCTGCAAAAATTTCATTATACCACCTAGATACGTCCAATCTCATGCCATGGATCATTTAGATTGTTTCCAAATTTTTATTATTACAAGTCATGCTGCTATTGAAATCTTAACTACTGGCCGGGTGCAGTGGCTCACACCTGTAATCCCAGCACTTTGGGAGGCCGAGATGGGTGGATCACCTGAGGTCGGGAGTTCAAGGCCAGCCTGGCCAACATGGTGAAACCCATCTCTGCCAAAAACGCAAAAATTAGCAGGGCATGGTGGTATGGACCTGTAATTCCAGCTACATGGCAGGTTGAGGCAGGAGAATCGCTTGAAGCTAGGAGGCAGAGGTTACAGTGAGCTGAGATTGAGCCACTGCACTGCAGCCTGGGCAACAGATCAATACTCTGTCTCAAGAAAAAAAAGAGAAAAAAGGAATCTTAACTACCTGTACAGCATGAGTTTCTTTAGGGCTGTGTTATTGGGAATATATATCTTTAGTTCCATTAAAAATTACTAAATTGCTGTCTCTTTGTTTTTAAAGTAGAGATGTGGTCTTGCTATGTTGCCCAGGCTGGTCTTGAACTCCTGGGCTCATACAATCCTCCCACCTTGGCTTCCCAAAGTATTGGGATTACAGGTGTGAACTACTGCACCCGGCCTGCTCCATTGTTTTCTTTCTTTCTTTTTTCCTATTTTTTTGTTTTGGAGATGGAGTTTCCCTCTTGTTGCCCAGGCTGGAGTGCAATGGCACAGCCTTGGCTCACGGCCACCTCCGCCTCCCAGGTTCAAGCAATTTTTCTACCTCAGCCTCCTGAGCAGCTGGGATTACAGACGTGTTCCACCACTCCTGGCTAGGGTTTCTCCATGTTGGTCAGGCTGGTCTCGAACTCCTGACTCAGTTGATCCACCTGCCTTGGCCTCCCAAAGTGCTGGGATTATAGGTGTGAGCCACTGCTCCCACTCACCTGCGTCCTTGGTGACTCCGTTTGCCAAGATGCAGAGTGTGAAATGCTATTTCCTAGTTGTTTTGATTTGCTCTGCTTTTAACCTCGGAGAGGCTGAACGTTTCCCCGTCTTTATTAAGCAGTTGGGTTCTCTCTTTTGCAGCTTGCCTGTCCATCATCTTTGCCATTTTTTCAGTTTGGCAGTGTGCCTTTCTCTTTTTCATTTGTTCTGATGTATTGTTCTACTCCTGCTTGCAGTGACTCAGTACTCCTGGGCAGTAGCAAGTAGGGAAACAAAAGCTCAAGCTGCAGTCAGCCCGGATGGCTACAGACCCAGGCCAACTTGCTATGTCCCCAGGAGAGAGAAGGAACTTCCATCTTTCCCACGTAGAATCATCTGGGCAGGAACGAATGGGTAAAACAGCCAACCGTGTGTGGATGTGTGATCGCACGAATCTGCAACTCCTTGGTTCATTTCCTGCATAGGCTTAGCCGGAGTCTTTCAGGTGAGTCTGCCATCCAGGGTCACTCTAAGGGTATGCTAAAGTTATTGCTGTCAGGCGCATTTACCCTACAGCTGCTCTGGGATGGCCTTGGGTGGCAGGACCCAACCCCTGCCATGCTGTCCCATCCCCGTCCAGAAGGGTGCCAGACCCCGCCGTGGGTCTCACGTTCCCCTCCAGTGCTGTTGACAGGGTGGGGCTGGATTGAAGAGAGAGAGCACATGCTCTTCACGTGTTCCTGAGTCGCTGGAGGCTGAGAGCAGTCAGCACAGTCCAGATGTTCTCTCCTGTGCTTGGAGGCAAGTTAACCCTTCTATACGTCACTCAAATTCTTCCCCTGCATCACATCCCTCCTGCTATTTGGTTGTTGCGACTTTGAAGGACGATTCACTCCCTCTCTCTTCAAATCACCATTTATTTCCTGAGATGAGCAGATTGCGATTCTAGAGCAGTGGGGAGTGGGTTAGCACGCCCGGCGACCTTGATCAAGCATTTGATTCTGTTTGGCTGGGTGCCTGCATCTTTCTGGTCCTTCTCATTTAAATGGTCAAAGGCTCCCAGGCGCCTCACACCTCTGCCTGTTCCCCGCCCACTCTCTCTTTTTCACCCTCCGCTATGCAAAGAGAAAGAGTGTTTTTTGCACCGATCGGTGCTGTTTCACCCGAATTCACCTCACCAGCTACATACCCATGATCTATTCCTTCCTCCTTTGCAAGAGAGCGGTCATTGGATGAATTCTTTATACTTAAGAGTCTATATGATTTTTTTTAGCTTAGCTGGAGACCCGTCTCTGTTATTCATCTTTACAAACTATTATCTTTCGCTGTGGTTATCACCTCCTCTGTTTTTTACATCATAATTATGAATGTCTGCTCTTCAATATAGTTCTATTTATTTTCAACACTTCCGTGAGCTTTTACTTGGGTTTGTCTTTGTAAGTAGCATATAGCTAGATTTCAACACATCCAATCAGCCAGGCGTGGCGGTTCAGGCCTATAATCCCAGCACTTTGGGAGGCTGAGGCAGGTGGATCAGTTGAGGTCAGGGGTTTGAGACCAGCCTGACCAACATGGCGAAACCCTGTATCTACTAAAAATACAAAAATTAGCTAGGTGTGATGGCGCCCGTCTGTAATCGCAGCTACTTGGGAGGCTGAGGCAGGAGAATCGTTAAAAATTCTTTAAAAATTAATTATTCAGCATCCCTGTGGCCACCGCCATCCTCATTTTTTGATTTTCTGGGTGACCTTGATAATATCACAGAAGCAGGGAGACAGAGGGGCTTGGCGTTGGCTGAGCAGAGACGTGTGGTACTCACCCCCTTCCAAAGAAGAACCAAAACAGGGAGTCAGTAGTCACACATTGAATAGATCACCTAAGACAAAATGACAGAAAACACCGAAGGCAAGGCGAGGGAAGCCAGGCGGCCTGCCTGGCTGCGGTGGGCTGGGAGCCTGTAGTGTTTCCCATTTCAGGAAAAGGGTGAGTGTTTCAGAGAAACTCTTCCACTGTGTTTTTCCTCAATCTCTCATGCCATCACCACGGCAACCATCGACAGGGACGAAGACTCTCGTGACCAAATGCACAGGGTGTTTTCCTCCCATGCCAAGCAGTAGACACAAGCCGGGTGTCCTTCAGGTCCACTCTGACGCTGTCTGCGTAGAGGGAGGTGGGTAGTTCCGCCCTCCAGGAGCTTTCCAAACCGAACCTCCCTGTCCCCTTGTTTTCTTTTTCTTGAGACAGAATCTCACTCTGTCACCCAGGCTGGAGTGCAGTGGCGCCATCTTGGCTCACTGCAACCTTCTCCATCTCCCAGGTTCAAGCGATTCTCATGCCTCAGCCTCCTGAGTAGCTGGCACTGCAGGTGCACACCACCACACCTGGCTAATTTTTGTATTTTTCATACAGATGGGGTTTCAACACGCTGGTGAAAATCTTAACCTCAGGGTGATCCTCCCACCTCAGCCTGCCAAGTGCTGGGATTACAGGCATGAACCACCGCACCCAACCCCTCGGGTTTTTATGGAAGCTTCATGATGTCGGCATTTTGTCCCCCAGGGTATAGGGCAGGAACCTCTCTGGAAAGTGTCTTAAGACCCACAATCAGGTGGGGGAAGATGAGAGTCCTGCCTTGGGGCAGGTGAAAGGAGGGCAGGGGAAAGTCAGAGAGATTCTCCCCTGAGACTTGTTCCTAAGGTCTCATGCACTAAATGTGATAACAGAAGACTGTAACAAGGGCTATGGGCGTTATAAACTAGGAACCATGGACGAAAACCAGGATAGAGCATAGCACCGCAGTGAGTGGTTCTCGGGTCCTCATTCCCACCGGAGACTCCTGCAGTCTTCGCCAGGGAGCCAGGGGCAGGTGGAGCGGTGCATCTCCAGTAATAACTAGCAAACGCTCACAGCGCCCCTGGATGGCCGGCGTCCCGGTGTGTGGCTTTTCTGCCTCCCGGGGCTGTCTTAAGATCAGCTCTGTGTCAGCCCCGGGGTTGGAAAGAACCCTGTGGCCTCTTTTCCTGAGTCGAGGAGCCTGCTCTCAGCACCTGGTTTCAAGGAGTGAGCTGAGCCCGGGTGTCTCATTTTGCAGGGGACATGGAGCCGTCCTGGTCCATGATCTGTTAGGAAGCAGGCTGCGCGGCGGGAGGGGAGAGGCTGCGCGGCAGGAGGGGAGAGGCCATGCGGTGGGCCAGGGAAGCGTCATCTCCATTTACCTCGTGATCTGCGCATACAAGGGCTCTAGGTTTCCTGCTCCTCATGAGACTCTAATGCCTGATGATCTGCCGCCGCCTCCCATCAGCCCCAGATGGGACTGTCTATGCGGGAAAACCAGCTCGGGGCCCCCACTGATTCTATGTGATGGTGAGTTGTACAATTATTTCATTATCTATTGTGATCTAGTAACAATAGAAACAATACACGTAAGGCTTGAATCGTCCCCCAAAGCATCCCCTCTCCCCGGCCCTTGGAAAAATTGTCTTCCATGAACCCAGTCCCTGGTGCCCAAAAAGGTGGAGGACCCCTACCATAGAGTGACACTCAGGACACAGTGTCACCAGCCTAAGATTATGGGGGAGGACCCCTTAGCCAAGGGGTAGTAGCCCGCCTGACCTCGGTCCTGGAGGGACACGTCGTCTCTACCATACTGGGCAGTAGTTAACATTTGCACTTCGCTATGGAGGGAGACACTGTATCTTCAAAGACTACTCTCTCTGCAGCATCTTTGACAAGATAGTCCTGAACAGATGCATTTGGTGCCTATGCTTACAAGACGTGCAGTAATGTCAGAGACCCACAGGGAATTGTCTCCCAGTAAACAGTTGCTCAGTAAAGTCTCCTCTGCAGTTTCATTATGTGCGTGAATGTCTTCTAGTGATAGGATACAGTGCAAGCATGATAGTCACCAGAGACAGAGGATGGCTCTCTGGTGTGGCCTGCAACAGTCTCTCTCTCTCTCTCTCTGAGAACGATGGGAGGCAGTAGGACCAGGCAAAGGCCTGTCAACAACAGGTCTGGTGACAACACCTGGAGCCACAGCTGGTGCTGTCTCTGCCCTCAGTGCTAAGGCCGCTCATGTTCTCCCGACAGCACCATAAAGAATTCTCTAGAGCCCCTGAGTTTTTGCAACGCTGGCTCAAGATTCAGCCTCCTGGTTGAATGCATCTGGTTGGGCAGGCCCTAGGTAAGAAGCTGACTTGTTTGAGGATTTATTCTCAGGAGTGGCTCAAATTCCCATCGGGGCTCTTACGGCGGGGAAGCTTCCAGACGTAAGAAACGGACACAGCTCTTGAGCCTACACTTTGCATGGACACATCCCTTTGGCAGCTGCTAAGATGTGTGTTAGTCTGCATTTGCTCTGGGAGCTGGTAGACACGAAGAGGGATGATTTTGGCTTTCTTTGCATTGCTTTTATTTTCTTATTTTCTTTTTTTTTCCTGTTTGAGACAGAGTGTCACTCTGCTGCCCAGGGTGGAGTGCAGTGGCGCGATCTCAGCTCACTGCACCCTCTGCTTTCCAGGTTCAAGCGGGTCTCCTTCCTCAACCTCATGAGTAGCTGGGTTACAGGTGCCTGCCAACACACATAGTTAATTGTTGTATTTTTAGTAGAGACGGGGGTTTCACCATGTTAGCCAGGCTGGTCTCAAACTCCTGACCTCAGATGATCCACCCACCCCACCTCAGTCTCCCAAAGGGCTTGGATGACAGGTGTGAGCCACCGCGCCTGGCTCTTTGCATTGCTTTTTGTAAGCACTGTGGAGACATACGTGTCTCAGGTAGCTCCCAGCAGGTGTCAGTAGCCCATGGGACAGACGTGTTGGTCTGAACACCAGGTACCATCCCCCTTGACTGCAAAATCTGATGGGAGGAAGCAGGTGCAACACTCTCTGGTCTAAACTCTCACCAAGCTCACGCTTTCATTTTTACTTATTTATTTAAAATTTTTGAAACAGGGTCTTGCCGTGTTGCCCAGACTGGAGTACAGTGGTGCCATCAAAGCTCACTGCAGCCTTGACCTCCTTGGCTCAAGTCAGCCTCCCACCTCAGCCTCCTAAGTACCTGGAACGATCCAGGTACACGCCACTATGCCAGCTATTTTTTTTTCTTTTTCTTAGCAGACATAGGGTCTCACTATGTTGCCCAGGTTGGTTTCAGACTCCTGCCTTGGCCCCCCAAAGCACTGGGATTAGAGGCATTGCTATGAAGCAAAAGGGGTTTGCTGCCCAGTGCACTAGAAGCCAACTCTATGACATCATTTTTTTTTTAGAAAAGAAAAGCTTTATAGGGAAAGTCAACTCATAAGCAGACAGAAGTGTCAAGATCAAATTCATCTGTTTGCATTGGCTTCAAGGCAGTATTTTTATTAGAAAAGGTTCGGGGTGGGTTTTGAGATTGGTAGGTGATTGGTGGGAAGAAAGACGGTATGGAACGTCCTTGGGTGTGCGCGGTTATTTCTTCACGTTAGCTCACGGTTGCACATGCAAATATTGGGGCCAGTGAGTGTGAAACAGGCAGGGGAAATTCAGGGGATCGCATCAGCAGGCTCCTTCTCTGCATACTGCAGCCAGCCATCTTGGTTCCCGTCGATTTCAGCCGGTGCTGTTACTGCATAAGCAAGAGGGGGTTTCATGGTTTCTGCAAGTTCTTTTTCTGTTTGCCATCCTGCAAATCAGGAATTTCTGTTCATCTGTTTAACTCTTTGGGGGCACAGTTTCAGCATGAATCAGTGCACACAGCCTCTCACATGTTTTCAATAGGCTAAGGATCAAAGGGAGGACCTAGTTCATTTCCCATCCCTGGGACTGTCTCAGCCCTCCCTGCACCCGGCGCTCCTGTCTCTGGACAGAACCTAGGCTAGGGTTCCATGCGGGCGTCTGTAGAGGCCATCTATGCTCCAGGATACAGGCTGCTGCTGTTTCTGCATTTGGGGAGGGAGAATCTCTGGGAGAAGGAGCCAAGCTCACGCTGGGAATGTATGGACCCAGACTGTCCCTGTGACCTCGCTCTACAAATGAGGGACCCCTGGAAGGTCACGTCCAGCTGCCGTATTGGCCTTTCTCTCTGGTTCTCAGGCCACCCTGCTTCGGGATGTTATGTCATTCTTCACCTTTCAGTCATTGCCATGACCAGATGGCCAGCCTCCTGATCAGACCCCATGTGCTTTACACCAATGCATCCTCTGACTCTCTTTGGTTCTTGGCCGAAACCACTGGTCAGAGTCAATGGTAGACCTGAGACCAGCGACCAGAAATAAATGTGTCTTGAGAACCCTGTGAGTCAGGTACACGTGGTTGGAAGTTGTCTCTTGCGGAGACCAGAGTCTGGCATAATTAGAGTGTACTTGAGATCTCGAGTTTTAAAAGCCTTAATATAGCTGGTGAGACTGTGAGGCTGGTGGAAAAGTAACTGGAGTTTTGCCATCAAAAAGCCACCATCACTTTGGCCCCAACCTAACCTAATGTGTTTCGTACTGAAACTGGTGTCATGAAAAGAGGATGGCAGTGCAGGAGAGTGGGAGTGAGTGCGTAGAAGGGGGAGCAAGGGACACGGGCGTTCATGGTTGAAATAATTACTGGTATGATCTCATTTTAAAAATACATAAAAAAGAGGCTGGGTGTGGAGGCTCACTTGTCATCCCAGTGCTTTGGGAAGCTGAGGCAGGAGGATCGCTTGAGGCCAGAAATCAAGACCCACCTGGGCCACAAAGCAAGGTTTTATCTCTAGAAAAATTAACATAAAAAATTAGCTGGGTGTGGTGGTGCACATCTGTAGTCCCAGCTACTACTGACCATGGAGGCTGAGGTGAGAGGATCCCCTGAGCCCAGGAGTCAGAGGCCACAACGAACTGTGATTGCATCGCTGCAGTCTAGCCTGGGCAACAGAACAAGACTCCTTGTCTAATAAAATAAAATAAAATAAAAATGAAAGAGGACAGATATGTTCCGTGAAGCACATGGAATATATTGGGTGTGGATTGTGCCAGGAAAATTAACGAGGCAGGTGGTGTTTGGGAGACTACAGATATTGATGCCATTGGATTTAAACTTTATTGTTTTTTATGACTGAGGACACAGATGCCACCCAGCAGAGGAGTGAATGGCAAACGGGTGGAATCAGAGGCAGCACGGGGCTCACACCCCTCCCTGCATGTACCCCCTGTGGCAAGGCCCGTCTCTGGCTTGTTTGTTGGGGTGGGTTTGCCCAGGGAAGAGTATCTGTCCCTGCACAGCACCCTTCTTGGTGATGAGAAGAAATGCAGCCAGGGCCTAATTGGATTTGGTGAAAGCCCCAGCTGGCTGGGTGGGATTTGGCGACTGACGTGCCTTCCTGCTGCGGGTTCCTGGCATAAGGACAGGACCGTCTTCCCCCAGACAGAAGGTCAATGAGAACAGAGAGCAAAACATCTCAGGGGCCTGCATCTCAGCTCCCAGAACTGTCGCCCAAATGGAACCCGTGCTGGCTTCCAACCTGATTGCTAATCCGAGCAGAAGTGCACCGCTCTACCCTCGGGGCTGCAGAGCTGCGGGCCAGGCTGTGACTGTCTTCCTTCCAGAGCGCCAGAAAGTTTCTTCCAGCTGACAGCGGGGCCGGGGGGAAAGAACATCTGCGGTTATGTTTTCCAAGTCACAGACGGCTCTGTGGATGCTTTGTTCCCGATAACTCGCCGGTACCTGCGCACTTACGCTCGTCAGTTCATCCAGGCCACGGATCGTCTCTACTGTCCACTGAATTCTGCCCACAGCCTTTAGGGATGGAACGATCCGTATGCATCGTAGCAGAAGACATCCCGAGGGTTGGTTGAACAGGTACCTAGCCTGCGTGTCCTTTTCTAAAAAGGACTACACAGCAGTATAAGCTGTCATTTTTTTTTTTTTTTTGAGATGGAGTCTTGCTCTGTCATCCAAGCTGGAGTACAGTGGCACGATCTCAGCTCACCGCAACCTCCGCCTCCCGAGTTCAAGTGATTCTCCTGCCTCAGCCTCCTGAGTAGCTGGGATCACAGGCGTGCGCCACCACATCCAGCTAAGTTTTGTATTTTTAGTAGAGATGAGGTTTCAGCATGTTAACCTGGCTGGTCTCGAACTCCTGACCTCAGGTGATCTGCCCGCCTCGGCCTCCCAAAGTGCTGGGATTACAGGTGTGAGCCATCATACCTGGCCAAGCTGTGCCTTTGTAGCAAGGATGATTCAAGTTAACAAAGATATTTATTTTGTTTACTACGTATTTGGTTGAATTACATCAATTCAGACTAAGCAGGAAGGGCCAGCCTGGACTCCTTGGAGACATCTCATTATTTAGGCATTTTGAAGAAACGGGGCTTCATCCCAGCACCCCCTACATTTTTGTATATCAGAGGTAATTGGAACTGACTGGGACTTTAAAAAGTGTTTTAAATGGAGGCTCTGAGACGCATTGGTGATTAGAGAATCCTTTTATACCCTCAATTAAAATGCCAAAGTCCCTGGAAGTTTTCTTTTTCCTTAAGTCACTTAAACATAGCTCTGCTGTTTTATTCACCCTCTGTTTGCCCAGGGAGCTCATTTTCAGTGATAATGAAGAGGAAGAGTTAGGTCCTACTCACACGCTATTACCATACATCTCAACTGTGCCAGATCCCAAATTCTTAATGTGGGTTTACAGTTCATAAACACATCTCCGGTTTTAAAAGCCTCATCTTGAGCAAGGAGAAGACGCATTTCTGCTCCAGCCACGCAGCGAGACAGCCGTATACTGACTCACAGACACGTATCTTCTGGCTTAGCCATTATTTCTATGGTGCAAACATCAGAAGCAAGGAACACTCAAAGCAGGATTCAGACCTAGCGTGGTGGCTCAAACGTATAATCCCAGCACTTTCGGAGGCTGAGGTGGGCAGATCACCTGAGGTCAGGAGTTCAAGACCAGCCTGGTTAACACGGCAAAACACTGTTTCTTCTAAAAATACAAAAATTAGCCGGGCATGATGGTGCGTAAATGTAATCCCAGCTACTTGGGAGGCTGAGGCAGGAGGATTGCTTGATCTCTGGAGATGGAGGTTGCAGTGAGCCGAGATCTTGCCATTGCACTCCAGCTATGACGATGGAGAGAAACTCCATCTTAAATAAATAAATAAATAAGGAGAATCCAGTTTTTAGTAAATGTGCCTGTTAAGTAGTGCATGATTTTTTTTCCCCAAAAATATAGAGAGAGCAGCTACTTGTGTTGCTGCTGTGAGACCATCAGCTGGAATAGATCAGCATTTGCCCTCAAAGAACACACCCTCCAGTTAGGGGATGGTGTGAGGGCTTTGGAGGACAATTCTCTGACCTGCCTGACAATTCCTGGGGCTCAATGTTGATAGAACTGTCCCTCTTTTCACGAGCTAACATCACATGACATTCCAAGCTGCAAAATCTGGGGAACAAATGAAAGATCCCATGAGATTGCACTCTGCCCTCACGCCTTGCAGGTCTGGACATCAGCCTCTCCCTGTTACAGCTCAGACAGCCTTGATTGCTACACAGGAATCGAATTAGGGGGGCTTAACCACCTATCAGTCACTGCCAAGCGCACGTGCGAATGAAGCACACACGAAGCCAAAAGCTGCCTGGTAATCAACAGAGTGGCTCATTAAAATCCATTACGTTTCCTAAGTTGGAAATTGATTGCTCTCTCTCTGCACACCTTCTGAATCTCATCTGACAGCTTCGTCTGACATCATTTATCACTCGTGACAAAACACTGAAGGAGAAGAGGACACTGCTTCGGCCAAATTATCGCACTTCAGGTCCGTTCCTTCTGCATGGTGCAAGTCTCGCGCACTCTCTCAGCAGATGGACGTAAAAGACAGCGTGAGGGGAAAAGCATTTTCCTTTCAGATGTAAACTAAAATAAAAAGTGGATCAGACTTCCAAAGGATCGTTTCTCACAAAAGCCACCGTTCTGTAACCAGAAGTCTTCTGACCAACACAATTTTTGAGGCAGATATACGTGAAGTTTATTTTCTCTGAGCATTCAACAAAATGGAAATGCCCACTATGGAAACATCTGGTGGGATTTTCAGAACGGATTGAAGGTCATCATTAAGCTTTCAGCCTGGACCCCTGGAAGGCTGGAGGTTTCAGAGAGACGAAAATTTAAATGTATCAGGTTCCAGATGTCTAGAGGGTATTTTGTACTCATTTGCTTCTCTGTTTGTGGGTTCTAAGTCCATATTCACCGTTTTTTAGTTGGGTTGTGTAAGTTTGATTCTTTTGCGAGGTTTATTGCCGAGTTAAAAATGAGGAAACTGAGGCCAGCACAAAAAGATTAAATGCCAATTTATTCAGCTCCCGGGTGAGATTCCCTGGTCCTGGGGAAAGAGGCCAGGGAAGTCACACCTGACTTCTCTCAGGCATGGGGGTTTTATAGGGACTGAAGGCGTTTGATTGGCTGTGGAGAAACAGGACATGGAGGGGGCAAGCTGCTATTGGTAGATAGGCGGGATTTCCGATGAGCAGGCTAGGTGCCGAGTGCAGAGCTTAGTGCTGAGTGCAGAGGGGATTTCCAAGGGCGGGGTTGAGTGCAGAGGGGATTTCCAAGGTGGAGCTAGATGATGGGCGTATTCCCGTGATGTAATTTTCAGGTGGGGGGGAGGGATGGGCGTGTCCAAGCTCCTGGCCAGGCAACCAGCCTTACAGGTTGAACTTGGACAAACAGCGCCAGCTCTCAGAGCCTATGTTTCTCTTTTTTTTTTTTTTAGACAGGGTCTAACTCTGTTACCCAGTTTGGAGTGCAGTGGTTCCAGTTTGGAGTGACCATGAATAGAGCTGTGAGTGATCACAGCTCAAGGCAGCCTCAACCTCCTGGGCTCTGGTGATCCTCCCATCTCAGCCTCCTGAGCAGCTGGGACCAGAGGTTTATGCGACCATGCCTGGCTAAATTTCTCCTTTTTTGTACAGATGGGGTTCAGCCATGTTTCCCAGGCTCTTGTCAAAGTCCTGGGCTCAAACAATTCACCACCCGCTTGGCCTCCTAAAATGGTGAGATGACCGGTGTGAGCCAGCGTACAGGGTCCTCTATTTCTTCATCTGTATAAAGAGAATAGTAATATGACCTTGCTTCCTGCAGATGTGAGGATCACATGAGATAATGCATTTAGAACACTCAGGCTGGTACTCAGCACATACAAGGACCTCAGTCAATATTCGTTGCTTTTTGTTGTTGTCTTTTTTTGAGGTGGAGTTTCACTCTTGTTGCCCAGGCTGGAGTGTGGTGGTACAATCTCAGCTCACTGCAACCTCCACTTCCTGGGTTCAACCAGTTCTCCTGCCTCAGCCTCCCAAAAGGCTGAGACTACAGGTGCCTGGCACCACACCCAGCTAATTTTTGTATTTTTAGTAGAGATGGGATTTCACCATGTTGGCTAGGCTGGTCTAGAACTCCTGACCTCAGGTGATCTGCCCACCTTGGCCTCCCAGAGTGCTGGGATTACAGGTGTGAGCCACTGCGCCCTGTCAATATTCGTTGTTTTGAGGACTAAAATACTAGTCCTGCAGTGAAACGTTCTGGCTGAGCTCTATGAGATGACTGACAAAATATTTTTGTTGGAACCAGACACAGTGGCTCACATTTGTAATCCCAGTCACTGAGGAGGCTGAGGCAGGAGGATTGCTTGAGGCCAGGAGTTTGAGACCAGCCTGGGCAATATAGTGATACCCCCATCTCTAAATAATAATTTAAAAAACTGTTTGGTATGGAGAATTTTCTTCAGAGTTTGGGGAGGATGTCAGTACCTGGTGGGACAGCTGGGTGTGTTCTGATATCATCATTCATCTCCTTTCTTTTCTTTCTTTCTTTTTTTTTTTTTTGAAATGGAGTTTTGCTCTTGTTGCTCAAGCTGGAGTGTAATAGTATGATCTTGGCTCACTGCAACCTCCACCACCTAGGTTCAAGCAGTTTTCCTGCCTCAGCCTCCCAAGTAGCTTGGATGACAAGCCACCATACCCAGCTAATTTTTTGTGTGTGTGATTACCCACCACCACACCCAGCTAATTTTTTGTATTTTTAGTAGAGACGAGGGGTTCACCATGTTGGCCAGGCTGATCTTGAACTCCTGACCTCAGGTGATCCATCCACCTTGGCCTCCCAAACTGCTGGGATTACAGGCGAGAGCCACCGCACCCAGCCTCATCTCCTTTCTTCGGCCTTTGTTATAGCACGCCTTCCAGAAGACACACTCATCACTCCCTGTTTACCTGTTCTCTTCTGTAGCTGTGCGCCTGTGATTCTCAGTCATATTGCAGTGTTGCTTTTGCTGGTTACTAGTTCCTAGTTTTGCGATCATACCTAAGATGCCTTGAGGGTCTTTCTTGCCTCTGCTGGGAATGCCGAGTGAACCTGCACTGCCTTGCAATCTAGGTGTCCAAGCCAGCCTGAAACTAGCTCTCAATTTTGCGAAGCCCATCAGCCTCAGATCCCTGGTGCCGATGGAAGTGATTTTTAAATTGTAGGTCTTGCCACATGGCAGTAACTGGACCTTGTCAAATAGGAAAACGCTGGGATGGTGATGACTTGAGCCCTTTTGTGAATAAGGAACACTTCCCTTCTCTGGTCCTTATTGGAAATGTCATGAGCTTTATTACCTAAGCATTAAAGCACGAGGACGGAGTGGGAAATCACTTTAACTTCCATTCAGAGAATGTTGTATTGCCTGCCTATTTCTCGAGGGCAAAAAAGGGCAGCCGGCTGTGCATGTGCGTGCACACACACACACACGCGCACACACACACATACACACATACACGTACACACACGCGCGCACACACATATACACACATACACGTACACACACGCGCACACACACATGCGCACACACACATACACACATGTACACACATGCGCACACACACATACACACATACACGTACACACACGTGCACACACACATATACACACATACACATACACACACGCACGCGCGCGCACACACACACACATGAAAACGGTGTATTTTGCAAATACAAGTCCCAAAAAGTCTAGTTGCAATTCTGCATTGCATTTAAGGGCCAAAACTTAAAACGATTATAAGAATGTCTTCTTGGTATAGCCTTTTCATTGCTGCTTGTTCAAATACACTGGGATTGTGGTACAACTTAATATAATTTGATAAGTAAGAAAATAATGGTGTTTGCTTAGTCAAAATAAGTTAGTTTTATATTGGAAGGATAGTGTTTTCTCACGGGATTAAATAACTCTGAAGTCTTGGGATTGGAAGGAAGCAATCATTCATCTGAAGGATCTTTACAGGCGATCCTTCTCAAGTGACTATCCAGCCTGCGTGTGTGGTGACAACCATTGCCTAGAAACTGTCTTTTCTCGGACAGCACATTGCATCTGTTCTGTGCTCCCTTAGAAATGGGTTCCTGGGCTGGGCGAGATGGCTCACACCTGTAACCCCAGCACTTTGGGAGGCTGAGGCAGGAGGATCACTTGAGTCCAAGAGTTCAAGACCAGCCTAGGCAGCATGGTGAGACCCCATCTCTATCAAAAATCAAAACATTCACTGGGAGTGGTGACATCAGCCTGTAGTCTCAGCTACTTGGAAGGTGAGGTGGGAGGATCACTTGAACCCAGGAAGCAGAGGTTGCAGTGAGCCAAGATCCCACCACTGCACTCCAGTCTGGGCGACAGGGAAACCCTGTCTCAAAAAAAAAAAAAAAAAAAAGGGATTTCTCCAAATGGTCCTACAATAGCGTGCACTCATCAGCCACACACCTAATTCAATGGGACAAGTCATAATTAGTTGACCTCACTTCTACCTGACAGCTCGTAAAATATGTCAAGACACCTATCGTGTTTTCCCTTCTTTCTCTTCTCCAAGATAAACTTTCTTGGTCCTCTGTTCCCTGAGTACCATCCTGTTTACCTTTTTCTGATAATGCTGTGTTTAGATCCTCGTTTCTCATAAAAAGAAACATCCCCAAATGAATAAAGCGTGGTACAGTCTGCAAGATAGTGGGCCTTAATGCATTGCACCTTTATGGCTTGCCCTTCCATTGATCTGTGTCAGGAGGACACCCCGTCATGATTTATTCATGCATGTATTTATTCAGCTATGTACACCGTACCTTGATCAAAAAAATATTTAGTCTCCGACAGGTTTCTAGACCACAGGAAGATCAAACGGTTTGTCAGAAAGAAATCATGACGTAAAGCAGACAAAAGCAGGAAAGTTAGATGATGCTGGGGAGAAGGTTGATACCCAGAATGCATGTGAGACTGAGAGCCCAGGCCGAGGGTGACACTCATTAGTTACAGGGTTCACAGGCTGCAGAAGCCAAACACGACTCCAGCGCTCAAGAGAAGTACCGTGTAACTATTTCTGGTGCTGAAACATTTCTTCTTTGACTCCACATGAAGGGGAGACTGAATGAAGTATTTGGAGGTATAATTTCCAGAATTCATCCTTTAGGTGTGCAGTTCTATGAATCTGTTTGTTTTGTTTTTGAGACAGAGGCTCGTTCTGTCACCCAGACTGGAATGTCGTGGTGCAATCAGCTCACTGCAGCCTCGACCTCCTCGGCTCAAGCAAGTCCTCCTGCCTCAGCCTCCCAAGTTGCTGGGATTACAGGTGTGTGCCACTGTAACTGGTTAATTAAAAAAAATTGTAGAGGTGTGGTCTTGCTATGTTGCCTCGGCTGTTACTGAACTCCTGGATTCAAGCAATCCTCTCACCTCAGCCTCCCAAGTGCTGGGATTACAGGTGAGTCGCCACAGCCAGCCAGTTCTATGAATTTTGATAAACTTATACTCATGTAACCAGCACTACAATAATGATAGAGAATATTTCCATCACCCAGGACTGGGCACAATGGCTCACACCTGTAATCCCAGCACTTGGGAGGCTGGGGTGGGCAGATCAATCAGTTGAGGTCAGGAGTTCAAGACCAGCCTGGCCAGCATGGTGAAACCCGATCTCTACCAAAAATACAAAAAATATCCGGTGGTGTGCACATGTAATCCCAATCTTTTGGGAGACTGAGGCACAAGAATTGCTTGAACTCAGGAGGCACAGATGTTGCAGTGAGCTGAGATTGTGCCATTGCACTCCAGCCTGAGGGACAGAGTGAGACTTCATCTCAAAAAAAAAAAGAGAGAGAGAGAGAGAATATTTCTGTCAACCCAAAGACGGCCTGATGTATCTTTGGAGTCAGTAACTCCTGTCCCAGACCCTGGGAACTGATGGTCTGATCTCACTTCTTATAGCTTTGCATTTTTCAAAAATGCCACAGAAATAGAATCAAACAGCAAATACCCTTTTGGCCTGCCTTCTTTCCATTCACTATAATGCTTTCAAGATTCGTCAGTGTGGATGTGTGTTTTGTGAGTCTGTTTCTCTGTATTGTTCAGGAGAACCCCAACGTCCTACCGTCGCTCACACCCTGTGCGTTTATCCCTTCACTAGTGGGTAGACGTTTGACTTGTTTCTAGTTTGGAGTGCCTATGAATAGAGTCGCTATAAACATTCATGTACGGGCATTTGTGTGGGCCTGTATTTTCATTTCTCTCAAGTAAATAGCTAGGTGTGGGATCACTGAATAAAATGGGAAATGGATGTGTAACTTTATACAGAGATGCCAAAATGTTTTCCAAAGTGGTGATACCATTTTTAATTCCTACCAGCAGTATGTGAGAGTTCTAGTCGCTTTACATCTTTGTTAGCAATAGATATTCTTAGCTTTTTTTGTTGCCTTTTAAATTCTGGCCTCTTTAGTCGGTCTACAGTGGTGTCTCATTGTGGTTTTATTTGCTCTCTTTGCATTTACTGTAGTAAATTCTTTAGTGATAGGTATGCTCAAGTCTTCCACCCCTTTCTAAATTGTATTGATTGCTTTCTCATCATTGAGTTTGAAAGTTCTTGATATTCTTTATTTCCTGGCACAGATTTTTCTTTCTTTTTTTTTTGTTTTTAGAGATCGTATCTCACTCTGTCTCCCAGGCTGGAGTGCAGTGACACAGGTCACTGCAGCCTTGACCTGGGCTGAAGCAATTTTCCCACCTGCGCCTCCTGAGTAGGTGGGAAGACAGGCACGCACTGCTGAGCTCAGTTAATTTGTGTGATTTTTGGTCGAGGCAGCGTCTCACTATGTTGCCCAGGCTGGTCTGGAACCCTTGAGTTCAAGCCATCCTGCCTTGGTTTCCCCGAGCACTGCGATTGCAGGCGTGAGTCACCTCGTCAGGTTCCTTTAACAGGTATTTGTTTTGTGATATTTTCTGCCATTTTTATGTCTTGTGTTTTCATTATCTTCACAGTGATTTTGAAAATAGAAGTTTTCAGTTATTGTGAAGTTCATTTTGCCATTTTTCCCTTCACTGTTCATGCTTTATACATACATCTCATCTAAGACATCTCTGCCTGGATCAAGGCCTCCTCTCTTTTCTTCCCTACGGTTCATAGTTTTAGGTTTAACATTTAAGTTCTTTCCATTTTGAACTGCTTATCCACTACGTTATTGGAATAAACAGGTGAAAGGATTTCAAAGACATGTTTCCTAAACAGTTCTCAATACAAACCAATGACATCATGGCAAAGAATATTCCAGAAACAGCTTCTACTGGGGAAGCGGAACCAAGGACGTACCTTTCCGTTGTTCCGACGGAATTCAGTGATACAGTTTAGAGCGTCTAGAGAACCTTCACCTGGGGGGATTTGCAACTTATCAAGTTGCATGTAAAGTTAATCTAGCTTTAAATTTTCTAGAAGAGAAGAACTGTAATTTTCATTAGGCTTTCAAAGCGGGCAGTGACCACCACTCGCTCCCCAAAATGTTAAGAACCATAGTATCGGTCTGTTCTTACATTGCTGGAAATACCTGAAGCTGGGTAATGTATAAAGAAGACAGCTTTCATTGGCTCATGATTCTACAGGCTGTGTAGGAAGCATGGATGCTGGAATCTGCTGGGCTTCTGAAGAAGCCTCAGGAAACTTAAAATCATGGCAGAAGCCAAAGAGGAAGCAGGTACATCCTACATGGCAGGAGCAGGAGCAGGAGAGAGAGGCAGGAGGGAGGTGCCACACACGTTTAAATGACCATTTCTCATGAGAGTTCACTCACTGTCACAAGGGCAGTGCCAGAAGGACGGTGCTGAGTCATCCACAAGGGCAGTAACCAGGAGGACGGTGCTGAGTCATTCATAAGAAATCCAGCCTCCATGATCCCACCACCTCCCGTCACCCCACCTCCGTCACTGACGATTATGATTCAACATGAGATTTGGGTGGGGACATAGATCCAAACCATGTCAACCATTGGGCCAGGCCAGGATTCCACAGGCCAAGGTTCACAGGCCGTGTCCCGCTTGCCGCCTGTTTTGCAAGTAAAGTTTTACCGCACCGTAGCCACACTGATCTGTATTGTCTTCGCTGCGTACTTTACGGCAATAGAGTTGACGGTGGAGTTGCACGGTTGGGATCGAAACCACAAGGAGCCCAGGAACTGTCTGTTATCTGGTCTCGCACAGGAGTGTAGACAGACCACGTATCCTTCAGGCTAACCTGCAAAACAGAAATTATCTCAGCCGATTTTTCTGTTGAGCATTGTGTAGACCGCATGCAAGAGTATACACCCTGTTAGTACTCGGAGGGCAGAAGCGTGTCGCTGATGGTTTTGCAAAACTCCCATCTTTCCACAGTGGAAAGCTCTGAGAAGCACTGCTACTGTCCTTTTCCACAGGAGGAAGACCAAGAAAGATCCTCTAGGCTTTTAAAGGCTAAGTTATCTTTGTAAATTATTTAGAGATCACTCAGCGGAGTGGCACCGGGGCTTCTTTTTATGCCCGAAACATAGCTGCAATAACTTTAAATCGTGAAATATTTTAAGGGGTCACTACCATATGCCTACCTTTGGACTTTCAACACTGTGTCTTTTGGTTGTGATATGTCATATTGGTTGAAAAATGGCTCTCTTTCAAATGAATGAGGGAAGTCCCTATGTAGGAAGTTAGTTATAAGCCATTTAAGTACATGTAATGTTTGTTTGTTGTTATTTTTCAAATAGCAGCTCCGAAGCCCTTCTCTGTGGATGAATGAGATGTCTATTAAAGTTACTCGTGGCTCATGAGTATAAAATAATGTCATTTTAGTTTTCCTGATAGAAGGTTGGTGCCTTCGTTCTACAGCTTACGCTAAGGATTGTGCTTTTCCAAAAGTAGTATCTTAGTATCTAAACAATTGAAGGGAGGCTTTTTAAAAAGCGAGGCTGGGCACGGTGGCTTACACCTGTAATCTTAGTACTTTGGGAGGCTGAGGCAGGAGGACCACCTGAGCCCAGGAGTTTGAGACCAGCCTGGGCAACTTAACGACCCTGTTTCTATAAAGAATAACAAAAAGTGTAACTGGGTGGGGTGGCATGTGCCTGTGTCCTCAGCCATTTGGAAGGCTGAGGCAGGAGGCTGACTTGAACACAAGAGGTAGAGGCTGCAGTAACCTATGATGGCACCATTGCACTCCAGCCTGGGCGACAGGGGGAGACCCTGTCTTGAAAATTTAAAAAATTAAAAATAAAACACGAGCCAGAAAACATTCTTATTTTCCCCTGAATCCTCAGAAACAGTCTCTACGAAATCAAAGTCTGGCAGTGTTTTCAAGGTGCTGCTTCTGAGTTCAGCCCAAGTCAGTAAAACCGTCTTACTCCTTACGGATTCCTTCATGGGCTGGTGGAGCATTGCATTGGTCGGCACCGGATGACTCGTGGCCGTAGCGCATCTCATTCCCAACATTTCTTGCAAAGCCCAGACTTATCGTTTATACAGAGGAAAACAGGGGCACGCATGTTTAATGAAGTGTTCCATAATGAAATATTTCTCTACTTTGGAATGGAGCAAAGGGTTATTCTTTTGAAAACGATGTTGATGGTCTCAGGGTAAAACTAGGCAGGACCATACACATGGAGTTGATGGAAGCACTTTTTTAAAAAACATCTATTTTAGGCCGGGTGCGGTGGCTCAAGCCTGTAATCTCAGCACTTTGGGAGGCCGAGGCGGGTGGATCACGAGGTCAACAGATCGAGACCATCCTGGTCAACATGGTGAAACGCCGTCTCTACTAAAAATTACAAAAAATTATCTGGGCATGGTGGCGCGTGCCTGTAATCCCAGCTACTCAGGAGGCTGAGGCAGGAGAATTCCCTGAACCCAGGAGGCGGAGGTTGCGGTGAGCTGAGATCGCACCATTGCACTCCAGCCTGGGTAACAAGAGCGAAACTCCGTCTCAAAAAAAAAAAAAAAAAAAACATCTATTTTAGGATGATGGGTACACGTGCAACTTTGTTATGTAGGTCAGTCGCATGGCACAGGGGTTAGGTGTACTGATTATTTCATTATTATTCAGATAGTAAGTGTAGTATTCCGTAGGTAGTTTTTTGATCCTCATTCTCCTCCCACTCTCCACCCTCAAGCAGGCCCCAGTGTCTGTTGCTGTGTTCTTTGTGTCTATGTGTACTCGATGTTTAGCTCCCACTTATAAGTGAGAACATGTGGTGTTTGGTTTTCTGTTTCTGCAGTGGTTTGCTGAGGATAATGGCCTCTAGCTCCATCCATATTTCTGCAAAGAACATGATCTCATTCCTTTTTGTGGCTGCATAGTATTCCATGATTTCTATGTAGCAGATTGTATGTTTTTCAGTGCTTAATCGTTCTTGGCCTGTTAAGCCAAGAGAATGAGTTTGGAAGTATTCCCTCCTCTCCTTTATTTCTGGGAATGCTCTGAGTAGAATTGGTATTATTCCTTCTTTAAAGGTTTGGTAGGGTTCAGCAGCGAAGCCACTGGGCTCTGGGACACTTGATCATTCAGTCTCCTCACTTGTTATTCATTTGATGGTTCAATCTTGGTAGGTCACATGTGTCTAGGAAAATAACTGTTCTTCTAGTTTTCCAACTTATTGGCACACAGTTGCTCATAGTAGCCTCTACATATTCTTTGATCTGTCAGGTATTCTTTTTCATGACTGAGTAGTATTCCTTGGTGCTTATGTACCACATTTTCTTTATCCCGCCTACTGGTGATAGACATTTAGGTTGATTCCATGTCTCTGCTATTGTGAACAGTGCTGCAATAAACATATGCATGCATGTGTCTTTATGGTAGAATGATTTGTGTTCCTTTGGGTATATACCCAATAATAAGATTGCAGGGTCAGATGGTACTTCTGTTTCAGGTCCTTTGAGAAATCACCAAACTGCTTTCTACAATAGCTGAATTAATTTACATTCCCACCAGCAGTGTATACATGTAACACTTCTAAGTTGGCAAGGAGGTGGATTCCTAACTCATTGAGATTAGACTCCATATCTTGTTTATGTTTATATTCTCAGTTCCTAGCTCAGTGCTTGTCACACGGTAGGCAATGAACGAATGAGTGAGCGAGTGAGTTAATGAATGAATAAATGAGTGAAGGAATGAGTGTTTCCTGGATCCAGTTAGACAGTTGTTTGGGCAATCTGCAAGCACTTAATGATTGACCAAGTATGCATATGCCCTACAATCCCTGCCCGAGCATTCTTCCCAGGGACCGTCTTGCACAGGACTGTAAAAGTACAGATGGGAGGATGCTGAGCTTTGGTATCTATGATACTGTGAGTTGGAAGTAGCCTAGGTATTGATATGAGAGGTGGGGCAGGGAAATGCTGATTAGGGAAGGGCAGGGTCCCTGGCATGGGCTCCACCCTCGAGCCTTTACGCACAAACCTAAAAGAGGATAGGCATTTCTGTTTTCACACCAAAAAGTTGCCTTTTGGTCCACCACACCCCAATCCTGTGCCCATAAAAACCCAAGACCTAGTGGGTACAGACACAAGTGGCTGGGCATTGAGAGGAGCAGAGGAACAGCAGACACCAGCAGGCCACCTGTGGTAGAATGAGGTGGATGCTGAGGGGAATTTGGCCAGGGGTGGTCAGAGGAGAGTCCAGCTGCTGGGCAGCCTGACTCCAGGGGAAGACCACCTTCCCACTCCATCCCCCTTCCAGCTCCCCATCCATCGGCTGAGAGCTATCTCCACCACTCAATACAATTTTGCGCTTTCTCCAAGCCCACGTGTAATCCAATTTTTCTAGTACACTAGGGCAGGCATGTGGGATACAGAAAGCCCTCTGTCTGTCCTAGTGATAAGGCAGAGGATCTAACTGAGCTGATGAACACAAGCTGTCTGCAGATAGCAGAGCTGAAGGAGTGCACGGTAACAGGTGGAGGAGAATCACTGGGGCTTCGGGAGCTGTAAACACTCACCCCTAGATGCTGCTGTGGGATTTGAGCCCCAAAATGCTCCCAGAACCTCTGCACCTGCCCGTCTGCATGCTTCCCCTAGGAGTTCCAGCAGCAGGGCACCAAAGAAGTGAGCCACACCTCTGCGAGGGGGGATACGGGAACGCACCCATTTCAGCGTCCATCCCCAGGGGGATGGGGAAGCCGAAGTGTATACTATGACATACTTTGCAACAATCCGGGCGTACATACCTAGCAATGTGCGTAGACTTTAAAAATGTTCTCTTTAGTTAAAAGAGAAGCAGAATGAGAGTCACAGCAGGAGACATTTGTGTTAAAGTGCATGGACATTGAAAACAACGCGTTATTTTAGGGCAGTGTATCAGAGGGGATAAGAACATGAATTCCTCAGCCAGACTTCGCAGGTCCTAATCCCAGCTTCACTATTTACCTCTTATCTTAGGTGAGTTACTTAATTGTTCTGCCTCAGTCTCCTCATTTGCAAAATGGTGATCATCTCATTGCATTGCTATCCAGCTTTGTGTTAATATGCATGAAGCATTTAAAATGTAGAGTACGTGCTCATAAGTGTAATCCATTATTATAGTACGTATGTCAGTATTACATAGCAGAGATACAAAGTGGTGACCAAGGGGGCAAGGGGGGAAAAAGGTGAGTTGGGGGATGGAGGGGAGAGGATAAGAAAAAAGAAGAGAAAAAGAAAGTTTCCCAGGTTGGGCACGGTGGCTCACGCCTGTAATCTCAGCACTTTGGGAGGCCAAGGTGGGTGGGTCATTTGAGGTCAGGAGTTCGAGTCCAGCCTGGCCAACCTGGCAAAACCCAGTCTCTATTGAAAATACAAAAATTATCTGGGCATGGTGGCGTGTGCCTGTAGTCCCGGCCACTCGGGAGGCTGAGGCAGGAGAATCACTTGAACAAGGGAGTCAGAGCTTGCCGTGAGCTGAGATTGAGCCACTGCACTCCAGGCTGGTGACAGAGCGAGACTCTGTCTCAAAAAACATAATAATAAAAATAAGAAAGACTCTGTCTCAAAAAACATAATAATAAAAATAAGAAAGTTTCTTAGAGCTTACTGTTGAGGACAGGTGACCTTAATTTCTGACACTAGCAAGAATACACTTTTCAGGTTTACCTGGTGTCTGAGATTCCAAAACTTAAATGCCAGTTTCAGATCTTGGACACCTGTGTTGAAAGCCACCCTCTTTGTAGCATTTGAAAGCCAAACTGATATGAGAATGTATTGTACTTGACTCTTTCAAGGTTACTAGGATTTAAGCAGGCACTGAATTGATGGGGCCCCGCTGGTCTCCTCTGAGCTCATTCTTCCTCGTTGCTGTGTTCGTCTCACCAGGGTTTGTCTTTTTTCTTTCTGGCCTGGAAATTCCTGACAGATCAGGCACTAGAAGGAAAAATGACCCGCATCTGCTGTGACATACTGTAGATAAAACTTGATTTAAAGCTATTAGCAATTCGTAGAAAGATGTGGAAGAGAAATCTTCTCCTCACGGCACCCAGAGTGTGATTTAAAAAGGTAGTGGACAGTGAAAGGTTTTAGTGGAATTGGAAATTGTCTTAGTCTGTCTCGCACTTTTGAGCCCCCTGAACTCGCCCGCGTGAAAGGTTAAGATGAAGGGAGGTATTTGTTCTTCATGGAGTCCAGGATGTCCATTCAAGGGGTGACAAATGCACAGGGCTCAAACAGGACGTGGCTTTTTCCAGCTGTCCCCGGCATGGAGTCAGTGTCGGTATCTGTTACCAGTAACTGGCTTCTCCTTCCACTAATTAGTTTCTTGGAGGCTGGGTTGGTCTCCCTCTGTCACCCAGTGAGTGGAGTCCAGTGGTGCCATCACAGCTTACTGCAGCCTCTAACTCCTGGGCTCACTCAAGTGAGCCTCCTGCCTCAGCCTCTCAGGCAGCGGGAACAACAGGCACGTGCCACCATGCGTGACTGATTTTTGCAGTATTTTTTTGTAGAGCTAGGGTCTTGCTATATTGTCCAGGCTGGTTTCAAACCCCTGGCCTCAAGTGATCCTCCTGCCTTGGCCTCTCAAAACGCTGGGATTGGATTGCAGGTGTTAGCCACTGTGCCTGGCCTCAAATACCCAAAACTTAAATACCAGTTTCAGATCTTGGATACCTATGTTGAAACCTGTCCTCTTTGTAGTATTTGAAAGCCAAGGTCGTTCTTCTAGTCACTTCCCCTCTTTCACTTGCATCTTGCTTTATGAGAAAACAGAATGCACAGATACAAATGAAGAGATGATTGACACAGGGTAGGCAGGTGAAAAGAACGAGCAAGGTATGATGAGGCTCCTTGAGGCTACAATGGCTGGAATATGTTCCCACCCCAAGGGTTGAAGGGAAAGGGTTACTGGAACCTCACGAGGGCTGGAAGAGGTGCCACTCAGTGGGAAACGGGCTTATGAAGGACATAAGGACATTTAGAGTAGCAGAGTTTTGTCAGAAAGTGTGCAGGGGAAGGCCAGGCGTGGTGGCTCACACCTGTAAATCCCAGCACTTGGGGAGGCTGAGGCAGGAGGATCAGGGGATCAGGAGATCAAGACCATCTTGGCCAACATGGTAAAACCCCATTTCTACTAAAAATACAAAGAAAAATTAGCTGTGTGTGTTAGTGCATGCCTGTAGTCCCAGCTACTCAGGAGGCTGAGGCAGGAGAATCGCTTCAACCCAGGAGGTGGAGACTGCAGTGAGCCGAGATCCTGCCACTGCTCTCCAGCCTGGCAACAGAGTGAGACTTCGAAGAAAGAGAGAAAGACTGAAAGAGAGAGAAAGAAAGAAAGGAAGAAAGAAAGAAAAAGAGGAAGGAAGGAAGAAAAAGAAAGAGAGGAGAGAGAAAGAAAAGGAGGAAGAAAGGAAGGAGGAAAGAAAGAAAGGAAAAGAAAGAGAGAAAGAAGGGGAGGAGGACCCTGCCCTCTCTCTTCTGCTGCCCTTTGATTCTTGCCATTGTCTGAACTGGCCTAACTCAAGCAGATGGTAGCAGCAAGTTTGTCTAGGAGATGCAGTCTGCAGAGAGCAGCTTCCCGGGGCCCAGGGCAGAGAGGTGCAGGCAGTGGCTTGGGGAGACGGCGAATGTAGAATTGCCAGCACACATTTTCTTATGCCTTTTTGTTTGTTTGTTTTAATAACGAGAGAAAGAAGTTTGCAAATTTTGTGTAACAGTACCCATGGGAGCAGAGTACACATGTGAACATAATCTAGTATGGGTTTTATGACACATAAGAGATTGATAATTACTGGTCGATGGTGCTGACTCACAAGGGAGAAATGCAGGTGACATTTTCCTCAGCGAGATCTCACGTGCCATCGCTGAAACAGAACTGGGTTCTACGCATAGATACACTTGGCAGGGAAATCTCTGTTAAGATATAAATATCTGTCTTTGGAAGAGGAGATGTAAGCTCTGTTTCTGATTCCTCGTCTGTCTTGTTTGGTGCTGTATACCCGGCACCGTTCCTGGCCTTGTGAATAAGTGAATGAGAAGTCACCCTTCAGGTACCTTATGTGTTATAGGTCTTATTCTGTCACCCAAGTGACATGGAGTACAGTGGCATGATCACAGCTCACGGCAGCCGTGGCCTCCCAGGCTCATGCAATCCTCCCGCTTCAGCCTCCCAAGAAGCTGGGACTACAGGTGCATACCACTATGCCCGCTAATTTTTATTTTTAAATTTTATTTATTTATTTTGAGGTGGAGTCTCTGTTGTCCAGGCTGGAGTGCAGTGGTGTCATCTCGGTTCACTGAAATCTCTCTCTCCCTGGTTCAAATGATTCTCCTGCCTCAGCCTCCCTAGCAGCTGGGATTACAGGTGTGTGCCACCACACCCACATTTTTTTTTTTTTTTTTTTGGTATTTTTAGTAGAGACGGGATTTCACAATGTTAGCCAGGCTGGTCTTGAACTCCTGACCTCAAGTGATCTGCCCCTCAGCCTCCCAAAGTGCTGTGATTACAGGCATGAGCCACGGCACCCAGACCCATTTTAAAATTTTTCACAGAGATGGTGTCTTGCTACGCTGTCCACATTGGCCTTAAATTCCTAGCCTCAAGCAATCTTCCCAACTCAAGCAATCTTCCCAAACTGCTGGGATTACAGGCATGGGCCACTGTGCCCGGCCTTCACTCCCAACTCTTTAGCAGCAGTGAATTCATTGCAGGTTCCAGCAAGCCAGATTCTCAGGTTCTCTTTCCTTTGAGAGACTGCGGTTATGGTTTTTTTTTGTTCACACAGCCAACCACCAAGCCCACCTTGCCTGGCTAGCTTTCCCTGTATAAAGACATTTCCTGGCTGCCTCCCTCACCCCCCAGGAGACAGATGCCTCCTCTGTTCCTCTGTAGAAACACCAGCCAGCCCCATCAGAGCATTCCATGACATGGAGATTGGTCCTCTGCTCGCCGGTCTCTGCAAAGCCCTCCTGGCCATCCAGTCCTCACTCCCAGCGCAGTGCCTAACACATAAATGGCACTCAGTAAATATTTATTTCTTAGGAAACTTCATGGGCAATTATTCCAAACACTTTTACACATATCTCGAAAGAGCTGTTATGAAGACGAAATGCCGTAATAGGCAGGAAAGCGCCTTAGAACGAGGGAAGCACCAGAAAGAGAATATATATTAGAGCAGGAAACTGACTTTTCCCCAAAGCCTTGACAATATATAAAGGACACAAAGAGGTACCTATATCTTTCCCCTGCCAATGAGACAGCAATTTTAATGGCCTGGAGTGGTCATTTAAACCATTTCAGATGATAAATCCATTCTCTTAAGACAAATGTGTGTTGATCTTACCTACTTAAATAGTGCAGGGAACAAACCATGTGGAAAACATTAACATGAAGAACAGGACGGAGGCTAATAGTTATTTTTAGCAGAGACGGGGCTTCTCCATGTTGGTCAGGCTGGTCTTGAACTCTCAACCTCAGGTGATCCGCCCACCTCGGCCTCCCAAAGTGCTGGGATGACAGGCGTGAGCCACCACAGCCGGCGCTTGCAGGTGTTTAAGAGGACCGTGGCGATGGATTGGTCTTGGGGATGGGGTGTTGAAGGAAGATGCAGAATCGAGGATGATGCCTAGGTTTTTTTGGTCTGGAATATCCAGAAACGCATGGTAGCGATTGTTGGAGACCTATAGCCTGTTCTTAACCCTTCCGTGTGTGTATGTCTATGGGTGAGCTTGAGTGAGTCCCTCTGCCTCAGTTTCCTCATCTGTAAAATGATGGAGTTAGAACAGATTACATGGAAGACCCCTTTCCACCTTGCCCACACCTGTGCCGTAGCTAAAACGACTGCGAGCAACTCTCCTTCCACAGGGGGCTCACTCTCCAGGTGCGACCAGGGGAGGGTGTCCAGGTTGCTGGCGACTCAAACAAAGAACTGGGCAAAACGCACAAACAGCAAAAGCAGGGAAAGGATGAAACAGCAAAAGCAGAGACTTACTGAAAATGGAAGTACACTCCACAGGTTGGGAGCGGGCCCAGGCATAGGGGCTCAGGAACCCACCCACATAACTTTTGGGGGTTTAAACACCCTGTAAGCCCCGGTGTGGTGGCTCACGCCTGTAATCCCAGCACTTTGGGAGGCCAAGGCGGGCAGATCACTTGAGGTCAGGAGTTCGAGACCAGCCTCGCCAACATGGTAAAACCACGTCTCTACTAGAAACAAATATTAGCCAGGTACGGTGACGCATGCCTGTAGTCCCAGCTACTCGGGAGGCTGAGGCAGGAGAATCGCTTGAACCTGGCAAGCAAAGGTTACCGTGAGCCGACATCATGCCACTGTGCTCCAGCCTGGGCAACAGAGCGAGACTCCATCTCAAAAAAAAAAAAAAAACCTCAAGAAGTTTCTGCTGGTTACTGGTGTCCGCATTATGTAACTGAAGAGGAGGACGCAAAGTCACAGTCATATACTCGATGTCCTCCCCGTGTAAGTGCAGAGGGTATTTCCTGTCATAGCCGAAGTGTTTCCGTTTGATTTAGTTCTAGGAAGTCCTTACGTTGCCTGTATCCAAACCTTATTCTCCTGCCTTGAAGCCGGCCAGGAATTCACTTCCTTCCTTTGAATGTCCACAGTATTTACGGCCAGTCTTTCAGTCCAAACCACGCTGTCATAATGACAAACTGGCAGCATAGAAAACAAACTCTTTTTTTCTTCTTTGAGACAGAGTTTCTCTCTCTCTCTCACCCAGGCTGGAGTGCAGTGCCGTGATCTCAGCTCACTGCAACCTCCACCTCCTGGGTTCAAGGGATTCTCCTGCCTCAGCCTCCTGAGTAGCTGGGATTACAGGTATGCGCCACTGTGCCTGGCTAATTTTTGTATTCTTAGTAGAGAAAGAGTTCCGCCATGTTAGCCAGGCTGGTCTCGAACTCCTGACCTCAAATGATTCGTCCACCTCAGCCTCCCAAAGTGCTGGGATTACAGGCGTGAGCCACCGCGCCCAGCCTGCAAGCAAATTCTAATGGCACTCAGTGTCACGTGATGGATGACTCTCTCTTAGAAAGTCATGGCTTCCTTGGGCCACGGGATTAATAGAGACTGAGCATTTGGAAGACCCATCAACTCGGCTTTTATTTGCTGATTTGATTTTGCTGGTCAGAAAGGGACCTTTGCTGCCTGGGCAGGAGAAGAGGCTATGTGGTCTTCTTCCCCCACGCAGAACAGAGTCCTGTGGCAGTGCGGCTCCCTCTCTGCTGACATCCACACCTTCCCCGGAACGTCGTCATGATACCAACATCTTCGTGAGGGTGCCGGCTGAGGGTACCCCTTCCCTGCATGCACCTTGCCCTTTCACTGAGGAGTCCAGCAGCATAATTATCACCTGAACAAAGTCTGGGCATCGGTCCCCCAGAAATGCACTGCCTGTCTGTGGATCTTGGATCTTCCTGCATCCCTACTGCCGCAGAAAGGAAGAAGAAAGCACGTCTACATCTTTTTTTTTTTTTTTTTTTGAGACAGTCTTGCTCTGTCATCCAGGTTGGAGTGCAGTGGCACAATCTCGGCTCACTACAACCTCCACCTCCCAGGTTCAAGTGATTATCCTGCCTCAGCCTCCAGAAGAGCTAGGATTACAGGCAGGCACCACCACGCCCAGCGAAGTTTTGTAGTTTTCTTAGAGATGGGCTTTTACCATGTTGGCCAGGCTGGTCTCGAACTCCTGACCTCAAGTGATCTGCCTGCCTCAGCCTCCCAAAATGCTGGAATTACAGGTGTGAACCCCCATATCCAGCAGCAATTTAAAAAAATCGTAACTACATTATGAGAATGGTATTTCAAGGTGGCTCATTTATGTGGAGATTTTTAGAAGAAAAAGAAATCTCCAGTATAATTCTCTTCACTTTTTAAGCCCAGTGATATTTTCGGAAATTGAAGACACACCGTAGCACAGGAAAAGGGTGTGTTGAGAAGCTCTCTGGCTTCCACTTCGGATCTCATTCTCACCGTCAGTATCATAACTTCATTGGACTGGGTTTTAACTGAAGCTGAAACGTGCCTTCTGATTCTCAGCCCATTTCCGCAAAACTGCCTTAGTTCATGATGTGGCTGCATAGCCTGAGATAACGTACGTAAAACTCCCACCAAACATGGCTGCTGCATGGTGGCTCGTGCCTGTAATCCCAGCGCTTGAGGCCAAGGGAGGACGATCGCTTGAGCCCAGGAGTTCATGACAAGCCTGGGCAACATAGCAACTCACCTAAGGTTTCAGGTGACTCAAAAACAGCAGTTTCCTTGCTGTCCCTCACAGCACAGAATTCAAAGTCAGGAAGCCTGATTCTAGGCCATGTCAGGTACCATCTGATGCCTTACAGTTTATTTTCCATCTCTAGGAGGAAAAAAGGCCTCGTCTTGCCTCCTGACAGGCGTGGGAAGATGATGCCCGTGTATGCGGCGTTGTTGGCTGTCTAGGCACGGTGGCTCACGTCTGTAATCCCTGCATTTTGGGAGGCCGAGGCAGGATTGCTTTAGGCCAGAAGTTCAAGACTGGCCTAGGCAATATAGCATGGCATCGTCCTTAAAAACAAATTAGCTGTGTCTGTTGGTGTGTGGCTGTAGTCCAAGCTACCCAGGAGGCTGAGGCAGGAGGATCACTCGAGCCCAGGAGGTCAAGGCCGCAGTGAGCTATGATTGCACCACTGCACTCCAGCCTGGGTGTTGCAGTGACACCCTGTCTCAGAGAAAAATAATGATAAAATAAAACTGTAGCCCGCTGGATGTGTGTAAGGCCACATACATTCAGGCTGCCTTTATCATTGCCACTATGTTTATAAGAATCAGATTTTGTTACTCAGAGTCTTGGGAAACAGACAAAAATAGAGATGTTCGAAGATAGTCTGATTTCCCTCCTTTGGGGGGACTTTTTTCTTCTTACGTTCTTCAGCGAATCAAGACAAAAGGAGCCCCACATCTACCATCTTTCTAAGGTCCACAGTTTCCAAAAATCCTTTTGGAACTGACAATGCCTAGCGAATCCACAGAAAGCGATCCCCAACGCGGCCGCCGCCCCATGCCTGGGGCCCCATGCCGTTCGTGGCGACGTCCTTCAGAAGCCTGCCCAAGGCATCTGTTTTACTTTCTCTGAACTGTGCAGCAATGGTCCTCAAACGTTTTGGCGCCAGGGACCGGTTTTGCGGAAGACGGTTTCCCACAGACCAGTGAGGAGGGATGGTGTCCAGATAACACAAGCACATCACGTTTGTTGTGCACTTTATTTCTACTCTTCGTACCTTGTAATATATAATGAAATTAATACATACCTAAATAATCATACAACTCATCATCGTGCAGAATCAGCGGAAACCCTGAGCTGGTTTTCCCGAAACCAGGCAGTCCCATCCGGAGTTGACGGGAGACAGGAAAATCATCAGGCCTCAGATTCTCAGAAGGATCTCGTGAGGGCTGTGCAGCCTAGATCCCTCGAAGGTGGAGCTGACAGTAGGATCTGCGCTCCCGTGAGAATGCGGTGCTGCCGCTGATCTGACAGGCTGTGGAGTTCAGGCAGCGATGCTTCCTCACCCCCTGCGGGGTGGCCTGGCTCCTAACAGGCCCCAGACCGGTGCTGGTCCGCAGCCCGGGGCCGGGGAGCCCACTCTGCAGTGCCTGTTGCATTCTCATTGGGTTGAGCCCTGTGTTGGCGCCTGACCGCGTTACTTTGTGTGTCTTGTTGACTTAACGTCTTAGTCCATGTTTGTTGCTATAAAGGAATACCCCAGACTGGGCAATTGAAGAAAAGAGCTTTATTTGGCTCACAGCTCTGCAGGCTGTACTTGTGCATGGTGCCCACATTTGACTGGCTTCTGGTGAGGCCTCGGGAAGCTTTTACTCATGGCGGAAGGGAAGGGGGAGCAGGTGCATCACATGGTGAGAGAGAAAGCAAGATAGGGATGCCGGGCTCTTTTAAATAACCGGCTCTCCTGTGTGCTAATAGAGTGAGAGCCCACTTATTCCTGTGGGGAGGGCCTCGAGACTTTCATTAGGGACCTGCCCCTATGTCGCACGCCCTCCCACCAGACCCCAGCTCCAGCATTGGGGATCACATTTCTTTTTTTGTTTTGAGGCAGAGTTTCACTCCTGTCCCCCAGGCTGGAGTGCGATGGTGCCATCTCAGCTCACCACAACCTCCACTTCCCAGGTTCAGGCGATTCTCCTGCCTCAGCCTCCTGAGTAGCTGAGACTACAGATGCCCGCCACCATGCTGGGCTAATTTTTGTATTTTTAGTAGAGACAGCATTTCACTATGTTGGCAGGCTGGTCTCAAACTCCTAACCTCAGGTGATCCGTCTCAGCCTCCCAAAGTGCTGGGATTACAGGTGTGAGCCACCACGCCCAGCTGGGGATCACATTTCAAGATGAGATTTGGAGGGGACAAACATGCGAACTGTGTCACTCAGCTAGATTTCAGTACAGTCACCTCTAGAGAAGCACATGAATGTGCTTTCCCTACCTCTTAACTCTTTTGCAAGGGTGCTGGGAGACTGTTACCACATTAGTAGCCAATTTCTTCGTGAACACAAACTAAAAGATTAGAGAGAGGGTAGCAGTTGTTGGTAAACATAACAGATTCCTGACTTGGGGCTTATTAATTCACTAATGTATAATTAATAATTGACTCATTAAGCATTTTGATAGCAATTAGATTTTTAAAGAACAGCTTAGACGCAATAGGTAAATTATCACATGAATTTAATCAGAAATGTTTTCTTATTTTTTTAAATAGGGACGGGGGTCTCACTATTTAATTGCCCAGGTTGACGTTGAACTCCAGAGATCAAGGAATCCATGTGCCTCGGCCTCCCAAAGTGCTGGGATTACAGGCGTGAGCCAGCGTGCCCGGTCTGGGAGGATTGTTTAACACCACAGAAACATGATGTCACCACTGAGCTCCTCAGGAGGAAGGTGGCGAGAGCTCAGTGCTCAGCAGTGACTAGATTCATAACCTGGAGGGAAGGTGGTGAGAGCTCAGTGCTCAGCAGTGACTAGATTCATAACCTGGAGGGAAGGTGGAGCTCAGTGCTCAGCAGTGACTAGATTCATAACCTGGAGGGAAGGTGGAGCTCAGTGCTCAGCAGTGACTAGATTCATAACCTGGAGGGAAGGTGGAGCTCAGTGCTCAGCAGTGACTAGATTCATAACCTGGAGGGAAGGTGGAGCTCAGTGCTCAGCAGTGACTAGATTCATAACCTGGAGGGAAGGTGGAGCTCAGTGCTCAGCAGTGACTAGATTCATAACCTGGAGGGAAGGTGGAGCTCAGTGCTCAGCAGTGACTAGATTCATAACCTGGAGGGAAGGTGGAGCTCAGTGCTCAGCAGTGACTAGATTCATAACCTGGAGGGAAGGTGGTGAGAGCTCAGTGCTCAGCAGTGACTAGATTCATAACCTGGAGGGAAGGTGGAGCTCAGTGCTCAGCAGTGACTAGATTCATAACCTGGAGGGAAGGTGGAGCTCAGTGCTCAGCAGTGACTAGATTCATAACCTGGAGGGAAGGTGGAGCTCAGTGCTCAGCAGTGACTAGATTCATAACCTGGAGGGAAGGTGGAGCTCAGTGCTCAGCAGTGACTAGATTCATAACCTGGAGGGAAGGTGGAGCTCAGGGCTCAGCAGTGACTAGATTCATAACCTGGAGGGAAGGTGGTGAGAGCTCAGTGCTCAGCAGTGACTAGATTCATAACCTGGAGGGAAGGTGGAGCTCAGTGCTCAGCAGTGACTAGATTCATAACCTGGAGGGAAGGTGGAGCTCAGTGCTCAGCAGTGACTAGATTCATAACCTGGAGGGAAGGTGGAGCTCAGTGCTCAGCAGTGACTAGATTCATAACCTGGAGGGAAGGTGGAGCTCAGTGCTCAGCAGTGACTAGATTCATAACCTGGAGGGAAGGTGGTGAGAGCTCAGTGCTCAGCAGTGACTAGATTCATAACCTGGAGGGAAGGTGGAGCTCAGTGCTCAGCAGTGACTAGATTCATAACCTGGAGGGAAGGTGGAGCTCAGTGCTCAGCAGTGACTAGATTCATAACCTGGAGGGAAGGTGGAGCTCAGGGCTCAGCAGTGACTAGATTCATAACCTGGAGGGAAGGTGGTGAGAGCTCAGTGCTCAGCAGTGACTAGATTCATAACCTGGAGGGAAGGTGGAGCTCAGTGCTCAGCAGTGACTAGATTCATAACCTGGAGGGAAGGTGGAGCTCAGTGCTCAGCAGTGACTAGATTCATAACCTGGAGGGAAGGTGGAGCTCAGTGCTCAGCAGTGACTAGATTCATAACCTGGAGGGAAGGTGGAGCTCAGTGCTCAGCAGTGACTAGATTCATAATCTGGAGGGAAGGTGTTGAGAGCTCAGTGCTCAGCAGTGACTAGATTCATAACCTGGAGGGAAGGTGGAGCTCAGTGCTCAGCAGTGACTAGATTCATAACCTGGAGGGAATGTGGCGAGAGCTCAGTGCTCAGCAGTGACTAGATTCATAACCTGGAGGGAAGGTGGTGAGAGCTCAGTGCTCAGCAGTGACTAGATTCATAACCTGGAGGGAAGGTGGTGAGAGCTCAGTGCTCAGCAGTGACTAGATTCATAACCTGGAGGGAAGGTGGAGCTCAGTGCTCAGCAGTGACTAGATTCATAACCTGGAGGGAAGGTGGTGAGAGCTCAGTGCTCAGCAGTGACTAGATTTGTAACCTGGAGGGAAGGTGGAGCTCAGTGCTCAGCAGTGACTAGATTCATAACCTGGAGGGAAGGTGGTGAGAGCTGAGTGCTCAGCAGTGACTAGATTCATAACCTGGAGGGAAGGTGGAGCTCAGTGCTCAGCAGTGACTAGATTCATAACCTGGAGGGAAGGTGGTGAGAGCTCAGTGCTCAGCAGTGACTAGATTCGTAACCTGGAGGGAAGGTGGAGCTCAGTGCTCAGCAGTGACTAGATTCATAACCTGGAAGGAAGGTGGAGCTCAGTGCTCAGCAGTGACTAGATTCATAACCTGGAGGGAAGGTGGTGAGAGCTCAGTGCTCAGCAGTGACTAGATTCATAAACTAGAGGGAAGGTGGAGCTCAGTGCTCAGCAGTGACTAGATTCATAACCTGGAGGGAAGGTGGTGAGAGCTCAGCGCTCAGCAGTGACTAGATTCGTAACCTGGAGGGAAGGTGGAGCTCAGTGCTCAGCAGTGACTAGATTCATAACCTGGAGGGAAGGTGGAGCTCAGTGCTCAGCAGTGACTAGATTCATAACCTGGAGGGAAGGTGGTGAGAGCTCAGTGCTCAACAGTGACTAGATTCATAACCTGGAGGGAAGGTGGAGCTCAGTGCTCAGCAGTGACTAGATTCATAACCTGGAGGGAAGGTGGAGCTCAGTGCTCAGCAGTGACTAGATTCATAACCTGGAGGGAAGGTGGAGCTCAGTGCTCAGCAGTGACTAGATTCATAACCTGGAGGGAAGGTGGAGCTCAGTGCTCAGCAGTGACTAGATTCATAACCTGGAGGGAAGGTGAAGCTCAGTGCTCAGCAGTGACTAGATTCATAACCTGGAGGGAAGGTGAAGCTCAGTGCTCAGCAGTGACTAGATTCATAACCTGGAGGGAAGGTGGTGATAGCTCAGTGCTCAGCAGTGACTAGATTCATAACCTGGAGGGAAGGTGGAGCTCAGTGCTCAGCAGTGACTAGATTCGTAACCTGGAGGGAAGGTGGAGCTCAGTGCTCAGCAGTGACTAGATTCATAACCTGGAGGGAAGGTGGAGCTCAGTGCTCAGCAGTGACTAGATTCATAACCTGGAGGGAAGGTGGTGAGAGCTCAGTGCTCAGCAGTGACTAGATTCATAACCTGGAGGGAAGGTGGAGCTCAGTGCTCAGCAGTGACTAGATTCATAACCTGGAGGGAAGGTGGTGAGAGCTCAGTGCTCAGCAGTGACTAGATTCGTAACCTGGAGGGAAGGTGGAGCTCAGTGCTCAGCAGTGACTAGATTCATAACCTGGAGGGAAGGTGGAGCTCAGTGCTCAGCAGTGACTAGATTCATAACCTGGAGGGAAGGTGGTGAGAGCTCAGTGCTCAGCAGTGACTAGATTCATAACCTGGAGGGAAGGTGGAGCTCAGTGCTCAGCAGTGACTAGATTCATAACCTGGAGGGAAGGTGGTGAGAGCTCAGTGCTCAGCAGTGACTAGATTCGTAACCTGGAGGGAAGGTGGAGCTCAGTGCTCAGCAGTGACTAGATTCATAACCTGGAGGGAAGGTGGAGCTCAGTGCTCAGCAGTGACTAGATTCATAACCTGGAGGGAAGGTGTTGAGAGCTCAGTGCTCAGCAGTGACTAGATTCATAACCTGGAGGGAAGGTGGAGCTCAGTGCTCAGCAGTGACTAGATTCATAACCTGGAGGGAAGGTGGAGCTCAGTGCTCAGCAGTGACTAGATTCATAACCTGGAGGGAAGGTGGAGCTCAGTGCTCAGCAGTGACTAGATTCGTAACCTGGAGAGAAGGTGGTGAGAGCTCAGTGCTCAGCAGTGACTAGATTCATAACCTGGAGGGAAGGTGGAGCTCAGTGCTCAGCAGTGACTAGATTCATAACCTGGAGGGAAGGTGGAGCTCAGTGCTCAGCAGTGACTAGATTCATAACCTGGAGGGAAGGTGGAGCTCAGTGCTCAGCAGTGACTAGATTCATAACCTGGAGGGAAGGTGGAGCTCAGTGCTGAGCAGTGACTAGATTCATAACCTGGAGGGAAGGTGGAGCTCAGTGCTGAGCAGTGACTAGATTCATAACCTGGAGGGAAGGTGGAGCTCAGTGCTCAGCAGTGACTAGATTCGTAACCTGGAGAGAAGGTGGTGAGAGCTCAGTGCTCAGCAGTGACTAGATTCATAACCTGGAGGGAAGGTGGAGCTCAGTGCTCAGCAGTGACTAGATTCATAACCTGGAGGGAAGGTGGAGCTCAGTGCTCAGCAGTGACTAGATTCATAACCTGGAGGGAAGGTGGAGCTCAGTGCTCAGCAGTGACTAGATTCATAACCTGGAGGGAAGGTGGTGAGAGCTCAGTGCTCAGCAGTGACTAGATTCATAACCTGGAGGGAAGGTGGAGCTCAGTGCTCAGCAGTGACTAGATTCATAACCTGGAGGGAAGGTGGTGAGAGCTCAGTGCTCAGCAGTGACTAGATTCATAACCTGGAGGGAAGGTGGAGCTCAGTGCTCAGCAGTGACTAGATTCATAACCTGGAGGGAAGGTGGAGCTCAGTGCTCAGCAGTGACTAGATTCATAACCTGGAGGGAAGGTGGAGCTCAGTGCTCAGCAGTGACTAGATTCATAACCTGGAGGGAAGGTGGAGCTCAGTGCTCAGCAGTGACTAGATTCATAACCTGGAGGGAAGGTGAAGCTCAGTGCTCAGCAGTGACTAGATTCATAACCTGGAGGGAAGGTGGTGATAGCTCAGTGCTCAGCAGTGACTAGATTCATAACCTGGAGGGAAGGTGGAGCTCAGTGCTCAGCAGTGACTAGATTCATAACCTGGAGGGAAGGTGGAGCTCAGTGCTCAGCAGTGACTAGATTCGTAACCTGGAGGGAAGGTGGAGCTCAGTGCTCAGCAGTGACTAGATTCATAACCTGGAGGGAAGGTGGAGCTCAGTGCTCAGCAGTGACTAGATTCATAACCTGGAGGGAAGGTGGTGAGAGCTCAGTGCTCAGCAGTGACTAGATTCATAACCTGGAGGGAAGGTGGAGCTCAGTGCTCAGCAGTGACTAGATTCATAACCTGGAGGGAAGGTGGTGAGAGCTCAGTGCTCAGCAGTGACTAGATTCGTAACCTGGAGGGAAGGTGGAGCTCAGTGCTCAGCAGTGACTAGATTCATAACCTGGAGGGAAGGTGGAGCTCAGTGCTCAGCAGTGACTAGATTCATAACCTGGAGGGAAGGTGGTGAGAGCTCAGTGCTCAGCAGTGACTAGATTCATAACCTGGAGGGAAGGTGGAGCTCAGTGCTCAGCAGTGACTAGATTCATAACCTGGAGGGAAGGTGGTGAGAGCTCAGTGCTCAGCAGTGACTAGATTCGTAACCTGGAGGGAAGGTGGAGCTCAGTGCTCAGCAGTGACTAGATTCATAACCTGGAGGGAAGGTGGAGCTCAGTGCTCAGCAGTGACTAGATTCATAACCTGGAGGGAAGGTGGTGAGAGCTCAGTGCTCAGCAGTGACTAGATTCGTAACCTGGAGGGAAGGTGGAGCTCAGTGCTCAGCAGTGACTAGATTCATAACCTGGAGGGAAGGTGGAGCTCAGTGCTCAGCAGTGACTAGATTCATAACCTGGAGGGAAGGTGGTGAGAGCTCAGTGCTCAGCAGTGACTAGATTCATAACCTGGAGGGAAGGTGGAGCTCAGTGCTCAGCAGTGACTAGATTCATAACCTGGAGGGAAGGTGGTGAGAGCTCAGTGCTCAGCAGTGACTAGATTCGTAACCTGGAGGGAAGGTGGAGCTCAGTGCTCAGCAGTGACTAGATTCATAACCTGGAGGGAAGGTGGAGCTCAGTGCTCAGCAGTGACTAGATTCATAACCTGGAGGGAAGGTGTTGAGAGCTCAGTGCTCAGCAGTGACTAGATTCATAACCTGGAGGGAAGGTGGAGCTCAGTGCTCAGCAGTGACTAGATTCATAACCTGGAGGGAAGGTGGAGCTCAGTGCTCAGCAGTGACTAGATTCATAACCTGGAGGGAAGGTGGAGCTCAGTGCTCAGCAGTGACTAGATTCATAACCTGGAGGGAAGGTGGAGCTCAGTGCTCAGCAGTGACTAGATTCGTAACCTGGAGAGAAGGTGGTGAGAGCTCAGTGCTCAGCAGTGACTAGATTCATAACCTGGAGGGAAGGTGGAGCTCAGTGCTCAGCAGTGACTAGATTCATAACCTGGAGGGAAGGTGGAGCTCAGTGCTCAGCAGTGACTAGATTCATAACCTGGAGGGAAGGTGGAGCTCAGTGCTCAGCAGTGACTAGATTCATAACCTGGAGGGAAGGTGGAGCTCAGTGCTGAGCAGTGACTAGATTCATAACCTGGAGGGAAGGTGGAGCTCAGTGCTGAGCAGTGACTAGATTCATAACCTGGAGGGAAGGTGGAGCTCAGTGCTCAGCAGTGACTAGATTCGTAACCTGGAGAGAAGGTGGTGAGAGCTCAGTGCTCAGCAGTGACTAGATTCATAACCTGGAGGGAAGGTGGAGCTCAGTGCTCAGCAGTGACTAGATTCATAACCTGGAGGGAAGGTGGAGCTCAGTGCTCAGCAGTGACTAGATTCATAACCTGGAGGGAAGGTGGTGAGAGCTCAGTGCTCAGCAGTGACTAGATTCATAACCTGGAGGGAAGGTGGAGCTCAGTGCTCAGCAGTGACTAGATTCATAACCTGGAGGGAAGGTGGTGAGAGCTCAGTGCTCAGCAGTGACTAGATTCATAACCTGGAGGGAAGGTGGAGCTCAGTGCTCAGCAGTGACTAGATTCATAACCTGGAGGGAAGGTGGAGCTCAGTGCTCAGCAGTGACTAGATTCATAACCTGGAGGGAAGGTGGAGCTCAGTGCTCAGCAGTGACTAGATTCATAACCTGGAGGGAAGGTGGAGCTCAGTGCTCAGCAGTGACTAGATTCATAACCTGGAGGGAAGGTGAAGCTCAGTGCTCAGCAGTGACTAGATTCATAACCTGGAGGGAAGGTGGTGATAGCTCAGTGCTCAGCAGTGACTAGATTCATAACCTGGAGGGAAGGTGGAGCTCAGTGCTCAGCAGTGACTAGATTCATAACCTGGAGGGAAGGTGGAGCTCAGTGCTCAGCAGTGACTAGATTCGTAACCTGGAGGGAAGGTGGAGCTCAGTGCTCAGCAGTGACTAGATTCATAACCTGGAGGGAAGGTGGAGCTCAGTGCTCAGCAGTGACTAGATTCATAACCTGGAGGGAAGGTGGTGAGAGCTCAGTGCTCAGCAGTGACTAGATTCATAACCTGGAGGGAAGGTGGAGCTCAGTGCTCAGCAGTGACTAGATTCATAACCTGGAGGGAAGGTGGTGAGAGCTCAGTGCTCAGCAGTGACTAGATTCGTAACCTGGAGGGAAGGTGGAGCTCAGTGCTCAGCAGTGACTAGATTCATAACCTGGAGGGAAGGTGGAGCTCAGTGCTCAGCAGTGACTAGATTCATAACCTGGAGGGAAGGTGGTGAGAGCTCAGTGCTCAGCAGTGACTAGATTCATAACCTGGAGGGAAGGTGGAGCTCAGTGCTCAGCAGTGACTAGATTCATAACCTGGAGGGAAGGTGGTGAGAGCTCAGTGCTCAGCAGTGACTAGATTCGTAACCTGGAGGGAAGGTGGAGCTCAGTGCTCAGCAGTGACTAGATTCATAACCTGGAGGGAAGGTGGAGCTCAGTGCTCAGCAGTGACTAGATTCATAACCTGGAGGGAAGGTGTTGAGAGCTCAGTGCTCAGCAGTGACTAGATTCATAACCTGGAGGGAAGGTGGAGCTCAGTGCTCAGCAGTGACTAGATTCATAACCTGGAGGGAAGGTGGAGCTCAGTGCTCAGCAGTGACTAGATTCATAACCTGGAGGGAAGGTGGAGCTCAGTGCTCAGCAGTGACTAGATTCATAACCTGGAGGGAAGGTGGAGCTCAGTGCTCAGCAGTGACTAGATTCGTAACCTGGAGAGAAGGTGGTGAGAGCTCAGTGCTCAGCAGTGACTAGATTCATAACCTGGAGGGAAGGTGGAGCTCAGTGCTCAGCAGTGACTAGATTCATAACCTGGAGGGAAGGTGGAGCTCAGTGCTCAGCAGTGACTAGATTCATAACCTGGAGGGAAGGTGGAGCTCAGTGCTCAGCAGTGACTAGATTCATAACCTGGAGGGAAGGTGGAGCTCAGTGCTGAGCAGTGACTAGATTCATAACCTGGAGGGAAGGTGGAGCTCAGTGCTGAGCAGTGACTAGATTCATAACCTGGAGGGAAGGTGGAGCTCAGTGCTCAGCAGTGACTAGATTCGTAACCTGGAGAGAAGGTGGTGAGAGCTCAGTGCTCAGCAGTGACTAGATTCATAACCTGGAGGGAAGGTGGAGCTCAGTGCTCAGCAGTGACTAGATTCATAACCTGGAGGGAAGGTGGAGCTCAGTGCTCAGCAGTGACTAGATTCATAACCTGGAGGGAAGGTGGAGCTCAGTGCTCAGCAGTGACTAGATTCATAACCTGGAGGGAAGGTGGTGAGAGCTCAGTGCTCAGCAGTGACTAGATTCATAACCTGGAGGGAAGGTGGAGCTCAGTGCTCAGCAGTGACTAGATTCATAACCTGGAGGGAAGGTGGTGAGAGCTCAGTGCTCAGCAGTGACTAGATTCATAACCTGGAGGGAAGGTGGAGCTCAGTGCTCAGCAGTGACTAGATTCATAACCTGGAGGGAAGGTGGAGCTCAGTGCTCAGCAGTGACTAGATTCATAACCTGGAGGGAAGGTGGAGCTCAGTGCTGAGCAGTGACTAGATTCATAACCTGGAGGGAAGGTGGAGCTCAGTGCTCAGCAGTGACTAGATTCATAACCTGGAGGGAAGGTGGAGCTCAGTGCTCAGCAGTGACTAGATTCGTAACCTGGAGAGAAGGTGGTGAGAGCTCAGTGCTCAGCAGTGACTAGATTCATAACCTGGAGGGAAGGTGGAGCTCAGTGCTCAGCAGTGACTAGATTCATAACCTGGAGGGAAGGTGGAGCTCAGTGTTCAGCAGTGACTAGATTCATAACCTGGAGGGAAGGTGGAGCTCAGTGCTCAGCAGTGACTAGATTCATAACCTGGAGGGAAGGTGGTGAGAGCTCAGTGCTCAGCAGTGACTAGATTCATAACCTGGAGGGAAGGTGGAGCTCAGTGCTCAGCAGTGACTAGATTCATAACCTGGAGCGAAGGTGGAGCTCAGTGCTCAGCAGTGACTAGATTCATAACCTGGAGGGAAGGTGGAGCTCAGTGCTCAGCAGTGACTAGATTCGTAACCTGGAGAGAAGGTGGTGAGAGCTCAGTGCTCAGCAGTGACTAGATTCATAACCTGGAGGGAAGGTGGAGCTCAGTGCTCAGCAGTGACTAGATTCATAACCTGGAGGGAAGGTGGAGCTCAGTGCTCAGCAGTGACTAGATTCATAACCTGGAGGGAAGGTGGAGCTCAGTGCTCAGCAGTGACTAGATTCATAACCTGGAGGGAAGGTGGAGCTCAGTGCTCAGCAGTGACTAGATTCGTAACCTGGAGGGAAGGTGGAGCTCAGTGCTCAGCAGTGACTAGATTCGTAACCTGGAGAGAAGGTGGTGAGAGCTCAGTGCTCAGCGGTGACTAGATTCATAACCTGGAGGGAAGGTGGAGCTCAGTGCTCAGCAGTGACTAGATTCGTAACCTGGAGAGAAGGTGGTGAGAGCTCAGTGCTCAGCAGTGACTAGATTCATAACCTGGAGGGAAGGTGGAGCTCAGTGCTCAGCAGTGACTAGATTCATAACCCGGGGCTTCGGTCTGTTAGTTTTAGACTTCACTCTGGCAGATTTGGTGAATGTCAGGTTCCAAAAATTGAGTTCATCATTCAGGTCAATTCAGGGCACACCCTTCCCATCAGCTCATGAGATGCCTTCTGGAAGTATTTTTTTATTTTTTTCTTTATGTCCATGCTCACTCCCCATTTTATATACATAGACGTCTTTGAAAATATGTATTATTGTCAACTCCAATTTAATTTTCCAAGGTCCTTTTCTAAGCACTTTATATTCATGATCTCCTTTTATCCCCCAAACAGCACTATGAGAAATGTTTTTTTGGCCGGGCACAGTGGCTCACGCCTGTAATCCCAACACTTTGGGGGGCCGAGGTGGGTGCATCACCTGAGGTCATGAGTTCAAGACCAGCCTGGCCAATATGGTGAAGCCCCATCTCTATTAAAAATACAAAAATTAGCCAGGTGGTGGCACACGCCTGTAGTCCCAGCTACCCAGGAGGCTGAGGCAGGAGAATTGCTTGAACCCGGGAGGCAGAGGTTGCAGTGAGCTGAGATGATCGAGCCAGTGTGCTCTAGTCTGGGTGACTGAGTGAGATTCTGTCTCAAAAAAAAAAAGAAAAGGAAAGGAAAAATTATTTTGTCATTCTATTTGGCAGAAGAGGAAGTGGGCGCACGGATGCATGTGGTGATCTTCCCGAGGTCACGTGTTTAGCATATGGCAGGACCAGGACTTGAACCCAGGCGCCCCGTGTGCAAAGCGTGAGCTCCATCGCTCTGCAGCACTTTATCTACTCTATATTTTAAAATACAGTGTGTTGTTTCGTTTATGTGTCTTAAAAATGTATTTGAATGTTATTGTGCAAGTACTGTAAAACCAGAAAATCTGAGACAGGTCTCGGTTAATTTAGCAAGTTTATTTCACCAAGGTTGAGGACGCACCCGTGACGCAGCCTCAGCAGGTCCTGCCGATGTGTGCCCGAGGTGGTTGGGGCATAGCCAGCTTTTATCCCCTTAGGGAGACATCAGACATCAATCAGTGTATGTCAGAAGTACCTGGGTTTGGTCTGGGAATGTGGGACAATTTGAAGCAAAGGCAGGAAGATTGGAATCGGGGAGCGGGCTTTTGGGTCACAGAGAGGTAATCCCCAAATGGTGACATTCTTCTGAGTTTCTGGTTAGCCTCTCCGAAGGAGGAGAATCAGATGTGCGTCCATCTCAGTGCGCAGAGGGGCGGGTGACTTTGAGTGGAATGGGAGGCAGTTCCCGGTTATGTTCCTTAGGGATGCTGAGGACCCAGGATGTTTTCCTTCCTCACCACAGACTCCCTTCCGGATCGTACTTCATTCTACGTTATGTTTTTGAGATCTAACCACTTGCTAAAGATACCACCAGTCGATTGCTCGCCACAGAGCATTCCATCACATCCATCCCTCTCAGCGTACTCTTTTTTTACATTTGAAACACGATGCTTTATTTAAAGGTACGGCTCAATTCCTGTGTGGTGGGCAAAAAATAAAATAAAGAAACAGATCCTGGCACACAATTCCCACCGGCCAAGTGGTGGAACGTAATATCCCAAGACCCAGTGAGCAGCCCTGCTCAGCACAAGCCCCGGGCTCTCGAATGAGCATGAGGCCACTCCCATCGCCTCTCGGTCTCCCCCTATCAGTTAACTTCATTTATGGTGTTCTTTGTTGAACAGAGATACATAATTTTCCTTCCTTCCTTCCTTCCTTCCTTCCTTCCTTCCTTCCTTCCTTCCTCCTTCCCTCCCTTCCTTTTCTTTTTCCTTCCTTCCTTCTTTTCTTCCTTCCTCCCTCCCTCCCTCCCTTCCTTTTCCTTCCTTCCTTATTTCCTTCCTTCCTTCCTTCCTTCCTTCCTTCCTTCCTCCTTCCCTCCCTTCCTTTTCTTTTTCCTTCCTTCCTTCTTTTCTTCCTTCCTTCTTTCCTTCCTTCTCCCTCCCTCCCTCCCTTCCTTTTCCTTCCTTTCTTCTTTCCTTCCTTCTTCCTTCCTTTCTTCCTTCCTTCCTTCCTTCCTTCCTCCTTCCCTCCCTTCCTTTTCTTTTTCCTTCCTTCCTTCTTTTCTTCCTTCCTTCTTTCCTTCCTTCTCCCTCCCTCCCTCCCTTCCTTTTCCTTCCTTTCTTCTTTCCTTCCTTCCTTCTTCCTTCCTTCCTTCCTTCCTCCTTCCCTCCCTTCCTTTTCTTTTTCCTTCCTTCCTTCCTCCCTCCCTCCCTCCCTCCGTTCCTTTTCCTTCCTTCTTTCCTTCCTTCTTCCTTCCTTCCTTCCTTCCTTCCTCCTTCCCTCCCTTCCTTTTCTTTTTCCTTCCTTCCTTCTTTTCTTCCTTCCTTCTTTCCTTCCTTCTCCCTCCCTCCCTCCCTTCCTTTTCCTTCCTTTCTTCTTTCCTTCCTTCTTCCTTCCTTCCTTCCTTCCTTCCTTCCTTCCTTCCTTCCTCCTTCCCTCCCTTCCTTTTCTTTTTCCTTCCTTCCTTCTTTTCTTCCTTCCTTCTTTCCTTCCTTCTCCCTCCCTCCCTCCCTTCCTTTTCCTTCCTTTCTTCTTTCCTTCCTTCCTTCTTCCTTCCTTCCTTCCTTCCTCCTTCCCTCCCTTCCTTTTCTTTTTCCTTCCTTCCTTCCTTCCTCCCTCCCTCCCTCCCTCCGTTCCTTTTCCTTCCTTCTTTCCTTCCTTCTTCCTTCCTTCCTTCCTTCCTTCCTCCTTCCCTCCCTTCCTTTTCTTTTTCCTTCCTTCCTTCTTTTCTTCCTTCCTTCTTTCCTTCCTTCTCCCTCCCTCCCTCCCTTCCTTTTCCTTCCTTTCTTCTTTCCTTCCTTCTTCCTTCCTTCCTTCCTTCCTTCCTTCCTTCCTTCCTCCTTCCCTCCCTTCCTTTTCTTTTTCCTTCCTCCCTCCCTCCCTCCCTCCCTCCGTTCCTTTTCCTTCCTTCTTTCCTTCCTTCTTCCTTCCTTCCTTCCTTCCTTCCTTCCTTCCTTCCTTCCTCCTTCCCTCCCTTCCTTTTCTTTTTCCTTCCTTCCTTCTTTTCTTCCTTCCTCCCTCCCTCCCTCCCTTCCTTTTCCTTCCTTCCTTATTTCCTTCCTTCTTCCTTCCTTTCTTCCTTCCTTCCTTCCATAGCTGGGACTACAGGCATGTACCACCACACCTGGCTAATTTTTGTATTTTTAGTAGAGACAGGGTTTCACTGTGTTGGCCAGGCTGGTCTCGAAATCCTGACCTTGTGATCCACCCACCTCAACCTCCCAAAGGGCTAGGATTACAGGCATGAGCCAGAATGCCAGAAATTCGTAATATCGATATAATTATATCCACTGATTTTTGGGGGGCTTTTATTCAACCTTGGAGTCTTGTTTTGAAAACAGTTTCCTTAGCCATTAAATGGATATAGTGGAATAATTTGTATAAAACTAACTAAACTTCTATAAAGAAGAACTATAGGCTGGATGTGGTGGTTCATGCCTGTAATCCCAGCACTTTGGGAGGCCTAGGTGGGTAGGTCACCTAGCCCAGGAGTTTGAGACCAGCCTGGGCCCCATGGCGAAACCCTGTCTCTACCAAAATTACAAACAATTAGCTGGGTGTGGTGGTGCATGCCTGTGGTTTCAGCTACTCGGGAGGCTGGGGTGGGAAGATCACTTGAGCCCCCGGGGTAGAGGTTGCAGGGAGCTGAGATCATGGCACTGCACCACCCGGCCTGGGTAACAGAGTGAGGCCCCCTGCAAAAAACAAACAAAGCAAAAAACAGAAGAGCTATAAAAACTGAGGGGAGAACAAGACAGCTGCTTCATGTATTGCAAACAAGACAGTAAGACTCGAGGGTCCGAAACGTCAGAGAGGAGAGCGCGTTGGAGGAAGCCTGATGCTTTCCACAGCGTGTTACTCTCAGGAATTCGCCATAACAAATATCAAGGTGGCAGAGAGAGCAGTGGCGCTGAGACTGTGGTCCTCACTGGGTGAGTCTATGGCGTTGGCCTTTGCGGCTACAGGTCCGCCTGAACTTGGAGGCCCTATCCCAGAAGAACAGCCCGCATGAAATTTCACCTCAAGGCATTCGCCAACTCATAAACTATAAAATGCAAGTTCAATGCATCTTTGTTTCTAGGAGCTCACAGGATAAAAAATTAATCAGAGATTTTTGTCAGCCTCACAGTGCTGAGGAGAAAAAAAGGGGAGGCCAGAGCCTGGAAGAAAGGAGGAGCCCAGGTGAATAGCCAGCCTCCCAGTTGAGACCATCGAAGGGATACGTCCTCGAAGAGAGGGAAAACTGCTCAGCAGCAGCAGCAGAGGTGTAACAAGGACACGCCGTGTTTGTGCGGCCTCTGTGAGCTGCCTGAAACTGGCTTCAGGGCTGCAGTGCTCACGTTGTGTGTAAGGCCTGTCCTCTGTCCACTGGAGTTGCAAAATCAGCTGTCATTTGCCCGGTAGCTCCCATTGTTAGGGAGTTGGGCAAGAGCATGATTTCCTAGTAGCCTTAGGAATTTAGAGATGTGCCATGCCAGCCAGGCCCTGACCTCTACCCCAGGGGTCTTTCGAGTCCTTTATAATGTCAGGGTCTGTCTTAGCTGATGTAAGGGGGTGTCTCCGATCACGGCGTGAATCCCGATCCCAGCTCCACTTCCGAGCAGTGTGTTTAGGCTAATTACCTCCTTTTCTTGCCTCATTTTCTTGCCTCGGGAATGTGGGGTGCAGAGGGTTATTGCAGCTGCCATCCGTAAACGCTTTTTCTTTTTGAGACAAAGTCTTGCCCCGTCGCCCAGGCTGGAGTGCAGTGCGTAATCTACGGGATCGACGGGAATCTCTTGGAAGCCCCCGTGACTGATCCTTCCCTGATCTTCTTACCGACCTCACTTTATTCATCTGTTGGTTATTTACCCATTTTTGTTGAGGACCTGTGTTCCGGGTATGCTTTCAGCCGCTTAGGGATAACGTACTAAATAAGCTCACTGTGACCTCAGCCTCCCAGTCTCAAGTGATTCTCCTGCCTCAGCCTCCCAAGTAGCTCGGATTACAGGTGCAGACACCACACCCAGCTAATTTGTGTGTGTGTATGTGTGTGTGTGTGTGTGTGTGTTTTAGTAGAGACGGGGTTTCACCGTGTTGTCCAAGCTGGTCTGGAACTCCTGGTATCAGGTGATCCTCCCGACATGGCCTGCACTGGGATTACAGGCATGAGCCACCACGGCCGGCCACATCCCTAAACATGAAGTGTATTGAGACCGTGGCCACTGCTGCATCCTTAGCACCTAGCCTCACCTTTGGCACACATAAAACCTGGAATGAACAGTATCCAGTATCACAGAGATATGATCGAGTATTGCTGATTCCTGACCTGATTTCCCCTTGCCTGACATGTGTGTTGCAAGAAGCCTGAAATGCATAGTGTCTTCCGTCTGTCCTCATTCTTTTATTAGAACTTTGCTGAAAAGCTTTGGGTTTTTTGGTGTCTTGTTTTCTTCCAACATTCCGCTTCAGATTCATTCATTCATCCATCCATCCGTTCATTCCGATGACTGAATGTATTGACTTTAGACGAAAGCACGGAAAAGCATAGATCCAGCAGAGATGTTTGTTGTCTGCTCTTGCAAGCCTTGTGGCCCCCACTGCTGTCCCGCCATGGCTCTCTCTGTTCTCAGTGGGTCTGTGTACGTTTTTCGTTTTGTTTTTTTTCTGAGACGGAGTTTTGCTCTGTTGCCCAGGCTGGAGTACAGTGGCGCAATCTCTGCTCACTGCAACCTCCACCTTCTTGTTTTAAGCAATTCTGCCTCAACCTTCCGAGTAGCTGGGATTATAGGCACCCACTACTGTGCCTGCCTAATTTTTGTATTTTTAATAGAGACAGGGATTCACAATGTTGGCCAGGCTGGTCTCGAACTCGTGATCCGCCCCTTTTTATAATGCTCCTCTCAGTTTTTCTTTGCCCACCCCTCTCAGACACACACTATGGCTGTAATGTCCTTTATGGGAATCTCTTGGAAGCCCCAATAACTGATCCTTCCCTGATCTTTTGTTGATTTCACTTGATTCATTGGTTGATTTATTTACCCAGTGTTTTCTCAGCACCTTCTGTGTTCCAGGTGTGATTTCAGTCACTGGGGATAGAGCACTAACTAAGCAAAAAATGTCCCTGTCTTTATTATATCACAACTTTCTCAGTCTCCTTCTGGGCAGGGTAGGCACAGCTGTTTCCCTGTCTGGAAGTGGTGGCTAATTTGTAAAGGTTCAGCCCCAGGGAAGAATGCAGCCTTCGTCTCTATGAAGTTTCCTGATTATCTCTCTGTGAATCTCTCTGATACTCTGGGAACCTTGCCCACTCTTTGTCTGGTAAACTCTTTCTCTTTCCACAAGCCCCAACCCAGAGTTGCTTAAAACTTCAGTCTTTTCCTAACCCTCCCAGGGGACCTCCCTGAGTGCTGATAAATCTGTGTTGAATAAGTAGAGACAGAGGTAAAAGTCATGTGCTTCTGAAAAAGGGCAATCGGACTGGGAAAGCACAGGCTGTATTTCACTTGGGTGCTGGGCGATGGGACCTAGATTTTTCTTCCCCCCTTAAAACAGACTTTTTCAAATATTTAAAGAGTTGGCAAGTGCAGTGCCTCGTACCTGTAATCCTATCACTTTTGGGGGTTGAGATGGGAGGATTGCTTGAACCCAGGAGTTTGAGATCAGCCTGGCAACACAGGGAGACCCTGTCTCTATGAAAGCATTTTAAAGTTAGCTGGACATAATGATGCACACTTGTAGCTCTAGTTGCTTGAGAGGCTGAGGTGGGAGGATCCCTTGAGCCTAGGAATTTGAGGCTGCAGTGAGCTATGCTTGCACCACTGGACTCCCATCTGGTCCATAGGGAAGTTTTTATACATATATATCTACATATACACACGTAAAGTATACATATATATGTATATATTACATGCATATACACATACACATACATGTTTATGTGTTTCTATATGTAAATACATATGCACATGTATACATATACATATGTGTATATATTACATGCGTGTACACACGTTTATATGTGTTTATACATGTAAATTCATACATGTTTGTTTGTTTTGAGATGGATTTCACTGTTGTTGCCCACACTGGAGTGCAGTGGTGTGATCATGACTTACTGCAACCTCTGTCTCCCAGGTTCAAGCAGTTCTCCTGTCTCAGCCTCCCAAGAGGCTGGGAATACAGGCATATGCCACTGCGACCAGCTAATTTTGTAATTTTAGTAGAGACAGGATTTCGTATGTGTGATATATAGATTAGATAGATAGATATTTATAAAGCCGACTACTAGTGTTCGTTCATTTTTATGCTGTGGATAGAGACATGCCAGAGACTGGGAAGAAAACGAGGTTTAACTGGACTTACAGTTCCACATGGCTCGGAGGCCTCAGAATCGTGGTGGGAGGGGAAAGGCACTTCTTGCATGGCGGCAGCAAGAGAAAATGAGGGCGATAAAAAGCAGAAACCCCTGATAAAACCATCCGATCTCGTGAGGCTTACTCACACGAGAACAGTATGGGGAAAACCTCCAAGACTCAGATGATCTCCCTCTGAGTTCTCCCACAGCACGTAATTAAGGGAGTTACAATTCGAGATGAGATTTGGGTGGGGACACAGAGCGAGACCCTATCACAAATGGAGTTTAGAAGTGGGGGTCAAATTGAAAAATGCTTTCAGGAGGGTACATAACAGGTTGGGGAAGAATACCTTAGAAACAAGGGTGCTTCAGCAGACGAGACCCAAATATCACTTTGAGCCTTTGCTGCAGCCGCATGCCTGACACAGGGAATCTTCATGTCCCGGAGCCCAGTGTCCATGTTGGCCTTCCCCAGAGCCTTCCAGGGTCCTAGAGGATGGTTCCAGTATCATCAGGGGCCCTTCCAGCTTGGTGTACAGTGCCAGGGGGTAAAGCAAGGCCCTAAAGACAACCATTTTTAAGCAGTCAGATTTATGCAGCCATGCCGAAGAGGCCCTGAGTAGCTGTTTATTATGAGATGAAACCTGTGGTTTCTGGAAAGTTTTTTCTAACTCAGCAGGCAATGCCATTAGAGTCCTGACATGGCTTCTGGTCATGCAGAGAAGAACTTCCAGGGTATTATTTTAAGAACCTCCCAAATGCTCCGCACAGCTTCACCCAGTGCACCTGGGAGCCTCTACTCCACTGACAGGTCAACACTCCTTCCTTGCCTGCACTGTCAAAACAAGGTTATTAGAAAAAGCTTTAGCCAAGAGCAGCAGCCGCAGAGGGTACCTGTAACCTGTAGATTGCATTTTGTGGTCAAGCATCCCAGAACGTCAATTACCGGTGGGCAGATGTGTGTCTTCGTTTCACTCACAGCCGAAAGACGAAGAACAAAAAGCAGCACCATGGCGGTACGGGAGGAGGGATGCTTTCTAATGACTCTGTCTGCCACTGCCGATTCATCCTGCAGACAGTCTGATTCCCGGCAGAAAGACCTCCCACTTCTTTCCTTCCTAGGGCCAGGAGCACTTTTTCCTTCTGTCACTTGTTTAAGCCACTGCTCCCTAGTCTGGGAGCATCTGAAACAGCTCCTCTGCCAGACTCACACCCGGGTTAGCAGCCTTCTGTCTGCGTGATTTTCAGTAAAGCCCCGTCGTTGCCTTGGCTTGGACCCCTCAGACTTTTTCATCTACTCTACATCCTAAGACAATATCTATACCAGCGGTAGAGTTTGGATGTGTGTCCCTCCACATCTCATGTGGAAAGGTGACCCCTGTTATGCTTTGGCTGTTTCCCCACCCAAATCTCATCTTGATTATATCTCCCATAATTCCCATGTGTTGAGGGAGGGACCTGGTGGGAGGTGATTGAATCGAGGGGGTGAGTCTTTCCTGTGCTCTTCTCATGTTAGTGAATAAATGCCACAAGATATGACGTTTTACAAACAGGAGTTCCCGTCTCTTCCCTGCCACCGTGTAAGATGTGACTTGCTCCTCCTTGCCTTCCACCATGATTGCGAGGTCTTCCCAACCATGTGGAACTGGGAGTCCATTAAACCTCTTTTTCTTCATAAATGACCCAGTCTCGGACATGTCTTTATTAGCAGCATGAGAACAGACTAGTACAACCCTCGGCGTCGGAGGAGGGGCTTGGTGGAAGATGTTTGGGTCATGGGGGCAGATCCCTCATGAATGGTTTGGTGTCCTCCCTGCAGTAATGAGTGAGTTTTCTTTCTGTTCGTTCATGCGAGAGCTGGATTTTTTTAAGTATATACATATATTATTGCATTTTAGGTTTTGGGGTACATGTGAAGAACATGCAGGATAGTTGCATAGGTACATACATGGCAATGTGGTTTGCTGCCTTCCTCCCCATCACCTATATCTGGCATTTCTCCCCATGTTATCTCTCCCCAACTCCCCACCCCTCACTGTCCCTCCTCTAATCCCCCCACCACAGACCTCAGTGTGTGATGCTCCCCTCCCTGTGTCCATGTGTTCTCATTGTTCAACACCCACCTATGAGTGAGAACATGCGGTGTTTGATTTTCTGTTCTTGTGTCAGTTTGATGAGAATGATGGTTTCCAGGTTCCTCCATGTCCCTGCAAAGGACATAAACTCAACCTTTTTAATGGCTGCATAGTATTCCATAGTGTATATGTGCCACATTTTTCATATCTAGTCTATCATTGATGGGCATTTGGGTTGGTTCCAAGTCTTGCTATTTGTAAACAGTGCTGCAATGAACATTCGTGTGCATGTGTCCTTATAATAGAATGATTTATAGTCCTTTGGATATATACCCAGTAATGGGATTGCTGGGTCAAATGGAATTTCTATTTCTAAGGCCTTGAGGAATCGCCACACTGTCTTCCACAATGGTTGAACTAATTTACACTCCCACCAACAGTGTAAAAGTGTTCCTATTTCTCCACATCCTCTCCAGCATCTGTTGTCTCCAGATTTTTTAATGATCGCCATTCTAACTGGCGTGAGATGGTATCTCAATGTAGTCTTGATTTTCATTTCTCTAATGACCAGTGATGATGCGCATTTTTTCATATGTTTGTTGGCCTCATGTATGTCTTCTTTTGTAAAGTGTCTGTTCATATCCTTTGTCTACTTTTCAATGGGCTTGTTTGTTTTTTTCTTGTAAATCTGTTTTAGTCCTTTGTAAATTCTGGATATCAGCCCTTTGTCAGATGGGTAAACTGCAAACATTTTTTTCCATTCTGTTGGTTGCCGGTTCACCCTAATGACTGTTTTTTGTTTTTTGTGTTTTTTTTTGCTGTGCAGAAGCTCTGGAGTTTAATTAGATCCCATTTGTCTATTTTGGCTTTTGTTGCCAATGCTTTTTAAAAAGAGCCTGGCATCTCTCTTGCCCCTCTCTTGTCATGTAACACACCTGCTCCCCCTTGGCCTTCCACCGTGAGTAAACGCTTCCTGCGGCCTTACCAGAAGCCAAGCAGATGCTGGCACCATGCTTGTACATCCTGCAGAGCCATGAGCCAAGTAAACCTTTTCTTTATCAATTCCCCAGCTTCAGGTATTCCCTGTACAATGCAAAACAGACTGAGATAATCAGTGACGATACCAGGGACTTCACACATCGCATAAGGACTGACAATCTTCCACTGTTTTCTCTATTCCACTCAACAGAACGCTTTCAGATATGGGATCTAAGAAAGAACAATTCTCATTGAATATTATCTTTCTCTGATAATTCACAATCTTTTGAGGTGTCAGGAGAACTGTTTTAGCTAGAAGTAGCATGAGCCATTTCCAGCCTGCAGCCCTCTTTTGTCTGGCAAATACCAGCCACATTTTTTAAAAATTGATATCGACATTTTCCAATAGGGAGATTCCATGCAAAAACTCGGAGTGGCTCTTCTGTGAAGAGTGAACCTACATTCCCACATGGCAGCCCCTGACTGAAGCTGCTACCTTTGGACAGACATGCATGTGGGGTTTCCTTGATCCCAGCCATCCCTTTAGTGGTGCGATCATCCATGTCACTCACTTACGTCACCTGCCTGGCCCTGCTGTTGATAATCCCTTGATCCCGCTAGGGCCAGTAATTATCAACACTGCTGTGAATCTGGCACCATGACTTAGAATGACTTTTTTTTTTGAGACAGAGTCTCCCTCTGTCACCAGGTGCCAGACAGGAGTGCAGTGGCGCAGTCTCGGCTCACTGCCACCTCTGCCTCCCGGGCTCAAGCAATTCTCCTGCCTCAGCCTCCCAAGTAGCTGGGACTACAGGCATGTGCCACCACATCCAGCTAATTTTTGTGTTTTTAGTAGAGACGGGGTTTCACCATGTTGGCCAGGATGCTCTCGATCTCTTGACCTTGTGATCCGCCTACCTCGGCAGAATGTCTTATTTTAAAGTCCCTCCTCATAAAAATAACTTACATTCTCACCAGGAAATAAGTTCAGATTTATATAGAGAATTAATTCTGGAACATGAAGACTTAGAAATGTACATCTCCCTGAACTTCTGCCTGCCTGGCACCAAGGGTTCAGGGTTGAATGAGACAAAGTGCCCACAAGATTCTTGTGGCCCGATGGCCGTGAAGCAGCAATTTCTCTTATGATGTTGAATTGGTGTGGTTGTCTAGGGTGATACCCAGGGTCTGTCATCTTGCACCCAGAAAATGTAGGACATGGAAGCACATGAGGAGTTTAGGAGTGGAGGTTTAACTGGCGAGAGGAGAGAAAGGAGAACAGCAACAGGCAGGCTTGGAGAGGCGGTGTGTGATTTACAAAGGGCACGCAGGCTGGTGCCATCAGGTGTGACATTTACATACCGCACCGGGAAGACTGGCCACGTCACCCTCATCTTATCATGCAAATGGGATTTCCACTTGGCGGGTGCCATTTTGTCTTCTCCTTACTGTACACATGGCTGGCAAAGAGGAGGGACGATGGAGCCACCATTTCGAACATACCTAGTCCCAGGTAGCTTTCTTCCTGCCAGCGTTCTCCCGTGCAAGCTTCCAGCCTGCTTGTCTGTATCTATAGCTTGATTTTGCAAGCTGCTCTTTGTTATAAAATGATTTGCAGGCTGCCTTTTGTTAAAAAGGAAAACTTTACTGGGGACTCCCTCACCATTTTGCTTATGTACTCTCTTCTTAGCTCCTGTATCAATGTGACATGTGCATTAACTGGAATTGTCAGAAGTAGTAATTATGGATGGGGAGAAGGGTATCAGAATAAAAGTCTTCCCACACCTCCCTAGATTCTAACATACGCTTCTTATAGTCAGGTTGTAGACAAAAGCTTCAAGTTAATGTACTTTAAAATATTTTATCACGAGGCATGATGGCTCATGCTTGTAACCTCAGCACTTTGGGAGGCTGAGGCAGGAGGATCACTTGAGGCCAGGAGTTCAAAGTCAGCCTGGACAACATAGTGAGACCCCATCTCTATGAAAAATAGCTGGGCGTGGTGGTATGTCCCTGTAGTCCCAGCTGCTTAGGAAGTTGAGGTGGGAAGATTGCTTGAGCCCAAGAGTTGAGGGTTGCAGTGAGCCGTGATCATGCCACAGTACTCCATCCTGGTGACAGAGAAATGAAATAGATCAAACATTTATTAGGGGGCTTGGGTCACAGGGTTGTTGGAAAGGCTTAACTTCCCAGAAACACTCCAAAGCACACTGACAACCTGGGACTCCAAGGCAGCCAACTCCGGTGATACAGCAGAGAAGCCGGTGACTCAGGGAGCCGTTTGCTGGATCCAGAAGCTACCACCCTAATTGCCAGATTCAGAATCACAGCAGCAGTGTCACCGTTCACACTGGCAAACGGCCTGCCAAGTACCCTGATCCTCTGCTCATGTGTCTCACTTCCAAAGCAAGGTTCGATGGAAAGCGTGCTAGGCTGGCAGAGTTCTTCCTGCAGGGAAGTCTATGAAATGAGTTTTGGGCTCTACACTTCGGGAATACAAATCAGAGGAAGAGCACTGGAATGGTATTGATTAAGCTCATCTATAATTCCTGCCACTGTAAGCCTCCGGCCATCACCCTCCTCAGAGAGAATCCCTGTCAGACCATCCACAATCATGATTGGGGATCGCACTGTGTCCCTCAGTAGCAACGGGTTTGAAAAGAAGGCTAGAACTACTGATCTGCTGCCATGTCAGGGGATTACAGTCCCTCAGCCTAATCTAACTCACCCCTGTTTTCACAGGGCACAAGAGTTAAGAATGGTTTTGGGTTGGGCGCGGTGGCTCACACCTGTCATTCCAGCACTTTGGGGAGCCAAGGTGTGTGCATCACTTTATCTCAGGAGTTCAAGAACAGCCTGGGCAACATGGTGAAACCTGTCTCTATTAAAAAGACAAAAATTAGCTGTATGTGGTGGTGGGTGCCTGTAATCCCATCTACTCCAGAGGCTGAGACAGGGGAATTGCTTGAACCCGGGAGACGGAGGTTGCAGTGTGCTGAGATCGCTCCACTGCACTCCAGCCTGGGTGACAGAGTGAGACTCCATCTCAAAAAAAAAAAAAAAAAAAAAAAGAATGATTTTCACAGATGAACATATGCTACCAATTTGACGGGAGGAAGAACTAACTTTGAATCTGTCAAGCAAAATGTTATCCCTCTAAAAACAGAATTCAACGTTTTTCATTCATGTACCCACATTTTTAAAAAACCTCTATTATTATTTCTTAATTTCATCATCAAAGATGAAATTTGTTTCCTCTCTTATTAAATACCTCCACGGTTTACTCCTTTCATCCTCCTGGCACACAAAGCCTAAAATATTTGTTATCTGTCCCTTTGCCAGAAAAAAAAAAGTTTGCAGACCTCTCATCTAGAAGAATGTACAGTGTTATGGAAGTACCAAAAGGGACGTCCAAATCAGACACGGAAGGCGGAGAAGACTTTGGCATGGGTTATGCTGAACTCAAAAAGCAATTACGCATTTTAAAGATGGAGAAGAGAAGGGAAGGAGTTTTGAGACCCAGAAAACAGCATGTGAGAAGGACAGAAGTTTCTGGAACTGGGACAGCAGGATATGCACGTGAGAGAATGAAGTCGGACCACTTCGTTACACCAAACACAACAATTAACTAAAAATGGATCAAAGACCTACATCCCAGATCTGAAACTGTAAAACTCTTAGAAGTAAATATAGGAGCAAATGTTCGTAAAGCACACGGGACAAAAGATAAAATAGGCAAATTGGACTTCATCAAAATTAAAAAGTGTATTAAAAAGAAAAATAGACACCACCAAGAAACTAAAAAGACAACTCACACCACGAGTGCCTGTATGTGCAAATCATAGGCTTTATAAAGACTTGTGTCTAGATGTATAAAAACTCTTCCAACTCAGTAATAAAAAGACAGCAAAAGGAAAAGATGGACAAACGGTCTAAAAACAGTTTTCTGAAGAAGATACACAAAGGCCAATAACCACATGAGAAGGTCTTCGACATTGTGTCTTTGGGAAGATGTACATCAAAGCCACCGTGAGTCGCCACTCCATCCTGCCAGGACGGCTATACTGAAAACACAGATACCGGTAACTACAGCCGGCACTCTGTACTCACGGGCTCTGCATCTGTGCATTCAAATGACTACAGTTCAAAAATATTCTGGGAAAAAAACTGTGTCCGTTCAGAACATGTACAGACCTTTTTCTTTGGTTACTGTTCCCTAAACAATATACTATAACAACTATTTACATGGCATTTCCACTGCATTCAGTGTTATAAGTAATCTAGACATGATTTAAAGTGTAAAAGGACACGTGCATAGATTATATGCAAATGTGACATCATTTTGTGGAAGATACTTGAGCATCCGTGGATTTCGGTGTCCATGAGTTGTCCTGGCACCAGTCCCCACAGATACCAAAGGGCACCTGTACTAAAAAGGATGTGGAAAAACGGGAACCCTTATCCATTGCTGCTGTGGACGCAAACTGTGCAGCCAGTTGGGAAGACAGTCTGGCATCCCTCAAGCACTTGAACAAGTACCGTATAACCCAGCAGCTCCCCTCCTGGGTGCCACTGAGAAATAAAAGCATGCCTCCACGGAAACCACATACAAGGATATTCACAGCTGCATTCTTCACAATTCACCGTTCAACCCCCAACCTCAAGCCTGCTCACAAGCCCAAATCTGGCTTCGCTTCTACTAGACCTAATTTGACTAGAAAAGTCGACACCAAAGACCGTTTCACAAACCCAGGTTTCCGCCTCCATTGCTCTGTCTACTCAAAAAGGCCTACTTAAGCCCTACTTTCTTTTTCTATCCCATCCATTCTAACCCAGAGGAAGACAAAAGCCGAGGGTTAAACAGGAATATTAGAAACAGGTGTTCAAGCCTCCCCAGTAGCTGGGACTACAGGCGCGCACTGCCATGCCCAGCTAATTTTTGTATTTTTAATAGAGATGGGGTTTCACCATGTTGGCCAGGCTGGTCTCGAACTCCTGACCTCAGGTGACTCATCCACCTCGGCCTCCCAAAGTGCTGGGCTTACAGGTGTGAGCCACCGCGCCCGGCCCTGAAATCCTAATCTTGCACTGCAGACTTCTGCTTACAGAGTCACTGAAGGCAGTGCTTACATGGGTGACGTTTTAAAAATCCAGCGGTACTGGGGGCCCCAGGGAGGGGACACGGTAGTCTACTGTGATGCTCTGAAAAATGTGCATCTGTGTCCAGCTGTCCCCAGGAGGGATGTGTATACTTTCTAATTTTTTACAGATCCTGAAAATTATATGAGAATGTTATCCCCGATCCAGGTCATTGCTCTGAATCTTCCTGGCAACCCAGGAAAAACAACAAACTAGTTCTTTATTTAAATTAGGTAATCACAAGAAGGCACCAGGAAAACAGGAAAGTGCCGGCTGCAGACGGAATTGGTTTAATGAAGGATTCAGAATAATAGAGTGAGACTTCCGTCTGGACCTTGCTCGAGTGACATACCGTTGAGGTTAATTGGATGAACCGCAAAATGTTTCTTCTCCCCCTTTAATCACAAGTGCACAGGGGAGTCACCATTTCCCAAATAAAATGCGTTCTTCCTTCAAGCCAGCTAGTTCTCCTCTGAAGCCATCGATTGTAACTGTGTCTTTATAGGGCCTGAGAGAACCCAACAGCCAAATAAAACCAAGCATCAACAGAGCACTGAAGTAATTGTTCTGAGGTTGGCTGTAGGCTTTTCCTGTCAGAAAAAACAGATGAGCATAGAGGGTGTCTTCTCTACATTGCATGGTATAAAGTCCACTTCGAAGCCACTCTCTTGTTTCCCCACAGAGAACAGCAGCCAGGGCTGGGCCAAAAATAAATTTTGTTGAGTGCCAAAAATTACTCATTTCTTAGGCCGGGAAATTAAGAGGCTGTTTGGATGTGCTGGCTATATAAGATAGATAGATATAGATAGATAGATAGATAGATAGATAGATAGATAGATAGACAGATCAATCATATATAGATACATACAAACATAGAGATGGATAGATGGATGCATGCAGGCATACATACCTAGATACCTAGAGGTGAATAGATGGATACATACAGGCGTGCATACATAGATACATAGAGATGGACAGATGGATACATACAGGCATACATTTATAGATACATAGAGATGGATAGATGGATACACACAGGCATGCATCTATAGATACATAGAGATGGACAGATGGATACATACACGTATACATCCATTGATATATAGAGGATGTATGTATCAATGATACATCCAACATACAGACATAAAACATTGATACATATTTCTGTAGGTATCCATACATACATACAGGCATATATCCATAGATACATAGAGATGGATAGATGGATACACACAGACATACATCCCTAGATACATAGAGATGGACAGATGGATACACACAGACATACATCCCTAGACACATAGAGATGGACAGATGGATACACACAGACATACATCTATAGATACATAGAGATGGACAGATGGATACACACAGACATACATCTATAGATACATAGAGATGGACAGATGGATACACACAGGCATATATCCATAGATACATAGAGATGGACAGATGGATACACACAGACATACATCCATAGATACATAGAGATGGACAGATGGATACACACAGACATACATCTATAGATACATAGAGATACATAGAGATGGACAGATGGATACACACAGACATACATCTATAGATACATAGAGATGGACAGATGGATACACACAGACATACATCTATAGATACATAGAGATGGACAGATGGATACACACAGGCATATATCCATAGATACATAGAGATGGACAGATGGATACACACAGACATACATCCATAGATACATAGAGATGGACAGATGGATACACACAGACATACATCTATAGATACATTGAGATGGACAGATGGATACACACAGGCATACATCTATAGATACATAGAGATACATAGAGATGGACAGATGGATACACACAGACATACATCTATAGATACATAGAGATGGACAGATGGATACACACAGACATACATCCATAGATACATAGAGATGGACAGATGGATACACACAGGCATACATCTATAGATACATAGAGATGGACAGATGGATACACACAGACATACATCTATAGATACATAGAGATGGACAGATGGATACACACAGGCATACATCTATAGATACATAGAGATGGACAGATGGATACACACAGGCATACATCTATAGATACATAGAGATGGACAGATGGATACACACAGACATACACCTATAGATACATAGAGATACATAGAGATGGACAGATGGGTACACACAGGCATACATCCACATATACATAGAGATGGACAGATGGATACACACAGGCATACATCCATAGATACATAGAGATGGACAGATGGATACACACAGACATACATCTATAGATACATAGAGATGGACAGATGGATACACACAGACATACACCTATAGATACATAGAGATACATAGAGATGGACAGATGGATACACACAGACATACATCTATAGATACATAGAGATGGACAGATGGATACACACAGACATACATCCACAGATACATAGAGATGGACAGATGGATACACACAGGCATATATCCATAGATACATAGAGATGGACAGATGGATACACACAGACATACATCCATAGATACATACATAGATCTATACACACACATTGTATATGCTTACAAACAAATATATATGCACACACATACATTTATATATTTCAAGTGAAGGGAATACCTGAAACTGTCACTAATTAGTTGTCACTGTGGGCTAGTCCTGTGGGTCTCAGCTTGTCATTGAATTCATGCATTCATTCATTCATTCATTCATTCATGAGGCAGTTAATGCATGCTCAATGTATACAGGTGCATTGCCATGCCAAGTTATGCAAATGTGAACCAGATATCACACTGAATCCTTCACAGCCTGCTGAAGAGACAAGATAAATAATTAAAGAGAATCCATTTTATTTGCTCACGGCGCTTGTCTCCATTTGTGATGGTACCTGACACACCTGTTTATCTGTTTGGTGTGTGCATCAGACAATAAGTTCCCTGAGGGCAGGCTCACCTCTGTTTGGCCAACGATTCCATCTGCAGCCCCCTGGCGGTAACAGCCACTCAGTAAGAATACCCTCATGGTTGCCTGATGGAAATGTGCGGAGGAGGCTCTGGGAACCAAAGGCTGTTACCTGCCTCAACCTAGGAAGTCAAGGACAACTTCGTGAAGAAAACAATGCCTGATTTGAGTTGGCCAGGATGGGTCAGGGAAGGGGGTAGGATGGCTGAGGGGGGAGGGTGGATAGTGAGAAAGAGTTTTCAAAGCCAAGGACCAAGGACAGATTACACTCTTCACCCGCTTTTAAAGTCTGCAGACTAAGACCCCTTCCACCCTAGATGCCATCACTGCAATCTTAACATGGTAGATCTTTCTTTTTCCAAAAGTGTATTTTTCATAGTTTATTTTTCAGCCACTGAGGGACACTGGGGTTATTCTGAGTATCGCAGCACCTCACTTGGGAGAGTCAGCCCATCCTGGTAATACAGGTATTGAGGCTGTTTTCTGTCTTCTTCTTTCTCTTGTCATTTTTATATTTGCAGTATTTCAGGGAATCCTTTTTGTGCTAAGGTTTCAGTAACGGTAAATAAGAATCACTGGCGAGCCGTTGGAAGGAAATTCTACTAAAATGCTGTAAGAGGAATAAATCTATATAACTTAGTTACAAGGTTCTTACACCTAGTTCAGCTTACGTTTGCCACTAATAATGAAATAAATCTTTAATTCGATGTGTGTTAGGCATGTGTGCTCAATAAAGCTACACGTGAAGAAAGTACATTTCACACCATTTTACAGATGAGTAAACTGTCCATTACAGAACTAAGTTGTCCAAAGTCAAATAGCAACTAAGTGATGGAGACAAGATTCAAAACCTTGTTTGTCCTTGATGCCCGTTCCTTCATAAACTATTTACAAGCCAGACCAGGTTCACCTAAAGAGCAGCGTGCAGATACAGACCAGCGTTTCCAAAACCGCCTGCCTTGGGTCTCACTCTTCGGAAAGTACACAGCGGCACGATGCTCTGGATAAGCGTGTCTGGGACACTTTCAGTAGCTTGTTTGAATGCGAGGCTTAGCGGAAGCTTTGATGTGCTTTGAACATTGGACCTTCCCAAGAAGGAGAAAAGCAAGTATTTAATTGGCAGACTTTTTATGACCACATAATACTTTTTTTCTTTCCCTCGTGGTGAGCCACTTACCGTGCCTCTCAGAACCAGGTTCAGGAACACATGTCAGGTAACACTGGCATTAGAGAGTAAATACCATTTACGGACCCAAGAAACTCCTTTTTCTTTTCTTTTTTTTTTTTTTTTTTTTTTTTTTTTTTTTTTTTTTTGAGACAGAGTTTCACTCTTGTTGTCCAGGCTGGAGTGCAGGGGCACAGTCTTGGGTCATTGCAACCTCTGCCTTTCAGGTTCAAGCGATTCTCCTGCCTCAGCCTCTTGAGTAGCCAGGATTACAGGTGCCTGCCACCATGCCCGGCTAGTTTTTGTATTTTTTTTAGTAGACACGGGGTTGGGGGCACTGGGGGGTTCACCATGTTGGCCAGGCTGGTCTCGAACTCCTGACCTCAAGTGATCCGCCCACCTCGTCCTCCCAAAGTGCTGGGATTACAGGCGTGAGCCACTGCGCCCGGCCAGAAATCCCTTTTAGCTTCAACTAGGGCCTCCTGAACTACTGATAACTTTGTATGATCTTCTTATAGCATCACCGTAAGGTTTTTTTTTTTGTGTGTGTGTGTATGTCAGGGGCATATGATTTTTCTCTCTGTTTCAAATGCCCTCACTTACCCCACCATAGCGTCTTCCTAGAAAAGCAGTCTTCCTTCGGTTCTTCTTGTAGTAGCTGTCCCCTGACTCCCTTAGGCCAGTTCGGGCCCGAGCTTTTCCACACACACAGTGTGTCTTGCACATTGTTCTGCAATTGCTTTCATAACTTAGAATGATAATTCTGTTTACTTCCTGCTAACCCGCTGGGCGATAACTGCATTGCGATCGGGGACTATGTCTTTTTCTATAGAGACTCCTACCACCCAGCACAATGACTATCAAAATGACTGGCACAGTTAATCCATGCTCAGTGAATGAATGAACGAATGAATGAATGAACGAACAAATGAACAAACGAGTGAATGAACGATTGGAGTCAGTTTCACTGGTCTGGAAATGTGAGTTTCAGTAGCTGGATTAGAACCAGCTGGTGAGAGTCTGACACTGAAGGCTTTGAGGTTTGGACCTTATCATGTAGGCAGTGTGCGACCTTTAAACAATTTTGAGTGGGAAATTTGAATAAGGAATTTTAAAATGGCATTCAAAGATGATGAATCTGGGAAGCCAGTCCGGAGACAAGGCGTCTGTTAAGAAGCGCGGCAGCATCAGGCATTAGGTGGTGATGGCAAGAGAGCCCTCGTTGCTTATTTATACAGTTGGCTTTAAATGAACGATGAGGCGAAAGTTTTAAACACATCTCATTCAAGAGCAGACATCATTATGGAGCAGTAGAAGGGACATAAAGATGAAAAATACATGCTCCTTACTCTCCGACATCTCTTAAAAAGATCAATTCAAGATGCACACAAAGAATAAAATACGGTAAACCGTAAGCATGGTATGTAAAGCAACCAGAGAGATTAGAGCTAGGAAAACGATGGACATTCCAGACGAGAAGGCCTGGGAGTGTGTCACAAAGGAGGGAGGACTTGAACATGGCCTTAAGAGATGGGTAGAATTCCAAGGAACCGGGGGCTGGACTCAGCATTTGGTGGACAGTAGGAATGATCTTTCCCTAGTGATTCTCAGCAGATGTCCTTGGTCTAGGCTGGTGGCTGGCTTAGGTTGACCTTCTTCCTTCTGGGAACATGCATTTTCTGCCTGAGAATGTGAAGGGGGTCTTTTTTCCCCACACTGTCTTCAACAGTTTCAGGTCTAGTGCCAGCGATTTCTCCCTCTGTATTTTCTTACTCTCGTGCTTGTATGCAAAAACAAACAAGCAAAAACCTTGGCATGCCTCAGTTCTCCCAGTAAGAAAGCAGTCTACGTACACCGCCTTCTAAATCATCATAAACCCTATAAGGGCTGGGTTATTGCTCCCATTTTACAGTTGGAATAAGCGGAGACCCAGAGCTATTAGCATCTTTGGTGAATTTCAGTCTTAGATCAGCTCGTCATTGAGAAACCCTGATTCACACCGATGCATTATTTCAAAGGAAGCAAGTTCGTCAGTCACCGGCCTCACGACCCTTTGAAAGTCTTCAGGTGGACAAAGATGGCAAGAGACGCTTTGTTCTCAGGTCGTCCTGAAAATCATTCGGCCAGGCAGCGCACATGTGCGTGTAAAGTGTTTCAGTGTTCATGAGAAAGGCGATAAGCAAGTGTAGCTGTGTGTTTCACAAAGCACTCGTTTGTGCATGATTTGATGTGATCCCGTGATTCCTGTCTTCTAGGCAAGTCAGGGATTATTATCCACATTTTACAGGTGAAGGAACTGGAGTGAAATAAGGACTTGAAGAGAACTGCTCTATAATGCATGCCATCAGCCCTACATGCATTTGCTCTTGAGTATGGATTTTCAGATCTGAGGGTTTTTTTTTTCCAGTTTAATGAGAAATAGTTAACAAATAAAAATTCCACATAATTTATAAGTTACCCAGTCTCAGGTATTTCTCTATAGCAGTGTGAGAATGGACTAATACAACAGTCAATTAATTAGCATATTCAGACCGGGCGTGGTGGCTCAAGCCTGTAATCCCAGCACTTTGGGAGGCCGAGGCGGGTGGATCACAAGGTCAAGAGATCGAGACCATCCCGGTCAACTTGGTGAAACCCCGTCTCTACTCAAAATACAAAAAATTAGCAGGGCACGGTGGTGCGTGCCTGTAATCCCAGCTACTCAGGAGGCTGAGGCAGGAGAATTGCCTGAACCCAGGAGGCAGAGGTTGCGGTGAGCCGAGATAGCGCCATTGCACTCCAGCCTAGGTAACAAGAGCGAAACTCTGTCTCAAAAAAAAAAAAATTAGGATATTCAACACCGTTCATAGCTACCATTTCGTGTGCATGTAGGGTGAGGATACTCACAATCTGCTCTCATCAAGTTTTCAAATATATAATAGTGTTATTAACAATCGTTGTCATTCTGTATATTCGATCTCTAGAATATACTCACCTTGCAACTGATTTGATATGCACATGCTTTGTACAAGGGTAATCACAACTGTTATGATTTAGCTCTGTGTCCCCTACCCAAATCTTACCTTGAATTTTAATAATCCTCATAGGTCAAGGGTGGGACCAGGTGGAGGTAATTGAATTGTGGGGTAGTTTTCCCCAGGCTGTTCTCATGATAATGACCGAGTCTCATGAGATCCGATGGTTTTTTAGGCGTCTGGCATTTCCCCTGCTGGCATCATTTTCTCTCCTGCCGCCCTGTGAAGAGGTGCCTTCCGCATGATTGTGAGTTTCCTGAAACCTCCCCAGCCATGTGGAACTATGAGTCAACTAAACCTCTTTTCTTATAAATTACCCATCCATTATCTTTAGAGGAAATATGTTGGCGTTTGTCTTTTCTGCGAGGTATAAGGTGGGAAATGTGATCTTTTGTCCCTGACTCCCTGTGGGAAGCCCTCACAGTCTGATAAAAACCCCAGCTGTCCTCGGACAACAGCGTGCTACCATGTCAGAAAACTGTCTGTGGCCCAGGGAAAGAAACTCAGTGGATGTTCAAACCCTATGCTACTTATATCCCTAGTGTTTTGTTTTGTTTGTTTTGTTTTTGTTTTTGCTTCGTCAACTTTTATTTGAAGTTCCAGGGTCCACGTGCAGGACGTACAGGTCTGTTACGTCGGTAACCATGTGCCACGGTGATTTGCTGCTCGGGTCGTCCCAGCATCCATTAACTGTTCTTCTTGATGTTATCCCTCCTCCCCCAGCACAGATGCCCAGTGTGTGTTACTCCCCTTCCTGTGTCCAAGTGTTCTTATCATTCAGCAACCACTTATAAGTGAGGTATTTAATACACGTGGTATTTAATTTTCTCTTCCTGCATCACTTTGCCGCGGATAATGACCTCCAGCGCCATCCATGTTCCTGCCAAGGACATGCTCTCGTTCCTTTTCATGACTGCATAGTATTCCATGGTGTATATGCAGCACATTTTCTTTATCCAGAAAGTAATTGATGCCTTTCTTCTCCTCTGCCCACTCTGCGTCTGACTCTTCCCTTCTTTCACACAATTTCACGTTTGTATCAAATCTGTCCTCTGCTGAGTTGCAGGCGACTGATTCACCGTCTTCTCTGAGGAAGGAGTCTATGTTTTACCTCCCAAGTCATCTCTCTCTTCTGGACTAAGAATGTTCGATTGACTGACAGATATGCTTATATCTCTAGAATAGACTCAAGACTCTCTCTCTTATGCTGTTATCCCAGGCAGCCTTGATGGGAACATCTCTTTGAGTTTCTGGAACCCACATCCAATCTTGGCTCAAGGGTCACATCCCACATGAAAAACAAATAATCCTTAGCATTGATTTCTAGGGAAATTCACTTTTTTTTTTGTTTTGAGCCAGAATCTTGCTCTGTCTCCAGGCTGGAGCGCAGTGACATGATCTCGGCTCACTTCATTTTCCACCTCCTGGGTTCAAGTGGTTCCCCCGTCTCAGGGGAAATTCACTCTTTTAAGATTTGCTGGACTGGAGGTGGAAGTGGAGGGACAGGACAGGGGGAAAACATGCTATTGTCTTATTGCTCTAATTCGTTTCCAGAAACGGTGGGGTTTGGGCTGTGACATTTTAGTTACTTACTGGACACATGCTGCTGCAGATTTGCAGTGACAGTGGTTGGGAGGATGGGTTGGAGGGATGGGTTTTCTTTCTCAAGAAATTACAAGCTGGGTCCCTACAGGCAGTCCCTTGTCCTCAGGGCGCAGTTCCTCCTCTCAGGCAGACCGGTGTTTTAATACACAGCTGCTTGACGTCAGGCAGGTCCTGTCCTCATTCCTAGACTTATGACTTCTGAGCCTGATGTAATTGCTTCGGGAGGAAGATGTGAGAAAGAAGAAAGGGATTTTCAGAAACCTAATTGGTTCACCTCTCTTCAAAAGAAAGTCCCACTGAGACGGCCTCATTGCTTTTCTCATTTCCCTTTTTTTCCCCTGCTTTTCTCATCCTAAGACAGTCATTACAAGTGTGGTTGAGAGTTAATCCTCCCTTAAGCTTTCTGTTGCACTGAAGTGCTTGGCCCCCTCAGGCAGCGAGATTAGGCCTGTAACAGAGAATTAATGCTGCAAAGGTGAAAACTGCGCCTTCTTGGAAGGTGACCTGGAGAGACCCGGGACAGTGGAGAGAGAAATCCCTGTGCGAGGCCGCCTTACACAACACACAGGAAGTGTTTGTGGACCAGCGTCCTGTTGCCACCACTGTTTAGTTGTAGGGTGTGTATCCTTCAGTAAGAGTTAACAGTATTTTGCAAAAAAGCATTTTGCGTTTTTTCTTGTAAACTTGTAAACTAAGTTGTTTCTTGGGAACTGGTTTAAGTTCCTTGTAGACAGTGAGTATTAGACATTCGTCGGATGCATAATAAAAAAGTGGGCAAAGGACACGAACAGACACTTTTCAAGAGAAGATATACATGCAACAATCATAGGAAATCCCAGCACTTTGGGAGGCTGAGGCGGGTGGATCACGAGGTCAAGAGATGGAGACCATCCTGGCCAACATGGTGAAACCCCGTCTCTACGAAAAATACAAAAATTAGCTGGGCGTGTTGGTGTATACCTGTAGTCCCAGCTACTCAGGAGGCTGAGTCAGGTGAATCGCTTGAACCCAGGAGGCGGAGGTTGCAGTGAGCTGAGATCGTGCCATTGCACTCCAACCTCGGTGACAGAGCAAGACTTTGTCTCAAAAAAAAAAAAAAAAATTAAAAAAAGCTCAACATCACTGATCATTAGAGAAATGCAAATCAAAACCACAGTGAGTCACCATCTCACACCAGTCAGAATGGCGATTATTAAAAAGTCAAAAAACAACAGATGCTGGCAAAGTTGTGGAGTAAAAGGGACATTGATCCTCTTGCTGGGAGTGTAAATTAGTCCAGTCGTTGTGGAAGACACTGTGGTGACGATTCCTCAGAGGCCTCAAGGCAGAAATACCATGCGAGTCAGCAGTCCCATTACTGGGCGTCTACCCAAAGAGCAGACGTCATTCCATTACAAAGACACACGCACGAATGTGTTCACTGCAGTGCCATTCGCAATAGCCAGGACACAGAATCAACCTAAATGTTCATCAGTGACAGACTGGATAAAGAAAATGTGGTACATACACACCATGGAATACTATGCAGCCATAAAAAGAATGAGATCATGTCCTTTGTGGGGACATGGGTGGAGCTGGAGGCCATTATCCTTGGTGAACTAATGCAGGAACAGAAAACCAAATGCCACATGTTCTCACTGATAAGTGGGAGCTCAATGATGAGAACACATGGACACAAGGAGGGGAGCACCAGACACTGGGGCCTTTCGGAGGGTAGAGGTTGGGAGGAGGGAGAGGGGCAGAAAAAATAGTTAATGGGTACTAAGCTTAATATCTGGGTGGTGAAATAATCTGTACAACAAACCCTCATGACACAACCTTATCTATATAACAAACCTGCACTCGTACCCCTGAACTTCAAAGTTAAAAAACAAAACCTTCATCTTTGGAGAAATGGTGGGAAAAATTAAAGAATTTCGGTTCTGCTGTTTACTAGCTCATAAACTTGGACCAGCGACTTAACCTCAGTCCTTCATTTCTGCCATTCGTAAACCAGGGGCAGTGATTCCTAACTCAGCCCTTGTACGGGCTTGTGATGAAGCTCTAATGGACAGCCATTTGTAGCGTCTACAGCTGTGCCGCCGTGAATGTGCCTGATCTTTTCTGATCTCGGAAGCTAAGCAGGGTCAGACCTGGTTAGTGCATGGATGAGAGACCACTTGTGAATACCAGGTGCCGCACCCCTTAGCTGGGTGTGATGGTGCATGCCTGTAGTCCGAGCTACTCAGCAGGCTCAGGCAGGAGGATCACCTGAGCTCGGAGTTATGATTTCACCACTGCATTCCAGCCTGGGCAACCAAGGGAGAGTCTGTCTCTAAAATAAATTTTTTAGAAACCAATAAAACTTTTGCAACTTGTACTATGGGAGTGGGAAGGCTTTTGCCACCGACATTCTTCTTTCTTATACATAAAGAGAAGCCTGCACCTGAATTCTGTAGTTAGTACTTAAAGTGAGCACTGTTTGTCTCCTTGGCTGAAGTAGCATGCCTGGGGGTTGCTGCCCCTCTGATCTTTGGAAGAATTCCCCACTCAAGGAGGTTTCAGAAGCCAGCTCGTGGCATCCTAAGAGTGGCCATGAGGCTTTCTGTAGCTAGGTGCAGAGAGCTCCCCTATGCCCAGTGGAGGTGACTTCCTGCTGGAGTTTGGAATTGATGAGAGCCACCCTCCACGGCCTGGCCTCGCCAGCTGCTTGTTTCTCTTTGTACTTTTCCCTTTTCCTCTTGCTGGTGAAAGTCATCAGCTGCAACCACGTGGGATGAGGTGACCCTGAGGGGATCGTGCATATCCTGGTCTTGTTCTTTTCCTGTGAAAGTTGGTGAAGTAGATAAATGCTGGGGCAGCTCCTCACCTGCAAGTGCATATCCTGCTTGCTGTTCTCAGCCTGCGCTTCATGCGTGCTGCTTCGTAATCAGCTCAGCACCCCAAGCCTCCCCTCCGAGGAATTCTGGCTCAGTCCATCAAGTCGGTAGCAGCGGAGACTGCTGAGTCTGAGAAGCTCGTTTGTGGTGTTTTTACAAGTGGATGCCCTGGAACTGAATACTGACCACCAAACTCGGGGTCGCCAGGTAGCTAGTTCGTCATCACAGATTCACTGGACATGGATTCCTGGGATCTGGAGAATAATGCCAACCCCCAAACCCATGGCATCCTGAGTCGGACATGCAGCTTCTCAGGTTGTGCACACATAACTTCCTTCCTGCCGAACTCCTGGGTTCGCTCTCTACTGCCACGTTCATCGGGAACTCAGTTATATCTGCTGGGTGAGTCCTACCTCAGAAAGAGCCAAAAGTGGGAGCAGTGGATTGTTTTAAAAATTCCCCACTTTAGGAGGCCGAGGCAGGTGGATCACGAGGTCAAGAGATCGAGACCATCCTGGTCAACATGGTGAAACCCCGTCTCTACTAAAAAGTATACAAAAAATTAGCTGGGCATGGTGGCGCGTGCCTGTAATCCCAGCTATTCGGGAGGCTGAGGCAGGTGGATCACGAGGTCAAGAGATCAAGACCATCCTGGTCAACATGGTGAAACCCCGTCTCTACTAAAAATACAAAAAATTAGCTGGGCATGGTGGCGCGTGCCTGTAGTCCCAGCTACTCGGGAGGCTGAGGCAGGAGAACTGCCTGAACCCAGGAGGCGGAGGTTGCCGTGAGCCGAGATCGCGCCATTGCACTCCAGCCTGGGTAACAAGAGCGAAACTCCGTCTAAAAAAAAAAAAAAAAAAAAAAATTCCCTACATTGCATTAAAGACAGAAAAGTTCCAAGCCGCATTTCCAGTCCCAAACACAAACTTGCACCAATTGTGTGTGGGCGGCTTCTGTATTTTTCTGTTACCGCGAGTATCACAGTTGCGACTGTGTTCACCAGGAAAAATGCGTTGGAAACACTTGAGAACCTAGAGCGACTGCACCTTCCAGTTGCCAGGAACTTTGTCTTGGCGGGGCCCTGTGTCTGTTATCCTCGACTGGGACCACTGAGAATTTGCTGAGGGAACTGAACGAGGACCCTGGCACAGCAGAAAGTCTCTCAGGATCTTCTGAAATCACTCGGCGGCCAGAGCGCTCTTCCGTTTGGCAAGCCGCTGAAGCCCTTCTCTTCTCATCTCACCCAGAGGACTGCCTTTCACTGAGATCCACTTTCTTTTTTTTTTATTGCATTTTAGGTTTTGGGGTACATGAGCAGAACATGCAAGACAGTTGCGTAGGTAACACATGGCAGTGTGTTTTGCTTCCTTTCTCCCCTTCACCCACATTTGGCATTTCTCCCCAGGCTATCCCTCCCCACCTCCCCCTCCCACTGGCCCTCCCCTTTTCCCCCCAGTAGACCCCAGGGTTTAGTACTCCCCTTTCTGTGTCCATGTGTTCTCATTTTTCATCACCCGCCTGCGAGTGAGAATATGCGGTGTTTCATTTTCTGTTCTTGTGTCAGTTTGCTGAGGATGATGTTCTCCAGATTCATCCATGTCCCTACAAACGACACAAACTCATCATTTCTGATTGCTGCATAATATTCCATGGTGTATATGTGCCACATTTTCCCAATCCAGTCTATTATCAATGGGCATTTGGGTTGATTCCAGGTCTTTGCTATTGTAAACAGTGCTGCAAGAGATCCACTTTCAAATGTGCTGGCCAGGCACAGTGGCTCACACCTGTAATCTCAACACTTTGGGAAGCCAAGGCAGGCGGATCACCCGAGGTCAAGAGTTTGAGACCAGCCTGGCCAACATGGAGAAACTCCGTGTCTACACACAAAAAATTAGCCAGGCGTGGTGGTGCATGCCTGTAACCCCAGCTACATGGAAGGCTGAGGCAGGAGAATCCCTTGAGCCTGGAAGCCGGAGGTTGCAGTAAGCCGAGATCATGCCACTGTACTCCAGCCTGGGCAGTGGTGCCATTGCACTTAGGACTGGCAATTAATTAATTAGTTTATTTATTTATCCATGGAGTTTCACTCCATCACAAATAAACAAATTAATTAATTAAAGTGGTCCTTAGTCCTGGAATAAAGAGGTTCGTATCATAGGGTTGAGCCCTTTTCACCCAGTTAGCTTTGCAGAGAAGAAAAACTAATCCACAAGCAGAGACTACCCCTGACCATGTGGCTGTGGAATCAGTGAGCCCTGAATCTTCCGGACTGTGGTCTTCTGGGATCTGGTGAAGCGCCTTCATGTGTATGAAAGACAGAGGTGACCCATGCTGCTGATAGACTCTCATCTTCATCCTTGCTTTATCAGGGCAGGATGTCCCGAAAACATCCATTTTTATCGACACAAGAGTGAGAGAGAGTTTATTGCAGCTAAAGGCAGGAAGAATAATGTATACAGAGAGGCCCTTTGGATTTAGTGAGTCATCCATATCTCAGCACACCACCCTTTCATTCTAGGCAGAATTCTAATCAGAGGTGAAACTTACTCACAGGGAAAGTCATCCCATTTTTCATCTGGGCACCCACCTGCAGAGACATACCTAGGATTTTTCTCTCTACCCAGCTCCTGAAGTTCTAATCGGAGATGGAGAGCTGAGGTTTTATAGTAATCATTTACTTTTACTGATATTGTTATATCACAATGTTCTAGAAATGTCAGGTTCTTCTGCCTCTTGGGTACTGAGCTGATGGGCAAATAAAGGACCCCAGCTGATCTCAAGCAAACTGAAGGACACGCTGCACAGTAAATAGGCATCCAATGAGCACTGAGCGTGATTGCTTGCACTGAATATCACCCCTGCCGCTGAGATGGATCCCCAGGGTGAAGGCATGCCCTCAGATCGATGCCAAGATCTCTGCACATTTGAAATGTAAAATATAAGCAGTCTGTGATTTCCTAGGCTGATGTGATTCTCAGCAAACGTGGAGACTTGACAGGTTATTTTTCAAAGTGTGGGGCCTGGTTTGGGTCTCAATCAGCTGCCGAGATACAGGGTTTGTGCTTGTTTCAGCAATCCCAAAACGGCACAGTCATTGTCCGCTGGAGCCAGAAAGGACTTGGAAGATCCCCTACTTCCAGACTGTCATTTTTCAGATGAGTTTGGGGGTTTGTGAAGTTCACACAGCAAGGCAGGTGACAGACCCGGGACAGGTACCCAATTTTCCCACCTCCCCCTACAAGCTCATACCTGCGTGTGTATCTCAGAGCACCTCACAGATTGCTTCTGTTGGGTGTTTATTATCTTTTTTTTTTTTTTTTTGGCTTCTGTTTTCTGTTTGGTGCAAATAACAGAAACTGAGTCTTACGCTAAGCAAGAAAGCAATACATTGGGAGGGTATTGGTAGCAGTCAGTTCATAGGACAGTTCAAGAAACAATCTGGGAAAAAGGTGCAGGAACAAGCCTGGCTTCAGGGGGACTGGACAGGAGGAAGCTACAGACAGACTGGCAAGGTGAGGCTGCTAGAATCTGCTAGAATGCCTGAGCCCTTTTTTTTTCTCCTCTCTGTTCTTATATAACTCCACTCAAGAACAAAAGTCTCAAGAGAGACTTTCATCTCTAGACCCAGTTAGTTTCTTGGTATTGCAGGTAAGTGAACATTGCATCAGTGGCTTTGATACCCTGAAAAGAGGTTGCAGTTGGCCCAGCCTGGGCCATCTGCCTGTTAGGCATGGATGCAGGGCAACCAGACCCAAACATCTGGTGCGCGGACATTACTGGCGTTCATCAATGTTTCCTGATCTCCTCATCTTCTGGCACGTTAAGAGAAATGTCTTCCCCAGCCCTTGGCATTAGATGTAGCTGTGTGGTTTGATTTGACCAATGACACTTGAGCGGAAGTGATGTGCGTAGATTTGGGGGCGGAAGCCTTTAACTGCTCCGTGGTTCTCTGTATCTTTTCCCCACCGTGGCACACTCTCAGGTCTGATGTTACTGACATGGCAGCATCGTAAGATGATGGAACCTCTGTCATCCTGCTGATAGTTTGTCTGTGTCCCCATCCTGGTCTCACCTTGAGTTGCAATCATCCCCACATGTCAAGGGCAGGGCCAGGGGGAGATAACTGGACCGTGGGGGTGGTTTCCCCCATCCTGTCCTTGTGATGTGAATACGTCTCATGAGATCTCGTGGTTTTATAAATGGAGATGCCCTGCACAAACTCTCTTGCTTTCTGCCTTGTAAGACGTGCCTTTGCTTCTCCTCTGCCTTCCCCTGTGATTGTGAGGCCTCCCCAGCCATGCTGAACTGAGTCCATTAAACTTCTTTCCTTTATAAATTACCCAGTCTCAGGTAGTATCTTTGCAGCAATGTGAGAACTGATGGATACACTGGGTCCCTAAGGGACTGTCATCAACTGAGCCTTTGGGGTAGCTAGAACCAATGGCATAACTTAACAGTCCTGACAAATGCATCCCGTCTGTACAGTGTCCTAGAGAGTATTCAGAGAATGGAAACCAGGTGACACCAAGTCCCCCATGTAAGCTGGGGAGAAATCTGCCTTGCAACTGGAAACACCACCAGTATGGCAAAAAGGTGTGGAAACCTGCCATCGTACACCACACCTGTTCAGACGGGTGTCTGCCGAATTTCATTCTATCAGTCTGAGATTCCCAGACTTAGGATATTATTATTAGATAATAACAATCTAATATTCCAAGGCTCATTGGCTTTCAATCCAGTGGAATCCACGTGAAGTACAAAAAGCCTTATTAGCAGCCTGCTTTTGCTTCAACCAGTAAGTGTTTGTATAAGGAGGAACAAACGGTGTGTTTCCATGAGAAACATATGCGTACCCTTGCATATCAGATTTGACCTCGAGGAAATTATGTTTGACAAGTAAAGCTGGCTTGCCACAATGAGAAACTCGAAATTAAATGTCATATAGGCTGGGCACAGTGGCTTATGCCTGTAATACCAGCCCTTCCGGAGGCCAAGGTGAAAGGAAACTTGAGCCTAAAAATTCAAGACCAGCCTGGGCAACATAGCAAGACCCTGTCTCTTAAGAAACAATTAGCTGGGCGTGTTGGTGCCTGCCTGTTGTCCCAGCTACTGAAGAGGTTGAGGTGGGAGGATTGCTTGAGCCCAGGTTGAGGCTGCAGTGAGCTACGATTGCACCACTGCACTTCGGCCTGGGTGACAGAGCAAGACCTTGTGTGCTTACCAATCAATTAATCAATCAGAACGTCACGGAGAAGTCGCCGAGGTTGTATTTCCAGAAATGAAACAGGAACAAGCCTCACAGTGCCCGATTCGACACTACAGGACCCTGAAAGCACATCCCTGGATCAAAGGTTGAGAACACCCCGATTTCCCCGAATCAGAAGACCGAGTTGATCCGCTGGAACTGGGCGTGGACGCACTAAGCTGGCTTTGTCCATCTCAAGCTCTGAGTGAGTTGAGCACCGTGGGAGCGTCTATGTCAGTTCCCTTTCACAAAATGGAGGACACCTCTCCTTACTTTTTGGGGGATGTGGTAGATGTACCATGTCAGGCTCAGGAGAGAGGGTTTTGAATTGAAACAGCCTCGTTATGCATTGTTGCGTTTCTTTTCTGGTGCGTTTCTGTGTCCTTTTAAAATAGCCACTTTTCTCCTAAATCAGCAAACTTGGGAAATTAAAGATAGTAATTTTTATCTCCTGTTCCCAGCCAGGCTTCCAGGGTCACCTTTAGGTGAGATCTTTCTGCAGGCTCCTCAGACACCTTCCGATGTTAACTTTGTGATGTATGGTCTGTGTTCACTTCGCATTGAAAGTAGCTCTCCTCGACTGAACTCCAGGTTTTGCAATGGAGCCTAAATTGGGAGAAAAATAATTCCAAACATTTTTTTCAAAGCCCACGATTTTAAGAAGAATTACGTAGTATAAGCACAGGGGAAAGTTCAAGTGTCGCAATACCTGGAGTTCAGATTTTCGAGAGAAGAGGACCAAAAATGGGATGACGTCGGGTGGACACCTGAGACAAAGGAGGCCACCAAAGGGTTCAGGAGGTGACACACAGAAAACGGGACTCGATCTCAGCTCAGCCACCAAAGGGTTCCGGAGGTGACACACAGAAAACGGGACTCGATCTCAGCTCAGCCACCAAAGGGTTCCGGAGGTGACACACAGAAAACGGGACTCGATCTCAGCTCACTGGAGATGTGGAGTGAGAAGCTGAAAACAAATCATTCGTCCGAAGGGTAACAGACCAAGCAAAAAAAAAAAATTTTTTAAGTGAAATGATATTTTTTTTTGCATTTTAGGTTTTGGGGTACATGTGCAGAACATAAAAGACAGTTGCATAGGTACACACGTGGCAGTGTGATTTGCTGCCTTCCTCCCCTTCACCCACATCTGGCATTTCTCCCCATGCTATCCCTCCCCAGCTCCCCCCACCCACTGTCCCTCCCCTATTTCCCCCAATAGACCCCAGTGTGTAGTGCTCCCCTCCCTGTGTCCATGTGTTCTCATTGTTCATCACCCGCCTATGAGTGAGAACATGCGGTATTTCATTTTCTGTTCTTGTGTCAGTTTGCTGAGAATGATGTTCTCCAGATTCATCCATGTCCCTACAAAGGACACGAACTCATCATTTTTTATTGCTACATAATATTCCATGGTGTATATGTGCCACATTTTCCCTGTCCAGTCCATCATCGATGGGCATCCAAGCAAGATGACTGGAGCAATAACCTCAAAGCTGGACCCCAAATCCACGGTAATCTGGTACAGGAAACATTTCCTATTCAAAAGAGCCGTTGATTCACGTTGCCTCCACGTGCCCGTGCACACACGCAGAGGAATACACATTTTTTTGTTGGCCCTTTGTCCCTGGGGACAGGCATCAAATCCAACACGTTTGAATACAAAGTAAGCACCGGACAAGTCATTTTATAGACAGGTGGGAGAGCTAGCAGTGTGTGAGCTGCGGGTCACAAATACCAGCCCCATCGTGGGAACTGATGACAAATACCAGCTCCATCGTGGGAACTGAATGTTTTCATCTCCTAAGGATACCTGCATCTGAGAATTCACGGAGAGGGCACTACGCATCGCTCCTGAAACATAACAAGTGCTTCCTACAGGTTGGCAACTATCATTATTACAAAGTCGTTTGATTCCCAGCAAGACCTGGCAAGGGAGGTATTATCGCCTTTAAACCACAAGGAGACTTGAGGGCCCAGAAGTTAAATAATTTGCTCCAACATCCCATAGGGAAGGGGAGTGAAATTGGAGTCCAGGTCTTCTTCTAGCTCCGAAGCTGGTTCTGGCTCACAGCTTTATTCTGCTGAAGCTGAGGCCCGGCGTGGTGCGCCTCTTGGGTGATGCATGGAGAATCGCTGACCTTTGCAAACAAGAAAAGTCATGTGGCTGTGCACGTTGTGCCCCCAGTTTGTCCTTCTGGTTTGCAGCCCAGGAATGTGTAATACTTACTTCACAGGGAGAGCAGTGCAGCATTCTGAAGACGCTTGCGACGGAACCCATCAAGCCTTCATTAAGGTGTGTGTGTGTGTGTGTGTGTGTGTGTGTGTGTGGTTTTTTTTTAAAACCCTGTTTCTGTTTAAAAGTAAATTGATTTAGCAATTTGCACAGTGCCTCCCTGGACCATACTTTATGAAGTGGAACAATCGCTTAAATGTTCAATTATCCAAAGCTGAAAAGGCCAGAGGAAGCACACACAGACCACACCCAGAGTATGGCTCCCCGCTGTTCAGTGAGCTGCGCCTGGCCCAGGGTGGATGCAAACGTGCTGGAAAAAGGCAGGAAGGGCCGGGCGCGGTGGCTCACGCCTGGAATCCTAGCACTTTGGGAGGCCGAGGTGGGTGGATCACCTGAGGTCAGGAGTTCAAGACCAGCCTGGCCGACATGGTGAAACCCCACCTTAAAAAAAAAAAGAAAAAGGCAGGAAGGCACCAAGCCCTGCCCCCTGCCTCTGTCACCTGAACCAGGTGAAGGAAACCTCATCTAGATGCCCAGACGCGCCAAGGTAGCAGGTGAAACAGAGCTGCAGACCTGAACATCACATGTAGCCTTTTGGTTTTTAGTCTTGCAGAGAGACAGCATGAACCTATTTGCCACCTGGGCAACCCAATCACAGCCCTTGGCTGCTGCCAGCCTTACCCCCTCGCTTTCTGTTTTCCCCTGGAAATGAGGGTCTTTACCCTAACTCTGTCCGGATGCCAGATCTCTTTCCTTCATCATTTTCATGAAAACTTGCATTATTTTGTCGTTTGCCCGTTTGCTTGGTTTTTTAAAATCCGGTTGTCCAGTTCACCCCACTACACTGCTAGCTCGTCCCCATCAGTGACAAGTGGTATCGCCGTCCATAATACCCAGCGCCTGGTCTGTCATGCCTGCTCCACTTTTGTCAGTGAATGAGCCCATGCAAGCTTTCTGCCTAGCTCCCTGCTGAGGTTTCTAACCCGACTTTAACCTGTCCCAATTCCCTGGGCTTTGCAACTCTACCGACTCCTGTATTCTTCCCAGAATCCTGGATTCCACCTGCATCTCCCCACCCATTCGGAGTCTCTGGATCAATATCTAAGCTCCTCCTCACTGCCTGCTGGCCTGTGGCCCGGGAAATACGGGGTCTACCTCTAAACTGCACCTCCCAAAGCCTGGAAAATGGAAAGTTCCGCAGGGCCCTGCCAGATTCCACAACATCTCACATGTATAGGAATGATCGCCAGAACACGCGAGAGAGGTGGCACCAAGCACGCTGCCTCCAGCACTGATTGACTGGGGGTGTCCTTTTTTTTTTTTTATGGTTAGACTTGTTTCTGTCCGCAAATCTCATCTGGAGTTGTAATTCCCAGGTACCGAGGGAGGAACTTGGTGGGAGGTGAGTCAGTCGTGGGGCTCAGTTTCCCCTGTGCTGTTCTTGTGATCGTGAGTGAGTTATCATGAGATCTGATGGTTTTGTAGCTGTTGGCAAGTTCCTCCTTTGCTCCCTCTTCTCTCTCCTCTCACCGCGTGAAGAAGGTCCACGCTTCCCCTTCCCCTTCCGCAATAACTGTAAGTTTTCTGAGGCCTCCTCAGCCCTGTGGAACTGTGGGTCAATTAAACCTCTTTCCTTTATAAAGAGGTTCTCTACTGCAGCATGAGAGCAGACTAATGCAATTGCACAGAGTTAAACCCTAGATTTTTTTTTTTTAAATGATGATGTGTTTTTCACTTTAGAGGAAATATTCCAGGTACCTCTGGTGACTAGATTCCTAAATATTTTACTGACATGTCAGGCCCTGGAATCTTTGCAGGGTTTGTCTCCCACCGTCTGGAGTGCAACTAATTCATGTCTTCTTTATCCAGGTCAGTAAGCTCAGCATGCTGCTGATGTAGAGGGTCAATGAGATATTCCATAGGATGTTCCAGAAAGGCCTGATCTTTTGGGACTACATTACGACAGAAGGCAGGGAAGTTAATATCATCCTGAGTTGAGTGATGTGATGGACTTTAGAGGGTAGGAGCGGGGCCAGAGGGAAAAAAACTACATGTTAGTTACCATGTACACTACTCAGGTGACGGGTACACTAAAGTCTCAGAATTCACCACAGTATATAATTCATCCATGTGACAAAAAGCCACTTGTACCCCCAAAGATATTGAAATACAATTTTTAAAAATAAATAGGCCAGGCGCTGTGGTTCATGCCATAATCCCAGCACTTTGGGAGGCCGAGGCAGGCAGGTCACCTGAGGTCAGGAGTTCAAGACCAGCTTGGTCAACATAGTGAAACCCCATCTCTACTAAAAATACAATAATTAGCTGGGTGCGGTGGTGGGCGCCTGTAATCCCAGCTACTCAGAATGCTGAGGCAGGAGAATTGCTTGAACCCAGGAGGTGGAGATTGCAGTGAACTGAGATCATGCTGTTGCACTCCAGCCCAGGAGAAAGAGCGAGACTTCATTTCAATCAATCAATAAAATGAAGAAGGAAATTAAGAACAAAAACGATAAAATACAATTCTGAGCCAAAATCATAAATGTGTATCGTTACACATTCCACATAAATGTGAACTCTTTTAATGTTTGCATTTAAGAAAAGTGGCAGGGAACTTTGTATGTGTTTACCATGGGCGCAGTAATGTTTTGGAGTATACATGCATCGTGGGATAATTAAATCTAGCTGATTAACAAGCGGGTGACCTCAGAGAGTTACCATTTTTGTGGCAAATGCATTTGTCCACTCTCTGCATTTTTCAAGAACACTACTTGTCATGATCGACTATAGTCAGCTTGCTGTACAAGAGAACTCTTCACTTTTCCTATCTAACTGTCATTACGTATTCTTTCATGAATACCTCCCCATCTCCTTCCCCCCACTGCCCACCCCACACCTCAGCCTCTGATAACCAATATTCTACTCTTAACTTCTTTTTTTTTTTTTTTTTTTGAGACGGAGTTTCACTCTTGTTACCCAGGCTGGAGTGCAATGGCGCGATCTCGGCTCACTGCAACCTCCGCCTCCTGGGTTCAGGCAATTCTCCTGCCTCAGCCTCCCGAGTAGCTGGGATTACAGGCACGCACCACCGTGCCCAGCTAATTTTTTATATTTTTAGTAGAGACGGGGTTTCACCATGTTGACCAGGATGGTCTGGATCTCTTGATCTTGTGATCCACCCGCCTCAGCCTCCCAAAGTGCTGGGATTACAGGCGTGAGCCACCGCGCCCGGCCTCTACTCTTAACTTCAATGAGATTGACTCGTTTAGATTTCAAGTGCAGTGAAGATCATTTGGGATTTGTCTTTCTGTGCCTGGCTTATTTCTCTTAACCCAGCGTCCTCCAGTTCCATTCATGTTGTTGCAAATAACAAGATTTAATTCTTCTGTATGTCCCAGTAGTGTTCCACTGGGAACAGATACCATGATTTCTTTATCCATTCATCCTCTGATAGACATTTAGGTCGATTCCATATTTTGGCAGTCGTGGACACTACGGTAACAAACACGGGACTGCAGATTCTCTTCAGTGTACTGATCTCATTTCCTCTGGACACATACCCTGTAGTAGGATTGTTGGATCTTAGGGTAGATGTATTTTAGGTTTTTTGAGGAACCTCCATCATGGCTGCACTAATTTATATTCCCACCAACAGTTTATAAGGGTTTCCTTTTCTTTCCCATCTCCCCAACATGCATTATCTTGTGTCCTTTTGATATAGCCGTTCTAAGTGGGGTAAGATGATATCCCATTACAGTTCTGGTGTGCATGTCCCTGATGATAAGTGATGTTAAGCATTTTTTCGTATACCTGTCGTCTATTCATATGTCTAACTTTGAAAAACATTGTCTATTTAGGTCTTTTGCCTATTTTTGAATCCAGTTGTTCTCTTCCAAAGGAGTTAAATTCCTTATATATTCTGGATTTTTTTTTTTTTTTTTTTTTGAGATGGAGTTTCGCTCTTGTTACCCAGGCTGGAGTGCAATGGCGCGATCTCGGCTCACCACAACCTCCGCCTCCTGGGTTCAGGCAATTCTCCTGCCTCAGCCTCCCGAGTAGCTGGGATTACAGGCACGCGCCACCGTGCCCAGCTAATTTTTTGTATTTTTAGTAGAGACGGGGTTTCACCGTGTTGACCAGGATGGTCTTGATCTCTTGACCTCGTGATCCACCCGCCTCGGCCTCCCAAAGTGCTGGGATTATATTCTGGATATTAACCCCTTCTCAGATGCAGAGTTGCAGATACTTTCCTCTGTTCTGTAAGTTGTCTTCACGCTGCTGTTTCCTTTGATGGTCAAAACTTCATAGTTTGATACAATCCCATTTGTCTATTTTTGCTTTTGTTGCCTGTGTTTTTGAGATCTTCCCCAAAAAATCTTTGCCCAGACCAATGTCACAAAGCTTTTTCACTTATGTTTTCATACAGCAGTTTCGTGGTTTTGGATCTTACATTTAAGTCTTGTAATCCATTTTGAGTTGAGTTTTGTACATGATGTGAGCTAAAGGTCTAATTTCGTGGTTTTGGATCTTAAATTTAAGTCTTGCAATCCATTTTGAGTTGAGTTTTGTACATGATGTGAGCTAAAGGTCTAATTTCGTTCTTTTGCATTTACATGTCCAGTTTTCCCAACACCAGTCATTGAAGAGACTATTCTTTCCCCATTGTGTGTTCTTGACACCCTGGTCAAAAATCAGTTGGCTGTAAATACGTGGATTTATTTCTGGGCTCTTTATTCTGTTCCTTGCATCTCTGTGTCTGTTTTTATGCCAGTATCATACTGCTTTGTTTACTATAGCTTCATGGTATATTTTTGAAGTTAGGTAGTGTGAGGCCTCCAACTTTAAACACTAGAATTTATTTTAAATTTTGCCAATTGGATGATTTAAAAAAGTGGTTTCTCATTTAGGTTAGCCATTGCAAGTTTTTTTTATCTTTCATTACAGATGTAGAGGTTACACGTGCAGTTTTATTATATAGTGGTGAAGTCTGAGCTTTTTAGTGTAGCAGTTGCCTGAAGATTGTATATTGTACCCATTAAGCAGTTTTTCATTCTTTACCCTCCTCTCACCCCCCACCCTTCCAAGTTTCCAATGTCTACTATTCTACTCTCTTATGTCCATGTGTATACACTATTGGGCTTTTACTTATGAGTGAGAACATGTAGTATTGTTTTATGTTTCTGAGTTATTTCACTTAGGATAATGGGCTCTAGTTCCATCCATATGGCTGTAAAAGACAGGATTTCATTCTTTTTTATGGCTGAGTAGTATTCCATGGTGTATATACAGCACATTTTCCTTATGCAATCCCTCTTTATGCAATTCCACATCTTTGCTATTGTGTCTAGTGCTGCAATAACCCTGTAAGAGCGTATCTTATACATATCTTTTTGGTATAATGATTAATTTTCCTTTGACCAGAACTACCATTCAGTCCAGCACTCCCCCTACCCAGTAGGATTGGTAGTTCTAGTTTTAGTTCTTGGAGAAGTTTCCATACCATTTTCCATGAAGGTTGTGTTAATTTAGATTCCCACCAGCAGTCAAAGGTTGGTTGGCTTTAGGTGTGTTGCTTTATTTCTGGGCTCTCTATTCTGTTCTATTGGTCTGTGCATCTGTTCACTTTTCTTCGCATCCTCTCCAATACCTGTTATTTGCTGACTTTTTAATAATAGCTCCTCTGACTGGCCTAAGATGGGATCTCCGTATAGCTGTAATTTGCATCTATCGGATGATTCGTGATGTTGAACATTTTTTTCTTGTGATTTTTGGCCATTTGTATATCTTCTTTTAAGAACGATCTGTTCTTCTCTCTTGCCCACCTTTTAATGGGGTTACTTGTCATCGTCTTGTTGAGTTGTTTGGGGTCCCCCTCGGTTCTGGATATTAGCCCTTTGTTGATGCATAGTTTGCAGATATCTCCTGCCACTCTTCAGGCTGTCTGTTCACTGTTGATGGTTTCTTTTGCTGTGCATAAGCTCTTTAGTAATAATTAAGTCCCATGTGTTGGTTTTTGTTTTTGTTGCATTTGCATTTGAGGTCTTAGCCATGGATTCCTTGTGAAGGTCAATGTCCAGATGATGTTTTTCAAGGTTTTTTTTCTAGTATTTAAGTAGTTTTTGTTCTTATATTTCAGTCTTTAATCTATCTTGAGTTAACTTTTGCATAGGGTGAGAGATAGGGGTCATTTCATTATTCTTCTGCATATGGCTCTCCAGTTTTTCCTGCACCATTTAGTGAATAGGGTGTCCCTTCCCCAGTGTATGTTTTTGTTGACTTCATCAGAGATCAGTTGGGTTTGATATGTTGCCTCATTTCTGGGTTCTTTATTCTGTTTCATTGGTCTGTGTATTTATTTTTGTGCCAGTACCATTCTGTTTTGGTTACCATAGCCTTGTAGTATAATTTGAAGTTAGGTAATGTTGAGGCCTCCAGTAGAATTGTTTCGGCTATTCTGGCTCTTTTTTGGCTCCATATGAATTTTAGGATTGTTTTTTCTTAACTCGGTAAAAAATGTTGTTAGTACTTTGGTAGAGATTGTCTTGAATCTGTAGATTGCTTTGGGCAGCATTCTAATAATATAGATTCTTATGATCCGTGAGCATGGAATATTTTTCCGTTTGTTCCTTTTATCTAAAATTTCTTTTATTCATGTTTTTCTTGTAAGGATCTTTTATCTCCTTTGTCACGTGCATTTCTAGATATTTTATTGTTACTATTTCTATAGTTACAGTGTTGTCAGCGGACTGGTTCAGGGTCTCCACTTCACCACACTAAAGAATTTGAGAACAAATCCATAGAAAGAGTAGACAGGGAAGGCCGTTGTGAAGCAAAAATACCCTCTGAAAGCTGGTCGGAGCGGATCGCTCCAGAGTGAGGCGGTGCTGACTGGCACTGGGGAAACTCCTTCGGTGGGAGTCTTACATGATGATTCCTAAGCGGGCTGGAATGGGCACTGTTGGTCAGCATGTGGTGGGTGGTCTCCTGGGCCCACGTGCACAGCTGTTGTTCACGCTGGTACACATACTGAATGCCTCATTAGCATTTTAAATCTCCACCCAGAGGTGTGTTTTTTGCTATTATAATGAGCAAAGTTCAGCATAAGAACACAGTCCTTTGCTAGTATGCATGCTCAGCTATTGAGACTTTCCCTCCAACCATCCTTCCTCCTTCAGCAAGGAAGTCGACAACCACAGGTGACCACAGGCATCTGCACTAGCCCCTTTCCAGGACATCTGTTACTGACTGGGGTCCTAGTGCTAACCTTTTTGGCCCCACTGGTATTGCTCTTAGCCACCTGCGAGTAACCATGCCCCATTCCTGCACTAACTGTCAGCCTTAGTGAAATGACTTCCTGCTTTTATTCTCAGCTTGATTGTTACTGATGTATGGAAATGCTACTAATTTTTTTTTTTTTTTTTTTTTTTTTTGAGACGGAGTTTCGCTCTTGTTACCCAGGCTGGAGTGCAATGGCGCGATCTCGGCTCACCACAACCTCCGCCTCCTGGGTTCAGGCAATTCTCCTGCCTCAGCCTCCTGAGTAGCTGGGATTACAGGTGCACGCCGCCATGCCCAGCTAATTTTTTGTATTTTTAGTAGAGACGGGGTTTCCCCATGTTGACCAGCATGGTCTCGATCTCTTGACCTCGTGATCCACCCGCCTCGGCCTCCCAAAGTGCTGGGATTACAGGCGTGAGCCACCGCGCCCGGCCGCTACTAACTTTTATACATTGACTTTGGATCCTGAAACTTTGCCAAATTCATTGATCAAATCTCGGAGTCTTTTGACAGAGTCTTTAGGGACCTCTAGGTGTAATAAGATCATATCATCAGCAAAGAGAGATAATCTGACTTCGTCTTTTCCGATTTGGGTGTCTTCCTTCCTCTTGCTAGACTGCTGTGGAAGGACTTCAAGTACCATGCCGCATAGGGGAGGTGAAAATGGACATCTTCGGCTTAATTTAGCCATTAAAAAAAAATAACCACAGTTATTTACATTTCCTTTTTCTATGACCTTAACTGCTTTTTTTATTGATTTATAAAAGCCAAAATATCCAGGATGTTAAGTTTGTCTGCCACAGTTGTGGAAACTATTTTGCAAGTTTTCCTTTGTATTTTTACCTTCTTTCTCCTATTTTTGACATGATAAAGTTGAAAAATTTTAAAGTACCAAGTCCAGCAAGTTTTTATTTTATTTACTCCATGGGTTTTATGATTAAAAAAAAAAGTTGGCTGGGCGCGGTGGCTCAAGCCTGTAATCCCAGCACTTTGGGAGGCCGAGGTGGGTGGATCACGAGGTCAAAAGATCGAGACCATCCTGGTCAACATGGTGAAACCCCGTCTCTACTAAAAATACAAAAAATTAGCTGGGCATGGCGGCGCGTGCCTGTAATCCCAGCTACTCGGGAGGCTGAGGCAGGAGAATTGCCTGAACCCAGGAGGCGGAGGTTGCGGTGAGCCGAGATCGCGCCATTGCACTCCAGCCTGGGTAACAAGAGCGAAACTCTGTCTCAAAAAAAAAAAAAAAAAAAAAAGTTTTATCTTTATAGGGATGAGTTAAATAGTTGCCTCTTCATCTAAATTTTATGGCTTATATTTTGATTTAGTAACATTCAATTCTTTAGTCTTCTAGAGCTGACATTTGTTTATGTGAGGAGGATTTCACCTGTGTTTTTTTTTTTTTTTTCTTTTCCCAGAGAACCAAATGGTCTTAATGTGCCAAATATATGTATGGACATATTCTACGCCGTGGCTCCGTGTGGTGACATTTTCTTGTTATGACATGCCATCAGTTATTCTGAAGGATGTTATATGCTTTAGTATCTGGAGATCTGGCCCTCTCACATTATTCTTTCCTGTTTATTTATTCATATGAACTTTAGAGTGATTTTTTTTTCTAATTCCAAAATAAATATCATCGAGATGTTTATTAAATTACTCTAAGGACCTTTAAGATATAAGCTGTTGCCATTCAGTAACATGAAATGTCTGTCTCAATATTTATTTTTCCTTTATAAATTTCAGTGCTCACTGCTTC